>NC_045764.1:89956953-90581953 GCF_008692025.1 Phocoena sinus | reverse complement strand
CTCTTCCCCCTGCAGTCCGCAGGTGACTGCCCATCCTGCTGGCAGGTAAAGGGGGAGGTACGAACAAGCAGAGCTCACAGCTCCTGGATTGGAGCCCCAAGTTCCCCAGAGCTCACTCAGTCACTCACAGCTGCTGGTGTCTCTAGCTAGGACCAGGCAGGTCATTCTCATTGCTTCTCCTGAGAAGGACAACGAGGGCCTCCCTTGAAAAGTCTCTCATCAGAGCAGAGAAGCCTCTGAGGTAGGGTCCAGGGCCCGGCTCTTGGTCTGTGGTCCCACTGATGGTACAAAGCCACACTGATGAATGACCCCCTTCCCACCATTTAAGTGGAGACAACCTCACTGGAACAACAAAACTGGAAGTCCCAGGAGATGAGTGAGACAGCTGGGGCCAGAAACCAAGCAGGTGGTGGAAAGATGGTTTATTTTACAAATGCTGAGGCCTGGGAAAGCAATAGGGCAAACCCCAGATCTCCCAATAGCAGCTGTCCCAGTGGTGGAGGGGGATGGAGCGGGGAGGTAAGGTAGGAGGCAATGGCTAGCTCTCTTGAAAATAGTTTCCTTAATAAGCAAATTCAGAACCATACCATGCTCTGGACCAGTGGTTCTAACTGAAGCCTGCATTGGAATCACCTGGATAGTTGTTAAAACAGAATGCTGGGCCCCTCTCCCAGAGTATCTGGCCCAGTGGGTCTGGGATGGAGCTTAACAAGATCAAGGTGATGCCCATGCTGATGGTCTGGGGATCATGGGACTTGATCCACCCTTCTCCAGCACCTGTTGGTCACTAGCAGCTCTCGGGGCAAGGACTGCAGGGATAAGGGGGAGAAAAAGTGGATATTTGAACTCCAGGACAAATACCACTCTAGAATTGTGCTCCTGCTTTGTCAGCACAATTCTTTTTTTTTTAAGTGTTCAGTTTATTTATTTATTTTTTAAAGATTTTTTTTTGATGTGGACCATTTTAAAAGTCTTCACTGAATTTGTTACAATACTGCTTCTGTTTTATGCTTTGGTGTTTTTTTGGCCGTGAGGCATGTGGGATATTAGATCCCTGACCAGGGATCGAACCTGCACCTGCTGCATTGGAAGGTGAAGTCTCAACCACTGGACCGCCAGGGAAGTCCCACAACTCTCACTTTTTATTCAGTTTTCATGTTCTCACGTACCAAGAGTACCAACTTCAGAGCACTAGGCTTGTGGGTTCAATACTACAGAGGAATTCTGCTCCTTCCTGCCAGATTTTTCAAACTCTACCTTTCATGACAGTGGGCAGCTGCCCAGTTCTGGCTGGAAAGTTCAAGTCCCCAATCACCATTTACTTTCAATGGCTAAGTAGCACAAAATTCACTGCCCTTTTGCCATGAGCTACATCATCAGAAAATAAAGCTGGCAAGTATCATCAAACCTAATTCAGAGATAGAGCTCCCTTCTCACCCCAGTTTTGCCATCAGTGGCAGGGAGTCTGTTCCAGAACATTTCCTCCCCTGGCCTCTAGGGTCTCTCGTCTAGGAAGCAGGTGGGCTGGTGGCTGCCCCAGGCCCGTGCCTGCTGCTGCCTCCTTCCTGCATCTGTGCTCTTTAAGGTTCTCAGTCAGACTTCCGTCTTGGCTGTCATGACCAGCCTTCTCCTTCCTCTTTCCTGGGCGAGGATTCAGACGCTCCTCCATCAGTGGGTGGGGAAGTAGATGGGTATGGGATAGGTGCCCTGAGGATGTTCCATGCCAGGGAGGAAAGTCTTCTGTGTTCAGCTTTGAGCAGGGAGTTTGGGGCAGCAGGGACATGAGGGAGTAAGGAAAAGCAAATTCTGAGCCCAAGAGAATTTGGGCAAGTCCTTTCTTTCTCTGAGTCTCAGTTTCCCTCTGTGTAAATGACCTTGTGTCCCTTTATGCCTTTATGTGCCCAGAGTCTCTGATTCTGTTCTTAGCTGACCAGAGTAATCACACTCCAGGTCCATCTTCTCTTAAGTGAGGATAAAATAAGTGGAAAAAAAAAAACAAACCAAAAAACAAAAAAGAGTAATCAGGTAGCTTTACAAGGTGGATGTTCATTAAGACATTTATCACTAGTTTAATTAATTTGAAAAACTCAGGGCCATTGCTCAAAGTAAATGGGAAGAGTAACTAAACAGAATTCATTCAATTCTGGAAACTGCCTCTAGCAGGCCTCAGACAGTGAAGACCATTATGTGAAACTGTTATCCCACTACGAGTCTGGTCATTTTACATTCCGCTGTAAACTACAGAAAAAATCCTCTTAGGGCTTCCCTGGTGGCGCAGTGGTTGAGAATCTGCCTGCTAATGCAGGGGACACGGTTCAAGCCCTGGTCTGGGAGGATCCCATATGCCGCGGAGCAACTAGGCCCGTGAGCCACAACTACTGAGCCTGCGCGTCTGGAGCCTGTGCTCTGCAACAGGAGAGGCCGCGATAGTCAGAGGCCCGCGCACCGCGATGAAGAGTGGTCCCCGCTTGCCACAACTAGAGAAAGCCCTCGCACAGAAACGAAGACCTAACACAGCAAAAATAAGTAAATAAATTACTAAACTCCTACCCCCAACATCTTCTAAAAAAAAAAAAAAAAAAATCCTCTTAGATCCTCCAGTGCACACCTCCAGCCTCACACAGAGGGAACTGCTGCAGGGTCTTCTCAGGTTGGATGCTGAGGCTGTGCCTCCCTCTGTCCTCCCCAGGCCCACTGTTTCCTAGACTACATCCCAGGTGGCAGTGGGGCTCCTGAATTTCTGTATGAAAGGGCCTTAGGGGTGACAGTCTGGGGTTGGGGAGGGGAATGAAGTTTTCTTTGCATGACCCTGAATATAAGATTGAGAACTCTTCAACCGTCTAGTAAAGAAGGGGTAGAGAATGACAGAGATGGGAAGGGGCTGATAAGGTGTTCCTTCCAACCTCATCCCACACTATCCTAAATTTGCCCGGAGGCAGAGCCTCTGAACTTGGGCTGAGATAAAAGTCAAGGATGTGCTTTGAGGTAAGTGCCCTCCCAGTCCCTGAGCTTAAGTTTCCTGAGGGTTCTTCCAGATATAATTACTTCAGTGGCTGAGCGGCAACAGGTACCTCTTGGTCTATGAATAATTCCTGGGCTTGGAAATGTATCTCCTCACATGCACTGGAGGTGGGGTGGGGTGATCACCTCCCCAGGACATCAGGTGAAACCACGGTCTAGGCCTTGCAGTATGGTGGAGAGAGCAAACGGAGGTGGCAAGACTTGTGGACGTGTGCCAGAGCTCCTTCAGCAGTTCTTCGGCCTGAAGAGTAGCGGTGAATGCAGGAGAGGTGGGAGATTTGAGCTCAGCAGCACTCCCGAGGTCTCTGGCACACCCCTGTCATCTCTGTGCCTCTGCACAGCAAGGCCACCAGTACTGAGACCAAGAGTCCCCTGAGGGTCGTATGGCAGCGCAGAGAAGTCACCACTGAAAAAAATTTTGCACATCTGCTGCAAACTGAATATTGTGTCATTTGAAGGCCAAAAAATGGATGACGAACCCCTGGGAAAAATGCTCAACTCAGTAAATATCTATTGAGGGCCTCCCATGGGCAAGGCACTGCCTGAGCGTTCTCAGGACTGCAGAGACATGGGATTTAGAGACATCTGAAAAAGTGACTTGGGAAAAGCCATCTTCTTTCCTCCAATCTCCTGGCACTCACTGCGTGTACCATGCACCCGTCCTACTGCTGCCTCTCCATGTTCATGTCCCCGTTCCTGTCTGTTACCAGGAGAGGTAGAAGTGTGCTCCCCAGTGTTTGCGCTCACAGCGCACAGCCCAGGGCCTTGTACCTGATCCTCAGGAAGTGTTTGTTGATTAGCTACTAAATGATATGACCAGGCTATTAGCTGAAGACTAGCAGTAGCTCATCTTCCCTGATGAGGTCCTCCTGGGTCTTCAACTCCTAATACCCAGTGAGATCAGTGTAGGAAAGAACAGAGAAGGATCGTGTTGGGATAAGACTGCTCCTGGAGATGGAGTCCCTGTCCAAAGCAGAGTCAAACTTAACCCTAGAACTTATTCCAGGATTGGAGTCCCAAGTATTACCTTTTGTCCGGCCTCCTGATTCTAACTCCACCTGCACCTGAGTGGTACAAGGGGCTCCCAGCCTAAACGCCACCAGGCAACAGAAAGTGGCCTGCAGTACAGCTCGGCTCCAAAATAACTGCTTGGTCACCCACACACAGTCATGGGAAAGGGAAACACAGCTCTGCTTCCAGGAAGGTCTCTAGCTGGGTCCTTGCCATTGAAAAGGGAATTAAAAGTTCGATACTGGAAAAGACTAATCATTACATATGTGTAATTATATTGATGTGAATCTCAGAGCCAAGTTCCTTTCAGGAAGTTGATATTGGAAAACACTTTCATGCTCCTGGGATCATGTGGAATAGGATTTAGGATGTTTTTTTTTTGCAGTATATGGGCCTCTCACTGTTGTGGCCTCTCCCGTTGAGGAGCACAGGCTCCGGATGCGCAGGCTCAGCGGCCATGGCTCACGGGCCCAGCCGCTCCGCGGCACGTGGGATCTTCCCAGACCGGGGCACGAACCCGTGTCCCCTGCATCGGCAGGCGGACTCTCAACCACTGTGCCACCAGGGAAGCCCTAGGATGTTTTAAATTTCTGTAAATTATCAGACACATTCCCATGGGCAAATTCCACATGTCTCTAGGTATTTCCTCTTTCCCTTACAGTTTTTCTGATGCTTTGCCTGTCTTTCTAAAATATTTCCCGACACCCAGCACCTAGGTGCCCAGGATCTTCTTTGGGCTTCAGATCAATGGGTGATTAATAACATAGGATTGGATACCTGCCTTGTCGTTTGTCACAGGTCAGGTTATACAGGAAGTGACTCTGGGATGGAGTTTAGCATGCAGGATGTTTTTAAGGAGTGCTCTTGGAATTGACACCCATGGAAAGTTATGAAAGAAAGGTGGAGTGGGCAGAGGGAGAAGGTGAGCTGCGATGCAGGCCTAGTGTCGACTTGGCTGAACTATGGAGAGCTCTGGAGCTAGAATGGTCCTTCAGAGTTATTTCAAGTTGAACCAAAATAGCCAGGCCTTGTACACCCCTGCTTGAGCAGTCACTGGATGTAGACCACTGCCAACAGCACTCCCAGAGGATTGGGTGGAACATCAGAGTCTATCATATCACTCTCAACACAAACCCAAAATCATAACTACCATTTCTTAAGAGAAATGTGCAAAGCATTCCTCAAGCATTCTCTCTGATGCTAACAATTCCATAACAAAGGTTTCTATTAATCCCATTTTACCAAAGAGGAAACCAAGGCTTAGTGGAGTTAAATGACATATCTAAGACCACACAACTAGTATGTGGGGCTCAAATCCAGGCCTACCTTGCCCCAAAGTTCACACTCCTTCCATTATGCTGAACTGCCATCCTTCGATTTTTCTCGTATGTCCCCTGCGGAAGCAACCTACAGCTCCATACTTCTATGCAGCTTTGGGTTGGATTTATAATCCTCTGACTCTATGTCTAAATGCATAGCTAAGCCCATTGCTTGAATTTTTTTCTGACTCTTTAGATCTCTTAGACCTGGACACTATTGGCCTGCTTCAAGCAGAAAACCACTCCTGCTGGAAAAAGTGGAGATGCCAGGCTTCTCCATGAAGATACACAAAGGGGAAAAATCCTCAAAACCTAACAGGAAGCCAGTAATTCAGTCGACAATATTTGAAGATGATGAATAAGAAATAAGCAGCATTTAAAGCCAGATTTCTTCTTACTTTTCTTTTAGGTTTTTTTTTGGATCAGAACATTTCCAAATCTTTATATCCAGGAGATTAGAGATCAGCTGGTAACCAATCCCAAATCTCTAGGTATTTGGGGGAGCTGAGGCAAGAGCTGGGTGTAACACAAGAGGTCATATGCACTCTTTCTATACCCCCAAAGGCTGTTATCAATTTAAAAAAAAAAATTTTATTTTGTCTGCGCCGCGTCTTAGTTGCAGCATGCAGAACCTTAGCTGCAGCATGTGGGATCTAGTTCCCTGACCAGGGATCGAACTCGGGCCCCCTGCATTGGGACCGTGGAGTCTTACCCACTGGACCACCAGGGAAGTCCCTATTTTGTTCTTCCTTTGTACACTCCAGATATCGTTAAACTTTACATTTTATTTATTTATTTTTGGCTGTGTTGGGTCTTCGTTTCTGTGCCAGGGCTTTCTCTAGTTGTGGCAAGCGGGCGCCACTCTTCATCGCGGTGCGCGGGCCTCTCACTCTTGCGGCCTCTCTTGTTGAGGAGCACAGGCTCCAGACGTGCAGGCTCAGTAGTTGTGGCTCACGGGCCTAGCTGCTCCGTGGCATGTGGGATCTTCCCAGACCAGGGCTTGAACCCGTGTCCCCTGCATTGGCAGGCAGATTCTCAACCACTGTGCCACCAGGGAAGCCCAGATATCGTTAAAGTTTAACATGACATCTATAGGCCAGAGGAAGTCGTCGGCTCACGACAAGAAAATCTGCTGCCTCAGCAAAACGATGCATCATTGGCAAGTTTACTTGGCCCTGCGGGTCTTTCTCCCCAGGCAGAGTGTCTTATATGTTGTTCTCTGAGGTGCTCTTTTCAATTCATCAAAGGTACTTACTTAGGAAAGCATGTGACATCAGACTGTGTAAGAGACACAGTCAGTGGAATAAGCTCTGGAGCAGCCCCTCAGTGTGTTCAAGTCCTCCCTGAACTTCAAGTAAGAAATCTTTTGAGGCCATATTACTGATACCTATTCTCCCTGCCCAGGAGGACTCCAAAGATGAAGAGTGATGGGGTGATCCCCTCAATTTTCCATTAACTAGAGGTGAACCTTATTTTGGGGAGGGGAAGAATTTCTCACAAATTACGGTGAGGAGATATATGTCATAACAGAGGTATTGTACAAGGTACAGGGATAGTGTGATGGAATTAGACTACCAGAAAGACCTCACAAAGAGAAGGATTTACTAACTGAGTCTTGAAGGATGCATAGAGCTCGCCAGCCTACGAGTGGGAGAACGGCATAGGGAACAGCATGTCCAGAGCAGGGCATGTTCTAGGAATTTTACCACCTGCCATGGCACAAGGAGGTCTGTTGCAGGAGATCAAGGTGAAATACGGAGAGGCAGACAAGGGCTGGGTGGTCAATGGCCACATATGCCATCCTAAGGGCTTTATTCTGTCAATGATGGCAAAGGTTGGAAAGATTTTAAGTGGGAATAAGATGTAAGTAGATTTCATGTTGGTGGAGGAGGATTAGAAGACGGTAAGACTAGAAGCAGGAAGACCAGATGGAAAATCATTGTAACAATCTAAATGAGCTTTGATGGACACACAGACTACAATAATGGTGATGAGAATAAAAATGGGATGGATTAAAGAACTATTTAGGTGGCAGAATAAACAGTGTTTCAGTGACCAGTTTGAAGAGGGCTGTGAATGCGTAGAAACGGAGGACAATTTCCACAATTTCAGTTCAGCAAGGAGGCTGGGAGAATAGGTTGAAAAGCTATCTTTAAATTGAGTATTATCACAATGACTTTGGCGAATGGGTCATTAATTCTTTCAGGGCTCCAACTATTGAATTAATTAAGGAAATAATTAAGATTTCCTAGATCAGTCATTACATTGATTTATTTTTAGAGCACGCTGTTTTTGGCAAATCTTACCTCAAAAAAATATTTGCTAGAATACACTTCCTTCTTATAGGTACCATGATTGAATTCAATTTTCAAGGCATATAAGTCATGTTTGTATCAACAGAGATTTGTACATTTCTTTAAAGTTAGTTTTAGATGCCCTTCTCTGATCTTCCATAGCATTCTGGGCATACCCTCCCTCTCCGTGTGTTGTAATGATCTACTAATTTGTCATGGAGGCAGGGTGGATGGAACAGGGACCTTGTCTTACTTCTCTGGTATGCCTAATCCTTGAAACATAGCAGGCACTCAAGGAAATAATCTTGACTCAATAAAAGCTGTAAAAATAAAAGTAGTGGGGCTTCCCTGGTGGCGCAGTGGTTGAGAGTCTGCCTGCCGATGCAGGGGATGGGTTCGTGCCCCGGTCCGGGAAGATCCCACATGCCACGGAGCGGCTGGGCCTGTGAGCTATGGCTGCTGAGCCTGCGCGTCCGGAGCCACAACCGCAAAAATAAATAAATAAATAAATAAATAAAATAAAAGTAGTAAAGTATATCTAACAACCCCATTCCAACTGCCCTTTCCTTAGACTGGCGAGTAGAACTGAAACTAATTGTGCACAAAAACCTATGTGAATGCTCCTCTTGTCCCAGCAGCTGAGTCTCAGCACTAACTTCAAGTGGTATACTGGTGAAAACTTTCACACCAAGCAGAGTCAATTCCAGGCATAGGAAACACAGTACATCTCAAGATTTAGCCCATCAGCAGGCGTTCTGGAGGCAATATTTTTTCATTTCTAAGATTCTTATTCAAGAGATATATTAAGAGAATGACTGGCACTTATTGTCAAATTAGCTATGACAGGTGTACAATGTTTTCACTTTAAGGAGGAGCTTCAAGATGGCGGAAGAGTAAGACATGGAGATCACCATTCTCCCCAAAAATACATCAGAAATACACCTACATGTGGAACAACTCCTACAGAACACCTACTAAACGCTGGCAGAAGACCTCAGACTTCCCAAAAGGCAAGAAACTCCCCACGTACCTGGGTAGCGCAAAAGAAAAAACAGAGACAAAAGAATAGGGACAGGACCTGCACCAGTGGGAGGGAGCTGTGAAGGAGGAAAGGTTTCCACACACTAGGAAGCCCCTTCTTGGGTGGAGACCACGGGTGGCGGAGGGGGGAGCTTTGGAGCCACGGAGGAGAGCGCAGCAACAGGGGTGCAGAGGGCAAAGTGGAGAGATTCCCGCACAGAGGATCGGTGGCGACCACCACTCACCAGCCCGAGAGGCTTGTTTGCTCACTCGCCGAGGCGGGTGGGGGCTGGGAGCTGAGGCTCGGGCTTCTGTCGGATCCCAAGGAGAGGACTGGGGTTGGCGGCATGAACACAGCCTGAAGGGGGCTAGTGCACCACAGCTATCCAGGAGGGAGTCCGGGAAAACGTCTGGAGCTGCTGAAGAGGCAAGAGACTTTTTCTTGACTCTTTATTTCGTGGTGCGCAAGGAGAGGGGATTAAGAGCGCCACTTAAAGGAGCTCTGGAGATGGGCGCGAGCCGCGGCTATCAGCGCGCACCCCAGAGACGGGCATGAGATGCTAAGGCTGCTGCTGCCGCCACCAAGAAGCCTGTGTGCGAGCACAGGTCACTATCCACACCTCCCCTCCCGGGAGCCTGTGGAGCCCGCCACTGCCAGGGTCCCGGGATCCAGGGATAACTTCCCTGGGAGAACACACGGCACGCATTAGGCTTGTGCAACGTCATGCCGGCCTCTGCCGCCGCAGGCTCGCCCTGCATCCGTACCCCTCCCTCCCCCGGGCCTGAGTGAGCCACGGTCCCCGAATCAGCTGCTCCATTAACCCCATCCTGTCTCAGCGAAGAACAGACGCCCTCAGGTGACCTACACGCAGAGGCGGGGCCAAATCCAAAGCTGAACCTCAGGAGCTGTGCGAACAAAGAAGAGAAAGGGAAATCTCTCCCAGCAGCCTCAGGAGCAGCGGATTAAATCTCCACAATCAACTTGATGTACGCTGCATCTGTGAAATACCTGAATAGACAACGAATCATCCCAAATTGAGGAGGTGGACTTTGGGAGCAATGATATATATTTTTTTGTCCCTTTTTCTCTTTTTGTGAGTGTGTATGTGTATGCTTGTGTGTGTGATTTTGTCTGTATAGCTCTGCTTTTACCATTTGTCCTAGGGTTCTGTCTGTCCGTTTTTTCTTTTGTTTTTTAAGTACAGTTTTTAGCACTTGTTATCATTGGTGGATGTGTTTTTTGGTTTGGTTGCTCTTCTTTCTTTTTTTTAATTAAAAAAATTTTTTTTTAATAATCATTTTTTATTTTAATAACTTTATTTTATTTTTTTTATTTTACCTTCTACTTTCTTAATTTCTTTTTTTTCTCCTGTTTACTCTGAGTCGTGTGGATGACAGGGTCTTGGTGCTCCAGCCAGGCGTCAGGGCTGTGCCTCTGAGGTGGGAGAGCCAAGTTCAGGACACTGGTCCATAAGAGACCTCCCAGCTCCATGTAATATCAAATGGCGAAAATCTCCCAGAGATCTCCATTAAACGCCAAGACCCAGCTCCACTCAATGACAAGCAAGCTACAGTGCTGGACACCCAATGCCAAACAACTAGCAAGACAAGAACACAACTCCACCCATTAGCAGAGAGGCTGCCTAAAATCATAATAAGGACACAGACAGTCCAAAACAACCACCAAACGTGGACCTGCCCTCCAGAAAGACAAGATCCAGCCTCATTCACCAGAACACAGGCACTAGTCACCTCCACCAGGAAGTCTACACAACCCACTGAACCAACCTTAGCCACTGGGGGCAGACACCAAAAACAACGGGAACTACGAACCTGCAGCCTGCGAAAAGGGGACACCAAACACAGTAAGTTAAGCAAAATGAGAAGACAGAGAAACACACAGCAGATGAAGAAGCAAGGTAAAAACCCACCAGACCTAACAAATGAGGAGGAAATAGGCAGTCTACCTGAAAAAGAATTCAGAATAATGATAGTAAAGACCCAAAATCTTGGAAATAGAATGGAGACAATACAAAAAATGTTTAACAAGGACCTAGAAGAACTAAAGAGCAAACAGCGATGAACAACACAATAAATGAAATTCAAAATTCTCTAGAAGGGATCAAGAGCAGAGTAACTGAGGCAGAAGAACGGATAAGTGACCTGGAAGATAAAATAGTGGAAATAACTACTGCAGAGCAGAATAAAGAAAAAAGAATGAAAAGAATTGAAGACAGTCTCGGAGACCTCTGGGACAACATTAAATGCACCAACATTCGAACTGTAGGGGTCCCAGAAGAAGAAGAGAGGAAGAAAGGGATGCAGAAAATATATGAAGAGATTATAGTTGAAAACTTCCCTAATATGGGAAAGGAAATAGTTAATCAAGTCCAGGAAGCACAGAAAGTCCCATACAGGATAAATCCAAGGAGAAACATGCCAAGACACATATTAATCAAACTATCAAAAACTAAATACAAAGAAAAAATATTAAAAGCAGCAAGGGAAGAACAACAAATAACATACAAGGGAATCCCCAAAAGGTTAACAGCTGATCTTTCAGCAGAAACTCTGCAAGCCACAAGGGAGTGGCAGGACATATTTAAAGTGATGAAACGGAAAAAACCTACAACCAGGATTACTCTATAGAGCAAGGATCTCATTCAGAATCAACAGAGAAATTAAAACCTTCACAAACAAGCTAAGAGAATTCAGCACCACCAAACCAGCGTTACAAAAATGCTAGAGGGACTTCTCTGGGCAGGAAACACAAGAGAAGGAAAAGACCTACAATAACAAACACAAAACAATTAAGAAAATGGGAATAGGAACATACATATCGATAACTACCTTAAATGTAAGATTCAATGCTCCAACCTGGAGCAGACTGGCTGAATGAATACAAAACAAGACCTGTACATATGCTGTCTACAAGAACCTAGGGACACATACAAACTGAAAGTGAGGGTATGGAAAAGGATACTCCATGCAAATGCAAATGCAAATCAAAAGAAAGCTAGAGTAGCAATTCTCATATCAGACAAAAGAGACTTTAAAACAAAGACTATTACAAGAGACAAAGAAGGAGAGTACATAGTGATCAAGGGATCAATCCAAGAAGAAGATATAACAATTGTAAATATTTATGCACCCAACATAGGAGCACCTCAATACATAAGGCAAATATTAACAGCCATAAAAGGGGAAATTGACAGTAACACAATCATAGTAGGGGACTTTTAACACCCCACTTTCACCAATGGACAGATCATCCAAAATGAAAATAAATAAGGAAACACAAGCTTTAAATGATACATTAAACAAGATGGACTTAATTGATATTTATAGGACATTCCATCCAAAAACAACATAATACACTTTCTTCTCAAGTGCTCATGGAACATTCTCCAGGATAGATCATATCTTGGGTCACAAATCAAGCCTTGGTAAATTTAAGAAAACTGAAATCGTATCAAGTATCTTTTCCAACCACAACACTATGAGACTAGGTATCAATTACAGGAAAAAATCTGTAAAAACTACAAACACGTGGAGGCTAAACAATACACTACTTAATAACCAAGAGATCACTGAAGAAATCAAAGAGGAAATCAAAAAATACCTAGAAACAAATGACAATGAAAACACGACCATCCAAAACCTATGGGATGCAGCAAAAGCAGTTCTAAGAGGGAAGTTTACAGCAATACAATCCTACTTTAAGAAACAAGAAACATCTGAAGTAAACAACCTAACCTTACACCTAAAGCAATTAGAGAAAGAAAAACAAAAAAACCTCAAAGTTAGCAGAAGGAAGAAATCATAAAGATCAGATCAAAAATAAATGAACAAGAAATGAAGGAAACAATAGCAAAGATCAATAAAACTAAAAGCTGGTTCTTTGAGAAGATAAACAAAATTGATAAACCAGTAGCCAGACTTATCAAGAAAAAAAGGGAGAAGACGCAAATCAATAGAATTGGAAATAAAAAAGGTGAAGTAACAACTGACATTGCAGAAATACAAAGGATCATGAGAGATTACTACAAGCAACTCTATACCAAAAAAGTGGACAACCTGGAAGAAATGGACAAATTCTTAGAAACGCACAACCTTCCGAGACTGAACCAGCAAGAAATAGAAAATATGAACAGACCCATCATAAGCACTAAACTTGAAACTGTGATTAACAATCTTCCAACAAACAAAAGCCCAGGACCAGATGGCTTCACAGGCCAATTCTATCAAATATTTAGAGAAGAGCTAACACATATCCTTCTCAATCTCTTCCAAAATATAGCAGAGGGAGGAACACTCCCAAACTCATTCTACGAGGCCACCATCACCCTGATACCACCACCAGACAAAGATGTCACAAAGAAAGAAAACTACAGGCCAATATCACTGATGAACATAGATGCAAAAATCCTGAACAAAATACTAGCAAACAGAATCCAACAGCACATTAAAAGGATCATACACCATGATCAAGTGGAGTTTATCCAAGGAATGCAAGGATTTTTCAATATATGCAAATCATTCAATGTGATACACCATATTAACAAACTGAAGGAGAAAAACCATATGATCATCTCAACAGATGCAGAGAAAGCTCTCGACAAAATTCAACACCCATTTATGATACAAACCCTCCAGAAAGTAGGCATAGAGGGAACTTACCTCAACATAATAAAGGCCATATATGACAAACCCACAGCCAACATCGTCCTCAATGGTGAAATACTGAAACCATTTCCACTAAGATCAGGAACAAGACAAGGTTGCCCACTCTCACCACTCTTACTCAACATAGTTTTGGAAGTTTTAGCCACAGCAATCAGAGAAGAAAAAGAAATAAAAGGAATCCAAATCGGAAAAGAAGAAGTAAAGCTGTCACTGTTTGCAGATGACATGATACTATACATAGAAAATCCTTAAGATGCTACTGGAAAACTCCTAGACCTAATCAATGAATGTGGTAAAGTAGAAGGATACAAAATTAATGCACAGAAATCTCTGGCATTCCTATACACTAATGATGAAAAATCTGAAAGTGAAATCAAGAAAACACTCCCATTTACCATTGCAACAAAAAGAATAAAATATCTAGGAATAAACCTACCTAAGGAGACAAAAGACCTGTATGCAGAAAATTATAAGACGCTGATGAAAGAAATTAAAGATGATACAAACAGATGGAGAGATATACCATGTTCTTGGATTGGAAGAATCAACATTGTGAAAATGACTATACTGCCCAAAGCAATCTACAGATTCAGTGCAATCCCTATCAAACTACTATTGGCATATTTCACAGAACTAGAACAAAAAAATTTCACAATTTGTATGGAAACACAAACGACCCCGAATAGACAAAGCAATCTTGAGAAAGAAGAACGGAGCTGGAGGAATTATGCTCCCTGACTTCAGACTATACTACATAGCTACAGTAATCAAGACAGTTTGGTACTGGCACAAAAACAGAAATATAGATCAATGGAACAGGATAGAAAGCCCAGAGATGAACCCACGCACATATGGTCACCGTATCTTTGATAAAGGAGACAAGAATTTTCAATGGAGAAAAGACAGCCTCTTCAATAAGTGGTGCTGGGAAAACTGGACAGCTACATGTAAAAGAATGAAATTAGAACACTCCCTAACACCATACACAAAAACAAACTCAAAATGGATTAAAGACCTAAATGTAAGGCCAGACACCATCGAACTCAGAGGAAAACATAGGTAGAACACTCTATGACATAAATCACAGCAAGATCCTTTTTGACCCACCTTCTAGAGAAATGGAAATAAAAAATAAACAAATGGGACCTAATGAAACTTCAAAGCTTTTGCACAGCAAAGGAAACCATAAAGAAGACGAAAAGACAACCTTTGGAACTGGAGAAAATACTTGCAAATTAAGCAACTGACAAAGGATTAATCTCCAAAATTTACAAGCAGCTCATGCAGCTCAATATCAAAGAAACAAACAACCCAATCCAAAAATGGGCAGAAGACCTAAATAGGCAGTTCTCCCAAGAAGATATACAGATTGCCAACAAACACATGAAAGAATGCTCAACATCAGCAATCATTAGAGAAATGCAAATCAAAACTACAATGAGATATCATCTCACACCAGTCAGAATGGCCATCATCAAAAAATCTACAAACAATAAATGCTGGAGAGGGTGTGGATAAAAGGGAACCCTCTTGCACTGTTGGTGGGAATGTAAAATGATACAGCCACTATGGAAAACAGTATGGAGGTTCCTTAAAAAACTAAAACTACAACTACCACACGACCCAGCAGTCCCACTACTGGGCATATACCCTGAGAAAACCATAATTCAAAAAGAGCTATGGGGCTTCCCTGGTGGCGCAGTGGTTGAGAATCTGCCTGTCAATGCGGGGGACATGGGTTCAGGCCCTGGTCTGGGAGGACCCCACATGCCGCGGAGCAACTAGGCCCGTGAGCCACAATTACTGAGCCTGCGCGTCTGGATCCTGTGCTCCGCAACAAGAGAGGCCGCGATAGTGAGAGGCTTGCGCACCACGATGAAGAGTGGCCCCCGCTTGCCGCAACTAGAGAAAGCCCTCGCACAGAAACGAAGACCCAACACAGCCATAAATAAATAACTAAATAAATAAAGTAAGAGTCAGATCACTGGAAGACAACTGATACTTAAAAAAAAAAAAAAAAAGTCATGTACCACAATGTTCATTGCAGCTCTATTTACAATATCCAGGACATGGAAGCAACCTAAGTGTCCATCGACAGATGAATGGATAAAGAAGATGTGGCACCTATATACAATGGAATATTCTCAGCCATAAAAAGAAACGAAATTGAGTTATTTGTAGTGAGGTGGATGGACCTAGAGTCTGTCCTACAGAGTGAAGTAAGTCAGAAAGAGAAAAACAAATACCGTATGCTAACACATATATATGGAATCTAAAAAACAAACAAAAAAATGGTCATGAAGAACCTAGGGGCAAGACTGGAATAAAGATGCAGACCTACTAGAGAACGGACTTGAGGATATGGAGAGGGGGAAGGGTAAGCTGGGACAAAGTGAGAGAGTGGCATGGACATATATACATTACCAAATGTAAAACTGATAGCTAGTGGGAAGCAGCCGCATAGCACAGGGAGATCAGCTCGCTGCTTTGTGACCACCTAGAGGGGTGGGATAGGGAGGGTGGGAGTGAGGGAGATGCAAGAAGGAAGAGATAATGGGGATATATGTATATGTATAACTGATATAAAGCAGAAACTAACACACCATTGTAAAGCAATTTACTCCAATAAAGATGTCAAAAAAAAATGTTTTCACTTTAAGCTGAATCTCAAAAGCTTTATTTGAATTTTCTCTAACTCCAGGGATATTGTTAAGAAAAAGCCAGGGTGGCTGGCATAGGGGTGGAGGGAGAAGGAGGAAGAGGATGCTTCATCTTTGGTTCTTCTAAATTGAATTAAATATTTTAAATCAGTCATCTCTGATCTGTCATTAGGGGATTTGCCCCAATGCTTTTTACAAATTACAGCTGCTAGGAGTTTACAATTTAAGAATCAGTGAAGGTTAAAAACATGGACTTCCAACTAATATCTGAAATTATAGCCTCAAAGACAAGAGTCCTTTACTGTCCCCTCCCTCTTCTAGAGCATACTAGTACAAGGGCTACTGCTGAGATGCAGACATTTCCAAATGTAGCAACACTGAAACTCATTATAAGTTTTAACAACTTGCTTTTCAGTCTATGGGGCTTTGACAATCTAAATTTAGGTCTCCTTAATGGAATGGCTTTGCTTTAGAGAACAGATTTTGTCAAGGGCTTTATAACACTATTCTCCCCCTGCTTCATTTAACCTTACTCATTTGGAACAATGGAAGGGGGAAGGGGCCAGGAGAAGTCCAGGATTAATTAGCGGTATCTTAATTTTAAATGTTTACGATAAAAATAAATTGTTGTTACTTCCAATGATGACATATATAAAAGTTAAAATACAGATGAGTCATGAGTAATTAGGTAATCATAGCACACGATACACTTTCCTGAATAATAGTGTTCCATAAGACAGAGAGTACTTTAATACTTAAGGATTAATTAGACCCAGAACTTAAAGTTCTGGATATTTCACAATACTTTTTATTCCCCTCTGTACTGGGTAGAATAGCGTTCCCCCCCTGAAAGCTCATGTCTACCTAAGAACTTCAGAATGTGACCTTATTTGGAAATAAGGTCTTTGCAGACTTATTTAGTTAAAATGAAGTCATCTTGGATTAGGGTGGGCCCTAAATCCAGTGGATAGTGTCCTTATAAGAAGCCCATGTGGAGACAGACACGCAGACAGAAGAGCCATATGAAAATGGACGCAGGGCTATACCAGTAACCACTAGCAGCTAGGAAGAGGCAAGGAAGGAGTCTTCTGAGCTTTCAGAGGGAGCATCGCTCTGCTGACACCTTAATTTCAAACTTCCAGTCTCTAGAACTGTGAGAAAGTAAAGTTCTGTTGTTTTAAGCCGCTCAGTTTATGACTGTTTGTTATAGCAGCTCTAGGGAACGAATACAACTCTTTCAGGGCAAAGTCCCACTTTGTGTATGGCAGACATTTGGCACTGAATGTGGTCTTGTGTTATTTAATGTTTTCACATATACATGTGTGTTATGGTTTCATATGTGTATGGAATTTCAACTAGTATCTGAAATGATAGTCTCAAAGTCAAATTTCAACAATATTTAAATTCCCCCAGCACACAGCCACACACCAAACTAAATGCTCAATAAACCAAGAGTTTATTTGCATTGTTTAAAAAAGGAGATGCTACCTAGAGAGGATATAAAGTTTCGATTCTTTTAGGCTTAGCTGGGCTCCTTGGAGTCTGTCCCAGGCGTGCATAGTCAAGGGTCAGCCAGAGATTTAGGCAGAATTTATGCACAAAATTTGGGGCTCCCTTATCTGCATCTCTCCTTTCTGGGATTTTCCTCTTCACTTTCCAGCTGCTGTGGCTGACCCAAACTCTGACCTCTGTGGGTTCGATAGAAACTGTGGGTTTCTATGGGTTTTAACTGCCTTACGTGACACCAAATGCGACATGCCCTCAAGCTAAAAGCCATAAAAGAATGGGAAGCTTGCCCACTGCTGTCTCCTTCTCCCAAGAGTAGACCCTCCTTCAGTTTCTGCTGCTTTCCAATCATGCCCCAGTGGCTTAAAGTGGTTGTGTTTTATAGTTTGTCCAGCATTTATAGTTGTTGTCTGTGGAGAGTGGGTTCAATAGGAAGTACTTGGCCATTAAAGGAAGCAGAAACCTCCTTCACTAAAAATTCTGATGCTATTTTTTTTTTAAATAAAAATTTTCCTGAACCCAAAGAACTAGAAAGAGTACTACACAAAAGCCAACGTCATAGCCACTTGCAAGCAGAGGGGAAGTGATTTAAATTACCACTCAGGAAGTCTCAATTTAATTTTTTAAAAATACGAACTTACATTGGCCTGTAACATTAAATATTAAATAGGAAGGAAGAAGCTGCTGGAACCTGAACCTGTCACACTCCCATTCTGCGCCAACCGCAAGGACACTGATACCAAAAACACCTTCAATATCACGTATGCTCAGCCACATGCACCCAACTCCAAACATCCTGAACTGTAATGCAGCCTTTGTGAACATTTCTTAGGGAGTGGAGCAAGGGGTACACAGCACGACAGAGAGTAAAACTTTCCCCCAAGTGACTTTTAAAATGTCTTCCCCCAAGTCTCACTTCCTCAAGCAGCTACTCAAATCCCTCCTCATGTCTCCCTCTTCCAGGCTCGTCCAGCCCCTTCGCTCTCTTCCCTTCTCTTTTTTGAGGCAAAGCTCTCGACTGCTTCAAATCTGCAGCTCTCTCCAGTTCTCTGCTCATCACAACAAAGACAGTGTAGTCAAGCTGCTCGACAGCAGGATTCTTTTCCTCATTGTGTGGTGGGGTGTGTATATGTGTGTGGGTGTGTAGCATGACTGTAAACAGTTATAAATTAATAGCTTTCTCCTGTCATAGTTGCATATTCATATACACGTGGAAATAACTGGAAGGAAAGGGGAGCATTTCAGGACAGCAGAGTCTGAGCTAACCATATGCCAGACACTGTATTTACACACATTATTTCTAATTTACACACATTATTTCTAATCCTCTCCATCTTTCAGATGAGGAACTTCAGGCTCAGAGCCACTGTTCATTCTCTTTCGCCCAGCACACAGCCTCTGGGATGTTGCTAACATATTAATGTAAAATGCAAAAGAAAACATGAAAGATACGTCTGCGAGTGACTGGGGAGAGGAAACGGAGTAGAGGCTGGGTTGTCTTGTGCTCGGGAGGGAAGGTCTGGAGGCTGGGGCAGTGGAGGGAAAAGGTTGTTTAAAGGAAGGGTCCTGTTAGATGGGGCAGGGGCTCCAGGGGCGCAAGAGGGTCTCGGGCTCGTCTTGTTCTCCTCTTTGCCCATATGGTGATCAAATGGCCACCTCTCTGTTCCTCAAACTCTTCCAGCTCATTTTTAAAGACAGAGACCCTCTGAATGATGACTTGGTTAATTTATGTACTAAAGCTAATTAAAGTAGATACTTTGGAAGTCTCATAGGCAATTTCAGTCTTTAAAACACTGAATGACACCATTTCAAACAGTAAACTACTTATCTTGGTTCACCCATATGCTAAAGAGTATGAGCTTTTAAATTCCTAAACACCTTGTCAATTTGGGGTGAACTGGTCCAAAAGAAAAAAAAATATCTGTAGAAGTGACTGCTTTTAAAATTATCACTTGAGGAGAATTTAGTGAATACTAGTACTTAAGTAACTTCTGTTTTATCATATGATATCCTTTAAAATCTAAATTTCCTGGCATAAATGTCTTGAATGATTCATTTTTAGCAAGCATTACCCAGGGATGGCTGCTGGATATTTATCTTGGATCTGAGCCTATGTGTGAAGAATATTAGCTAGGAAATATACTATTGGTAGATTACAAAAAGCCATGCGTGGCTACAAAAATTTCCATTTATACTGTGCTCTAAACTCCATATATTTAGAAGCTGTCATCTCGATTTCATGCTGATAATTTTGAGTTAGGCAAACATTGACAGTTAAAACTGCCTTCCCATAGAGTTTAGGTGTTGTTTTATAAGAAGCAATTTACAAAAGAAAATCCATTCAAAAGTTAAAATTCTGATTTTAAAATGATGGTTTTTATGATCTCTGGTTTTAAGGAGGTTTCAAGGAATAAGGAAGGCATGAAAAAAAAAAACAAGAATGAACAAATGATGAAGGAAGATGGGAGATGGAGTCAAGGGAATTGGCGAGTTGAATCACTGACAGAGAGATTCAGAAAGGCAAAGACGGGAGAAACTGCACATCCAGGGAGGAAGCACAGCTGCACATTATGCCAGATAGACAGTGTAGTCCTGGGAAAGTTTAAGTTTTGATAAATTAAATTTTCCTGTTGATGAGGCAGAGGCAGCTGGGATATTTGAAAATTAAGAGACAACTCAAACCCTAACCACATTTCAAATACCTCTAGCACTCAAAACCTTCTACCCCAGCTGTTAGCAAAAGCTAAAAAGTGGCCAGGCTGATGTTTTATAAATAGCCATCCTTGTGTTTATCCTCCTGCAGGTGGATAAATGAGAGAGGCGGGGAGGGAAGGAGAAACAAAGCCAATTCTGACTGAGTGCTAGTTGTGTGTCAGGCCCCATGTTAAGCGCTCCACTAATGTACTTCTTCATCTTCACAGCAACCATAATCATCAAGCCCATTAGACAGACAGGAAAGCTAAAGCACAGGGAAGGTTGGTAATGTGATAATTATCACATAGTCAGTCAGTGACTGAGCTGGGAGTTGAAACCAGGCAATTTAACCATAGAACCCAAATACATAATCACTGTGCCATATGGCATTTACTAAAATAACCAAAAATTAGTTGACAGGATAAAAGGGACTGAAAGTGTGTGGTACTCAAACACCTGGCTGCTACCTGGGAAATCTGTTAGGACACCGTAGTAGAAGTCCCGAGTCCTCTTGGGTGTTTGTCTCAGACACCCACTATAATTTTTAAGTCAAGGAAGAAAAAGAAACCTACCTGAAGGTATCCTTTCTTCTAAATTCAAACGTGAATAAGTGAAAGAATTTAAAATGTTTGAATTTTTGACATATTCACTTCATTATACTAAAATTTTTACAAAATGTGAAATACCCCTTGAGGGGAACATTTCAGTAATTTGGTGGTTGAATCATGTAGCAATCATAAGCCTAACTTCTAAAGCAGTTTCCAGAAAGAGAGTGCAATTTTTTTTCAAAGTACGTATAAATACACACACATACCAATACTCTCTCCCTATAAGACATCTTCAAGCCAAGTTTCCATTTCTTTCAGACTCTATTTATATGCAAGCAGTTCTAAGAATTCTCAGAAAAGGACAGGTCCGACACTGTCCCCTCACTAACATCCCTCAGAGCAAGAGTCCTCATCCATTTTTCAGGCATGACCCACTTTAAGGGTTCAGACTCCGTGGTGAGTCACAAGCACATCTTCTAAGGACCTGGATGGGCTGCAAATGAGATGAAATGAAAATGACTAAAATGTTCAGTCAGCCACCTTAGTCTCTTTCTTATTTGCCATCTGTCCACAGATCGTTAGGTTCAAATCACATTTTTGTGAATAAATATCTAGAATTCGGGGACCTCTCTTTGGGACACTTCTCCCACTTCACAGCCATACAGGCCAAAAGCAGCAGCTATAGGGCTCCGGTGGCCAGTAGGTGAAGCCCGCAGGGCAAGAACTCAAGGAGGCCCACAGCTGGGGGCACTGCAGGCCCTCAAGCGAGTTTACCTCCTCCTGCCTGTGTGGATGACTCAGGCCTTGCAAAGCCCCTACAAGGCTTCTGACACCCCCGCAGTGACTGCAAGCTCCTTACTCCCTGCCTTCCCCTCAGTCCCATCTGCTGCCATCTACACTCATGGTCCACACGAGGCCCCCTTCACAATGGCCTTTCCATCCCTTTTCTAAATCAGTCTTAAGGCCCTCCTAACTTTCCACTCAGTGCTGTAACTATTCATAAACATATTCTGTTTCTCACTAGACTGTAAGCTCCCTTTAGTAGGGCCCTCATCCAATTCCCCTTTCTGGAACTCATGGAGCCTTGCCCAGTAGATGTTCAACAAATACTGAATTAAACAAATGGTTCTGAAATCCAGTTTCTGAAAACTGAGAAGTCATATGCAGCTCAGTGGAAACCATAGCACTGGATGGGCACCTTTTGAGCCTCAGAATGTTCACTCCTTGTATAACACTGGAATTGTGGGATTATTCTGCACAAGCTGATGGTGTTTTCTGTAGGTCTGCTTTGTATACTTACCAGTGTCCCAAAGGTGAAGCAGTCTGATTAGGCAATGACTGTTTAAACACACATTAATCATGCATTAGGAGTCCTAAATTGAACAGCACGATACACAGGAAAATACCTTGGACACAAGGCATCCATTACAGACAGAAGTGATCTCTCACATCCTGCCATGTACATATTTGGAGAGTAAGTGCGCTTTAGGGAGCTCTGCTTACTTAAAAGGAAAAAAAGGGATGAAAGAAGAAAGAATACATCTGCATGCTGCTTGGAGGCCATGGCTTGGCACGGAGGCACCTGTCAGGGAGCCAGGGGCTTTGGAACTTGTATTGGCCATCGCAACGATGAGCTGCTCAACACAAGGATGCCTCAGTGTCTCTAACTGCTTCCTTCTTCCTTCCTGGCATGAAGGAGGTCTAGGAGGTTGTCTTACACTGTCTTATAAGCCTGCTGCTCCGTGGCCTCAGCCCTCCCAGCAGAGGTAGCAGCAGTTGGTATAGCGCCTGCAGAAACCCACTCAAATATCTGGTCTAGAGGCCCTGTGTGCTTGAAGTGTTTCTGCAGGACAGGGAGGCTGGAGGGGTGAGGCTGGAGGGGTGTGACCAGGGAGATCCTACACCTATGCCTATTCTCCTCAAGAAAAAGGGGAGCAGTGGGGATATTGGCTTCACCCTTTAAAGTCAGATATAGTCTGGGGGGGATATTGGCTTCACCCTTTAAAAGATGCATTCACACAGATGAACATCCATGCGTGAACTACACCAGGATGGAAGCTGATGACAGGTCCCTGGGGATGATGGATCTGTGCCCTCTCTCTCAGCTGTCTCAGGAATGCTTGTGGATGGACACACACACACACACACACACACACTCTCTTCTCTTGGCAGGGTCACACTGAGAGAGGCATCAACTGTGCTTCTTAACCTCAGTTTTACCTGCGGCTCCTAAATGACGCAGGCAGAGGCCAAGCACTCCCATTCGATGGAGCTGAGTCCCCCGAGTGAGCTCAGCTTGGGACCTGGCATCCTGAGATGATGAAGAGATCTTGCACAACAAGGTGCAGCTGGGGCATCCTTACCAGAAACAGCAAATTCCAGATTCTCAAGTGGTTTTCTCCAGCTGCCTTGCCCAGATGTTTTCATAACCAGAGAGGGAAACTGGGTGCTTAACAGAATGAATGCTCCCCTAACCATCTTTTTGGTACTTTATGAGCAAAGTGACCCTGACTTTGAACAAGAGGGATATATACTCTACAATATAATGCTCTTCATATAAACAGAGATTGATTAACCTTGGTTTCTTTCCTTTAAACATGGTATGAGAACAGATAAAATTCAAGCGGGGCAGTCTGGAGACCTACAGAGGAAAAGCACTTAACAATGTAGAGCATTATGATTACACGTACAAGAGTGAATAAGAAAGAAGACTAGAAGGAAATAAGAGCAAATTATGTTAGTGTATTAAGATGCTGAGGTGGAGAACTTTTCTCATAATTTCTCAATGTTCCATGATGTAATTTTTTTGTGATGAAAAATATTTAAACTAAAATAATGTAGACTTCAGGTATTAAATAATCTGTGCTCTGGAATAATTAAACATAGATACTCAATTCTCCACACACCAGATGACATAATGTATGTGAAAGCACCTTATACACAGAAAGGTGTATAAATGTATTGGATATTATTGCCCCTCAGTGCTTTTGAGTATTAGGCTGCCATATCAGAAAACTGTTTAGAATGGCTCTTGTTTGTTATGGTGAGTGATATTCAGTAGGGATAACTCACATGCCATCAACCAAAAACACCCTTACACTAAAAAAGGGCTTGCCCACTATCTCTTTAAAAATAAACACTAACCTATGACAAATTCTATCCTGGCCAGGCCTCTCTCCCGTCTTGGGGGGGAAGGCTAAACTGTGAATGGAGCACATTCTTCTAGGCCAAAGTCTGTAAGTGCATCTGTCTATATGTGTGAGTGGTTCGGAGTTCCCATGTGGTCAGACTGCCATACAGTGTCCCATCCAAGCTGGCTGAGTGGCTCTTCCAGGACGAGTGGGGTCACATAACAATCTGCTCAGCACAGCAAGCAGCTTCCCTCCCAAGTGGGAAAATCTGGAGCTGCCCCATACCGACTTTTTTTTTTTGCGGGCCTCTTACTGCTGTGGCCTCTCCCGTTGCAGAGTACAGGCTCCGGACACGCAGGCTCAGCGGCCATGGCTCACGGGCCCAGCCGCTCCGCGGCATGTGGGATCTTCCCGGACCAGGGCACGAACCCGCGTCCCCCTCATCGGCAGGAGGACGCTCAACCACTGCACCACCAGGGAAGCCCCATACCGACTTTTTATCATGCTCCACATAAGCAAATGCTGCACTGAATATATATTCCAAATACATTTTATCAGAGCAACACCAGCATTTGTGCTCAGGCTAATGCTCTATTATATGGATTATAGTCAACTGGAATAAAATGAATATTCTCCACCACAACTCAATTGTTCTTTACACAGTTTTTAATGAGATTCCACCCAGTGTCACAGCAGTACTTATGTAATTACTCTATATAACTCTGCCAGCAAGGAGGGAATGAAATCTCCTTATCAGGGTATTGCAAACCAACAACACCTCAGCAGACTGTCTCTCTCAGTGCACTGCTGCATTTTCGATAGTCTGGGAGTGTGGCCATCATGCAGAGGGAACGCTTGGGTGACCCAGGCTTCAGCACCGCAGAATAGCTTTCAGGGATAAGGACTGCACTTTCCCGACATTTCTCAAGAAAATGTTCTATGAAAAGAAAGGGAGCCTGCAACTTCTAAGCTGGGTCCTCTTTAATCAGGATGGTCAAAGGGACACGGGTGGCAGCGTGTACCTCACTCAGAGGCTGCCGAATGCAGCTTTGCTGGAACCTGGGACAATCCATCAGGGAAGGGTAGAGAGCGGGAGAAGTGGATGGAGTTGAAAAATAGTTTATTTGCCTCCTTGAGGAAGACTGTAGGTCAGCAGAAAGCAGCATAAAGACAGTGCTGCTGGAAGCAGGTTAAATCTGGTCTTGGGAAATTATCTAAATCAGCAAGATGGGCCTCTGCCTCCTATTGCTGGGGAACCCCAGAAGCCAGGGGCTAGACCCTGAGAAGTTCCACTGAGGCTTTGTCCTGTGGTCTCAGGAATGACTGTTCTCTACTTGCAGTTCTGCTTTGGGCCATGAGAGAGAGGACATGCAGCACAGTCTTGGTTTCTGCTAAAGAATTCTCAGAGCATTCCCAGGGAAGCAAAACTCCACAGAAGCTGCCGAGGTAGAGTGTGGAAGAGGGGACAGGACAGCTGCATTACAGAGTCCCCGCTCCTGCTTTCTGGGCTTCTTTCTGGTAGCATCGCCCCTGCCCTGTCCAAGCAAGACCCAGTTCTTGGTGGTAGAGGCAGGCAGACTTAGGAAGCAAGTATCGCTCCCATTCCACAACCAAAAGAAGATCAACAATGAGAAGGCTTTGTCAGAGAGTAATAGGAAAACACAAATGGAGAATCTCTACTCCTATGGTCTACACTGCCGATTACTGTTCTATACTGATGTCACTGATCAACCATAGACCACGTTGCTCACTAAGCCTTGTAGATCCTTCTTTGCTCCTTACACATCTGACCTTCACACCCACTTCCCTCACATTTCATCTCCAACTTCCTCGGCCAATAACAACAGACAGTAACCTCACACCTTAGCTACAATTTATACTCCTTGTGTAAACAGAAAGACTGCTTAGCAAGTTTCCACATTGTACCTTTCATTTGTTACCTGCATGGGTGGTATTTTTTGCACTTGGGTGTGTTAATAGTAAGACTCTAGTATCATAATATTCAGCACATATTTAACCCTTCAAAGGGCATTCTCAACTATTATTTGATTTTTACAGTCTCAGATAAAAAATTCACAGAGACTGGCAGGATGGGTATTCTTCCTAATTTATAAATGAAGAAAATGTAATTCACAGATGTTAAGTGACTTGCCTAAAGTGTATGGCACAATTGAAACCAATTCTCAGGTTTCTTGATCCTCACCCAAGGTCTCATTCAATGAAAAAGTTCTGTGCTACCTGGGTGGAATGCTCATTACAGAAGAAATCTGGCAGAGCTGAGCAGCACGTGATGGGAAGAAAGCTACTCAGCCAAGCCTTGTCAGTGTCCAGATTCAATTAAATATCATCAGGAAGAGGGCTATTCAGTTTGTGCACCTCTCGTCCCTTCCTGCTCTCATGCTGTCATGGGGACTGGCACAGAACTGCACAGACTGTGATCCAGGACCTTCTGGTCCAGAGACGCCTCTGTCTGTACGCTTACCTAGGAGATGGAGGCCTGCTGGAGGCTGAAGCCCAAAGCAGATGGGCAAGCTCATCAATGCACTTGGCATCACCCCTGGCTCATCCAGGCACTGTGAGAGACAGTGACTCAAAAGTTATTTTACAGACCCCAAATTATTCAGTTGGCCCTATGTGCTTCCCTACCCCAAATACAGGGGCTGAGCAAGAAGGCAAAGTGAGAATTTGGGGGTCAAAGTACGATGAGTAATATTAAAGGGTAAGGCAAAGAATGACTCTAAAAGGTGAATGGTGTTGCTTTTTACTCACCCTGATGCGTGATAATGTGTGTGGGGGAGGGGAGTTGACTCATCCTGGCTTGCCATATCTGAACAATAACTGACATTTTACTTTGCATTTCTGTAGCATGTCTTTCTATTGAGCTTGGCATTGGCCACAGCCACCTTCCCTCAGCTTGATGAGACAGCCTTGTCTAGCAGGGGATGAAAGGGTCCCTTTAGCAAGACTGTTCCCACCATCCTGCAAGGCCTAACATGAAATTTACCTTTCTTCATGAAGTCTTTTCTGATTCCTTCCAATTATCAATGATATTTCCTTCCTTTAAAGCCTCAAAACATTCACCTCTAAACTCATGCCTTTTTTTACAGACATTTGTGCAGTACGCTCATTCCCCTCCAAAGAATAATCATTAGACTATGTTTCTTGCGGGGAGAGACTGTGCCTTACTCACTGTTTGCCCACCCCAAGACCTGGCAGTAATGCCCTGTCCATGGTGAGTGCTCCATGAATACTGCTCAAGAGACGTGGATTATTTTCATCTTATCTAGGCTGGAACCTCTCACAGTACCTCCCTGCTATTCTTCCAGGTAGCCTTGACCATACTGAGCACTCACATACTATGGCAGTAACTAAGCAGAGGCACAGCTTTCCTCTCTCAGGGATGTGCTGTAAGCAAAGCTGGGCAAACTGATTGGGAGTTAGGAATAGGTGATTGATGAAGTTCCTTCTAGTTCTGAAACAATAATTCTAAAATTTTGGATAAATGAAAATAGGAGATTAGTGAATGTGGAGGGGGACTAATAAATACTGAAATAATGAATAGATGAAAAAGGAGTTGGGTATGTTGTAGGCTCAAGGAAAATACAACATATTCAGGAAAGATATTCTGGGATGACATAATTTAAGATGCTCCATGAAGAACGGGAAGAACATTTCCCAGAAAAAGTGGCGTTTTCTAGTACAACAGGGTCTGGTTTAGGGAATGTCTTGAAATGAGATCAAATGAATATAAAATAGTGTTGAGTAAATCTGACAGGGAGAGTACAGGAAAGGCAATAAGACAGTCTGAAACAAGTGACAATCTGAAACGACAGTGAACTCAGACACTGTGTGTGTGTGTGTGTAGGTAGATGTGATATATTAAGTATACGTTTTGGAATCAGATTAGTGTGGAATCCCAGCTGCCAGGCTCAGTAGCTGTGTGACAGTGGATGAGTTATTTAACTGAAGTTTCAGTTTCTTTATGTTTATCATGAAGATATATATGCATCTTCACATGAAATTAAAGGAGATAAATGATATAAAATGCTAGCGCAACACCTAGCACTCATTCATTTAACAAATATTGTGTATCTTGTATGTGTTAGTTTGCTAAGCATTTTTTTTTTTTTTTTTTTTTTTTTGCGGTACACAGGCCTCTCACTGTTGTGGCCTCTCCCGCTGCAGAGCACAGGCTCCGGACGCGCAGGCTCAGCGGCCATGGCTCACGGGCCCAGCCGCTCCGCGGCATGTGGGATCTTCCCGGACCGGGGCATGAACCCGTGTCCCCTGCATAGGCAGGCGGACTCCCAACCACTGCGCCACCAGGGAAGCCCTGCTAAGCATTTTTTAAAAATTAATTTTTGGCTGCATTGGGTCTTTGTTGCTGCATGCAGGCTTTCTCTATGCAGCGAGTGGGGGCTACTCTTCGTTGCGGTGCCCGGACTTCTCATTGCGGTGGCTTCTCTTGTTGTAGAGCACGGGCTCTAGGCGTGCAGGCTTCAATAGTTGTGGCACACGGGCTCAGCAGTCGTGGCTCGCGGGCTTCAGTAGTTGAGGCTTGCAGGCTCCAGAGCACAGTTCAGTAGTTGTGGTGCACGGGCTTCATTGCTCCGTGGCAGGTGGGATCTTCCTGGACCAGGACTCGAACCTGTGTCCCCTGCATTGGCAGGTGGATTCTTAACCACTGTGCCACCAGGGAAGTCCAAGTTTGCTAAGCATTTTACATGATAAATCATCAGAAAATGGAAGCTATAATTGTTATTAGCCAAAGGGACTATGCCTCCCCTTCCTGCATCCCCCACTGCAAATTATGTCCCTTTTGATTCTGGAACTTAGAAGAAAAAATGTCATTTTATTGTATATGTGAGTTCACTTATTGGCCTTTGGTATATTTTGCTTAAAAAATCAAACAAACCAAAATTTTGTCCTGAGCTTTAAGTGCACTGTAAATACAAATGAAGTAACAAGAATTTTCTTAAAGTCTCAGCTTTTTAAGACAGTCTCTCCTTTGTGCACAGAGGCGTAATCAAAAAGCCAAACACACATCCTTCTCTCCTCTTGGAAAGTCATTTCTTGACATGGTACCCAAAGAAACATCTTGAAAGAGACATGCATAGTTATGTGTCCCCTCTCCGGGGACAGTCTTCTCCCGTGGATGTGAAACAGGCTTTGGCAGCTGCTCAGTATCATTAGACCAAGGGCAAGTCAACTGCTCTCTCAGGCTTAAAATAAAGTTATCATCTCAAACCAAAAATGCTATGCATTTGACCAAGAAAAGAAAGCCAATAGAGATTCAGTTATCATGAGGGATTTCTTGTTGATCTTATGAGTTTTCTACAGTGAACGCCTGAAAGTCTGATTTGTATTTTTGTATGTATGTACATACATATGTATGTATATAGGGTATTATGGAAAAATTGCTGAAGGGTACCTGCTTTGCAAAAGGGCTGTTCTTGTGTGTAGATTAGCAAACCATAAAACTTGAGTGAGGTTTGTTTTGCTAAGTATACAGCTTCTTAATACATTTCATGAGCAATCAACCTCTGGGAAAAATACATTAGTTTTCAATAAAGGAACACATTATTTTTCTATTCTGTATGTTGCTTGTTTTCCAATGGGTTGTATCTACTCTGGTTATAACCAAGAATAAGGTGGCAACTTCAGAGACTGTTTTCTTGAGGTCTTGGCTGTATGAGAGAACCAAAATGTTTTCAGAATTGCAGATGGATAACTTGGGATTCATTTGGAGTTCATGTATTTTGGTGGGAAGTTCCCGACAAACAAGGCAAAGATATAAGGATAAGTAACTAGTACATGCAAACAAGGAGTTTTTAGAAAATCACTCACAGATGCACTTATTCAAGCCTTGGGTAAGAAGAAAGGAGGGCATACATTCACTGTTTCACTTAATAATTTGAATATGGTCCCATCACACTTAGAGTAGATCCATTTCGAAACTAATGCTTGGTTTTCTCTAATCCCTATTTATTCTTAATTGACACAGTAATCTCTAGCTAGGATAAGGTATTTTCTCTCATAAATTTATAAACCTTTACAAAGGAAATTACTTTGGGGAAATTACTTCAAATGTCAAGTAACTCAAGGGACTTAATCTTGGAATTTATGTTTTCTATTTTTAACGTTTTAATCCAGACACAGTTTTCCTCCCTTAAGTCCCTTCAAGTATTGAAGGGACTAAATCAGCTCTCATACAAAGAGCTCATCAGAAGGGAAATCAGAATTTTCCTCATTTACTTCTTTTAAATTCAGCTGTTTTGTGAGATGTAAGAAAATAAATAAATAAATGAAATCAAACCAATTAAAATACACATGATGTGAGATGACATATTTTCTGCTCCAAAGTTTTCAACGTCTCAGTTACTTAGAAACATCTGCTCCACTAAGAAAAATAGATTGAAGTAATCTCAAAAAGTCATTCAATCTATGATCCCATTCCTGGGTCATATGTCAACTAAAATATCCCTAAATGAAACTGCCTATATTATGGTCTCTGAACCTTAACTTTGCAGCACTCCAAAGCATCAAACAAAATGTATTTTAAACCATTTTCATTTGTTAAAGATGCTATATAGCACTCTTCCTGTGTGTGTGTGTGTCTCCTTCCAAAAAGGCTGGGAATTATGAGTCTATGAATTTTAGGAAAGGTATAAACAAGGAGGGGATTACTAATGCTCATTGTTGGCCACTGTTTACATAACTTTATATTTAGGCTTTTTTTCTTTTGTCTCTGCAACATTGATTGTACAGTTGTACATTGTACTCTACCCTCTATGAAAACAAGAATTACCATCATCTATCCCTTATTTATTCTTTTAGCTGTAATATCAGGAGGCAGTTTAGTCAGCCTTTTTTGAGGGGAGTAAATATCTTCCCCCATTATCGCCTTAAAAAGTGATTCATACAATGTTTTGCAATTTGCAAAGCATATTCACAGAAATTATCAGAGGTTTAAAAATTATTTTTAATCTTTTTTACAGATGTAACAGCTAAGTGAGGCTATGTGTTGCCTATTAAAGTATTTGTGATAATTTCTAGTTAGGTGCCTAGAAAATGCTGAGCAGAGGCTCACATCCATTTTCTCTACCCCAAATCCTTGATTCTCTCCACGGTTCCTTATTGACATTCCAGAAGGCATTCAGACATTTGTATTACTTAATTTAGTTCTTCTCTTAGTGCTTTGAAGTCTTGTAGCCCCAAACGGAAGTAACACTCCAGTGATGTACAGTGAAAGCATGATCACTTGATTTTGAATGCCATGTTCTTGCCAAACACCCTTTTAAAATAGCCTCTTCTCATTGATTATTAATTCAACTGCCAGTCTGCCTTGATTCCTTATCATTTCCCCCATGTTTCCTTGTGCTAGCAAGCAAGTAAACATCACTGGCTACTTACTTAGTTTACTTCCCTTTCTAAACTCAGAGACCACCTACTGAGTCCTTACTGTGGGCAAGACACTGTGATAATTTCATTTTACCTAATTCTCATGTAACTCCATGAGGTATGTATTATTATCCTATTTTATAGATGAAGAAACTGAGGCTCAGAGAGGTTAGGTGTGTGTCACCTATTAAGCTGTTTGTGATCATTTCTAGAATACATCTAAGAGAATTTGAATTTTTTTCAGGTTTTTCTTCATCCCATTTATGATATAATATATGTTCCTTTTTTCTTACATAAATTAAAAAAGCACTAAATGCCATCCCAAAGAATGACTCAATGGTGCACGCACTAGACTCAGACTATCAGACTAATTCTCATGTAGCCAGATTCATGCTAACATAGTGGCTGGCACATAGATGCTGAATAATGTGGTACCGAGGGCTGCTCATGCCTTGAGTACCATTGATGGACCTAAGTAAAAAGGTAGGGAAAAGTAATCTTGGAAAGAAAAAAAAAAAGGAAAAGGTGAAAGAAAGAGTAAAAAGAAAGGGGATATGTTTTTGCATGTTTCTGTTGCCTCTGAAATGATGCTTTTTATTTTTTATTTTTTTTTTATTTTTTATTTTTTTTTGGGATATAACAAAAATATTTATTTTTTTTTTTTTAACATCTTTATTGGGGTATAATTGCTTTACAATAGTGTGTTAGTTTCTGATTTATAACAAAGTGAATCAGCTATACATATACATGTGCTCCCATGTGTCTTCCCTCTTGCGTCTCCCTCCCTCCCACTCTCCCCCTCCCACCCCTCCAGGCTGTCTCAAAGCCCCGAGCTAATATCCCTGTGCCTTGCGGCTGCTTCCCCCTAGCTATCTACCTTACTACGTTTGTTAGTGTGTATATGTCCATGACTCTTTCTCGCCCTGTCAAAACTCACCCTTCCCCCTCCCCATATCCTCAAGTCCGTTCTCCAGTAGGTCTGCGCCTCCATTCCTGTCTTATCCCTAGGTTCTTCATGACATTTTTTCCCCTTAAATTCCATATATATGTGTTAGCATACGGTACTTGTCTTTGTCTTTCTGACCTACTTCACTCTGTATGACAGACTCTAGGTCTATCCATCTCATTACAAATAACTCAATTTCATTTCTTTTTAAGGCTGAGTAATATTCCATTGTGTATATGTGCCACATCTTCTTTATCCATTCGTCCGATGATGGGCGCTTAGGTTCTTTCCATCTCCGGGCTATTGTAAATAGAGCTGCAATGAACATTTTGGTACATGACTCTTTTTGAATTTTGGTTTTCTCAGGGTATATGCCCAGTAGTGGGATTGCTGGGTCATATGGTAATTCTATTTGTAGTTTTTTGAGGAACCTCCATACTGTTCTCCATAGTGGCTGAACCAATTCACATTCCCACCAGCAGTGCAAGAGTGTCCCCTTTTCTCCACACCCTCTCCAGCATTTATTGTTTCTAGATTTTTTGATGATGGCCATTCTGACTGGTGTGAGATGATATCTCATTGTAGTTTTGATTTGCATTTCTCTAATGATTAATGATGTTGAGCATTCTTTCATGTGTTTGTTGGCATTCTGTATATCTTCTTTGGAGAAATGTCTGTTTAGGTCTTCTGCCCATTTTTGGATGGGGTTGTTAGACTGAATCAGGAAGAAATAGAAAATATGAACAGACCAATCACAAGCACTGAAATTGAAACTGTGATTAAAAATCTTCCAACAAACAAAAGCCCAGGACCAGATGGCTTCACAGGTGAATTCTATCAAACGTTTAGAGAAGAGCTAACACCTATCCTTCTCAAACTCTTCCAAAATATAGCAGAGGGAGGAACACTCCCAAATTCCTTCTACGAGGCCACCATCACCTTGAAATGATGCTTTTTAAAAGCAGGGTTCGTTGCTTCACATTCTGTTACCAAGTTCTTATTGGTACCACTATTGCTCGAGTGCCTGTTCTTTCCTGTGTGGTGGTCTCTGTGACTAAGAATTTCCAGGATGACAGACCCTATAGAAACAGAACATCCTAGTGTTGGACTTTGTGCCTCTCTGCTGGCCACTCATGTCAATCCAAATCACACCTGGCACACCAGCAACACTGCTGTCAACTCCCATCCGTTCTATGAACAGAGTAGAAAAGAAGAGGCCTTCCTGACCTTAGTACAAAGCCCAGCCCCCACCATCACAGAAGACTGTGCTTTCTTACAAATTCAAACAACCTCTAGTGACTAATTATGTAAGAAGTCTCTCTCCTTGGACCTCATAGCTCACTACCTCAATTCCTCTCAAGAGAGCCATCTGTTAGCCAAGGACTCAACATCAAAACATTCTTTGATGAGTCACAATTAATTGACAAGTACAATGTGTGTACTGCCAGAATGATAAATTTAACACTAGTCAAATATTCATCATGGACTAAATAAAGAGCCTTTTAGGTTTTGAAAACAAAATATTTTAAGGTTTAAAGAACTGCTTGGCTTTAAAAATAAACCAAATACAGTCCTGGCAGTTCCAAAGAAATTGACTGATATTGAGGTAGTGTTAGCAAAGCTGCTATTACATGCCTGAAAATAATCACAATTGACTTATATTAATTGTTGACATGGAAAACTTTGCAAATAAAGTAGTGAGGTGAGCGCGTGGTGAACTGGGAGATAAGACCCAAGAGTTCTTACTCTGGCTGGGACACCAACTACCTTATGTCTCTTTGGTAATCAGCTGGTCTAGCTGATTACCAAAGTCCCTGCCAGGACTAATACTCCATCATTCTATGGGTGTATGATTTAGATCCACAGACATATGGCTGCCTTTGGATTTCAAGGGGACTTCACTGACAATTATACTGTCTCTATTGAGATTCCTGGCAATCCTCTGAAATTTTTTCTGGACCTTCTTGCTTGTTAGAAGACCAGCAAATACAATGAGTGGAGTTAGTCAATATTTATTTTCCCTTTTAACGGGTTCTAGTTGGCAAGACCCATTACTTGGTACTAATGAAAGAGCAAGTTATTTACATTCACACACTCACTAAAATTCTTCAATGAGATGATTATTTTTTAAAAAAGAGATCCATATAATGGAAACTAACAGTTCTCCTTCGGTCTGTTTTGCAATCAATAAAAGATAAAAGATAAGTAAAGATAAGTAAAAAACATATCAGTGATAATGAGCAGTAGAAAAACAAATATAATTTAGAATTTGAGTCCCTTTCTATGACTCAAGGCTGAGGAGCAAAAGTGAACAAATTGAAGTCTAATACTGTGTTTGAAAAAATGTAACCTAGGGCTTCCCTGGTGGCGCAGTGGTTGGAAGTCTGCCTGCCGATGCAGGGGACGCGGGTTTGTGTCCCCGTCCGGGAGGATCCCACATGCCGCAGAGCGGCTGGGCCCGTGAGCCATGGCCGCTAAGCCTGCACGTCCGGAGCCTGTGCTCCGCGACGGGAGAGGCCACAACAGTGAGAGGCCCGTGTACCGCAAAAAAAAAAAAAAAAAAAAAAATGTCACCTATATAAAATTTAAAAGCATTTGTGAATGCAACTTCTGTTATAACCATAGATTAAGCAAGATGACTGACCATTCACTGGTTATAGATCAACTTTAAACAGATTAGCCACAAGGGCTCCATCTCAGAAATGTCATTCCATACAGTGGGTCAGACTCACAATCAGAAGTCCTTACATATAATAACATGATAATCTTGTGATGTTATTTTCCCTATTCGCTTCTTTGATAATTAATGTTTTTATGGCCATTTTTCCTGAACTTTTTCTTTTTCAATCATGAAATAATACAGCATTAAATATTGAAAAAAAAATGCCCATAACGACAGAATCCTGATATAACAAGGTTTTTCTATTACGGCATATTAGATTTTGGCCTTTTTCACACAGTGACTCTTTTTCTTATGCATAAGCAAGCACATGTCCAGAAGCCTGCCCTCAGTGGAGAAAAAATATTACCTAACGGCCAATTCCAGATGATGATAATTCTCTTTTGACCTTGTATTTTGCTAGTTTCATATCCTCAAGTATTGACAACATTGTGCTTTATGACTGAAGTCTGTCTTTATCATTGCTTTGGGTCTTGCCTAGAAGAAGCAACCTTGGATCACTAAATAAATGAAAACACTATGATTTACAGCCCATGGTTCAGACTCAGAGCTGGCAAACCTCATGTAACTGCAGGTAGAAGAATTCAGGAGAACTAAGTATAATTAGGGTTGATATGAAATAAAGGAGCAAGGAAATAATGAGGGTATGACTGAGCTATGGTTTAGGTTGAGGGGGAGCCTCCAAAGAAGTACTAAGGGACTCACCTGGTACAGAATGGGATGAAAAATGGCCTGGGGACCTAGGACTTTTTAAATTGACCATTAGGGATTCCAGCTATATTTAGCCCATAATCCTTATGGCTAAGGATGCACAAGAGCAAATAGAGAGCACGGAGGCAGGGCTTGGAGAAGTGGGTAGAGGCTTTTCCTGACTCTGTTTTATTATTTTCTGTATCCTAACCCACAAGAGTTAGATATAACCATGATCCTTCACTTTGACAACCTGTCAAAACCATATGATGTACACTAAGATAATATGTGTCTTTTGCGGATCACTGGCCAGGTACTATACATCTATTGTGCCAAACTGTGCAAAGCAAGTATTATTACTGCGTTTCCATTATATGATTGAGGAAGACAAGGAATCAGAAGGTCAAGTAAATTGACAGGATTTCACATAGCTAATGTCTCTAGGCTGGGATTTGAATTTAGATCTGTGTAACACTTAAGACTGAACTTTTCCCCCATGATGCCACTCTACAAGGTATCATGCAAAACTAAAAAAAAAAAATTGAGGTCATTTTTAAGATCCAAAGAAATACAAATGAGGGTAGTATTAATATGCTAACTATTGGCCTCACCAGGGACTATGATGGAAGCAGAGGGTAATATTTGAAAAGGTTAATCAAAGTACCTGCTATATGCAAAGCACTGGGCCTTGATGCAGAAAGACACAAAAGTTACAGTTCTTGCCTTCTAAGAGTTTGTAATCTAATAGAAAAGGCCACGAAGGAAGTTAAGGAACAACAGGGATAATTAACTATTTAATATAACAATAAAAGTGATATCATGAAGGAATACACAATTACTTGCCAAATCAAATATATTTAAAACTGAGAAAAAGGAGACATTATATGGTCTGGAAAGGTTTAGGAAGACTTCCTGGAGGAAGAAGGATTTAGACTGATTCTTAGGAATTGATAAACTCTGGGCAGACAGGGAGAAAAAGGGTACTGCATCCCTAGAGGAGAAATGGGGAAAAAAGGCACCACAGAGTAAGACTTTGAAAGGGTGGTTAAGTAAACTGGATTTAATCTCATGGGCAGTGGGGATCCAGGAATGTTTCTGAGCAAGGAAATCACATGATCCAAGTGGTGTTCTAGGAAGATTTCTCTGGCAGTAGATTGCAGGAAGATTGCAGAGGGCCAAAAGAAGGCAGGAAAGTCAGTTAGGAGTTGACTAGAGGAGCAGCTCAGATCTCTGATGGAAGCAGAAGGAAGGAAGAAGAAGATGATACTTCAGTTTTGTTCTGCTGCTATAGATACAGAAAGACGTGAACTTGGTTCTGGCTGGAACTGGTTTAGTTAAGTGTGGGAAAAGTAAAGCACGAACAACTTTGGACAGGTTTATAGTTCAATTAAGAATTATTTGGCTTCCCTGGTGGTGCAGTGGTTGAGAGTCTGCCTGCCGATGCAGGGGACGCGGGTTCATGCCCCGGTCCGGGAAGATCCCACATGCCACGGGGCGGCTAGGCCCGTGAGCCACGGCCGCTGAGCCTGCACGTCCGGAGCCTGTGCTCCGCAACGGGAGAGGCCACAACAGTGAGAGGCCCGCATACCGCAAAAAAAAAAAAAAAAAAAAGAATTATTTAACTTTACAGTTTTGTAGAAATTTACAAGTTACATAGTATTTTCAGAAATATTCATTCATTTATCCTCATGACACCCTATGAGCTAGATAAGTTTGGCATTGTTTCCATTTTTTAGATGTTGAAACTGAGGTTTGAAGACCTGCAGTACCTAATACAGGGCCACACTGTTAGTACATTTTGGGACGGAGACCTGCATATAATGGACTTCTGATTCCATATTCCATGTGTCTGCTATTTACCATGCCAATGTCAAAAAAAATTTTTTTTTCCATTTTGGAGGATTAATATGTTTAGTTTTTTTTTAATGGAAAATTTCAAACATACACAAAAGTAGAGAGAACAGTATAATGAACTCCTGTGTGCCTATCACCCAGCTTCATCAATGATAAATTCACAGCTAATCTAGTCTCATCTGTACTCTACCTATCCCTGATTATTAGAAGCAAATCCTCCAAATCACATCATGATTCTTTTACATTTAAGGCTCAGCTGATATTTTAAAGAAGAACTCAAAATCAGTTGTATTCCTTACAAATGGAATATTTTCTATCTTTAGCTTTAACTGAAAAACTGAGGAGGATGTATGCTGCCTCGCAGAGCACTTCTTTTCTTACAGAGATGTGAGAAAGTGAACAGCAAAGCAACTGACCCCTTTCTCAGAATTTCCTGGGAATTTCATTTTTTCGAGCTACCTCTGGTACATGAAAAATGAAATATATTTCTTTTGTTCTTCTGACTCTCATTCTGTATGTTTCCTTTTTCCAAGCTGGAATGATGACAGTCCGTTTACTGTACCTGAGGCGCTTGTAGCTTTCCTAAAGGTGGTTTTAATAGAATGCCTTGTATCTATGTCATTCTACTGTGTTTGAATGTGTATGGAATATGCAGGGCAATTTTACTGGCTAAAGGAAAACTGTTTTTCTTTCTGTACTCAGAGGGAAAAATATATTCCTATATTTAACAAGCTTTTCCTAAAATTGCAAAAGGATTTCTTTTGCTAAGGGCATGATCATTTCAAAATCATTTATTCTTTTTTTTCCCACAATCATTTATTTTTACATTGCTTAGGAAAAAAATTCTATTTAGAATTTTAAAGTTAATAACTGAAAGACACTGAAAAGTCTTTGCTTTCACCTCAAATCCTGTAAGTTGTCTTTTTATTTTGAATTTGTACCTAAAGTAACACTATTTTATGTTACCTGGGGTGAGACAGGACTGTGGGTGAATAAGGACTGATCGATTATATCCAGAGGCCTTAATTCAGATTTAGAGAGAAGGATATACTTTGTTACAGACACCCAAAAAAGAGGTTTAAATTGTCTTGATTCTTTAATTATTCAGAATTTGATAGCTTTGCAGACTCATTCATTCATTTGATCAACATCTACTGTGCCCAGGTTCTGTGTGAGATTCTGAGGATGCAGATGATGGACAAGACAGATGTGGTCCTTCCCCCTAGGTGGTATTTCTCCATATAAATTAGTAGGATTTCTACAAATAAATATTGCAATACTTGATTCTTGAAAATTGTCACATATGCTCAAAAACACTGAAAGGTCTTCTTAAAAGGGGCTCATTTTAAATGCCTTAGCAAATAAATAACTGTAACTAGGATCTGAGAGGATTGTATGTGGCCTGTAACCAAATCCATACAATGTTCCAGATAGAACGTATGCCACTGATAAGCCTGCGCCTGTGGGAATAGGAAGGGCCTCTACAAGTTAACTGGATAGTTTCCTGGTTAAGAAAAGATGAATAAGGGACTTCACTGGTGGTCCAGTGGGTAAGACTCTGCGCTCCCAATGCAGGGTGCCAGGGTTCCATCCCTGGTTGGGGAACTAGATCCCACATGCATGCCACAGCTAAGAATTCACATGCCGCAACTAAGAGTCCGCATGCCACAACTGAAAAAAAAGAGATGAATGACACTAACCCTCTAAGATTTTCTGGAGGTAAGAACTATAATGGTTATAAATATGTTTTTGTTGGAGCAATGTAATTTTATTTCTTGTACTTTCTAATATAAGTACCTCCTCCCTCAGCCGGCGCCTTTCATCATAAAACCTGCCAACTGGCTTTAATTATTGCCAGTTTTTCTGTCCCTTCCCCAGAGTGAGGATCCGTTTTCAGTGGGAGTCTGCAGGAACTTGTGGCAAATCTCTGTCCTGGCAGTGTCTTAGCAATTGGAACACGCCCTTTAGCTGGTGAGGCGCCTGGATCATACACAAGAGTGAAGTCAAAGCAGATTGCTGCACACACACACAGTCACACGAGTGTCCTAGCTGAGACACAGACTGCACCTGACAAAATGCAAATCACAAAAGGGAGGGTAGAAGAAAAAGGGGAAATTGGATTCTGTGCTTAATTTTCTACAATTACTCCATTGTAATGTGATTGATGAACTAGATAAAGAGAGGTCTAAAATTAAAACAAGAACCAGGTGGAGATTTAAGATGAACCTCTATTCCCAGAAATATCAGAGACACCCTGGGTTGCTGGCCTGATGCTCGTGGCCTATCTGCTGCCAGCAGTTCCGACAATTTACTCTTGCTAACTGCTTCATGCTTCCATTCTTTGTCTTTGAAATGCTCCTCTTCCAGCATTGCACTGGAGACAGAACACAGCTTAGGAGTCGAAAGTACTGCATCAGATGTTTGTTTGCAACTTATGCCTTCTCCTGCTTCAACATGTATGGAATCTAGGAAAACTCACTCTTCTTGGATATAGCATTTTACCCCATCTGCTTCTGAAGGTCATTTCCAGGATCAATTCCTCAGTCGATGAGGTGTCTTTTTCCCCCAAAGATTTTAATTGCACTTTGTTTTGGTAGTATGTGGTAGTAATGCAATCGAAGAATTGAGAATGTAGAAGGTGTGAATCCCATTGGTGAGTAATCTGCTGACAGGGTGGGAGGATGAATCAAATTCAAATTCTGTTGTGCTACTAGATACTACTATACTTCAATGATCAACCTAAACATACCAGGGGTAACTCACCGAACTGACCCAACCCATTAGCTCAGTATAATAGACAAGTTTGGGTCATGCGAAGTTAAAAAAGAAGAGACCGTTTTTCTTCTTATATCATATGTGGAGACATAAGGTGAAGTGAAACATTTAAAATGTATATTTTTCAAGGTGAAGGAAAGATTGTTTTAAAGTATTTGTTTTCCGTTTACAAAATACATAAAACTCACCAATTATTCCATCCCTCAGAGAGTAGATCTCTGTTATTATTTTGTTGTCTTTGATTCAAGAAAATTTCTATGCAGCGGAGTGGAAATGATATTATATGTACAATTTTATATCCTGCTTTTAAAAATTTACACTTAAATATAAGGATTTTCAGTGGAAAACATTTTAACTGTGCTTCATCTCCAAAGAAAGATATGACAGGCACTGGATATGCCTTGGATGTAGCAGAGCTCAAACCTTGTTATTGGGAGAGCTTACTAATAAGCATGGAAGACCACCGAACTCCATCCCTCTCATTCCCTCCTGCACAGCACAGCAAAGAATGTCATGTGGAAAGAGTTAAGGAGCCCTTCAAATGCATCAATACTTTGAAAGGCATAATTAAATTATGCTTCTCTGGGTTAAATGGAATCTGTTTGCTTGGATTTTTTTTTTTTTTTTTACTTTATTTTCTTGAACGATAAAAGTTGGCAGGGAGTTAGCAGTTACTAATCTGTTCTCTCACCTGATGAGAAAATCTCTCTGTATCTGCTAGACGTGGAGTATCTTTTGGTGAACTATAAAAAGATGCCTCTTCCTCTGCGGGACCAATGCCAGGATGCATGATACAGCTACTGCAGCACTGGCTGGATTTCAGCCTTAGTTGCCCCCTTGGCCGGGTGCCCTGTGTACCAACCAACCTATACAACTATACAGCCCTGATCTCAGGGTGATGGCTTTCCACTCTCCACTTGAGTGATAGAGAGCTCATCAGCTCACATACATACTCCACTGCACCTCTGAGTACTGTTAACTGCGGCAAGTTCTTTTTGACAATGAGAAGAAATGTCTTCCTGTAAGTTCAACCCACTGATCCTAGCTCTGCTTCTGAAAGAAATGAAATGTCCTCTACTCAGGCTTCCACAAGATTCCCCTTCAGATACTTGACACTGTACTATACCATGTCTTCCACGTCTTCCCTTCCCCAAGCTAAATACCTAATTCTTACAACTGGATCTTCACATGACTTATTTCTAGATCTTTGTCAATATCCTGTGTTATTCTCTGGTTTGCTAATGTTCGTTAACTCAGAAGATCATACTGAACATGACAGTCCAAGTATATTAGAGCTTTATGAGATAGTAAAGCTATTAAATCTTTTGTTTAAAGTAAATTTATTTATTTATTTTTGGCTGCGTTGGGTCTTCGTGGCTGCCTGAGGGCTTTCTCCAGCTGCACTGAGCGGGGGCTACTCTTTCGTTGCGGTGCACGGGCTTCTCATTGCGGTGGCTTCTCTTGTTGCAGAGCAAGGGCTCTAGGCACGCGGGCTTCAGTAGTTGTGGCACGTGGGCTCAGCAGTTGTGGCTCGCGGGCTCTAGAGTGCAGGCTCAGTAGTTGTGGCACACGGGCTTAGTTGCTTCGCGGCATGTGGGATCTTCCCGGACCAGGGATCGAACCCATGTCTCCTGCATTGCCAGGTGGATTCTTGACCACTGCACCACCAGGGAAGCCCCAAAGCTATTAAATCTTGATCTGAACATTATAGTTCCCTTAAAAAAACCTAAGCCAGTATTTGATTTAAGAGAAACTTACATTGTTCAATTTGTGGATATCTAGAACCCCATTTCAAGCATTCCTTTACTAAGCTAGACCTCCACTATCTTCTACTTGTGCAATCAATTGCTAGAACTAAATGTGAGACTTATTATGCTAGTACATTTCTTTTTGTTGATGTTAGCCCACTGTTTCAGTATGTTAGGGTCCTGTTAAAACATATCAAATTAACTTCTTGGGAAGTCACTCCACAGCTAAGCCAGGAAAAGGTCATAGCTATGGTGAACTGACTTTGAACAAGGTACTTCACCAAGTTGGAGAGTCATCTTTTAGGTGAGTTTGATTTACAGCCATTTGAACAACCATTTCTGAAAGGTGTTGCTTAATAGATCAAATAAGTCTAGAAGGGAGCTCTATGTCTTAATCCCATCTTTTTCAGTAGTGCCTTCACTTAGATAACAACAGAAGGCACCAGCTTGATCTGCAAGCACTTTATGGGAGAGACCATAATTCCCAGGACACCTAATACACAACTAGGCACATAATCAATTTTTGATAATTCTTGCCAAGTCTTGAACTTGAACTGTGGAGGAGACTGGGGCCAACAACAATCAGTAGCATGACGAAAATGAGACACTCCTCCAATTACTGATTAATAGTAGTACGTACCCCTCCAGCTTCAGGGCCCTTAGCCTTATGCTTATATTTGGGCCTTTTCTTTCTCTGGGCTAAACATTCCCCCTCCCTACCCTTCATTTGTTCATCAGTTTGTTCATTTACTTATCAGACACTTCACTGTTTATTCATTTATTCATCAGATACTTAATGAGTGCCTGCCACATGCCTTATACAGTGCTAGACACAACACGGTACAATACAATGGTGAGCAAGATATATCTGTGGTCTACTGGGAGGAGACAGACAAATAAAGAGGCACTTTCAATGCAGTGTGATAAGTGGAACAGTAAGGGCATATGTTACGGTGCTATGAAAGCACATAAGAGGGTCCCCTAGCTGAAATGGGAGATAAGGAGGAAAGCTTTCCCATAGGAAATAAAATCTAAGGTGAGTCCTTAAGGATGAGTGGGAGGTGGCCAAATGAAAAGGGTCATGGAAAACATTTTAGGAAGAGAACAGCATGAGCAAGGGTCTGGGAGCACAGAAATCTCTGACTGCCAACTTCTTTCAACATTTCTTTTTGGTCTCCAGTCATCTAGAAATCACATGTTGCAGGTATTCATTTAATTCCCTAGATCTACTCTTCCTGACCAAGTTTCTATAAGACTGCTTGCTTTTTGTGCCTTAGAATGCCTTTACCTTTCCTTTTCTTTTTCTGAGAAAGCACTGGAGTTAGTTAACTCCTACCTACATTCTGGTTTCTCTAAGCCTTTTAGGGGAAGGACCATGCTGTCTTCACCCTGATAGTGTAGATTCTTGACACACTGCTCGGCATACAGTAGGTACTCAACAAATGTTTGAAGTATTGAAAAGCAAAACGTAATTATTTACAAACTTTAATAACATAAAGAATATTCTGTAAGACATAACCAGATCCATGTAGGACTCTGACCTAGAAATCACAGAAAGCCTCTTTTATAACCAACAGAAATCAAACTTTTTAATTAAAATCAATCAGCAGGGACTTCCCTGGTGGTCCAGTGGTTAAGACTCTGTGCCTCCACTGCAGGGGGCACGGGTTCAATCCCTGGCTGGGAGAACCAAGATGCCACGTGGCACGGCCCAAAAAATAATAATAAATTAATTAAAAAAAGAAACATGGATCATCAAAAAAATCAATCACCAAATTTTTCTTGAGAAATTTTTATCTGCAGATCCCTTTTGCTGCTCAAAGCAAGTTCACAGAACAATGACTGAGGCTCTTGTGCTTTCTGACAACCCTCTCCCAGAGCTGCTGAGCAATCTGCCAAGGTGCCTGCTGCCTCAAAGGTGAGAACCTCAGGCTGCCCAAGTTCTGCCCAGTGATGCGGAATTGTCTCTCTCTTTTAATATGCTCAGTTGGAACAGAATCGCAGAATGTCCAGCGCAGTGAACCATGAGGAATGAGCAGATTAGCTGAGCAAAGAGATAAACTAGGCATTGCCCAAGGGACGCTGACAAGTTAAGTGACCTCCTGCTTTGCTTTCAAATCAGAGTTCTCAAAAGTTATCTAAGCTAGAGCATCCAGGGCACATGAGAAAGACTGGAACTCCCTACTGGCAGAAAATAGCAGAGGATAAATAAGAAATGAAAAGATGTAAAGAGGTATTTGCCCCAAAGTCTAAATTACTATATCAGAATTCAAGAGCTAAACAACAACAAAAAATTCAACTATCAATAAAAACAAAAGATAGATGAAAAACAGGAGACCCTAAGAACACCCAAATGGAGATATTCTTGCTAAATAAAATGTAGGGTCAACATGAAAGCAATACAGGGAAGAGGAAACCTGAGGGCCAATAATCACTCAAAAGATGCTTGATCTCAGTGGTGATCAGGGACCTCCACTAAAACCTCAATGAGATAACATTTCACATGCAAGTGATTAGCAATTTTAAAAACTCTAACAATTACACTGAAAATTACAAAACATTGCTGAGAGAAATTAAAGAAAACCTAAACAAATGCAGGGATATATTGTGTTCAGGGATTTCAAGACTCAGTATTGTTAAGATACCCATTCTCTCCAAACAGATCTATGGATCCGGTGTAATTAGTGTCAAAATCTCAGCAGGGTTCTTTTTTGAAGAATAACAAACCAATTCTAAAATTCACGTGGCAATACAAAGGACCTAAAATAGGCAAAACAATATCGCAAAAGAAGAACAAATTTGGAGGACTAATACTGCCTAATTTCAAAATGTATTTATAAAGCTACAGTAATCAGGACAGTGTAGTCCTGACAGAAAGAAAAAAAAGATCAACACAACAGAATAAAGAGCCCAGAAACAAACGTACACTTTTTTCCTAGGTTGCTTGCTCTAGGCTAGCATCCTCTTGATTCATATACTGTTTGTTCATCACACTCTTTGGAGGAAGAAAGCTAATTGTGACTTGAGCCCTGTGTAGGTGAAAGAAAATGGTCCTCCTGGCATTGGATATGTGATCAGTTTTACTATGTGTAATTTGTGATTGGGTTGTACAGTGCTGTGGGCCTGTAATGATAAGGTTGATGAACAGGTACATTCTTATGAGTGCCCACAATCTTGCCAGTCAGCAAGGAGCATCTTTTCCTCACCAGGAATCAACTGAGAGAATCCTGGGAGCATGGAAGGGATGGTTTTGGTCTTTTTAGCCATGCCTGTGAGCACCCCTGGCCTTTCCTCATCTCTGTGGATTGACATCATAGACAAATACCTCCGTCTTAAGCATTCTTCCATGTCGGCTTCCAGTATACTATCCTGTCTGATGTGTCTCCTGTTTTATATTTTAGGCTCTTTCTCTTTTCCATCCTTTAAATGTTGGTGTTCCCCATGGTTTCTTCTTCTAATCTCTTTCCTTATTCTATGAAGTCTGAGATTTCCCATCCACTTCTATAGCTTCAATTGTCCCTGCAAAGAGATGACTCATCTCCCTCCTGAACTCCAATTTAGTTAATGCCACCTCGGCAATGTTTTCCTCATACTGCACATTCTTTAAAAAGAAAATTAAAATTTTTTTCATTATAAAAGTAAACACATTTACTGTTAAAGGCTTAATAAAGAAAATAAAAAGTGTCCACAATTCCCACACATTTCTTTTTATTTTCCTATATCCTCATACATTCTTTTCCAACTCAAAACATTTAAATCATTTTTTCCTTTCTCCTCCTCTCACTCTTCATTCAACTTGTAAATACAAAAATGATTTAAATTATAGCTAATAAGATCTAGTTATATACTGGTTTCAATGAACATGAAAGCAACATGACTTGCAGCAACGATAGATAAAAAATTAGTGAGTCATGTATACAGCTCCTGAAAATGTCCAAAAGCCTACTTCAAAATCACTGTAAAACTTTCCATCCACTTCCATATTAGCGGACGTCCCTGGTGGCACAGTGGTTAAGAATCCACCTGCCAATGCAGGGGACATGGGTTCGAGCCCTGGTCTGGGAATATCTCACATGCCGTGGAACAACTAAGCCCGTGTGCCACAACTACTGAGCCTGCACTCTAGAGCCCGCAAGCCACAACTACTGAGCCTGCACGCCTAGAGCCCATTCTCCACAACAAGAGAAGTCACCGCAATGAGAAGCCCGTGCACCGCAATGAAGAGTAGCCCCTGCTCGCCGCAACTAGAGAAAGCCCCCATGCAGCAATGAAGACCTAACGCAGCCAAAAATAAATAAATAAAATATAGAAATATATTTAAAAAAACTTCCATATTAGCCTCTGATAATGTGATTTTCATTAGGTACCTCATTCAAAATTTTCAATACGTGTATTATTCAATATTGGGTTTCATTTTTACAACCTGTACTGTACTACTTGTATTTCTGCTGTTTTTTATCACAAAAGTACAGTTCATCAGTTGTCCCATGAGTTCAATGATATTTTGTGGGCTAACCTAAAAATTACATCACCACTTACAATGTTATGTCTCTGGAGAAATATACTGTAGGTTTCTATGAACCAATTTAGAATAAAGTTTTTGAATACAATCTATGTGCAAATTGGAAAAGTTCCTGCACTTTTGAAGGGCAGTGGAAAATGATGCTATTTATTAATACATCTAATTTCATTTAAAAACTTTTATGTGGTTCCAACTGAAGTTTTAGGGACTATCCTTTATACCATTAGCCCTATATCCAAACTACTCATTTGGTCATATTTATTTCTTCTGTATAATTTATATTGATAATCTCCCTTTGAGATGGGGTATGGGAATGTTTGCAATGATCACATCCTGATTCCTAATTCTATCTTTCATCTACCATTTACTCTTTCTATAATATTTATGCTTTCTAGAATTCAGAGTCTAAGCAAATTGAGAGCTGGTAGGATGCGACACTATCTCCTTTCCCTTCTCTCCGTTTACTCTCACATTGCTACACTAATACAGCTGAGGATGTATTTCCTTGTCCCTTAAGATTTTCTTCTTCAGGGCTGTCCCTTTTCTTTCTCTTCTTTTCCTTTTTGAAGACAGTCAGTCATACCTACTGGGGATGCCCTTTACATGCCCATACGAACAAGGCAAGCAAATTGCTTAGGCTATTCTCCATGAATTTCAAAAGTGAGGGTAACACATTTTAGTCCACAAATGCCTTTACTACAATGGGAAAGATAAGTGGACTTAAGGTATACCTTCTTTTATACAACAGATTTTCCCTAAAAAATTGTAAGTTAATTAGAAATTAAATAAATACTTTAAAATGCATTAAGAAAAATGGACATGACTAAAATAGTGTCTAGGAATGCACATTTGGGTGATAAAATGATAAAAATGCAAGGAAAAGTGATTTCTATAGAAGTTAGAACAGTAGTTACTAATCAGGAAAGGAAAGGGCTATGACTGAGTTGGGGCATACAGATGGGACTATCCAACAGGTGGCAAAGTTCTTTTTCATGACCTTCATGACTGTTTTAGCCAGTTCAGGCTGCTCTAATAAATTACTGGCATAAACAACAAACATATATTTCTCACAGTTGTGGAGGCTGCGAAATCCAAGATCAGGGTACCAGGTGATAGCCCTCTTACTGGTTTACAGATGGTCATCTTGCTGTGTCCTCACATGGCAGAGACAGGTGATTTCTCTGTGTCACTTCTTATAAGGGCCCTAATCCCATTCATGAGGGCCCTAGCCTCATGGTCCAATTACCTCCCAAGGGCCCCAACTCCAAATACCATCATATTGGGGATGGGGGTTTCAACCTATGAATTTGGAAGGAGAAACAAACATTCAGCCCAAAGCAGTGGTGTTCACCTTATAATAATGTATTAAGCCATACATTTGGTTTACATGGTCTTCCATGTCTGTGTTTTATTTTATAATAAAAAGGTTTTAAAAACTACATCAGGAAGTTTGTTTTTTAGATGAAACATGGGCCAACTTTAAAAAAAAAGCCTTTAAAACAAAAAGTTCTTTAGCCCTCACTATTGAATAAACATAGTTTTTACACGTGAAGTTTGCTTAAAGGAATATGGAACTGTATTGGCAAAGTACTGTTCCCTAAATTGGCAGTACAATTCCCTGTATTGGCAAAGTACTGTTCCCTAAATAAATAAGCCTGTACTTTTGAGGGCAACACATTCTATTTCTGGCACTGTAGAAACTGCTTACACAAAGGGTTCAATTTGCTTCCCATGGCATGTTCATGCAGCTTCTATAATCCTGGACTGTTACAGGTATATACTGACCCATAATGATTTGGATTCCATTCCCAGGAGAAGGGATAGACACTAAAGTCAAGGGACTGGGACTTAAACTCAGTCTTCCATGGCTTAAAAGAGGCAACCTCCTTCCAGATTTAAAAGTTTATTCCACATGGATTGGGGCAGGGGTCAGGGGAGGAGATAGCAAATCTGGAAACATCACCACCATTACTGACCAGAAAGAAACCTAGGTGGTGATACACAAAACTGTCGGGTGATTTCTTTCTCTCCAGCCCTAAAAGTCCAAATGGATTGTCATGAGGCATTAGTGCAGATGCTCTGAATATGTTTGTATATTTTCTGTTTCATTAAGAATTTCTGGAGTGATCTCTGCTTACTTTTACTCACTGTTTTTCACAAATGTTAGGTAAGCCTGGAAAGTACCCCAGAATGATAAAATAGTGAGATAAGGCAGAATATTTCTTATTCAACAACAACAACACAGGTGTTGGGCAATGATGTGAAAATCAAGACTTGAAGAACAAAACCAATCTCCAATTGGAGAACAGAGTATTTAGTATTTAGGGTAAGGCAACCAGGAAATAACAGATTATGATTGAATTCCAAGCCCAATGCACTGCCCAGAATCGCCGATGTTCCATTTGAATTCCTCCAGTTGCCACTTTGAAATACTAGTCTATAAATTTAGTCGGTTATAACCATGATTTCCCAAGAAACTTGTTTATTCTTTTTATGTAGTATTATATTGCTTTTAATAAGGTATTTAGGCCCTACAAAGTATGTTTCCCCCCAAATCAAAGCTAATTCACTACACTTAGCAGTTAAGTGCTTCTCTGAGTCAATAAAACCCACCTCTGCTTAACAATAACTAGAATCTCAACTATCTCAGCTCCTGTAACAGAGAGCTCTCCCTTCCACTTGTGCAGAACTCCTTCAGAAAATGGACAATGCTGGCTGGGTGTAAGTCGTCCAATCTTTAGATTATTCTTATTAGAAAAACAAATGCGCCCCTCTTTACGAATAGTTAGTATTAGTGAAAATAACTCATTATCTCTAACATGATATCCCCCATTAAGTCTTTACCAATTCCCTATTCACTTCCTAATGTATTTTCTGCCACCACTGAAGTTGTTTTGGTCCCTTAAGATCAGAGCCAAGGAAGCACTCAATTAGAACCTGGCCCTGGCTGTCTCTCAATACTCCCTGGTTTACGGTGTTCTACTTTGACATCCCATCTAGTCTCTTGATCATTTTCCCCCTTACATGTGAAATGAAGTAATCACTGAAAACATAAACACCTAAACCATATATCAGAAATCAGAGTCTTCTTGATATTAAGACTGGTTCCCAGTTGGAAGCATCCTAGGAGAATGAAGATATATGCTATTTTATTTTTAAAAATTTATTTGTTTGTTTGTTTTATTTATGGCTGCATTGGATCTTTGATGCTGCGTGCGGGCTTTCTCTAGCTGTGGCAAGCGGGGGCTCCTCTTTGTTGTGGTGAGTGGGCTTCTCATTGCAGTGGCTTCTCTTGTTGTGGAGCACGGGCTCTAGGCAAGCAGGCTTCAGTAGTTGTGGCTTGCAGGCTCTAGAGCACAGGCACAGTAGTTGTGGTGCATGCACGGGCTTAGCTGCTCCGTGGCATGTAGGATCTTCCCGCACCAAGGATCAAACCTGTGTCCCCTGCATTAGCAGGCGGATTCTTAACCACTGCGCCACCAGGGAAGCCCAATACATGCTATTTTAATGGAGGAAAGGGTTTCAGTAAAGTTAGGGCTGGAGTTGACCCTGGCCAACCATAGTTGTGGATGGTGCTCATTTCATGTATTCATTATATACTATATGTAAGAGGCATTAATTAATTTATTCATTCAAAAACATTTATTCACGACCTACCCTGCCAGGTACTATGCTTGTGGCTGCAGATAGGATAATAAGCAAAATGGTATAACCTCCGCTGTCTTTGAATTTACAATAATAATCCACAAGTCTACAAATCCTCAAATCTACTATGTAAGTTTCATGATGGAAAACTACAGGGACAACAGGATAGAAATAATGAGGGAGATCTGCCTTAGACTGGGGTTTAGGGAAGTCTTTGAGGAAATGCTCTAATATGAAGGAAGTATAGAAGATATCCAAGTTTAAAGGGAATGAGGAGAAGAGCCCTCCAGGTATAAAGAACAGATTTTCAAAGGCCATGAATCAAAAAGGAATGAGGTACTTTCAAGAAAATGGAAGACTATGGTTGAGCCCCAAGTGGGGCAGATGTGCGAAAGGAGATAGAGGTCAGTTGGTGCAGAGCCTTGGAGACAATGTTAAGGATCTGAGATATTATCCAAAGAGCAAAAGAAAGCCACTGAAGAGTTTTTTTAAGCAAAGGAATGACAGGATCAGACTGTGAGTGATCAGAAAGTAACAAGATTATCAGCAGGAGTCTAGTTAGGAGGCTCTTTCAATGGCTCTGGCAAAAGATGAGAAGTGGATGGATTTGACAGTTCTTTAGGAAGTAAAGTGGGTGGGGCTTGGTGATAGAAGGACTATGAAGGGTGATGGATAGATGGAAGTTCCATTTACTGAGATAGGGCTTCCCTAAGAATACTTCTACAGGGGAATGGAGCTTCAAGATGGCGGAAGAGTAAGACGGAAGAGATCACCTTCCTCCCCACAAATACATCAAAAATACATCTGAACAACCCCTACAGAACACCTCCTGAACGCTGGCAGAAGAACTCAGACCTCCCAAAAGGTAAGAACCCCCCCCCACGTACCTGGGTAGGGCGAAAGAATAAACAGAGACAAAAGAATAGGGACTGGACCTGCACCAGTGGGAGGGAGCTGTGAAGGAGGAAAGGTTCCCACAAACTAGGAAGGCCCTTCACGGGCAGAGACCATTAGTGGTCGAGGGGGAAGCTTTGGAGCCACGGAGGAGAGTGCAGCAACAGGGGTGCAGAGGGCAAGGCAGAGAGATTCCCGCACAGAGGATCGGTGCCGACCAGCACTCGCCAGCCCGAGAGGCCTGTCTGCTCACCCCCTGAGACGGGTGGGGTCTGGGAGCTGAGGCTCGGGCTTTGGTCGGATCCCAGGGAGAGGACTGGGGTTGGCGTCGTGAACACAGCCTGAAGGGGGCGAGTGCACCACAGCTAGACAGGAGGGAGTCCGGGGGAAAAATTCTGGAGCTGCCGAAGAGACAAGAGCCTTTTTCTTGCCTCTTTGTTTCGTGGTGTGCAAGGAGAGGGGGTTAACAGCGCCGCTCACAGGAGCTCCAGAGATGGGCGCGAGCACGGCTATCAGCGCGCACCCCAGAGACGGGCATGAGATGCTAAGGCTGCTGCTGCAGCTACCAAGAAGCCTGTGTGCGAGCACAGATCACTATCCCCACCTCCCCTCCCGGGAGCCTGTGCAGCCCGCCACAGCCAGGGTCCTGTGATCCAGGGACAACTTCCTCGGGAGAGCAAACGGTGCGCCTCAGGCTGGTGCAACGTCACGCTGGCCACTGCCGCCGCAGGCTCGCCCCACATCCGTACCCCTCCCTCCCCCCGGCCTGAGTGAGCCAGAGCCCCCAAATCAGCTGCTCCTTTAACCCCGTCCTGCCTGAGTGAAGAACAGACGCCCTCAGGTGACCTACACGTAGAGGCGGGGCCAAATCCAAAGCTGAACCCCGGGAGCTGTGCGAACAAAGAAGAGAAAGGGAAATCTCTCCCAGCAGCCTCAGGAGCAGTGGATTAAATCTTCACAATCAACTTGATGTACGCTGCATCTGTGGAATACCTGAATAGACAACGAATCATCCCAAATTGAGGAGGTGGACTTTGGGAGCAACGATATATATATTTTTTCCCCTTCTTCTCTTATTGTGAGTGTGTATGTGTATGCTACTGTATGTGATTTTGTCTGTATAGCTTTGCTTTTACCATTTGTCCTAGGGTTCTGTCCGTCTGTTGTGTTTTTTTTAGTATAGTTTTTAGCGCTTGTTATCATTGGTGGATTTGTTTTTTGGTTTGATTGCTCTCTTCTTTCTTTCTTTTCCTTATTACCTTACAGATTTTTTTATTTTTAATAATTATTTTTTATTTTAATAACTTTATTTTATTTTCTTCTCTTTCTTTTTTTCTCCCTTTTATTCTGAGCCATGTGGATGACAGGGTCTTGGTGCTCCATTCAGGAATCAGTCCTGTGCCTCTGAGGTGGGAGAGCCAAGTTCACGACATTGGTCCACCAGAGATGTCCCAGCACCACCTACTATCAAATGGCGAAAATCCCCAAGAGATCTCCATCTAAATGCCAAAACTCAGCTCCACTCAATGACCAGCAAGCTACAGTGCTGGACACCCAAAGCCAAACAACTAGCAAGACAAAAACACAACCCCACCCATTAGCAGAGAGGTGGCCTAAAATCATAATAAGGTCAAAGACACCCCAAAACACACCACCAGACACGGACCTGCCCACCAGAAACACAAGATCCAGTCTCATCCACCAGAACAAAGGCACTAGTTCCCTCCACCAGGAAGCCTACACAACCCACTGAACCAACCTTAGCCACTGGGGGCAGACACCAAAAACAATGGGAACTATGAACCTGCAGCCTGCGAAAAGGGGACACCAAACACAGTAAGTTAAGCAAAATGAGAAGACAGAGAAACACACAGCAGATGAAGAGGGTAAAAACCCATCAGACCTAACAAATGAAGAGAAAATAGGCAGTTTACCTGAAAAAGAATTCAGAATAATGATAGTAAAGATCCAACATCTTGGATAGAATGGTGAAAATACAAGAACGTTTAACAAGGACCTAGAAGAACTAAAACTCAAACAAACAATGATGAACAACACAATAAATGAAATTAAAAATTCTCTAGAAGGAATCAATAGCAGAATAACTGAGGCAGAAGAACGGATAAGTGACCTGGAGATAAAATAGTGGAAATAACTACTGCACAGCAGATTAAAGAAAAAAGAATGAAAAGAATTGAGGACACTCTTAGAGACCTCTGGGACAACATTAAAAACACAAACATTCAAATTATAGGGGTCCCAGAAGAAGAGAAAAAGAAAGGGACTGAGAAAATACTGCAAGAGATTATAGTAGAAAATTTCCTTATATGTTAAAGGAAACAGTTAATCAAGTCCAGGAAGTGAAGAGATTCCCATACAGGATAAATCCAAGGAGAAACATGTCAAGACACATATCAAACAAACTATCAAAAATTAAATAAAAAGAAAAAACATTAAAAGCAGCAAGGGAAAAACAACAAATAACATAAAAGGAAAGCCCCATAAGGTTAACAGCTGATCTTTCTTCAGAAACTCTGCAAGCCAGAAGGGAGTAGCAGGACATATTCAAAGCGATGAAAGGGAAAAACCTACAACCAAGATTACTCTACCCAGCAAGGATCTCATTCAGATTAGATGGAGAAATTAAAACATTTACAGACAAGCAAAAGCTAAGAGAATTCAGCACCACCAAATCAGCTTTACAACAAATGCTAAAGGAACTTCTCTAGGCAGGAAATACAAGAGAAGGAAAAGACCTACAATAACAAACCCAAAAGAATTAAGAAAATGGTAATAGGAACATACATATCGATAATTACCTTAAATGTAAATGGATTACATGCTCCAACCCAAAGACATAGACTGGCTGAATGGATACAAAAACAAGACCTGTATATATGCTGTCTACAAGATACCCATTTCAGACCTAGGGACACATACAGACTGAAAGTGAGGGGATGGAAAAAAATATTCCATGCAAATGGAAATCAAAAGAAAGCTGGAGTAGCAATTCTCATATCAGACAAAATAAACTTTAAAACAAAAACTATTACAAGAGACAAAGAAGGACAGGACATAATGATCAAGGGATCAATCCAAGAAGAAGATATAACAATTGTAAATATTTATGCACCCAACATAGGAGCACCTCAAAACATAAGGCAAATACTAACAGCCATAAAAGGGGAAATTGGGGGCTTCCCTGGTGGCGCGGTGGTTGAAAGTCCGCCTGCCGATGCAGAGAACAGGGGTTCGTGCCCCGGTCCGTGAAGATCCCACATGCCGCGGAGCGGCTGGGCCCGTGAGCCATGGCCGCTGAGCCTGCGCGTCCGGAGCCTGTGCTCCACAACGGGAGAGGCCACAGCAGTGAGAGGCCCGCGTACCACAAAAAAAAAAAAAAAAAAAAAAAGGGGAAATTGACAGTAACACAATCATAGTAGGGGACTTTTAACACCCCACTTTCACCAATGGACAGATCATCCAAAATGAAGATAAATTAGGAAACACAAGCTTTAAATGATACATTAAACAAGATGGACTTAATTGATATTTATAGGACATTCCATCCAAAAACAACAGAATACACTTTCTTCTCAAGTGTTCATGGAGCATTCTCCAGGATAGGATAGATCATATCTTGGGTCATAAATCAAGCCTTGGTAAATTTAAGAAAACTGAAATCGTATCAAGTATCTTTTCCAACCACAACACTATGAGACTAGATATCAATTATATATCTTAATAACCAAGAGATCACCAAAGAAATCAAAGAGGAAATCAAAAAATATCTAGAAATAAATGACAATGAAAACACGACGACCCAAAACCTATGGGATGCAGCAAAAGCAGTTCTAAAAGGAAAGTTTATGGCAATACAATCCTACCTTAAGAAACATCTCAAATAAACAATCTAACCTTACACCTAAAGCAATCAAACAAAGAAGAATGAAAAAACCCCAAAGTTAGCAGAAGGAAAGAAATCATAAAGATCAGATCAGAAATAAATGAACAAGAAATGAAGGAAACAATAGCAAAGATTAATAAAACTAAAAGCTGGTTCTTTGAGAAGATAAACAAAATTGATAAACCAGTAGCCAGACTCATCAAGAAGAAAAGGGAGAAGACTCAAATCAATAGAATTAGAAATGAAAAAGGAGAAGTAACAATTGACACTGCAGAAATACAAAGGATCATGAGAGATTACTACAAGCAACTATAGGCCAATAAAATGGACAACCTGGAAGAAATGGACAAATTCTTAGAAATGCACAACTGTCTGAGACTGAACCAGGAAGAAATAGGAAATATGAACAGACCAGTCACAAGCACTGAAATTGAAACGGTGATTAAAAATCTTCCAACAGGGCTTCCCTGGTGGCGCAGTGGTTGAGAGTCCGCCTGCCGATGCAGGGGACAGGGGTTCGTGCACCGGTACGGGAGGATCCCACGTGCCGCGGAGCGGCTGGGCCCGTGAGCCATGGCCGCTGAGCCTGCGCGTCCGGAGCCTGTGCTCTGCAACGGGAGAGGCCACAGCAGTGAGAGGCCCATGTACCGCAAAAAAAAAAAAAAAAAAAAAAATATTCCAACAAACAAAAGCCCAGGACCAGATGGCTTCACAGGCCAATTCTATCAAATATTTAGAGAAGAGCTAACACCTATCCTTCTCAATCTCTTCCAAAATATAGCAGAGGGAGGAGCACTCTCAAACTCATTCCATGAGGCTACCATCACCCTGATACCAAAACCAGACAAAGATGTCAGAAAGAAAGACAACTACAGGCCAATTAATATCACTGATGAACACAGATGCAACAATCCTCAACAAAATAGTAGCAAACAGAATCCAACAGCACATTAAAAGGATCATACACTATGATCAAGTGGGGTTTATCCCAGGAACGCAAGGGTTCTTCAATATACGCAAATCATTCAGTGTGATACACCATATTAACAAATTGAAGGAGAAAAACCATATGCTTATCTCAACAGATCCAGAGAAAGCTCTCGACAAAATTCAACACCCATTTATGATACAAACCCTCCAGAAGGTAGGCATAGAGGGAACTTACCTCAACATAATAAAGGCCATATATGACAAACCCACAGGCAACATCATCCTCAATGGTGAAAAACTGAAACCATTTCCACTAAGATCAGGAACAAGACAAGGTTGCCCACTCTCACCACGATTATTCAACATTTTTTTGGAAAGTTTTAGCTACAGCAATCAGAGAAGAAAAAGAAATAAAAGGAATCCAAATCAGAAAAGAAGTAAAGCTGTCACTATTTGCAGATGACATGATACTCTACATAGAGAATCCTAAAGATGCTACCAGAAAACTACCAGACCTAATCAATGAAATTGGTAAAGTAGCAGGATCCAAAATTACTGCACAGAAATCTCTTGCATTCCTATACACTAATGATGAAAAATCTGAAAGAGAAATTAAGGAAACACTCCCATTCACCACTGCAACAAGAAGAATAAAATACCTAGGAATAAACCTACCTAAGGAGATAAAAGACCTGTATGCAGAAAATTATAAGACACTGATGAAAGAAATTAAAGACGATATAAACAGATGGAGAGATATACCATGTTCTTGGATTGGAAGAATCAACATTGTGAAAATGACTATACTACCCAAAGAAATCTACTGATTCAATGCACTCCCTATCAAACTACCAATGGCATTTTTCACAGAAGTAGAACAAAAAATTTCACAATTTGTATGGAAACACAAACGACCCCAAATAGCCAAAGCAATCTTGAGAAAGGAAAATGGAGGTGGAGGAATCAGGCTCCCTGACGTCCGACTACACTACAAAGCTACAGTAATCAAGACAGTATGGTACTGGCACAAAAACAGAAATGTAGATCAATGGAACAGGATAGAAAGCCCAGAGATAAACCTACGCATGTATGGTCACCTTATCTTTGAAAAAGGAGGCAAGAATATACAGTGGAGAAAAGACAGCCTCTTCAATAAGTGGTGCTGGGAAAACTGGACAGCTACATGTAAAAGAATGATATTAGAACACTCCCTAACATACACAAAAATAAACTTAAAATGGATTAAAGACCTAAATGTAAGGCCAGACACTATCAAACTCTTAGAGGAAAACATAGGCAGGACACTCTATGACATAAATCACAGCAAAATCCTTTTTGACCCACCTCCTAGAGAAATGGAAATAAAAACAAAAATGAACAAATGAGACCTAATGAAACTTAAAAGCTTTTGCACAGCAAAGGAAACCGTAAACAAGACGAAAAGACAACCCTCATAATGGGAGAAAATATTTGCAAATCAAGAGACTGACAAAGGATTAATCTCCAAAGTTTACAAGCAGCTCATGCAGCTCATGCAGCTCAATATCAAGAAAACAACCAACCCAATCCAAAAATGGGCAGAAGACCTAAATAGACATTTCTCCAAAGAAGATATACAGATTGCCAACAAACACATGAAAGAATGCTCAACATCAGTAATCATTAGAGAAATGCAAATTAAAACTACAATTAGATGTCATTTCACACCAGTCAGAATGGCCCTCATCAAACAATCTACAAACAATAAATGCTGGAGAGTGTGTGGAGAAAAGGGAACTCTCTTGCACTGTTGGCGGGAACGTAAATTGATACAGCCACTATGGAGAACAGTATGGAGGTTCCTTAAAAAACTAAAAATAGAACTACCATATGACCCAGCAATCCCATTACTGGGCATATACCCTGAGAAAACCATAATTCAAAGAGTCACGTACTACAATGTTCATTGCAGCTCTATTTACAATATCCAGGATATGGAAGGAACCTAAGCATCCACTGACAGATGAATGGGTAAAGAAGATGTGGCACATATATACAATGGAATATTACTCAGCCATAAAATGAAACGAAATTGAGTTATTTGTAGTGAGGTGGATGGACCTAGAGTCTGTCATATAGAGTGAAGTAAGTCAGAAAGCGAAAAACAAATACCATATGCTAACACATATATATGGAATCTAAAAAAAATATATATACTTCTACAGGGACTTCCCTGGTGGTGCAGTGGTTAAGAAACCACCTGCCAGGATACAAAATTAATGCACAGAAATCTCTGGCATTCCTATATACTAATGATGAAAAATCTGAAAGTGAAATCAAGAAAACACTCCCATTTACCATTGCAACAAAAAGAATAAAATATCTAGGAATAAACCTACCTAAGGATACGAAAGACCTGTATGCAGAAAATTGTAAGACACTGATGAAAGAAATTAAAGATGATACAAATAGATGGAGAGATATACCATGTTCTTGGATGGGAAGAATCAACATTGTGAAAATGACTCTACTACCCAAAGCAATCTACAGATTCAATGCAATCCCTATCAAACTACCACTGGCATTTTTCACAGAACTAGAACAAAAAATTTCGCAATTTGTATGGAAACACAAAAGACCCCGAATAGCCAAAGCAATCTTGAGAACGAAAAAAGGAGCTGGAGGAATCAGGCTCCCTGACTTCAGACTATACTACAAAGCAACAGTAATTAAGACAGTATGGTACTGGCACAAAAACAGAAAGATAGATCAGTGGAACAGGATAGAAAGCCCAGAGATAAACCCACGCACATATGGACACCTTATCTTTGATAAAGGAGGCAGGAATGTACAGTGGAGAAAGGACAGCCTCTTCAATAAATGGTGCTGGGAAAACTGGACAGGTACATGTAAAAGTATGAGATTAGATCACTCCCTAACACCATACACAAAAATAAGCTCAAAATGGATTAAAGACCTAAATGTAAGGCCAGAAACTATCAAACTCTTAGAGGAAAACATAGGAAGAACACTCTATGACATAAATCACAGCAAGATCCTTTCTGACCCTCCTCCTAGAGTAATGGAAATAAAAACAAAAATAAACAAATGGGACCTAATGAAACTTCAAAGCTTTTGCACAGCAAAGGAAACCATAATCAAGACCAAAAGACAACCCTCAGAATGGGAGAAAACATTTGCAAATGAAGCAACTGACAAAGGATTAATCTCCAAAATTTACAAGCAGCTCATGCAGCTCAATAACAAAAAAACAAACAACCCCATCCAAAAATGGGCAGAAGACCTAAACAGACATTTCTCCAAAGAAGATATACAGAATGCCAACAAACACATGAAAGAATGCTCAACATCATTAATCATTAGAGAAATGCAAATCAAAACTACAATGAGATATCATCTCACACCAGTCAGAATGGCCATCATCAAAAAATCTAGAAACAATAAATGCTGGAGAGGGTGTGGAGAAAAGGGGACACTCTTGCACTGCTGGTGGGAATGTGAATTGGTTCAGCCACTATGGAGAACAGTATGGAGGTTCCTTAAAAAACTACAAATAGAATTACCATATGACCCAGCAATCCCACTGCTGGGCATATACCCTGAGAAAACCAAAATTCAAAAAGAGTCATGTACCAAAATGTTCATTGCAGCTCTATTTACAATAGCCCGGAGATGGAAAGAACCTAAGCGCCCATCATCGGACGAATGGATAAAGAAGATGTGGCACATATACACAATGGAATATTACTCAGCCTTAAAAAGAAATGAAATTGAGTTATTTGTAATGAGATGGATAGACCTAGAGTCTGTCATACAGAGTGAAGTAAGTCAGAAAGACAAAGACAAATACCGTATGCTAACACATATATATGGAATTTAAGGGGAAAAAATGTCATGAAGAACCTAGGGATAAGACAGGAATAGAGGCGCAGACCTACTGGAGAACGGACTTGAGGATATGGGGAGGGGGAAGGGTGAGTTTTGACAGGGCGAGAGAGAGTCATGGACATATACACACTAACAAACGTAGTAAGGTAGATAGCTGGGGGGAAGCAGCCGCAAGGCACAGGGATATTAGCTCGGGGCTTTGGGACAGCCTGGAGGGGTGGGGGGGGGGAGAGTGGGAGGGAGGGAGATGCAAGAGGGAAGACACATGGGAGCACATGTATATGTATGGCTGATTCACTTTGTTATAAATCAGAAACTAACACACCATTGTAAAGCAATTATACCCCAATAAAGATGTTAAAAAAAAAAAAAAAAGAAACCACCTGCCAATGTAGGGGACACAGGTTCGATCCCTGGTCTGGGAAGATCCCACATGCCACAGAGCCACTAAGCCCGTGAGCCACAGCTACCGAGCCCACGTGCCACAACCACTGAAGCCCAGGCGCCTACAGCCCGTGCTCTGCAACAAGAGAAGTCACCGCAATGAGAAGCCTGTGCACCGCAACGAAGAGTAGCACCCACTCGCCACAACTAGAGAAAGCCCGCATGCAGCAACGAAGTCCCATACAGCCAAAAAAAAAAAAGAATACTTCTACAGAGAGGGGGAAAAAGCATAGTTTCATTCTGAAGTTTATACAAGTCTTAATGAATATCTATCTTCTACATTAATAGTAAGATTGTGTGAGCTCTTAGAATCATCTTGTATTCTGGAGAAGAAAGAGAAAAATACCTCATAGTAGTAGAAAAATTATCTTATAAGGATGTCAGAGAACTTTATAAAATGCCATATAATCTACCTCATTAAAGAAAGCATGGATGGGGGAAAGTCGCGGGGTGGTGGTGGTGCGATGAACTGGGAGACTGGGATTGACATATATACACTAAATATGTATAAAATGGATGACTAATAAGAACCTGCTGTATAAAAAAAATAAATAAAATAAAATTCAAAAGTAAAAGAAAGCATGGATTCCAAGAATTTTAAAGTAGTGAAGAAAAGGTTTTACTTATTGCAAAATTAAACACTTTCATGTAGAATGAAGCCAGGACACTACAGCCTTTAATTTATTTTATTTTATTTTTTTCTCATGATGGTTTTTCTTTGGAGAAAATGAAAAAGCAGCACTGGAAGACCTTTAAACGTATCTTACTTTAAAGTTTCACTGGAAAGGCACCACTTACAGGAAAACCCAGTAATATTATCCCTGGTCCTCACTAAATGTTATGAAGAAAGTCTTTGACAGATACCATTTTAAAACTCTTGAACTAGTGACCAGCTAAAAATACCAAATTGAGACTGAATTGGTCTCTGCTTAGGCAAGGTCAGGGACTAGAAAGTGATGGAAAACATCAGGTAACTAAATATAGTGTGCAGACTGCAGGACTACTGAGAACTATACAGGATTCACAGAATGGGGTGAAGACACCTGGTTCTATATACATACAGGGAACCTGCCGGCAGACTTTACTTTCTGTTCAGAGGACTCAGTTTTCATACTTCACTGGGGGAAAAATGGGACTTCAAGAACCCGACTAAGAAGTTCTTAAAGAACACTTTGATGTTTCACAAATTATACTGAAAAGCTTTTAGAGAAAAAATAGAAAATAAAAAGAAAATTATTACCTAAAATAGACTGCTGGTATAGTTCCCAGAGAACAGAAGGTAATGTTTCTTTGTTTATCAGGGTGTACGACTTGATGTTAAAAATTTTTATTAATTTATGCTAACCTTTACTTGGAAAGATAAAACTGAGCATTCACTTGCAAATTAAATTTCCCCTGCTTTCTTTTTCAAATCTTCTAGCTTTTTAAGATGATTGTTCCCTTCTCATTATCCTGGGATAGGATGCATCTATACATAATCAAAATAGGTGTTTTCTGTACATTTTGGTCTCAGTCTTCAGGGTGAGCCATAACTTAAACAAGTAATGGAACCTTTTCTGCACCTACTCAGTAGGGCCTGTTAATGTTTTTAAAAGAGTATGCTACTCTGAAAGGTCCTCACGGATAATTCTTCACGGTTCCAGTCTGTAGCCCAGATAGGAGTGTCTCAACTTCTTAAAAGAACTTTCTGGAAACCTGAGTCATGTAAAAGAATGTGGAAGGTAGGGTCTGCCACCTTAATAGCTTCAGCCTGCAATACTGACTAAGCTGGAAATGTCAGAATAAATCAGAGATGGAACACACCAGGGATGTGGAGGAGATGACACTGCAGAACCAGTTCTTCCAAGGACTAAGTAATCCCAATGGCAGTCTATACAGGGAACCCACTCTCAGGGAAGCTGGGTGTGCTTTTAGAAGCTGAATGGTGTTTATTCATCAGTTCTGGTGAAGTTAGGAAAAGGCAAAAATGATTTAAAAGGGGGAAAATCACCACCAACAAGGAATACTCAATGGGTTCAAATCTGTGATTTGCCTATAAAATCAATCCCAGAAACATTACCTTTGAGGTAAATACCCCTGCCTAGAATCAGCTGGCTAATGAAGAACATCCTTCCTAATGTCCTGTTCACATAAAGACTTTCTTCCTTTACCTCCTGACATTTTAAGCAGACTTATGTTAAAGTTCCTTTCATTGCTCTATTACCTGTAGGTTCTTGGTTCTGTCTGCAAGTGGGTTTTTATTTTTCCCTCTGTGAGCTCATCTCCAGTGAGAGCTGCCTTTTGTGAGACTCCTTCTGGTGCCCTGAGTTGAAAAGTTATCTCAATGGAGAGGCTGTGAGCATGGCTGGGTTTTTTTGTTCTTTTGTCTTCAGTCCTTGGACCAGTTTACACATTAGGTTCCTTGGCTTGCGGCTTGTGCACTTTGCAAGTAGCCTAACTTTGGGACCCCGCACCAAATGAGCAGTACCTTACCAGAAACTGGACAGTTCCTTTCTGGCCCCTGGTTTTAGGCAAGGAGCCCAGGTCCATCTCCTAGCCACTCGCAGGGACCTACTATTTCAATTCCAGCCACACTGAATACTTTCCAAATTCTATCTTCTATTTAGTAGAAAAGTATTGATCTGACTTCTCCAGCTATAACAATGCAGTCCCATCTCTCTAAAAGTCTGTCACAGCTACCAAAATTCACAATTGCCAAATCACTAGGATTTCATATTAAAAGAAGTCTGAGAATGTTTTTATGTGCAATATGATGCAGCCATAACCACAATGGCCTGGGAATCAGGAGACCTGAGCTCTAGTCAAGTCTAGCTCCAAACAAGCTGTGTGACTGTAGCCAAGTTTGTTGACCACTTGGGGTCTCAGGGGAGAAAACTAAGAATGTGGAATTGAAACAGAATGCTAATACCTCTTCCAGCTCTAAAATGCCATGATTCAGTGAAATACTATCTTTCATTCTCTGGGGCCTAGCAGGTGGCTGGGATGAGGGCAGCACATGCTTGAGAGAAGGTGGGAAAATTTATAAGGAAGTCCCTGGATTTCAGCTTCTAGGATTATGCAGCTCCTCCTCCTATAAAATGGCTACTAGACACATTAGCATTTCAAACACCGTTGCCTGTAACAGGGCAGCTCAGAGAGATTAGGAGGTAGACAAATTCTGTTTTTGTTTTTTTCATGCCAGGCTCAGTATGTAAACATTAACTGTTCATACACTCTATTCAGCGTTCCCACTCATTTTTCATGAACTCATAAAACATATCAAAGGGATATATGCTTGACTCCTTAGTTCTTCTCTCAGACTTACAGACAGACTCATTTTCCCTTGTCAACAAACCTGAAGGCTAGAGTCTTCGTTTAGCTGTAAGAACGGCTGATGGAAATAGAGAAAGCTTCACAGAATAGGACATTCCCACCCCACCCAGCCTTCCTCCTCTCCTGTCAGGCAGTATCTGTAGTTACACAAACAGCCTCCGGAAACAAATGCTGTGTAGAACTCAAACAGATATCTACGCACATCAGAGGCAGCAGCTTGGGCACCAGTGGGCAGACACAGAGCAGGCAGAGAGTAAGCACCAGAGCAGGACTGAATTGAGGCTCCCAGAGCTTCTCCAGGGCCCACAGCACCTATTACATAAAAAATCTTTGCCTCAACCACTGTCCCATCCGCTACGGAGAACCTTAGTTAAGCATCTCTCCTCAAAAGTTAATGCACAGATACACTCATAACCAGAAAAAAAAAAAAAAAAAAAGACTGCCATAGCAGAGCTTGAAGATGATAGTCAGTGATTCTGACTGTGACCCAACTGATGGAAATTAGGTAGAAACAGTACTAGATTCAGAGTCTGGAAACATGGGTTCTAATCTGCACTCTGTCTGTAACTATGAGACCATGGCCAAGTCATCTGGCATCTTTGTGTCTTACTTTTCTCATTTATAAAATGAGTATGTTTGACAAAATGATCTCTAATGTATTTGTCAGTTCTAAAGTTCTATGAGTCTATGATAAGGTTACTAAGAACTAGGAAAACATAGTTTATATTACAGACCAAACCTAGCTAATTACAGGGGAGCATTCAAATATACAGATTCCCAGGCCCTTCACCAGTCCCTTACAGGGATTGGGAAGCTGTTTGTAAAGCTCCTTGGAAGAACCCGATGATGAACCATATCTGGGAACCACTAGCCTTAAGCTAACAGAACTGACTGAACTGTATGACCAAAATGATTACTCTGAATTGGCTGGGTCAACCTGGGAGGTAATAAGGAACTGACATTCTGTGAGGATAATTAGTATTTCACATTAATGAGTGGGGAAATATCTACTTTGCAAACGCTAATAAACTTGGGAGGGGAATCAGTATTCCAAAAAACTTTAGAGACTGAAGGAGTGCTCTCTAGTGGAAACCAAAAGTATAAAATCAAAGAGGAAAGACCTAATGTGTCAATAGTACCCCTGGCGAAGAAAGAAATGTCACTAAGATGAAGTTGGCAAGGTCGTATGTCAGAAAAAGACCTAAGTGTTATTAGAGTGGATAACAAACTGACCCAGGAACCAGAACATTAGCACCAACCTGGGGGTAGATGTAGGAATTGAATAAGGCCATTCTCATTTTGTGTGGTTGTAAAATGCAAGAATTTCAGTTATAATAGTTTAGCTAAATAACACAAGTGCTCCAAGAACAGGGTTTAAATTTCAGCTGCCATGGGATAGTAGCATAAGGTACTCATTTCACTGCTAGCTCTTCAGTTCACAAATCACAACATAAAAAACAAATGTGCATCATGATCAGTGACAAATCACATCTCTTCTTTCAAAGTCTGTTGGTGATTGGTCACTGTGGGCCTGTTATTCAAGTTCACACACAAACAACAAAGTGTCCGGTGGGGTTGTCTCCTTGTCTCCCAGTGATGAACCTGATAATGGGAAAACAGAATTGGCCAACAAAGACGAATGTGCAGCAAAGAATAAAAAAGCGATAATGCTGGAATGTATACAGTGTTATAGAAGAAAGAGCTAAGTGTGGGATTGTTGACACTGCTACCATTCGAGAGACTAGATATGCACCAAAGGAACTGAGGGAAGGCAAACTAATCAACATAAATGAGGAAAGTGGTTGTGATGAAAAGTAGATGTCCCAGAGGAAGTGAAGCTGGCAAAAAACTTCACATTAAAGGAACTCTTGGAGCTACTGCATGACATTGATAGCACAAGGGAAAAAATGTTTGAAGCTGATCCAAACTTAGGAAGGAGTCTAACAAATTGCCAAGGCATGGAAAGCATGTGTGCCCAGTATGGTAAGTTACACGACAAGAAGAAGGCAAGCACCATTCGAACTACTCTGGATAAGTTTTTACAAAGAAATGAAACACTTAAATTCTTAATGTTTTAAATTACAGTATACTAATATTAGTTTGACTGTGTTTTTTATTTCTCTATACATTTATAACCAATAGGAACAGTGTTTTAAAGGTTTTGACACACATTCATGTATCATAATTTTCCCACTGATTATTAAGACCACACTGTACAGTCTCAGCCTGCAGGAGACTGTACACTACTGTGCAAAGCGAAAACCTCTGGTATTTAGGAATCATGAGGTGATTTTCTCATTATACTAAGTACTTGTCAGATATTCCTACAATACAGGATCCGTTGAGATATTACAACCGAAGACTGACATGAAGAACTTGAAGGAGAAGATGAAAGTAATAATAAGTAAGAGACTAAAAAAATAGGCTATAGTAAAATATGTAAGGAAACAGATTTCTGTCACTGAAAAGAAGGTTGAAGTGGTAATTTAACTACGGCGGATCTTCAGGGACTTTTATATAAGGGATACTGACTAGTCATTATACCTCTCCACTAAAGAATGAACAAGTAAAAACTAATTTTAACTGCAATATGACTGATGTGGGCTCAATGAAGAATGAACTTACAGTGAAAAAGGTACTATATATCAGAACATGTTCCAAAGGGAGCCGTGTAATTTTCTTTCTGGAAGGCCTAAAACGTAGAATCAGTTCTTATCCACCTGGAATGGTTTAAGTTTTGAAGACAGGCAATGGAAGCTGGTCTGTATGACCTTTTAAGGTCTCTGCCAGAGCTAAGATGCTATGATTTGTACCACTGTGGGACTTTATCTTACCCTAAGCTGCCAATTATTTCTGAGCACTGTACTTAAATTGTTCTTTGCTTTGTACATTCAGCTCTCTTTGTCCCAGATCCTCTCTAGTTAAAGGGCGTTAGATTATGAAGCGGAACTCTGATGGGAAAGCAAAGCTGTAGAACAATCCTGTTTTCCATGAGGCTCTATGGTGGGGACTGCAGTAACTTTGATGTATGCAGCTCCCACAGCATCAGTGCATCCATACAAATGAGCCCCGAGTGCCTGGGACAGGTCCTTGCTGCTGCTGCCACTGCTACATTCTCTGCACTCAGACCAGCACTGCTTCAAAGCCCTGGCTTGGGTCTGAAGCATAGATACTCACAAAAACCTATTGCCAAACCAGGCTTATAAACACCCTCCCAGGACAAATCATTCACAGTAAGGACAAAAATGGACCTTTGGAGCTCTCTTCAGTACTGACAATTCTTGAACTATAATCCAGACAATTGTTGCCACAAGAAACACACAATCTCTTCACCTTTAAGAATGATCGGGGCGACCAAGCGAGGGAATACTTGATATTTTTAAACAGGACATTGAACTGTTCTCCATTCTCCCATTCTCTGATCTCCATTTATGTATTAGCTCTGCTAAACTTGAGATCTACTCCAATATTTTTCAGGGGATGGCTCGATAATGAAATCTCTAATACACTATAATGTCCTAGCCCCCTGCAGCCTTCTTCCAATTACTAGATTTCCAGGGAGAAAACATGTGATCGACAAAACCCAAACCCTGACTGCACATAGCTCCCAACAAGATGAAATATGAGAGACATAGAAGTTCATTAAACTATGAGTTACTTGAAGACAAGGTGTCTTTGATTAAAAAAATACTACTGGTAGTAGAATATTTGTTTTCTGTTATAAATTTGGATTTAGAAGTAGAGACTACAAATATTCTCCATAAATGAGTGTCACATCAGAATTGAAACTGTTCTTTCAGCAGGCTTCTAATGGGAGGCTTTTCTCAGTTTTCCTTGCTTTTGTTTTGTTTTAATTTGACGTGTAGTTTCAGACTTGAGAATTGTCCCTACAGCAGAAACAATCCAAGTTTGGTTGGGCATTCCTGAGAATGACCAATTGTCTCTTTGAAGAGGAAGTTGTGAATTCTTAAAAGAAATAATTAATAAATTATAATAAGATTAATTACTTAATTTTTCATTTAAATTTAATGTTGACATTAATATACAAATGTCACCAAACACTTTGAGTTTAAAAGAGAGATGCTTCAGCCTGCTCCCTATCACACATGTACAAACCTTGCTTCAACTTCTGATATAAGTATCTCTACTTACAAAGAATGGACAATACTGTTCAACCAATGTGTTCTTTCACAAGCTCACAGAAGATTCTACTAGGAGATGGGAGAACAGGGCTCTCTGAAAATAACTATTATAAACTAAAATAAAACAGTAACTACTATTATCCAGCCTCTTTTTAGATGAAATTTGATTTTTTTTAAACTAAGAGAACAGAATGCAACAGTTTTAGAAATAAGAGAACTTCTCCTTTCAGAATATTTGTTGTATAGAGTTGCTCTAGATTTTTTAGTGCTGGCCAATAGAACTTAGTGTTAATGGAAATGTTCCACATCTGCACTATCTAAGTCACTTGAAATGTGGTTAATACAACTGAGAAAGTGAATTTTTTTTAAATTTAAATACCCACAAGTGGTTAGATGCTAGTACAATGCAGATTTTGAACCAAGGTGCCCAAACCTAGCCACAGAATGGAATCATCAGGGGAGCCTAAAAAAATACCCATGCTTGCTGAACCCTATCTCTTATTGATTCTGGCTTCATAGGTCTGAGTAGGGACCACTATTGTTCTTTTTTTTTAAAGCTCACCAGGTGATTTTTACAACTTTTTTTTTTTACAGCAGTTTTAAATTCATAGCAAAATTAAGAGGAAGATACAGAGATTTCCCAAATACCTCCTGCTCCCCAACAAGCATAGACTCACCCATTATCAACAACCCCCAACAGATTAGTACACTGTTACAACTGATGAACTTACATTGATACATCATAATCACCCCAAATCCATAGTTTACATTAGGGTTAGCTGTTGGCATTATACATTCTATGGGTTTGTACAAATGTATAATGACAATGTGGGACTTCCCTGGTGGTCCAGTGGTTAAGACTCCGCGCTCCCAATGTAGGGGGCCCAGGTTCCATTCCTGGTCAGGGGACCAGATCCCACATGCCGCAACTAAAGATCTTGCATGCTGCAGCAAAGATCCCACACGCGGCAGCAAAGACCCCATATGCGGCAGCAAAGACCCCATATGCGGCAACAAAGATCCTGCGTGCCTCAGTTAAGACCCAGCGTGGCCAAATAAATATTTTAAAAAATGCATAATGACATGTATACATCATTATAGTATCATACAGAGTGTTTTCACTGCCCTAAAAATCCTCTGTGCTCTGACTTTTCATCCCTCCATCCACCTAACCCCTGGCAACCACTGATCTTTTAACTATCTTCATAGTTTTGCCTTTTCCATAACGTCATATAGTTAGAATCATACACTATGTAGACTTTTCAGACTGGCTTCTTTCACTTAGTAATACGCATTTAAGTTTCCTTCATGTCTTTTCATGCCTTGCTAGCTAATTTCTTTCCAGCACTGAAGAATATTCCATTGTCTGGTTGTACCACAGTTTATTTATCCACTCACTTCATGAAGGATATCTTGGTTGCTTTTAAGTTTTGGCAATTATGAACAAAGCTGCTACAAATATCTGTGTGCAGGTTTCTGTGTGGACACGAGCTTTCAACTCCTTTGGGTAAAAACCAAGGAGCGCAAATCCTGGATTGTATGGTAAGAGTATGTTTCATTTTATAAGAAACCACCAAATTGTCTTCCAAAGTGGCTGTACCATTTTGCATTCCCACCAGCAATGAATGAGAGTTCCTGTTGCTCCATATCCTTACCAGCATTTGATGTTGTGGTATTTCATTGTTTTTATTTGCATTTCCTTGATGACATACAGTGTGGAACATCTTTTCCCATGCTTATTTGCCATCTGTACATCTTCTTTGATGAGTTGTCTGTCAAGGTCTCTGGACCATTTTAGCAATAGAGTTGCTGTTTTCTTACTGTTGAGTTTTAAGAGTTCTTTGTATATTTTGGTTCTTTATCAGATGTGTTTGATAAGTGTTTTGCAAATATTTTCTCCCAGTCTGTGGCTTATTTTCTCATTCTCTTGACACTGTCTTTCCTAGAGCAAAAGTCTTTCTTTTTAATAAAGTCCAGCTTATTTTTTTCTTTCATGGATCATGCCTTTAGTGTTGTCTAAAAAGTCATCACCATTCCCAAGGTTATCTAAGTTTTTTTCTATGTTATCTTCCAGGAGTTTTATAGTGTTTTCATTTTACATTTAGGTCTATGATCCTTTTTGAGTTAATCGTTGTGATGGGTGCAAGGTCTGTATCTACACACTTTTTTTTTGCATGTGGATGTCTAGGTTTCCAACCACATTGTTGAAAAGACTATCTTTGTTCCATTGCCTTGCCTTTGCTCCTTTGTCAAGGATCATTTGACTACATTTATGTGAGTTTATTTCTATGTTCTCTGTTCTATCCCATTGATCAATTTGCCTATTCTTTCACCAATACCACACTGTCTTGACTATTGTAGCTTTATAGTAAGTCTTGCTGTGCCAGTCTTCCAACTTTGTTCTTCTTCAAAATTGAGCTGGCTGTTCTAGGCCTTTTGCCTCTCCATATAAACTGTAGAATCAGTTTGTCAACATCAACAAAATGACTTGCTGGGATTTTGATTGGGATTGCATTGAATCTATGGATTAAGTTGGAAAGAATAGACATCTTGACAATTTTGAGTCTTCTTAACAATGAATCACGGAATCTCTCCATTTATTTAGTTCTCCTTCTATTTTGTTCACTAGAGTTGTATAGTTTACCTCATATAGATCTTGTACATATTTTGTTAGATATATACCTAAGTATTTCGTTTTTTTTTTTTTTTTTTTTTTTTTTTTTGTGGTATGTGGGCCTCTCACTGTTGTGGCCTCTCCCGCTGCGGAGCACAGGCTCCAGACGCGCAGGCTCAGCGGCCATGGCTCACGGGCCCAGCCGCTCCGCGGCACGTGGGATCTTCCCGGACCGGGGCACGAACCCATGTCCCCTGCATAGGCAGGCAGACTCTCAACCACTGCGCCACCAGGGAAGCCCAAGTATTTCGTTTTTGAGACACAAATGTAAATGGTATTGTGTTTTTATTTCAAATTCCACTTTTTCATTGCTGATATATAGAACGATTGACTTTTGTATATTAACCTTATATCCTGAAACCTTGGTATATTCACTTACTAGTTCCAGAAATTTTTTCATCAATTTTTTTTCAGATTTTCTACATAGATGATGATACCATTTGTGAACAAAGACAGTTTTATTTCATCCTTTCCAATCCATACATCTTTTATTTCCTTTTCTTGTCTTTGCATTAGCCAGTACTTCTAGTACAATGTTGAGAGCAGTGATGGGTACAAACCTCCAGTTATAAGATAAATAAGTTCTGGGGATGTAGTGTACAGCAATGTGACTAAAGTTAACAAGACTGTACTGTATATTTGAAAGTTGCTAAGAGAATAGATTTTAAAAGTTTTCACAACACACAAAAAAATTGTCACTATGTGAGGTGATGGACATATTAACTTACCTTACTGTGGCAATCATATTGTAATATATATACATATCAAATCATTACATTGTACACCTTAAAATTACACAATGTTGTATATCAGTTATATCTCAATAAAGGTGGAATAATTGGTTTCCTTATGTTCACTGTTCCCACAAAATAAAATATGAAAAACAATTTTTAAAGGAAAAAGCCTACAAATAATAAATGCTGGAGAGGCTGTGGAGAAAAGAGACCCCTCCTACACTGTTGGTGGGAATGTAAACTGGTGCAGCCATTATGGTCCTTAAAAAACTAAAAATAGAGTTAACCATATCATCCAGCAATCCCACTTCTGTGCATATATCTGGAGAAAACTATAGTTTGAAAACATACATGCACCCCAATGTTCATAGAAACACTATTTACAATAGCCAAGACAGAGAAGCAACCTAAATGCCCACTGACAGATGCATGGATAAAGAAGATGTGGTATATATATACAATGAAGTATTACTCAGCCATAAAAAAGAATGAAATAATGCCATTTGGAGCAACATAGATGGACCTAGAGATTATCACACTAAGTGAAGTCAGACAGAGAAAGACAAATATATGTATAAGATTCCACTTACATGTGGAATCTAAAAAAATGATACAAATGAACTTATTTAAAAAACAGAAATAGACTCATAGACATAGAAAACAAACTTATGGTTACCAAAGGGGAGAGCAGGGGCAGGGGGGAAAGATAAATTAGGAGTTTGGGATTAAGATATACACACTACTATATATAAAATAGGTAAACAACAAGGACCTACTGTATAGCAGAGTGAACTGTACTCAGTATCTTATAGTAACCTATAATGGAAAAGAATATGAAAAGTGTATATATATATATATATCTGGATCACTTTGCTGTACACTTGAAACTAACACAACATTGTAGATGAATTATACTTCAATTAAAAGAGAAAAGAAAAGGAATAGTGAGAGGGGATATCCTTCCCTTGACCCTAATCTTAGTAGGAAAGCTTTCAGTTTCTCACCATTAAGCATGACACTAGCTGAAGGTTTTTAGTAGGTAGTCTCAATAGGTTGAAAAAGTTCCCCTCTATCCCGAATTTACTGAGAGATTTTATGATAAATGTGTTGGATTTTGTCAAGTGCTTTTTTTGGATGTATTTATAGGATCATCTGATTTTTTTTTTATAGCCTGTTGATCTGAAGGATTAATTGATTTTTGAGTGTTGAAACAGCCTTCCAAACCCGGGATAAATCCCACTTGATCATAACATATAATTCTTCTTGTACATCGTTGGATTCAATTTGCTAATATTTTGTTGAGGGTTTCTACATCTATGTTCAAGAAAGATACTGGTCTGTAGTTTTCTTTTCTTGTAATGTCTTTCTCTGGTTTTGGTATCACGGTAATGCTGGCCCATAGAATGACTTAGGTAGTATTTCCTCTGCTTCTATCCTCTGAAAGAGATTGCAGAAAATTGGTATAATTTCTTCCTTAAATGTTTGGTAGAACTCATCTGAGCCTGGTGCTTTCTGTTTTGGAAGGCTATTATTTATTTATTTAATTTCTTTAATAGATGTAGGCTATTCAGATTATCTATTTCTTGTGAGAGTTTAGGCTAATCACGTCTTTCAAGGAATTGGTCCATTTCATCTAGGATATGAAATTCGTGGGCATAGAGTTCTTCACAGTATTCCTTTATTATCCTTTTAATGTCCATAAAAGGATTTGGTTTTGCTGATTTTCTCTATTGACTTCTTGTTTTCAATCTCATTGATTTCCATTCTAATTTTTATTATTTCTTTTCTTCTGTTTACTTTGAACTTAACTTGTTTTTCTTATTCTAGTTTCCTAAGGTGGAAACTTAGACTACTGATTTTAGATAATTCCTCTAATAAGTACATGCAATGTTAAAAATTTCCCTCTAAGCACTGCTTTCATTATATGCCACAAATTTTGATAAGCTGTGTTTCATTTTTATTTAGTTCAAAATGTTTTTAAATTTCTCTTGAGATTTCTTCTTTGACCCATGTGTTATTTAGAAGTGTGTCATTTAATTTCCATATGTTATCAGAGATTTACCTTTCTGTTATTGATTTCTAGTTTAATTCCATGGTGTTCTGAGAGCAGACACTGTATGATTTCTGATATTTTAAGGTGTGTTTTATGGCCCAGAATGTGGCCTATCTTGTTGAATGTTCTATGTGAGCTTGAGAATAATGCGTACTCTGTTTCTGATGGGTGAAGTAGTATATAGATGTCCGTTCTATATAGTTGATTGATGGTGTTGAGTTCAACTATGTCCTTACTGATTTTCTGCCTGTTGGATCTCTCCATTTCTGATAAAAGGGTGCTGAAATTTCCAACCATAACAATGGAGTTATTTCTCCTTGCACTTCTATTAGTTTTTGCCTTACATAGTTTGGCACTCTGTTGTTAGGTCATACACATTAATGACTGTCATATCTTTTTGAAAAACTGACTCCTTTATCATTATGTAATGCCCTTCTTTATCCCTGATAACTTTCTTGGAAATCTGCTCTGTGTGCCCTGAAGTTAATATAGCCACTCCTGCTTTCTTTTGATTCAGGTTAGCATGGTATATTTTTCTCCATCCATTTACTTTTAGTCTATATGTGTCTTTACATTTAAAGTGGGTTTCTTGTAGACAACATATATTTGGGTGTTGTTTTATGATCCACTCTGACAATCCCTGTTTTTGAATAGTTGCATTTAGACCACTGATGTTCAAAGTGATTATTGATATAGTTGGATTAGTATCTACCATATTTGTTACTGTTTTCTACTTGCCCTTGTTCTTTGTTCGTATTTTTATTTCCACTCTTTTTCTGACTTTTGTGGTTTTTTTTTTTTTTTTTTTTAATAAATTTTATTTATTTATTTATCTTTGGCTGTGTTGGGTCTTCATTGCTGCACGCGGGCTCTCTCTAATTGCGGCGAGCGGGGGCCGCTCTTCCCTGCGGTGCGTGGGCTTCTCGTTGCGGTGGCTTCCCCCGTTGCGGAGCACAGGCTCTAAGCACACGGGCTCCAGTAGTCGTGGCTCGCGGGCTCTAGAGCGCAGGCTCAGCAGCCGTGGCACACGGGCTCAGCTGCTCCGCAGCATGTGGGATCTTCCTGGACCAGGGCTCAAACCCGTGTCCCCTGCACCGGCAGGTGGACTCTCAACCACTGGGCCATCAGGGAAGCCCCGACTTTTGTGGTTTTAATTGAACATTTCATATGATTCTATTTTCTCTCCTTTCTTAGGATATCAGTTATACTCGACTTCTACTTTTCTTAGTGGTTACCCTAGAGTTTGCAATATACAGTTTTCCCTTGAACAACATGGGGGTTAGGGGCACTGACCCTCTGCACAGTTGAAAATCCACATATAACATACAGTCAGCTCTCTGTATACACGGTTCTGCCATATCTGCATTTCCTCTGAATCCACACTTTTGCATCTGGGGATTCAACAAACTGTGGATCATGTAGTACTGTAGTATTTACTATTGAAAAAAATCTGCATATAAGTGGAGCCATGCAGTTCAAATCCATGTTGCTCAAGGGCCAGTTGTGGGACTTCCCTGGTGGCACAGTGGTTAAGAATCCGCCTGCTAATGCAGGGGACATGGGTTCGAGCCCTGGTCCAGGAAGATCCCACGTGCTGTGGAGCAACTAAGCCCGTGTGCCACAACTACTGAGCCTGTGCTCTAGAGCCCGTGCTCCACAATAAGAGAAGCCACCGCAATGAGAAGCCCGCACAGTGCAATAAAGAGTAGCCCCCGCTTGATGCAACTAGAGAAAGCTGCACACAGCTACAAAGACCCAACACAACTAAAAAAAAAAAAAAATAAGTAAAAGGGTCAATTGTACCACGGGCAGTATCTTAAAATAATCCTAATTCCTCCCTCTTGTCTTTTATATCATTGCTGTCATTCATTTCACTTATATATGTAAGTATATACAAACACTGTGATCTGTTAGATCAATTAAGAAAAGTTTTTTTTTTTTTTTTTTTTTTTTTTTTTTTGGTTACGCGGGCCTCTCACTGTTGTGGCCTCTCCCGTTGCGGAGGACAGGCTCCGGACGCGCAGGCTCAGCGGCCATGGCTCACGGGCCCAGCCGCTCCGCGGCATGTGGGATCCTCCCAGACCGGGGCACGAACCCGTGTCCCCTGCATCGGCAGGCGGACTCTCAACCACTGCGCCACCAGGGAAGCCCAAGTTTTTATTTTTACCTTCACTTATTCCTTCTTTGATGGTCTTCTTTTCTTTATGTAGATTCAAATTTCTGACCCATATCATTTTCCTTTTCTCTAAAGAACTTTTAACATTTCTCATAATGCAGGTCTACTGGCAACAAATTCCCTTAATTTTTGTTTGTCTGAGAAAGTCTTTATTTCTCCTTCACTTTGAAGAAAATTTCAGAGCATACAGAATTCTAGGCTGGCGGTTTTTTTTTTTTTCTTCCTGTCAACACTTAAATATTTCATTCCACTCTCTCCTTGTTCTCATGATTTCTGAGAAGTTTACGTAATTGTTTGTTCCTCTATAGGTAAGGCTATTTTCTCTCTGCCTTCTTTCAGGATTGTTTATCTTTGATTTTTCTGTAATTTGAAAATCATATGCTTCAGTGTAGTTTTTTTGGCATTTATCCTGCTTGGTGTTCTCTGAGCTTCCTGGATCTATGTTTTGGTGTCTGACATTAATTTCAGAGAAATTTTCAGTCATTATCATTTCAAATATTTCCTCTATTCCTTTCTTCTCCTTTGGTATTACCATTATATATGTTACACCTTTTGTAGTTGTCCCACAGTCCTTGGATATACAGTTCTTTTTTTTTTTTCAATCTTTTTTCTCTTTGCTTTTCAGTTTTGGAGGTTTCTATTGACAAATTCTCAAGCTCATGGCTCCTCAGCCATGTCTAGTCTGCTAATAAACCCTCAAAGGCATTCTTTATTTGTTATAGTGGTTTTTATCTGTAGCATTTCTTTTTGGTTCTTTCTTAGGATTCCTAACTCTCTGCTTTCATTGCCCATCTGTTCTTGCCTGGTGTCCACTTTATCCATTAGAGCCCTTAGCATAATAATCAGGTGTTTTAAATTCCTAGTATGATCATTCCAACATCCCTACTATGGCTGGTTCTGAAGCTTGTTCTATCTCTTAAAATTGTGCTTTTTGTCTTTTAGAATGCCTTGTAATTTTTTCTTGATGGCTGGACATGATGTACTGGGTACAGGGAACTGCTCTAAATAAGCCTTTAATAATGTGATGGTAAGGTGTATGGAGGGGGAAGCATACTAAAGTCCTATGATTAGGTGATTAGGTCTCATTCTTTTTGTGGACTTGTGCCTCTGGACTGTGAACTTCCGAAGTATTTCTTAGTTTTCTCCCCTCCCGCCACCGCCCCCGCCCCCGCACCTTTAGGTGGAATAGGATAGCTAGAATGGGCTGGAGTTGGGTATTTCCTTTCCCCAGGTCAGTTAGGCTCTGAAATTATCTGAGTACCTTAGGCTCTAATTAACTAGTTTCTCCTGAGGGTCAGCCTTATTAAGAAGAAGAGAGTGCTCTGGTGTATTTAAAAATGGTCCCCCTCCTCACCTCCACTCCCACCCCTCAGTCCCCTCTTTAGGAAACATGAGGGAATTTTTCTCTGACATGTATTGTGTGAACCTGGAGGAGCTCCTGGTGGCAAATCTCACAAAACTGTGGGAGACCTCCTCTGTAATGGGTCCCCTGGAGTTTTCAACCCTCACAGTTGTCCATACTGAGCCTCTAGCAATTTGTCAATTATAGCTCAGGTTTTTCTACCAGGACACTGGTTCCGTTGACAGTTTCTGCTCTGGTGAGCTGCGACTTCCTGTATTCACCTGTCTCTCCAGTCTTGGGAGGCAGTAGTTTGCACTGTATTCTCTCCTCTCTTTTGGATCCAAGAAGAGTTGTTGAATTTTTAGTCTATTCAGCTTTTTACTTTTGGGACAGGATGGCGATTTCCAAGCTCCTTACATGTAGAACGGGATACTAGAAGTCTCTCCAGGTGATCTTACTGTGTGGCCAGAGTTTGAGGACCTTTGTTGTAGAATTTTGCTACTCAAAGTGTTCCGTATCACCTGATAGCTTATTAAAAATGCAAAAGCTCAGGCTGTACCCTGGATCTACTGAAATCAGAAACTACCATTTAACAAGATCCCCAGATGACTCACTTGCACATCAAAGCTTGAGAATCACTGCTCTTGAACAGTATTTTCTACCTTAGCTACATATTAGAATCATGTACAGAGTTTTTTAAAAAAATAATACATATATCAGTATTTTACAGCATCTTTGCTCTATATCTCTAAAACCAGGTGTCATTGTTGTCCTGTTCTCTGCCCACTCCTCTCCCCAAATCACACACAGACAGTACTCTTGACATTTCTCAAGAAAACATATTTCTGGTTCTAGGAAAGCAGAATGGATCACACTTAATAGAAATAACTCATTCTGCAGTAAAGCTGTAAAGGATATATTCCTACCAATGCATTCTCCTGTAGTTCATCACATCCCCTTCAGGGTGCCTACCGCCAACAACCTAGGATGCCAGAACTGCCGATGAAACCTAGTCTTTCTCCACACAAGAAATTGTCTCTTTGCCTATTGTCTTCCTTCCCCTGAGTTTTCTTGATGTAGCTCCATCACCAAAGTGAGCGACTGTATTCCTTAGGCTTGTTTTCCAGTGATAAGACTTTATGATAGTGAAGTCTAACAATGATAGGTTTTCTCCATATAATTTAGAGGCTACTTGCCAATGATGACAAGAAAATATCTCCACTCTTTCAGAAAAACCAGGATGGTCATACACAACACAAGCAACAATCATTTCAGCCCAAACGACTTGTTATTTCTGAACAACAACAACAACAAAAGATACATTTCTCAAGATTCATGAGATTGAGACTTCCCATCTGCATCTAGTAGGTCTTTAAACTTTTTTCTCCTCTGTTTTCTGTGAGATATTTTCTCTATCACATTGGAGAGACTTTATTAGACAATGGGATTAATAAAACTACATTTCCTTAACTGGTTCAATGTGGAAACTTTGATACTTTCTACACCAATTCGTCAGGGAAAAGAGTCACAGCTGCTTACCAATGGTATATGATCTTTAGCTTGTTTCTTTCTCTACAAAATGGGGATAAGACTCCTTTTTAGTTCTGTTATCAAGATTAAATGAGATAAAGGATACACAAGGGCCTGTAAGTTACAAAGTGCTCTATGAGATTTAGATATGCTTGTTATTGGTCAGTTGGAAAGAATGATGCTTCCTGGAAGATGAGTATAGAAATAATTTCCAGGGCACGCTGAAGGTATCAAAGGATAGACAGAGGTCCTCTGATGGCAAATCTTTGGACCAGTGAACAAAGGTTTTATTTCTCATTTCTTGTCAAAGATTAGTGCCAACACTACACATTGCCTTTGACATTAGTTTCAAACAAGCAGACTGATCAGAGGCAATGCATATGTGATCCAGCATTTGGCGGGGATGATGTCTGTCATGACTGTTAGGCTCTCTAGTTCACTCTAAGTACAACCCCCCAAATCCCACTGCTGTTCACAATGGCTGACACACTAAAGGGGGTTCACAATGGCTTGCACACTAAAGGGGAAACAAGAGGGTGCTCTTTCAGATCTAATCATGGATAGCCAGGGGTTTCTATCCACAGCAGCACAGCTGCTTTCTACCAGGAAACTGATGAGAGGAGCTTGTGAGATGAGGGCTGATTTTAGCATCCGAAAGTTTGCCTGTGATTTGAATGAAAGACTGTTTGCACTCCGAAGTTCTGCCCTGCTGTGAAACAGGCAGGCCTATTTCTATCCAGCTGCCATCTGCCACGCAAGATGACTTCACTTTCTAGAACACAGATATTCTCTGTGGACAACCTGCTGGCAACTAGGCACCAAAACATCTGGGGAAAAAAATGAGCTGGGGTCATCGAATACTGGAGATAGGAGACACACAGTAATTCCATTCCTCAGCTGTTAACAGTGTTTCTTCTCATTTCACAACTGGCTTTTAAACAAATCCCAAGTTCTTCATCTTGGATAACTGACTAAAAGTGAAGTAAAGAGCATTATTGAGGGAAATATAAATTAAGTAGTTAACTCTTCCAGGACTCAATTCTTGATTCTATTCTACCTTAACTTACTCCCTTGGTAATCTTGTCAATTCTCATAGCCTTAAACTCCATTTATAATGGAGACCCCCAATTTTTTATCTTCAGCCCAGACTTGTATCTCAAACTCCAGAACATGGTACTGCCTGCATGACATTTCCATTTAGATGTCTACTAGATATCTCAAACTCCACATGTCCAACAATGAACTCCTTTTTGGAATTTTTTGTTTTCAAATAATTTCAGATTTATAGAAAATTTGCAAGAATAGTACTAAGAAATCCTGTATTCCCTTCACCCAGATTCCCTAATTGTTAACATTTTTCCATATTTACTTAAGCATACTTTCTCTGCCCATATATGTATGCATATATATTATTGTTTTTCTGATCCATTTGAGTGTAAGTTGAAAACATAATGGCTCATTACTCCCCCAATGCTTGTGATGTTAACTAAGAACAAGAACAGTCTTTAACATAACCACAGTGCAATTATCCAAATCAGGAAGGTAATGCTGACACAATATTTTTATCTAATCTACAGGCCTTGTTCATATTTAGCCAATTGTCCCGATATTTTACTATATGTATTTTTTCCCTCCTTAACCAGGGTTCAATCCAGAATCACAAACTGTATTTAGTTGTCATGTCTCTTTAGTCTTCTATCATCTGGGACAGTTTCACAGTTTGTCTTCGCCTTTCATGATTTACTGAAGATATTTTATCGAATGTTCCTTAAATTTTTGAAGATTTAAAAAAATTGTGGTAAAATACACATAATATAGTTTATTATCTTAACCATCTTATTTATTTATTTAATTTAACATCTTTATTGGAATATAATTGCTTTACAATGGTGTGTTAGTTTCTGCTTTATAACAAAGTGAATCAGCTATACGTGTACGTATATCCCCATATCTACTCCCTCGAGTCTCCCTCCCATCCTCCCTATCCTACCCCCATAGGTGGTCACAAAGCAGTGAGCTGATCTCCCTGTGCTATGCAGCTGCTTCCAAATAGCTATCTACTCTATATTTGGTAGTGTATATATGTCCATGCCACTCTCTCACTTCGTCCCAGCTTACCCTTCCCCCTCCCTATGTCCTCAAGTCCATTCTTTACGTATGCGATTTTATTCCTGTCCTGCCCCTAGGTTCTTCAGAACACTTTTTTTTTTTTTTAGATTCCATATATATGTGTTAGCATACAGTATTTGTTTTTCTCTTTCTGACTTACTTTACTCTGTATGACAGACTATAGGTCCATCCACCTCACCACAAATAACTCAATTTTGTTTCTTTATATGGCTGAGTAATATTCCATTGTATATATGTGCCACATCTTCTTTAACCATTCATCTGTTGATGGACACTTAGGTTGCTTCCATGTCCTGGATATTGTAAATAGAGCTGCAATGAACGTTGTGGTACATGACTCTTTTTGAATTATGGTTTTCTCAGGGTATATGCCCAGTAGTGGGATTGCTGGGTCATATGGTAGTTCTAGTTTTAGTTTTTTAAGGAAACTCCATACTGTTCTCCATAGTGGCTGTATCAATTTACATTCTCACCAACAGTGCAAGAGGGCCCCCTTTTCTCCACACCCTCTCCACATTTATTGTTTGTAGATTTTCTGATGATGGCCATTCTGACTGCTGTGAGGTGATACATCACTGTAGTTTTGATTGGCATTCCTCTAATGATTAGTGATGTTGAGCATCCTTTCATGTGTTTGTTGGCAATCTGTCTATCTTCTTTGGAGAAATGTCTGTTTAGGTCTTCTTCCCATTTTTGGATTGCATTGTTGTTTTGATATAGAGCTGTCTTAACCATTTCAAAGTACACACTTCAGTAGTAGTATGCATATTCATATAGTTGTGCAACCAATTTCTATAGAACTCTTTTCATCTTGCAAAATAAACTCTAGATCCATTAAACGACTCTTAATTTGGGTTTGTCTGAGGTTTCTTCATGAGTAGATTGAGGCTGTACATTTTTAGCAGGAATTCTACAAAAGTGATGTTATGTCCTTCTCAGTGCACCATATAAGGAGGTCATGATGTTAGTCTGTCCCCTTTCTGGTGATATGAATGTTGGTTAGATGATAGCTGCCAGGTTTCTCTACTGTAAAATTATTATTTTCCTTTGTAATAAGTGCTTTGAGGCTATGTAGAGATGCTATTCCTCATCAAATTTTTATCCATTAGTTTAGGACCCATTGATAATTCTTGCATAAATCAATTATTACCTTCATATTTGACAAATGGTGATTTTTCTAACTTTACCATTCCTTACTCATTTATCATCTGGCATTATACTATAAAGAAGAGCTTTCTTTATCTCCCATTTAATTCACTTATTTATATATCAGTATGGACTCATGGACCTCATTTTATTATATGAGTGATAATCTATTACTATCACTATTTATTTTGATGCTAAAATAGTCCCAGATTTGGCCAATGGAATCCTTTTAAGTTCGCTCCTGTGTCTTTTTGACATAAGTAATGTCCTTATCATTACTTGAGTACTTTCTGGCACAGTAAGATGTCCCAGGCTCATCTGAACCTTCCTCTGCCCCAGCCTGGAATCAGCTGTTTCTCCAGGGTACCTGATGTCTTTAGTGCAGAATGATATTTAAAAACCTACATCTAGGTGTTGTGTGCTCACTGTTAGTGGAATGTCATTCCTTTCCGGCCTTTTCAGTGATGGAGTTAAGAAAGTATGTTTGAGAGTGTATATTTATATCCATTTCTATACCTATGTATCTATATATTAAAAACCATGAATTCACAACGATATCTCTAATTGCAATGCAACATCACAAGGTTTATTCCGGTCTTCCCTGTTGCCATACTTGTAACTCCCTTTTCTGACAGTGAGAGACCTGGCTCCTATTATTCTCACTTTACTTATGAGCTAAATCCCAGAGACACCAAAAGTAGTCTAAGAATTCCCAAGTCATATAACCCTTGGAAGTTAAGCTCCTGATCTTTCATTCCAAATGGGCTCTACCCATAGCCTTTTCCATCTCAGGTGATGGCAACTCCATCCTTGTAGTTGTTCAGGACAAAACCTTGCATTCATCCCTGACTCTTCCTCTCTCTCTCTCTCTCTCTCTCTTTCTCATACCCTGTATCTAATCTGTCAGGAAACACTGACATTTCTGCTTTCAAAATACATTCAGGGCCTTGGACATGAATCCAGGGTACAGACGCCTATCAAGCCCAAGTAGAGTCCCTGGCGCACTGGGCAGTGCAGGCAGTGCAGATGACCTGGCTCTGATCCTGAGGACATCAGGCCACCCTGTGCGCCTCAGGCTGCCGCCCTGCCACTCCAGCGGATCTGGGTCCATCACCAAACACCACCCAGGTGGTTCCAGGGATTTGGATGTTTGTGTCTTTGAGGGACCATTACTTCACCTGCCACTTGCTTGTGGGATCTTGGTTCCCAGGTGAGAGGTCAGGCCCGAGCTCCTATCGTGGGAGCTCTAAGTCCGAACCACTGGACTAACAGAGAAACTCAGATCCAAGGGAATATCAATCGGAGTGAGGCCTCTCGGAAGTCCTCATCTCAGCATGAAGACCCAACTCTATCCAACTGCCTGCAAACTCCAGGACTGGACATCTCAGGCCAAACAACCAGTAAGACAGGAATACAGCACCACAATTCAAAAAAAAAAGAAAAAAAGAAAGAAATGACAAAAAAACGTCTGTAACGTCTACGTTACAGACGAAGGAGGAAGGTAAAAACCTACAAGACCAAATGAATGAAGATGAAATAGGCAATCTACCTGAAAAAGAATGCAGACTAATGATAGTAAAGATGATCCAAAATCTCAGAAACAGAATGGAGAAACTACAAGAAACGTTTAACATGGATCTAGAAGAACTAAAGAGCAAACAAACAGTGATGAACAATACAATTACTCAAATTAAAAATACTCTAGGGCTTCCCTGGTGGCGCAGTGGTTGAGAGTCCACCTGCTGATGCAGGGGACACGAGTTCGTGCCCCGGTCTGGGAGGATCCCACATGCCGCGGAGCGGCTGGGCCCGTGAGCCATGGCCGCTGAGCCTGCACATCCAGAGCCTGTGCTCTGCGATGGGAGAGGCCAAAACAGTGAGAGGCCCGCGTACTGCAAAAAAAAAAAAAAAAACAACTCTAGAAGGAAGCAATGACAGAATAACTGAGGCAGAAGAATGATAAGTGAGCTGGAAGATAAAATGGTGGAAATAACTGCCAGGGAGCACAATAAAGAAAAAAGAATGAAAAGGATTGAGGACAGTCTCAGAGACCTCTGGGACAACATTAAATGCACCAATATTCGAATTACAACAGTCCCAGAAAAAGAGGAGAAAAAGAAAGGATCTGAGAAAATACTAGAAGAGATTATAGTGGAAAACTTCCCTAATATGGGAAAGCAAACAGTCAATCAAGTCCAGGAAGCAAAGAGAGTACCAGACAGGATAAATCCAAAGAGAAACATGCTGAGACACATACTAATCAAACTATCAAATAGTAAAAACAAAGAAAAAATATTAAAAGCAGCAAGGGAAAATCAACAAATAGCATACAAGGGAAAACCATAAGGTTAACAACTAATCTTTCAGTAGAAACTCTGCAAGCCAGAAGGAAGTGGCAGGACATATTAAAAGTGATGAAAGGGAAAAACCTACAACCAAGATTACTCTACCTGGCAAGGATCTCATTCAGATTCGATGGAGAACTTAAAAACTTTGCAGATAAGCAAAATTAAAGAGAATTAAGCATCACCAGCTTTACAACAAATGCTAAAGGAACTTCTCTATGCAGGAAACACAAGAGAAAGAAAAGACCTACAAAAAAAAAAAAACCGCAAAGAATTAAGAAAATGGTAATAGGAACATACATATCGATAATTACCTTAAATGTAAATGGATTAAATGCTCCAACCAAAAGACACATACTGGCTGAATAGATACAAAAACAAGACCCGTATATATGCCATCTATAAGAGACCCACTTTAGACCTAGGGACACATACAGACTGAAAGTGATGGGATGGAAAAAAATATTCCATGCAAATGGAAATCAAAAGAAAGCTGGAGTAGCAATTCTCATATCAGACAAAATAGACTTTAAAACAAACACTATTACAAGAGACAAAGAAGGACATTACATAATGATCATGGGATCAATCCAAGAAGAAGATATAACAATTGTAAATATTTATGCACCCAACATAGGAGCACCTCAATACATAAAGTAAATGCTAACAACCATGAAAGGGGAAATCGACAGCAACACAATTATACTAGGGGACGTTAACACTTTACACTTTCACCAATGGACAGATCATCCAAAATGAAAATAAATAAGGAAACACAAGCTTTAAATGACACATTAAACAAGATGGACTTAACTGATATTTATAGGACACTCCATGCAAAAACAATAGAATACATTTTCTTCTCACGTGCTCATGGGACATTCTCCAGGATAGACCATATCCTGGGGCACAAATCAAACCTTGGAAAATGTAAGAAAATTGAAAACATATCAAGTATCTTTTCCAACCACAACACTATGAGACTAGATATCAATTACAGGAAAAAAAACCATAAAAACTACAAACATATGGAGGCTAAACAATATGCTACTCAATAACCAAGAGATCACAAAGAAATCAAAAAATACCTAGAAACAAATGACGACGACCCAAAATCTATGGGATACAGCAAAAGCAGTTCTAAGAGAGAAGTTTATAGCAATACAATCCTACCTTAGGAGACAAGAATAATCTCAAATAAACAACCTCACCTTACAACTAAAGCAATTACAGAAAGAAGAACAAAAACCCTCCAAGATAGCAGAAGGAAAGAAATCATAAAGATCAGATTAGAAATATATGAAAAGGAAATGAAGGAAACTATAGCAAATATCAATAAAACTAAAAGCTGGTTCTTTGAGAAAATAAGAAAACTAATGAACCACTAGCCAGACTCATCAAGAAAAAAAGGGAGAAGACTCAAATCAACAGAATGAGAAATGAAAAAGGAGAACTAACAACTGACACTGCAAAAATACAAAGGCTCATGAGAGATTACTACAAGCAACTATATGCCAATAAAATGGACAACCTGGAAGAAACGGACAGATTGTTAGAAAAGCACAACCTCCTGAGACTGAACCAGGAAAAAATAGAAAATATAAACAGACCAATCACAACCACAGAAATTAAAATTATGATTAAAAATCTTCCAAAACACAAAGCCCAGAACCAGATGTCTTCACAGGTGAATTCTATCAAATATTTAGAAAAGCGCTAACACCTATCCTTCTCAAACTCTTCCAAAATATAGCAGAGGGAGGAACACTCCCGAACTCGTTCTACAAGATCACCATCACTCTGATACCAAAACCAGACAAAGATGTCACAAAAAAAGAAAACCAAAGGCCAATATCACTGACGAACACAGATGCAAAAATCCTCAACCAAATCCTAGCAAACAGAATCCAGCAGCACATTAAAAGGAGTTTATCCCAGGAATGCAAGAATTCTTCAATATACGCAAATCAATCAATATGATACACCATATTAACATATTGAAGGAGAAAAACCATATGATAATCTCAACAGATGCAGAAAAAGCTTCTGACAAAATTCAACACCTATTTATGGCATAAATTCTCCAGAAGGTAGGCACAGAGGGAACTTACATCAACATAATAAAGCCATATATGACAAACCCAAAGCCAACATCGTTCTCAATGGTGAAAAACTGAAACGATTTCCTCTAAGATCAGGAACAAGACAAGGGTGCCCACTCTCATCCCTATTATTCAGCATACTTTTGAATGTGTAAGCCAGAGCAATCAGAGAAGAAAAAGGAATCCAAATCAGAAAAGAATTAAAGCTGTCACTGTTTGCAGATGACATGATACTATACATAGAGAATCCTAAAGATGCCTCCAGAAAACTACTAGAGCTAATCAATGAATTTGGTAAAGTAGCAGGATCCAAAATTACTGCACAGAAATCTCTTGCATTCCTATACACTAATGATGAAAAATCTGAAAGGGAAATTAAGGAAACACTCCCATTTACCATTGCAACAAAAAGAATAAAATACGTAGGAATAAACCTACCTAAGGAGACAAAAGACCTGTATGCAGAAAACTATAAGACACTGATGAAAGAAATTAAAGATGATATAAACAGATGGAGAGATATACCATGTTCTTGGATTGGAAGAATCAACATTGTGAAAATGACTATAATACCCAAAGCAAACTACAGATTCAGGGCAATCAGTATCAAACTACCAATGGCATTTTTCACAGAACTAGAAAAAAAATTTTCACAATTTGTATGGAAAAGATTCCGAAGAGCCAAAGCAATCTTGAGAAAGAAAAATGGAGCTGGAGGAATCAGGCTCCCTGACTTCAGACTATACTACAAAGTTACAGTAATCAAGACAGTATGGTACTGGCACAAAAACAGAAATATAGATCAATGGAACAGGATAGAAAGCCCAGAGATAAACCCACACATATATGGTAATCTTATCTTTGATAAAGGAGGCAAGAATATACAGTGGAGAAAAGACAGCCTCTTTAATAAGTGGTGCTGGGAAAACTGGACAGCTACATGTAAAAGAATGAAATTAGAACACTCCCTAACACTATACACAAAAATAAACTCAAAATGGATTAAAGACCTAAATGTAAGGCCAGGCACTATAAAACTCTTAGAGGAAAACATAGGCAGAACACTCCATTACATAAATCACAGCAAGACCCTTTTTGACCCAACTCCTACAGAAATGGAATTAAAACCAAAAATAAACAAATGGGGCCTAATGAAACTTAAAAGCTTTTGCACAGCAAAAGAAATCATAAATAAGATGAAAAGACAACCCTCAGAATGGGAGAAAATATTTGCAAACGAAGCAAGTGACAAAGGATTAATCTCCAAAATATACAAGCAGCTCATGCACCTCAATATCAAAAAACAAACAACCCAATCCAAAAACGGGTAGAAGACCTAAATAGACATTTCTCCAAAGAAGATATACAGATTGCCAACAAACACATGAAAGGATGCTCAACATCAGTAATCATTAGAGAAATGAAAATCAAAACTACAATGAGGTATTACCTCACACCGTTCAGAATCGCCATCACCAAAAAATCTACAAACAATAAATGCTAGAGAGGTTGTGGAGAAAAGGAAACCCTCTTGCCCTGCTGGTGAGAATGTAAACTGGTATAGCCACTATGGAGAACAGTATGGAGGTTCCTTAAAAAACTACAAATAGAACTACCATATGACCCAGCAATCTCACTACTGGGTGTATACCCTGAGAAAACCATAATTCAAAAAGAGTCATGTACCACAATGTTCAATGCAGCTCTATTTACAATATCCAGGACATGGAAGCAACCTAAGTGTCCATCGACAGATGAATAAAGAAGATGTGGCACATATATACAATGGAATATTTCTCAGCCATAAAAAGAAACGAAATTGAGTTATTTGTAGTGAGGTGGATGGACCTAGAGTCTGTCATACAGAATGAAGTAAGTCAGAAAGAGAGAAACAAATACTGTATGCTAACACATATGTATAGAATCTTAAAAAAAAGAAAAAAAGGTTCTGAAGAACCTAGGGGCAGGACAGGAATAAAGATGCAGAAGTGGAGAATGGACTTGAGGACACGGGGAGGGGGAAGGATAAGCTGGGACGAAGTGAGGGGATGGCATGGACATATATACACTACCAAATGTAAAATAGATAGCTAGTGGGAAGCAGCCACATAGCACAGGGAGATCCGCTTGGTGCTTTGTGATCACCTAGAAGGGTGGGATACTGAAGGTGGGATGGAGACCCAAGAGGGAGGAGATATGGGGATATACGTATATGTATAGCTGATTCACTTTTTTATACAGCAGAAACTAACCCAACATCGTAAATCAATTATACTCCAATAAAGAGGAAAAAAATACATTCAGAATCTGACCACTTCCCATTACCTCCAGTTCTACCAACCATGCTGATCCAAGCCACCACCACTGTCTTGGGATTGGATTTCTCCCAACTGGTCTACTTGCCTCTTAATCAGTTTTTTGTCAACACAGGAGCCAGAGTTGTCCTTTTAAAATATGTCACCTACTTTATATATAGTAGTGTGTCTTTTTCAATCCCAGTCTCCCAGTTTATCCCCAACCATCCCCCACCCCCTCTTCCCTCACTGGTAACCATAAGTTTGTTTTCCATACCTGTGACTATATTTCTGTTTTGTAAATAAATTCATTTGTATCATTTTTTTAGATTCCACATATAAGCGATATCATATGATATCTGTCTTTCTCTGAATTATTTCACTCAGAAAACTAATAAGGACCTACTGTATAGCACAGGGAACTTGTGTCAATACTCTGTAATGACCTATATGGGAAAAGAATCTAAAAGAGAATGGATATATGTATAACTGATACACTTTTCTGTACAGGAGAAACTAAAACAACAGTGTAAATCAACTATGCTCTAATAAAAATTTTTTAAAAACAGAAATAAAATAAAGTGTAAATCACTTGTCTGCTAAAACCCTGCAATGCCCTCCTGTTTTACTCAGAGTAAAAGCCAAAGTCAATGGCTTAAAATGGCCCTACATGATCTGGCCTCTTACACCTTTCTGACTTCATCTCTAACTTTTGTCTCCATCGTCTTACTCCAGGCATGCTAGACTCCTTGCTATATGTCAAACACTCCAGCCACACTGCTGTTTAAGCCCTTTGCTCTGAATCCTCTGTTAAAAACAATTCCTTCATTTCCCACAAGTGTTCAATCTCACTTCCTCAATGAGGCTCACCCTGACTCCTGGGTTTGAGATTACATTCCAACCCCCTAGCAGTCTATCCTCCTCATGCTGTTCTAAGTTTTTTTCTTCTGTAACACTAAGCACCTTCTCACATACCATGTAATTTACTCATTGATTATGTTAATTATTTATTGCTTATCCTCCATCCCTGGATCTCTGCCAGAATTTAAGCTCCATGAGGGCATGAATTCTTGTCTGTTTTGTTTGCTGATATATTCCAGGTGTCCAGAATGGTGCCTGGCATACAGTGGACACTCAATAAAATATTTGGTGATGTTGAATGAATCAATTTTTGAGACCTAGCCTCAAGAATTACTTCATCTCCTATTTTGGCTGTGTAGTTTGATTAAAGATTTCCTATAAACCATAATTTGGTCTTTAACCTATAACAGCAGTTTGGGCCAATGACTCTCATATTCATACTTCAGACTAATATTCTCCCAAGGAGGAAGGTGTCCTTGACAGATATTTAATAAGTAACACAACCATACCAGTGATCCAAGGGACTTCAATAAATGTCAAATAAAAGTTCCAGAGAAGGGCTTCCCTGGTGGCGCAGTGGTTGAGAGTCCGCCTGCCAATGCAGGGGACATGGGTTTGTGCTCCGGTTCGGGAGGAACCCACATGCCGCGGAGCGGCTGGGCCCGGGAGCCATGGCCGCTAAGCCTGCGCGTCCGGAGCCTGTGCTCCACAGCGGGAGAGGCCACGGCGGTGAGAGGCCCGCGTGATGCAAAAAATAAAAATAAACAAAGTTCCAGAGAAAATTGTATAGCTTTTATAGAACCTGTGTGAATCTACACGTAAGGCTTCTGCTTTTAATTTCTATAATACTGTGAGGGCCTAGAATTTCATTTGGAGTTAATGTACACATTTGACAAACTTGACAATTTTAAGAGCACTATTTAAAAACCTTCCAGGGACTTCCCTGATGGCACAGTGGATAAGGCTCCACGCTCCTAATGCAGGGAGTCCGGGTTCAATCACTGGTTGGGGAACTAGATCCCACGTGCATGCCACAAGAGTTCACATGCCACAACTAAGGAGCTGGCAAGCCACAACTAAGGAGCCCACCTGCCACAACTAAGACCCGGCACAACCAAATAAATAAAATAAATAAATATTTTTTTAAAACCCATAGCTTTTGCCCCAGAGAAACTACCTAAGGTGATAGTGTTTATTGACTTAGTCAACAAGTATTCATAGGGCACCTACTATGTGCCAGGCATCGTGCACAGTGCAAATGTGCATGACGCAAACCCTGTCCTTGAGTATCTTGCACTCTTTAAAAACAAACAAAGAAACAAACAAACAAACACACAAAACCTTCCAGTTCTCCTTCTACCGATCAAAATGGAGATTAACATCCTAACACACTGCATTTCCCAGCGCCTACCAGGCCAGGTATTTTTAATATCAGGTTCACCAACGGTTTTTGTATACAGAAGTTTGTGTGTATCTATTTTCAGCGGTGGAAGGAAAAGCTAATACTTTCTTCAAATTCTCAAAGGAGACTCTGACTTAAAAAAATTAAGAGGGCTTCCCTGGTGGCGCAGTGGCAGAGAGTCCGCCTGCCGATGCAGGGGACGCGGGTTCGTGCCCCGGTCCGGGAAGATCCCACGTGCCGCGGAGCGGCTGGGCCCGTGAGCCATGGCCGCTGGGCCTGCGCGTCTGGAGCCTGTGCTCTGCAACGGGAGAGGCCACAACAGTGAGAGGCCCGTGTACCGCAAAAAAAAAAAAAAAAAATTAAGAAACATTACATTTCACTATTTAGTGGCACACCTCCATTAACAGTTTCCTGAGGGCAGGAACCATGTCTTTCCCATCATCAAATCTCAGTGCCTAGAAAATAATACATAAAAAATGTTTGTTGAACCATCAAAAATAAATGAATGAGTAAAGAACAAATGAATGAGTCACTGCTGCCTCAGCTCACACTCTCTCCCCTTCCTCCAGGTTTCTGAGGAGGTGGACCCCAGCAGTACATCAAGAAAATCTGAATGATAATGTTTCAGAAAGTAAGAACCACTCCAAGAAGTTATCACTAGATTTGAGTGAGGGAAACTTCATAGGAGTGGAAAAGAAATCTTAAATATGGGAGAGACTTTTGTCTTTCCTTAGCTTTTTAAAGTTATGGTGTTCTTTGGAGGCACTGGGTTCCTAGGGGCTATGGGGCTTGTGTACTGCTGGGTACTAAGAGGAGAGGCCCAGAGTATAGGGTGCAAGAACTTGCCCTAGGTCCTCAGTTTAATGGGAAAAGGTGATAATACCTTTATGTTCCTTTCTAAGTCGTTCATCAGGGTAGGAAAGAAGGCAGAAATTCAAATAAGAATGCTGTCTAGGGGTGGGGCTAATGGTGGACTCCAGGAGGGCTCAATGCCAAGGAGTATTTCCCAGAACTTCTGCAGCCAGTGTGCTTTTCCCCGTGGTGAACCACAGACACCCCCTGCCTCTGCAGGAGACCCTCCAACACTAGCAGATATATGCCCAGGAGTCTCAACTGGAGAGCCTGTCTCTACTATGCTCTCTGAAGACAGGATTCAGACATCCTTGACAAACTGATAGCAAGGACACCTTCTGAAAAATGGATTTGCTGATCTTTTCTTTAAGTACTTCCTTTGGCTCATCTCTGGAAGTGATACAGCAGACAGGGTCTTGGTACTCTGGTGGGTGTCAGGCCTGTGCCTCTGAGGTGGGAGAGCTGAGTTCAGGACATTGGTCCACCAGAGACCTCCTATCTCCAAGTAATATTAAATAGCAAAAGCTCTCCCAGAGATCTCCATCTCAACGCTAAGACCCAGCTCCACTCAATGACCAGCAAACTGCAGTGCTGGACACCTTAGGGCAAACAACTAGCAAGACAGGAACACAACTCCACCCATTAGCAGAGAAGCCGCCTAATATCATAATGTCAAAGACACCCCAAAACACACCACCGGATGCAGTCCTGGTCACCAGAAAGACAAGATCCAGCTTCATCCACCAGAACACAGGCACTAGTCCCCTCCACCAGGAAGCCTACACAACCCACTGAACCACCCTTAGCCACTGGGGACACACACTAAAAACAAAGGGAACTACGAACCTGCACCCTGCAAAAAGGAGACCTCAAACACAGTAAGCTAAGCAAAATGAGAAGACAGAGAAACACACAGCAGATGAAGGAGCAAGGTAAAAACCCACCAGACCTAACAAATGAAGAGGAAATAGGCAGTCTACCTAAAAAGAATTCAGAGTAATGACAGTACAGATAACCCAAAATCTTGGAAATAGAATGGAAGAAATACAAGAAACGTTTAACAAGGACCTAGAAGACCTAAAAAAGCAAACAATGAAGAACAACACAAAAAATGAAATTAAAAATTCTCTAGAAGGAATCAATAGCAGAATAACTGAGGCAGAAGAACGGGTAACTGACCTGGAAGATAAAATAGTGGAAATAAACACTGCAGAGCAGAATAAAGAAAAACGAATGAAAAGTATTGAGGACAGTCTTACAGACCTCTAGGACAACATTAAACACACCAACATTCGAATTATAGGGTCCCAGAAAAAGAAGAGAAAAAGAAAAGGACCAAGAAAATATTTGAAGAGATTATAGTTGAAAACATCCCTAATGTGGGAAAGGAAATAGTTAATCAAGTCCAGGAAACACAAAGAGTCCCATACAGGATAAATCCAAGGAGGAACATGCCAAGACACATATTAATCAAACTATCAAATACTAAATACAAAGAAAAAATATTAAAAGCAGCAAGGGATGAACAACAAATAACATACAAGGGAATCCCCATAAGGTTAACAGCTGACCTTTCAGCAGAAACTTTGCAAGCCACAAGGGAGTGGCAGGACATATTTAAAGTGATGAAAGGGAAAAACCTACAACCAAGATTACTCTATCCAGCAAGGATCTCATTCAGATTCAAAAGAGAAATTAAAACCTTTACAGACAAGCAAAGCTAAGAGAATTCAGCACCACCAAACCAGCTTTTACAACAAATGCTAAAGGAACTTCTTTAGGCAGGAAACACAAGAGAAAGAAAAGACCTACAATAACAATCCCAAAACAACTAAGAAAATGATAATAGGAACATACATATCAATAATTACCTTAAATGTAAATGGATTAAATGCTCCAACACAAAGACATAGACTGGCTGAATGGATAAGAAAACAAGACCTGCATATATGCTGTCTACAAGAGACCCACTTCAGACCTAGGGACACATACAGACTGAAAGTGAGGGGATGGAAACAGATATTCCATGCAAGTGCAAATCAAAAGAAAGCTGGAGTAGCAATTCTCATATCAGACAAAATAGACTTTAAAACAAAGACTATTAGAAGAGACAAGGAAGGACACCACATAAGGATCAAGGGATCAATCCAAGAAGAAGATATAACAATTGTAAATATTTATGCACCCAACATAGGAGCACCTCAATAAATAAGGCAAATGCTAACAGCTATAAAAAGGGAAATCAACAGTAACACAATCATATTAGGGGACGTTAATACCCCACTTTCACCAATAGACAGATCATCCAAAATGAAAATAAATAAGGAAACACAAGCTTTAAATGATACAATAGACAAAATGGACTTTACTGATATTTATAGGACATTCCATCCAAAAACAACAGACTACACTTTCTTCTCAAGTGCTCATGCAATATTCTCCAGGATAGATTATATCTTGGGTCACAAATCAAGCCTTGGTAAACTTAAGAAAAACTGAAATTGTATCAAGTATCTTTTCTGACCACAGCGCTATAAGACTAGGTATCAATTACAGGAATAAATCTGTAAAAAATACAAACACATGGAGGCTAAACAACACACTACTTAATAACCAAGAGATGACTGAAGAAATCAAAGAGGAAATCAAAAAATACCTAGAAAGAAATGACTATGAAAACACGACCCAAAACCTACGGGATGCAGCAAAAGCAGTTTTACGAGGGAAGTTTATAGCTACACAAGCCTACCTTAAGAAACAAGGAATATCTCAAATAAAAAACCTAACCTAACACCTAAAGCAATTAACCAAAACCCAAAGTTAGCGGAAGGAAAGAAATCATAAAGATCATATCAGAAATAAATGAAAAAGAAATGAAGGGAATGATAGCAAAGATCAATAAAACTAAAAACTGGTTCTTTAAGAAGATAAATAAAATTGATAAACCATTAGCCAGACTTGTCAAGAAAAAAAGGGAGAAGACTCAAGTCAAAAGAATTAGAAATGAAAAAGAAGTAACAACTGACACTGCAGAAACACAAAGGATCATGAGAGATTACTACAAGCAACTATATGCCAATAAAATGGACATCTTGGAAGAAATGGACAAAGTCTTAGAAATGCACAACCTTCCAAGACTGAACCAGGAAGAAATAGAAAAAATGAACAGACCAATCACAAGCACTGAAATTGAAACTGTGATTAAAATTCTTCCAACAAACAAAGGCCCAGGACCAGATGGCTTCACAGGTGAATTCTATCAAACATTTACAGAAGAGCTAACACCTATCCTTCTCAAACTCTTCCAAAATATAGCAGAGGGAGGAACACTGCCAAACTCATTCTACAAAGTCACCATCACCCTGATACCAAAACCAGACAAAGATGTCACCAAGAAAAAAAACTACAGGCCAATAGCACTGATGAACATAGATGCAAAAATCCTAAACAAAATACTAGCAAACAGAATCCAACAGCACATTAAGAGGATCATACACCATGATCAAGTGGGGTTTATCCCAGGAATGCAAGGATTCTTCAATATATGCAAATCAATCAATGTGCTACACCATATTAACAAATGGAAGAATAAAAACCATATGATCATCTCAATAGATGCAGAAAAGGCTTTCAACAAAATTCAACACCCATTTATGATAAAAACCCTCCAGAAAGTAGGCATAGAGGGAACCTTCCTCAACATAATAAAGGCCATATATGACAAACCCACAGCCAACATCATTCTCAATGGTGAAAAACTGAAAACATTTCCACTAAGATCAGGAACAAGACAAGGCTACCCACTCTCACCACTATTATTCTACATATTTTTGGAAGTTTTAGCCACAGCAATCAAAGAAGAAAAAGAAATAAAAGGAATACAAATTGGAAAAGAAGAAGTAAAGCTGTCACTGTTTGCAGATGACATGATACTATACATACAGAATCCTAAAGATGCTACCAGAAAACTACTGGAGCTAATCAATGAATGTGGTAAAGTGGCAGGATACAAAATTAATGCACAGAAATCTCTGGCATTCCTATACACTAATGATGAAAAATCTGAAAGTGAAATTAAGAAAACACTCCCATTTATCACGGCAGTGAAAAGAATAAAATATCTAGGAATAAACCTACCTAAGGAGACAAAAGACCTGTATGCAGAAAATTATAAGACACTGATGAAAGAAATTAAAGATGATACAAATAGATGGAGAGATATACCATGTTCTTGGATTGGAAGAATCAACATTGTGAAAATGAGTCTACTACCCAAAGCAATCTACAGATTCAATGCAATCCCTATCAAACTACCACTGGCATTTTTCACAGAACTAGAAAAAAAAATTTCACAATTTGTATGGAAACACAAAAGACCCTGAAGAGCCAAAGCAATCTTGAGAAAGAAAAATGGAGATGGAGGAATCAGGCTCCCTGACTTCAGTCTATATTACAAAGCTACAGTAATCAAGACCGTATGGTACTGGCACAAAAACAGAAAGATAGATCAATGGAACAGGATAGAAGAAAGCCCAGAGATAAACCCACGCACATATGGTCACCTTTTCTTTGATAAAGGAGGCAAGAATATACAGTGGAGAAAAGACAGCCTCTTCAATATGTGGTGCTGGGAAAACTGGACAGCTACAATGTAATTAGAACTCTCCCTAACACCATACACAAAAATAAACTTAAAATGGATTAAAGGCCTAAATGTAAGGCCAGACACTATCAAAGTCTTGGAGGAAAACATAGGCAGAACACTCTATGACATAAATCACAGCAAGATCCTTTTTGACCCACCTCCTAGAGAAATGGAAATAAAAACAAAAATAAACAAATGGGACCAATGAAACTTAAAAGCTTTTGCACAGCAAAGGAAATCATAAACAAGACATAAAGACAGCCCTCAGAATGGGAGAAGATATTTACAAATGAAGCAACTGACAAAGGATTAATCTCCAAAATTTACAAGCAGCTCATGCAGCTCAATATCAAAAACAGAAACAACCCAATCCAAAAATGGGCAGAAGCCCAAACAGACATTTCTCCAAAGAAGATATACAGATTGCCAACAAACACATGAAAGGATGCTCAATGTCAATAATCACTAGAGAAATGCAAATCAAAACCAAAATGGGGTATCACTTCACACCAATCAGAATGGCCATCATCAAAAAATCTAGAAACAATAAATGCTGGAGAGGGTGTGGAGAAAAGGGAACCCTCTTGCTCTGTTGGTGGGAATGTAAACTGATACAGCCACTATGGAGAACAGTATGGAGGTTCCTTAAAAAACTAAAAATAGAATTACCATACAAACCAGCAATCCCACTACTGGGCATATACCCTGAGAAAAACATAATTCAAAAAGAGGCATGTACCACAATGTTCATTGCAGCTCTATTTACAATATCAGGACATGGAAGCAACCTAAGTGTCAATGGACAGATGAATGGATAAAGAAGATGTGGCACATATATACAATGAAGTATTACTCAGCCATAAAAAGAAACAAAATTGAGTTATTTGTAGTGAGGTAGATGGACCTAGAGTCTGTCATACAGAGTGAAATAAGTCAGAAAGAGAAAAACAAATACCGTATGCTAACACATATATATGGAATCTAAAGGAAGATAAAATGGTAATGAAGAACCTAGGGGCAGGACAGGAATAAAGACGCAGAGGTCGAGAATGGACTTGAGCATATCGGGTGGGGGAAGGGTAAGCTGGGACGTAGTGAGAGTGGCATGGAGTTATAAATACTACCAAATGTAAAACTGGTAGCTAGTGGGAAGCAGCTGCATAGCACAGGGAGATCAGCTCGGTACTTTGTGACCTAGAGGGGTGGGATAGGGAGGGTGGGAGTGAGATGCAAAAGGGAGGAAATATGGGGATATATGTATATGTATAGCTGATTCACTTTGTTATAAAGCAGAAACTAACATACCACTGTAAAGCAGTTATAGTCCAGTAAAGATGTTTAAAAAAAAACAACAAAAAGAACAAGAACCCTGTCCAGGAATAAACAGGGATTTATGAGGTATCTTTTTGGAATGTGAATATATTAGTCAGGGCACAGAGGCTACTCCTCTAATAGCATACCCTGAACTTCTAAGGGATTTTGAAATATTTATTACACAATTTATGCACCGTGTTGGCCAAAAGGATTCATTTCTATTTATAAGAGAACTATCCACTAAGATTGATCAGGCTGTGGTTGAGGACAGATTCAATCTCTGGAATTGGCTGCATCTGTCCTGCTGAGGGAAATTTCTGCTACGGATGGCTTGGCTATGAATTACCCAAAATACTCCAGAGGGCAGCAAGCCGCCTTCTGTCCCCAGTTGACACTCAGCAATAGACCAAAGTGGCTACAGAACCCAGTGAGTTGCCCAGAAATAATCATGACTCAGGTTCTTTAAGGCCACAGTGACAGTGATGGCTAACCTCATAGAAGAAGCTGTACAAGAACCTCTCCCCTAAATCAGACCCCACAAACCATGTTTATGACAGAGGCAAGGGAAGAAGCAAAAAAGGGGTAAAGCAAACATGCATACAATGGAGAAATCTTCCATTTACCCTTTATGCTGAGCAAAAGAGCAGTAACTGGGGGCAGGTGTAGTCATGGTCACACTTCATTCTCAGTGCTTCTGTGAGTATCTACTAGGCGTTAAAGCACAGTGCTGGGTACGCGGGGTACTAAGTGAACAAGATGAGAGCCCAAGATCTCTAGTAGTAGAGATAAACATAAATGCTAATAACTGTAATTCAAGTGAGAAAGAGAGGTACAGATACATGTTCTTAGAAGAGGTGGTGAGAATATTTGCTACTGGCAGCAGGGTCTGTTGCTTGTGCTTGGTGGATCAAGGAAGGAAGGAGTGAAGGTTGGGTCCTTGGGTGGCCAGCTAAGAAGGCCTCTTCTCTTTTCTTTCCTCCCTGTCTCCCTCTCTTCATTTCTTTCTCCTTAATACTTTATATCCTTGAAAGTTTTGAATAGAGAATTAAAGATGATCAGAACTATTCTCTGGAGAGATTAATCAGGTAGTAATGAAGTTTGTGGGAATGGAAATTAAGAGACAGAGGCAACGGATATTTAGGACATAAAATCAACAGGTCCAGGCCACTGACTGTTGTGGGGATCAGCAAGAAGGATGAGTCAAAGGTGACTTGGAGAATGCTGATGTCATTCAAGAATAGGGTCCCCAGGAGAGAAAGAGGAGGCTTGAGAGAAACATACGATGTGTGGTTTTGGACACACTGAAGTGCTAGTGAAGCTACCTGACAGGCTGTTGGACATGTGGGGCTAAAGCCCTGGGGAGAGGTCTGGATTGCTGAAACTACAGATGAGAGAGCGTTCTGCATACAAATGGGAGCTGACACCATGAAAATGCATGAGATCTACAAGGGAGGGAGTTTAGGAGGAGGAGAGAAGAGGGTCAAGGACAGAACCTGAGGGAATGCCTGCATATAGGATGAGAAAAAGGGCCAGACAACAAAACGAAAAGAGTAGGCATCAGAGAAATAATCTGAGACTCAGCAGACTGTCACAGAAAACAAAGGAGGCAAGTGGCTCAGGAAGGAGTGGGAGGTCACAATGGGAAGTGCCACACAGAGATCAGAGTATGGGACTTAAGGAAATGCTGGTAGGGCTTAGAGGTGCAGTTTCACTAGACTTGTGGTGGGATCACAAATCAGGTTTCAAGTTCAAGGATTAAAGAGGGAGCAACGGTTATCTAGTTTACATATAGTAGTGTGTGTATGTTAATCCCAAGCTCCTAATTTATGGCCCCCTCCAGGCTTCCCCTTTGGTAACCATAAATTTGTTTTCGAAATCTGTGAGTCTGTTTCTGTTTTGTAAATAAGTTCATTTGTATCATTTTTACAACTAGATTCCACGTATGAGTGGACCTTCTGTATAGCACAGGGAACTCCACACCATATTCTGTAATAACCTATATGGGTAGAGTCTGAAAAAGAATGATATATGTATATGTATAACTGAATCACTTTGCTGTACACCTGAAACTAACACACATTGTAAGTCGACAATACTCCAATAAAATTAAACAAAAAAGAGGGAACGTATGCATTGTTCAATTCATATTTGTGAGCGTCCATCTATCTTTACTGCTTGCTTCTTCTTTTTCCTCACTGAACTCACCATCTGTCCACACTCCTCACTGCTATATGCAAGTTTCTAAAGCCTCTTCCTATTAAGGATTCAATAGACACTGACAAATATTGACAAAACGAATGAGTAAGTCCCTCTAGGAAACCCCAGGCTCCTAGCAGGTTATTGCTTATCTAGATTTTGTTCCCCAGGCAAAGATATACTGAAGACAAAGAAATGTAGCTGTTTATTTTCATGGGCTGTGAGTCAGACAGGTCTGGGTTTAAATCCTTATACCCCTACCACTTCCTAACTGTGTAATGTCAATGTGTCAACTGAAAAAGGATATAATAATAGTTCTTACTTCATAGAGCTGATGTGAGGACTAACTGGGATAATGTACATGGTGCCTAATATATAATAAGGGCTCAAAAACTGTATCACTCTTTATTATGTCACTGGACATTATCAAGGTTACTTACTGAAATAAGTATTTATTATTATTATTTTTTTACATCTTTATTGGAGTGTAATTGCTCTACAATGGTGTGCTAGTTTCCGCCCTACAACAAAGTGAATCAGCTACACACACACACATGTTCCCACATTTCCTCCCTCTTGCGTCTCCCTCCCTCCCACAAGTATTTATTATTGATAGAGACAATAAGGAACACAAAAGAAGCATTTGAAATCGTTTCTGAACTCACAGGAGTTTACAATCTCATTAGAAGAATCAAGGCTGACATAGATGAGAAAATAAAGGAACAATACCCTACAGGTGCTAGGTGGTGTGGTAATGTCTGTATGTGAAACAGGAAAATGAGGACAAGGTGGAGATCACTGGAGATTCAAAACAGAGGTGGGATGAAGATACTTTTGATAGGCTACTGAGAGAGAGACAGAAAGTAGTCCAGAGGATGGGTGAATGTGTTAATGCAGAAATGCCTATGCAGGTATTGGGGTCACTTATGACCAGCTTCCTGAACATGGAAGATAAGTGATGAGGAGTAACTACATATGAAACTGTTTACGGCAGGATGGATCCTGTCAAGACTTTAGTACAACAGTTCTTGGTGTTTGGTGGCTATTGTTGGGAAGTCCGTGCAAGTCTATCTGGAGGTGGGCAGAAAGACCTGGTAGGGAGACTGGCCTCACATGGCAGAATCAGATAGGCAGACTGAAGTCTGATGCTCATGCAAGGGTCCAGAGGACTAAATACTTTTTTGAATACCAGCCAGGATTGGAAGCAAAAGACTCATTCCAGACAGGATTTGCTCCTAATGAACCAATAAATCTGGATCTTGAGCCTTTAGATAACAGGGAGCATCAGGGGAGCTGGGGCAGAAGTGGGACAGGCAGATATCAGTGCCACAAGTACGTATATGTGCACCAGTGAATGAATGGTTATATATGTGCATACTTCCAAAGTCTTCCTGGGTATTGCAGAGACTCTAAATCTCCCTAAAGATTGCAGACAGCATCATTCTTTTGACACCTTTAGGTTTTGCAAAGCTACACACTCTAATTACATTTAGTGACAAACCATCTTAGAACTTAAGCGTATTTAGCCATATCAAGTCTGTAACAGAAAATGGCATTAAATGATAAAGTTTCCCTACCAAATTAAATACGCCTAACCATTCTATTTATAGATGAAAGAAAAACATAACACAGATATAGCTCTTCCAAATTCAGTGACCAACTTCTAAAACATCTGCACTGAAAAGATATGATGTTGAGAAGCACTGGGGGAAAGAATCACAGTATTTGCCACTAGTGTCATTCACTGATCTCAATTAATAGGATGTCCACTTGCTGGGTATATAAATTAATCCAGGTTTAACTGGTTACTGGAAAGGTATCATATTTTTAAAAAGTTCATTCTCAAATGAAAGCACACATTGATTTCTAAAAGTCAATATTTTGCAGTTTGCATTTCCAAGTTTTAAATTTTTCTCAAATATCTGAAGTTAAGACTGTCATTACTGACAATACCTACATTATGAAAGAGGTACCTTCCCAGAGTTCATCAGTGCTTCTTTTCTCATAGATTCAATGCCATAAATAATGCGTTAGGTTCTACAGACCAGCCAAGCCATGGACTTAATCCAATGGTGGCAATCTGGGTCCCTAGCGCCTCGTATAATACCTGGCACATGGTGCTCTTTATTTATTTAGCTTTAATTAATTAATTTATTTATTTTTGGCTGCGTTGGGTCTTCGTTGCTGTGGGTGGGCTTTCTCTAGTTGCGGTGAGCGGGGGCTACTCTTTGTTGCGGTGTGTGGGCTTCTCATTGTGGTGGCTTCTCTTGTGGAGCACGGGCTCTAGGTGTGCGGGCTCAGTAGTTGTGGCGCATGGGCTTAGTTGCCCCATGGCATGTGGGATCTTCCCAGACCAGGGCTTGAACCTGTGTCCCCTGCATTGGCAGGCGGATTCTTAACCATTGCGCCACCAGGGAAGTCCTGCACATGGTGCTCTTTAAAAACTTGCTGAACAAATGATCTGATGAATCAACAGATAAATGAAGTATAGGTCTATGCTGTCCTGAAAGTAAATAACTCATAAAAACGACCTACCATATATAAAAATGTTTCTTTTGGAAAATGTGTTCTGAGTCCCAGCTTAGTCACCAGGAATGACCTCTCCTATGGTTCATCCTCTAACTTCGGTTGCCAAACGGGAATTTCTCCCTCAGCTCTGAAAGAAAACTCAAATTAAGTACCAGCTATCCTTGACATTTTCTCACTTCTCACTTTATAGGAAGTCCTATAAAGAAAGAGGGGTGAAAGGAAGGGGATGATGAGAGGAGAGTGATGGGAGCGTTTGGGACACATTCAACAGAGACTATCATTAGGGTTGGTCCAACCTATTTTGTCAGTACATGTTCAACATTAGCATGACTGGAGCAGGTGAGGACAGAGACTGGAGTGGGTAGGGGTCAAGGTAGCAAAGAGTCTGCACTTGTCTCAGGCAGGGCTAACACTGAGGAAAGGAGTCTTCCTGTGGCAGCCCATCTAAGGCCAAAGCACTATAGCATAGTGGTCAAGTGCAAGGCCCCTGGAGCCAGAATTCCTGGGTTCAAACCGCAGCTCCCAACTTATTAGCTTTGTGATGTCAGATGAGGTATTTAACCTCTCTGTATCCCAGTAAAATGGGGATAAGGGTCCTTACCTCAAGAGTTGTAGGAGGATTAAATAAATTCACAGTGCCTGTGATGTACAAGGGGTGTTTAAGTGTTAACTAAACAAACACATTAGGCTTCTAATAAGTTGCTAATTACATGTTATACATGTGATATTAAATGAACATTAAAAACATATTCAACCTCGGTAACTATAGGCCTTCCTAAGGATTAAGGAGCAAGAAGAAAAAAAGGTGGGTACTGTTTACTAAATATCAATAAAAAGCATAGTACTATCTTCAGTTGTACTGGGACCACTGTTTTTACCTCAAAGGAAAAAAATTGTGCCAAATCACCATCTAGGAATAGGAATTGTAAAATGGTACTCTGAGGTTCTCGATGAGAACCAAGCAAATCTTAGACTTATTTTAGGAGTGTATTTTCTTCTGATGATACAGAAGAATATAAATTCAGCTCTTTTTTTTTTTTTGACAGTGCTGCCCTATGAACAACTATTCAAAATGGGTTCCATTAAAGAGTTCATCTCATTTCACTAAGTGAAATAAGGTCATCCTTTTTAATTTCAGAAATGTCTTTGCCCAGCCAAATGACAAACGTCATTTGGACCCTTGGTACATAAATTGCAGTAATTTTTTAGACACAAACTTCAGGGTTGGACTGCCAAGTCCACATGCTTCCTTTCATGGTTTGCCAGCACAAAGAATTACTAGGGGAAACTGTTTGTTAAATGAAAAAGGTTACGTCATATTGAAGGACTGTGTGCTTAGGAACGGTTTCCCTTTGCCCAGTATTCGAAGATCAGACTAGCTGTCATTTCCTCCTTTACTGCAGGATTATCCTTTTAAGTAAATGAAAGGTTGATTTATATGTGCATTACCCTTATTATCTTGCTAGAGCACAGAGTAAGGTTTAGAATACAGTATTTGGGTCTAGGGAGTGACGAGATGTGGTGAAATTCCGTTTACAGAGTTTCTAATAGAAAAGACTAACCCCTTGGTTTCCTACCAGTTCACAGGACCCAAAGAAGCATTGCTCTCTTTTGCCTCAAAACCAAGCTGCTTATCAGCTATGCTAGGTGTCCTCACCATTCTCTCATCCTCTGCAGAGCAATCTCATCAAACAACATCTGCAAACCCAGAGTGATGACAAAACGTGGCAGATCTGATCAGAAAGGGGAAAACACTAAAAATGACTAAAACTGCTTAGAACACTGAGACCAACAAGTACCAAGCCATGTAACAGGAATTTGCTATGCCACTGAAGTGTTTTCCAAGAAACCATCACAGTCTTTATAACATAGTTAATATTTTTATATGCAAATAATGTATTTCTTCACTATATCCTGAAACAGGTGATAGACATAGCATGGTATTGTGGAAACTGCACAGGTCCTGGAGCGTGATGACTTGGGTTCAAGTGTAGCTCCATTATTTAGAAACAGGGTGGCCTTCGATAAAAAGGGATGATGATAATACCTGCTGTATCGACTTCACAGCATTTTTGAGGGGATCAAATGAGATCATGTATCTGCAAGTACTTTGTAAACTGTTAAGGCCTTTCAGATCCAACTCTATTATCATGATTGTATTTGACTGCTTATTTTGTATATTAATCAGTATGGGTCACAGGGTATACTGTAAATCAATCAAGCGCTGATTTTAGCAAGTCACTGATCTAATAGCATGAAGCCTTTGGGAACTTAAACATGGCTCTCAAACCCTGCTGCAGGCTGCAGAACAAGTCTCACTGTCTAGAAAAGGCTAAATGTTCATACATTTTTGTGTATAAGGAAAGAGCAGTAAGCAAATGGAATCTTGTACATCTATATTAGCATTTAAATCAATATTTTATCTGAGAGTATATTAGGCAGCAGGATTATTTAGGTTAATGTTATCTATTTGAAATACTTGTTCAAAGCACAGGCTGCCATCAAAGTATTTAATGTGGTTTAGATCCAGGGATTAGACTTTGAGCCTTAATAGAAATAAACTTCAAAAGGTACTTTCCACAAAAGTTAATATAAATGTAATACATAAATATGAAATATCATTTCTGTCTCAAAGGAACGGTTAAGCTGTAAACACAACTCTGTTCCATGTCTCAGTGGGATATAGGTTTTTAAAAGGGGGAGGGCCAACTCCTTTAATAAAGTGTGGAGCTACTCTTAATGGCCTTCTTTATAAAGTGATGAGGAACAATTTGATTAAGGTTAGGCAGGTGGGTGATTAAGCCTTAGCAGGAAAATCTGATTGGGGTCTATGCATATGGAGCCTTGAAAAGAAAGAATACCACTTTGGGCCATAATCATTAAAAATGTCCTGTCACTAACTTCTCAAACTATGTACTTGTTTAATACCAAGTCCACTGGCACCAGCCAGTGACTGCACCCCTAAGAATTCTAGTCCAATTTTACGGGGTGAGACAAAGTATATAGGGTGGGAAGAGAGGGCCCTAGCTTCCACAGCCCTAATCCTCTCCTTTTCCATTCTTTTTTCTCATTTAGTTCAAAAGAGCCTTTTGTCTTATAAATCTCAAGCCAGCACTATCCCTTTGTCCCCCATGTCCCTCCCGACATACACAATTTATTCCGGGAAATAATTTTTGGTAGAGTAAGACAGACTGTTAAGAGGCAGAGAGATGGCTAATAGTTGCTGTGGATATATATTTCTAATGCCTCGCTGCTTGCCTATTTTTCTTCTCCAACAGGCTGTATTTCACCCAAGTTTGTAAATCATAATGTTGACATTCTTATTAGCACAGTGAGTGCACACAGTGATCATCTATTAAATGCTTACTAATGATGATCAAACATCACCATCCAAGATGCCCTGGAGAAGAAAATCTATGCTACTTTAAAGGCAGGGGAAGAAGAGTTTTTATAACCAGAAAGGCTGCTCACAATATCTTTGGCATCTCATTAAGAAAAAAAAAATTAGAGTCCTTGGCAGAGTAGCAGATCATACACTCTTTCAGTGCAAGGAATATATTTCTCTGGTATTTTCTAGACCACCTACAACTGAATCAGGCAAAAGAAAAGACTGCCAAGTATTTAAAGAAATAAAGTGAATATATGTTTTCTTTGGGTGAAGCAAATGATTTATATAAAAATCCTTATTTCATTAAAGAGTCCTCTAATCAACATATGAAGAAAGTATATATTCAATATATGTTATCATATCACACCATATTTTAATAAGACTACTTTACATTTGTTTAGTGCTGCTTGTTTATAAAGCACTTTCATCTTTATTATCACCTTGGCTCTTCCCTCACCCCAGGTCTCAAAGGAAGACTGTCCTAGGAAGCAGCTTAGGAACACTGTCCTTAATTTACAGATGAGAAACTGAGACACTGAGAAGTTAAGTGTCTTCATTTGTTCAACAAGCCAGGTACTTTTCTGGGATCCCTGTTTACAGTGATGAACAAGACTAAGTTCCTGCTCTTATGGAGCTTTATCAGTGGTATATTTATAAATATTTAACAACCAGCTCTTTGAGTGTAGGGTCACCAAGAACTTATGATTTAACATTTCCTTTACTATAATAAGACAGAATTGAAATAACAAAGTCATATGTTGGAACTTCACTCATTTCTCAATAGTCTGAGTGACTTCTTTGCTAAATTAATAGTTTTCAAACATTAGAAGAATATTTTCTCAATTTTTTGTGCTATTCGCTATGTAATAGCCATAGACAATAAATTATTAACATTTTATCCACCATTTTCTTAAATTTAGATCATCAACAAAACAATAAACCAAACGCTGATTTGTAGGTTTGATGATTTCAGTGCTATAAATACTCCTACCATGACCAATTTTATGCTATCAATATGAAGTCAGTGAACTCAGAGTTGGGAAAAAAAGTACAGTAGTACACCATTGTATAGTATTTCCACAATTTAGATGTAATAGATGTAAATACACTGAAGAGCATAGATAATCATAAAATGGTAAGTTTTGAGCATTCATATTTTTCTTCTTTTTTTTAACCGCCTTTATTGGAGTATAATTGCTTTACAATGGTGTTTCAGTTTCTGCTTTATAACAAAGTGAATCAGCTATACATATACATATATCCCATATCTCCTCCCACTTGCACCTCCCTTCCACCTATATTTTTAAAATATAACTTTATAATTTAATTTCTAATAATTTTCATGTTTTTTACTAGCTCACAAAAGGCAACTCACAGAATTGTTTTAATGTAACTGAAATTCATACTTAAAAATGATTAAAATGAAAAACTTTATATTATATATATATAGACACAGTTACAAAAGAGACAGCAGGAAATAAATAAGGAATATTCTGATGCTTGAATAATTTTTGAAAAGCAACAGCTGACAATGTTACTGAAAATTTAACAGATTTTGTGAGCCAGGACAGCCTGGCTCCAGCACACCAATGAGCTTGCCTTCCTTCTAGTAGGGAGGGAAAAGAGAGACTGGCTCAGGGTCATACATGAAATGGAAGAGCCAGCCCTGACTCTAGATCCTCTAGCGTTCTAGCACTATTTCTACAGCAGCATACTGTTTTCCATATAAGCAAGTAATTATCAGCTTGGTATCAGAAAGTTCCGAGGTATATCTGTTTGTTATAGGACAGCTGTATGGGGATCAGAAAAAAATGCCCCAAAGCTTAAACTCTATAAAGATGCTGAATTTGGTAAAAGAAAAAAAAAAAGATGCAGCAAGTTCTGGAGAGAATGATGATGGGAGACTAGGGTAGGAGGAGTCTGTAGGTCCAATAGCTGTTAGATCTGTAGATATGCAGGAATGTTGCAGTGGGGAGATGGAAGAAGCACCCTTCTAAATGGGTCCTGATTAAACTTAAAAGCAAAATTTTGTAGAACATCCAAGGAAACCATCAACAAAACAAAAAGACAATCTATAGAATGGGAGAAAATATTTGCAAATGATGGAACTGACAAGGGACTAGTATCCAAAACATACAAACAGCTCACACAACTCAATATCAAAAAAACAAACAACCCAGATCACTGCAAGAGGATAGAAACCCCAGAAAGAAACCCACGCACCTATGGTCAATTAATCTACAACAAAGGAGGAAAGAATATACAAGGGAGAAAAGACAGTCTCTTCCATAAGTGATGCTGGGAAAACTGGACAGCTACATGGAAAAGAATGAAATTAGAACATTTTCCAACACCATACACAAAAATAAACTCAAGGGATCAAAGAACTAAATGTAAGGCTGGACACTATAAAACTCTTAGAAACTGGGTCTTAGTGTTGATATGGAGATCTCTGGGATAGCTCTCGCTGATTGATATTACGTGGGGCCGGAGGGTCTCTGGTGGTCCAAGGTGCTGGACTCGGCTCTTCCACCTCAGAGGCTCAGGCCTGACACCCGGCTGGAGCACCAAGACCCTGCCAGCCACATGGCTTGGAAGAAAAGAAAGAAAAAACAAAGGAAAAAAAAAAAAACAAGAACATATAGAACCCCAAACCGAATGGTAAAAGCAAAACTACACAGACAAAATCACACAAAGAAACAAACACATACACATTCACAAAAAGAGAAAAAAGGGAAAAAAAAATTTTTAAGTGAAAAATAATAATAAAATAAAAATTAAAAAATATAAAAAACAAGAAACCAAACCAATAAACAAATCCACCAATGATAAAAAGCACTAAAAACTAAACTAAGATAAACATAAAAACCAGAAACAAATCAGATGCAGAAAGCAAACCCCAAGTCTACAGTTGCTCCCAAAGTCCACTGCCTCAATTTTGGGAACATTCATTGTCTATTCAGGTATTCCACAGATGCAGGGTTCATCAAGTTGATTGTGGGGATTTAATCCACTTCTCTTCAGGCTGCACAGAGAAATTTACCTTTCTCTTCTTTGTTCGCACAGCTCTTGGGGTTCAGCTTTGGTTCTGACCCTGCCTCTGCGTGTAGGCCGCTCTCAGGCATCTGCTCCCCACCCAGACAGGAGGGGGTTAAAGCAGCTCCACCCAATGGCCAGCAAGCTCCAGTGCTGGATGCCCCATGCCAAACAACTAGCAAGACAGGAACACAATGCCACTCATTAGCAGAGAGGCTGCCTAAAGTCATACTAAGTTCATAGAAACCCCAAAATACATCACTGGATGTGGTCTTGCCCAACAGAAGGACAAGATTCAGCCCCACCCACCAGAACACAGGCACAAGAAAGCCTACACAAGCCAGTGAACCAACCTCACCCACTGGTGACAGACACCAAAAACAACGGGAACTATGAACAAGAGACTGTGAAAAGGAGCCAGCAAATGCAGTAACTTAAACAAAATGAGAAGACAGAGAAATATGCACCAGATGAAGGAGCAAGGTAAAAACCCACCAGACCAAACAAACGAAGAAGAAATAGGCAGTCTACCTGAAAAAGAATTCAGAATAATGATAGTAAAGATGATCCAAAATCTGGGAGATAGAATGGAAAAATAAAAAGGAAACACTTAACAAGGACCTAGAAGAACTAAAGAGCAAACAAACAATGATGAACAACACAATAGATGAAATTAAAAATTCTCTATAAGAAATCAATAGCAGAATAACTGAGGAAGAAGAATGGATAAGTGACATGGAAGATAAAATAGTGGAAATAAACACTGCAGAGCAGAATAAAGAAAAAAGAATGAAAAGAACTGAGGACAGTTTCAGAGACCTCTGGGACAACATTAAACGCACCAACATTCAAATTATAGGGGTCCCAGAAGAAGAAGAGAAAAAGAAAGGGACTGAGAAAATACTGGAAGAGATTATAGTTGAAAACTTTGCTAACATGGGAAAGGAAATAGTCTATATAACATGGGAAAGAAAATAGTTAATCAAGTCCGGGAAGCACAGAGAGTTCCATCCAGGACAAATCCAAGGAGAAACACTCCAAGACACATATTAATCAAACTATCAAAAATTAAATACAAAGAAAAAATATTAAAAGCAGCAAGGGAAAAGCAACAAATAACATACAAGGGAATCCCCATAAGGTTAACAGCTGATCCTTCAGCAGAATCTCTGCCAGCCACAAGGGAGTGGCAGGACATATTTAAAGTGATGAAAGGGAAGAACCTACAACGAAGATTACTCTACCCAGCAAGGATCTCATTCAGATTCAATGGAGAAATTAAAACTTTTACAGACAAGCAAAAGCTAAGAGAATTCAGCAGCACCAAACCAGCTTTTACAACAAATGCTAAAGGAACTTCTCTAGGCATGAAACACAAGAGAAAGAAAAGACCCCCAAAACCCCCCCCCAAAAATTAGGAAAATGGTAATAGAAACATACATATCAATAATTACCTTAAATGTAAATGGATCAAATGCTCCAACCAAAAGACACAGAGTGGCTGAATGGATACAAAAACAAGACCTGTATATATACTGTCTATAAGAGACCCACTTCAGACCTAGGGACACATACAGACTGAAAGTCGGGGGGTGGAAAAAGATATTCCATGCAAATGGAAATCAAAAGAAAGCTGGAATAGCAATTCTCATTTCAGACAAAACAGACTTTAAAATTATGACTACTACAATAGACAAAGAAGGACACTAAATAACGATCAAGGGATCAATCAAAGAAGAAGATATAACAATTGTAAATATTTATGCACCCAACATAGGAGCACCTCAAAACATAAGGCAAATGCTAATAGCCATAAAGCGGAAATCAATAGTAACACAATAATAGAAGAGGACTTTAATGTCCCACTTTTACCAATGGACAGATCATACAAAATGAAAATAAATAAGGAAAAACAAGCTTTAAATGATACATTAAACCAGATGGACTTAATTGATATTTATAGGACATTCCATCCAACAACAGCAGATTACACTTTCTTCTCAAGTGCCCATGGAACATTCTCCAGGATAGATCATATCTTGGGTCACAAATCTATCCTCAGTAAATTTAAGAAAACTGAAATCATATCGAGTATCTTTTCCAACCACAATGATATGAGACTACATATCAATTACAGGGAAAAAAACTGTAAAAAATACAAACACATGCAGGCTAAATAACCAAGAGATCACTAAAGAAATCAAAGAGGAAATCAAAAATACCTAGAAACAAATGACAAGAAAACACAATGACGCAAAACCCATGAGATGCAGCAAAAGCAGTTCTAAGAGGAAAGTTTATAGCAATACAATCCTATCCCAAAATACAAGAAACATCTCAAATAAACAATCTAACTTTACACGTAAGGCAATCAAAGAAAGAAGAATGAAAATACCCCAAAGTTAGCAGAAGGAAAGAAATCATAAAGATCAGATCAGAAATAAATGACAAAGAAATGAAGGGAACAATAGCAAAGATCAATAAAACTAAAAGCTGGTTCTTTGAGAAGATAAACCAAATTGATAAACCATTAGCCAGACTCATCAAGAGAAAAAGGGAGAAGACTCAAATCAACAGAATGACGAATGAAAAAGGAGAACTAACAACTGACACTGCAGAAATACAAAGGATCATGAGAGATTACTACAAGCAACTATATGCCAATTAAATGGACAACCTGGAAGAAATGGACAAAGTCTTAGAAAAGCACAATCTTCCAAGACTGAACCAGGAAGAAACAGAAGATATGAACAGATCTATCATAAGCACTGACACTGAAACTGTGATTAAAAATCTTCCAAAAAAACAAAAGCCCAGGACCAGATGGCTTCACAGGTGAATTCTACCAAACATTTACAGAAGAGCTAACACCTATCCTTCTCAAACTCTTCCAAAATACAGCAGAGGGAGGAACACTCCCAAACTCATTCTATGAAGCCACCATCACCCTGATACCAAAACCAGAAAAAGATGCCATGAAGAAAGAAAACTACAGGCCAATATCACTAGTGAGCATAGATGCAAAAATCCTAAACAAAATACCAGCAAACAGGATCCAACAGCACATTAAAAGGATCATACACCACGATCAAGTAGGGTTTATCCCAGGAATGCAAGGATTCTTCAACATACGCAAATCAATCCATGTGATACACCATATTAACAGAATGAAGGATAAAAACCATATGATAATCTCAATAGATGCAGAAGAAGCTCACGACAAAATTCAACACCCATTTATAATAAAAACTCTCCAGAAAGTAGGCATAGAGGGAATATACCTCAACATATTAAAGGCCATATATGACAAACCAATAGCCAACATCGTTCTTAATGGTGAAAAACTGAAACCATTTCCACTAAGATCAGGAACAAGACAAGGTTGCCCAGTCTCACCACTATTATTCAACATGCTTTTGGAAGTGTTAGCCACAGCAATCAGAGAAGAAAAAGAAATAAAAGGAATCCAAATTAGAAAAGAAGAAGTAAAACTGTCACTGTCTGCTGATGACATGATACTATACATAGAGAATCCTAAAGATGCTACCAGAAAACTACTAGAGCTAATCAATGAATGTGGTAAAGTGGCAGGATCCAAAATTAATGCACAGAAATCTCTTGCATTCCTATACACTAATGATGAAAAATCTGAAAGGGAAATTAAGGAAACATTCCCATTTACCATTACAACAAAAAGAATAAAATATCTAGGAATAAATCTACCTAAGGAGACAAAAGACCTGTATGCAGAAAACTTTAAGACACTGATGAAAGAAATTAAAGATGATGGAGAAAAAGATGGATTAAACAGATGGAGAGACATACCATGTTCTTGGACTGAAGAATCAACATTGTGAAAATGACTATATTACCCAAAGCAATCTAAAGATTCAGTGCAATACCTATCAAACTACCAATGGTATTTTTCACAGAACTAGAACAAAAAATTTTGCAATTTGTATGGAAACACAAAAGATCCTGAACAGCCAAAGCAATCTTGAGAAAGAAAAATGGAGCTGGAGGAATCAGGCTCCCTGACTTCAGACTATACTACAAAGCTAAAGTAATCAAGACAGTTTGGGACTGGCATGAAAACAGAAATATAAATCAATGGAAAGGGATAGAAAGCCCAGAGATAAAGGCATGCACATATGGTCACCTTATCTTTGATAAAGGAGGCAAGAATATACAATGGAGAAAAGACAGTGACTTCAATACATGGTGCTGGGGAAACCGGACAGCTACATGTAAAAGAATGAAATCAGAACAATTCCTAACACCATACACAAAAATAAACTCAAAACGGATTAAAGACCTAAATGTAAGGCCAGACATTATAAAACTCTTAGAGGAAAACTAAGGCAGAACACTCTATGACATAAATCACAGCAAGATCCTGTCTGACCCACCTCCTAGAGAAATGGAAATAAAAACAAAAATAAACAAATGGGGCCTAATGAAACTTAAAAGCTTTTGCACAGCAAAGGAAACCGTAAACAAGAGGAAACCATAAACAAGCCTCCGAATGAGAGAAAATATTTTCAAATGAAGCAACTGACAAAGGTTTAATCTTCAAAATATGCAAAACAGCTCATGCAGCTCAATATCAAAAAAACAAACAACCCAATCCAAAACTGAGCAGAAGACCTAAACACACATTTCTCCAAAGAAGATATACAGATTGCCAACAAACACATGAAAGGATGCTCAACATCACTAATCATTAGAGGAATGCCAATCAAAACCACAATGAGGTATCACCTCACACCGGTCAGAATGGGCATCATCAAAAAATCTACAAACAATAAATGCTGGAGAGGGTGTGGAGAAAAGGGAACCCTCTTGCACTGTTGGTGGGAATGTAAATTGATACAGCCACTATGGAGAACAGTATGGAGGTTCCTTAAAAAACTAAAACTAGAACTACCATATGACCCAGCAATCCCACTACTGGGCATATACCCTGAGGAAACCATAATTCAAAAAGAGACATGTACCACAATGTTCATTGCAGCTCTATTTACAATATCCAGGACATGGAAGCAACCTAAACGTCCATTGACAGATGAATGGATAAAGAAGATGTGGCACATATATACAATGGAATACTACTCAGCCATAAAAAGAAATGAGATTGAGTTATTTGTAGTGAGGTGGGTGGACCTAGAGTCTGTCATACAGAGTGAAGTAAGTCAGGAAGAGAAAAACAAACACCGTTTTGCTGATACATATATACAGAACCTAAAAAAAAAGGTTCTCATGAACCTAGGGGTAAGACAAGAATAAAGATGCAGACGTAGAGAATGGACTTGAGGAAACAGGGAGGGGGAAGGGTAAGCTGGGACAAAGTGAGAGAGTAACATTGACATATATACACTACCAAATGTAAAATAGATAGCTAGTGGGAAGCAGCTGCATAGCACAGGGAGACCAGCTCGCTGTTTTGTGACCACCTAGAGGGGTGGGATAGGGAGGTTGGGAGGGAGGCTCAAGAGAGAGGGGATATGGGGATATATGTATACCTACAGCTGATTCACTTTGTTACAGAACAGAAACTAACACAATATTGTAAAGCAACAGTACTCCAATAAAGATGTTAACATTTTTAAAAATAATAATAAAACTCAAAAAAAAAGGCAGAACACACTTTGACATAAATTGCAGCAATATCTTTTTGATCCACCTTCTAGAATAATGAAAATAAAATAAACAAATGGCACCTAATTAAACTTAAAAGCTTCTGCACAGCACAGGAAACCATAATCAAAAAGACAACCCTCAGAACAGGAGATAATATCTGCAAACAATGCGACCAACATGGGATTAATCTCCAAAATATACAAACAACTCATGCACCTCTATGTCAAAATAACAAACAACCCAATCAAAAAATGGGCAGAAGATCTAAATAGACATTTCTCTAAAGAAGACATACAGATGGCCAAAAATCACATGAAAAGATGCTCAACATCACTAATTATCAGAGAAATGCAAACTAAAAGTACAATGAGATATCATTTCACAGGAGTCAGAATGCCATCACCAAAAAGTCTACAAACAATAAATGCCAGAGAGGGTATGGAGATAAGGGAGCCCTCCTACACTGTTGGTGGGAATGTAAGTTCGTATAACCACTGTGGAGAACAGTATGGAGGTTCCTTAATAAACTAAAAAGAGAACTACTATATGATCCAGCAATCACACTCCTGGGCATATATCTGGAGAAAACCATAATCTGAAAAGATACATGCATCCCAATGTTCACTGGAGCACTATTTACAATAGCCAAGACATGGAAGCAACATAAATATCCATTAACAGAGGTATGGACAAAGAAGATGTGGTACATATACAATGGAATATTACTCAGCCATAAAAAGAATGAAATAATGCCATTGCAGCAACATGGATGGACCTACAGATTATCTTACTAAGTGAAGTAAGTCAGACAGAGAAAGACAAATATTATATGGTATCACTCATTTGTGGAACCTAGTTTTTAAAAAAATAATACAAATGAACTTAGTCACAAGATGGAAACAGACTTAACAGATATTGGAAACAAACTTATGGCTACCAAAGGGGAAATTTGAGGGGGAAGGATAAATCAGCAGCTTACTGATAAATCAGTAGTGTGTGAACATTCACATACTACTATATATAAGATAGGTAACCAACAAGGACCTACTGTATAGCAGAGGGAATTCTACTCAATATTCTGTGATAACCTATATGAGAAGAGAACCTAAAAAAGAATGAATATATGTATACATACAACTGAATCATTTTGCTGTACACCCGAAACTTACACAACATTGTAACTCAACTATACTCCAATTTAAAAAAAAGAAAAAAAAAAAAAAACCAAACAGCCCAATTAAAAACTGGGCAGAAGACCTGAATAAATATTTTTCCAAAAAATACATACAGATGGCTAACAGGCACATGAAAAGAACCTCAACATCACTAATTATTAGAGAAATGCAAATCAAAACTACAATGAGGAATCACCTCATACCTGTCAGAATGGCCATCATCAAAAAGTCAACAAATAACAAATGTTTGAGAGGATGTGAAGAAAAGGGAACCCTCCTGCACTGTTGGTGGGAATGTAAGTTGATGCAGCCACTATGGAAAACAGTATGGACGTTCCTTAAAAAACTAAACATATAACTACCATACGATCCAGCAATTCCACTCATGAGTATATATCCAGAAAAAATGAAAACACTAATTTGAAAAGATATATGCGCCCCAATGTTCACAGCAGCACTATATACAATACCCAAGATATGGAAGTAACCCAAGTGCCCCCTCGACAGATAATTGGATGAAGAAGTTTTACACACACACACACACACACACACACACACACACACACGCACTGGAATATTACTCAGCCATAAAAAGAATAAAATTCTGCCATTTGTAGCAATGTGGATGAATCTAGAGAATATTATGCTAAGTGAAATAAGTCAGAGAAAGACAAATACTGTATGATATCACATATGTGGAATCTAAAAAATAATACAAATGAATATATATGCAAAACAGAAACAGACTCACAGATACAGAAAACAAATTTGTGGTTACCAGAGGGGAGAGGAAAGGGGGAAGGACAAATTAGGGGTATGGAACTGACAGATACAAACTACTATATATAATAGAAAAGCCACAAAGGTTTATTGTATAGGACAGGGAATTATACCCATGATCTTTTTTTTTTCTTTTGGCAGTACATGGGCCTCTCACTGTTGTGGCCTCTCCTGTTGCGGAGCATCCGGACACGCAGGCCCAGTGGCCATGGCTCACGGGCCCAGCCACTCCACAGCATGTGGGATCTTCCCAGACCAGGGCACGAACCCGTGTCCCCTGCATCGGCAGGTGGACTCTCAACCACTGCGCCATCAGGGAAGCCCCCCATTATCTTTTAATAATCAATAATGGAGTATAATCTGCAAAAATACTGAATCACTATGCTGTACACCTGAAACTAAAACAATATTGTAAATCAACTATACTTCAATTTTTAAAAAAAGTCCCCTTCTTGGGCCTCACCAATTATGTACACTCCTAGGTTGTGATCAAGGGTCTCTGAGAGATGTCCCTGCCTTGTAAATGTAGCTACCACCTCGACAACAGATATCCAAGGATATCTTCATCTCTCCTAAATTTCCCCAGATCCTCTAGTACCTCCCATCTAGAGTTTGTCTTAGGAATTGCTACAAATGAGGCATTACCAGTGATAGCCTGACAAAGGAGTCCTAAGCCATGATGTTGAGAAAAACACTTTATTCAGAGAAAATGGCATGTACAAAGGCTCAGAGGCAAGAATAAGAAAGCCAAGGGCTTTGGATAGAAAACAGCTTTGCCAGACAGGGAGGTTAACAACAGGCAGACCACTGCAAAGCATCCTGAACCCTGTGATGAGGAACATGTCTCATTGTGAGAAAGATGCTGTTTTAGCACAACACCTTTTCATCTATTTTTTTTTTCAGAAATAAGTTCCTCCCTCAACATCTGTTTACATCTAGACTTTAAAACTGTAGAGTGAACTTTTAAAGCCCCTTTTAAAGGAAGTTGGACTTATTTATGGTTCTCACACTCCCAACAAAGCAGAGATCCTTCCAAGGGTCTAAAAATGAAATTATAAGGGGAATTACCAAACATGAAAGTCTTTGAGAACATTTATAGTGTTTGAATTTCATTTTTACTAATATTAAACTGGACTCTTCTGAGAGATCAAGTTATTTCCTGATTTTAAGATATGGAGCATTGATGCTTTCAAGAGACAAAAGTAATACTTTGTGGATTTCTGAGAATCAGCAAGATCAAGAAAGAAGACATACTTTACCTCCCTGGGCCTCATTTTCCTCATTTACTAGCTAGTCTAACAATTCCTGCATTGCAGGGTTGTTGTGGGGAAAAGAAGAAAAGAGTGTGAGGTACATACAGCACCTAGGAATAAGTAAGCATTCAGTATCCTATGACTGCAGTTAACATTGTGCACACAAATGTTTAATTCAATAAATGATCATTAAGTGTTACAATATACAAAACATGGTCTACAATCTAGGTTTTGTTTCATCTTTTAAGTTATAAGATATTTCAGTCACAGAAAAAATACAGGGGAAAAAACCCCAGATGTCTGGCAGATCATTTAATTCCCTATGATTTCCTTTATGAAAATACCACGGTTTACCCATTCCCCAAATAATACTGGCACTGAACCTGCCTCCTGAGAGAATTTCTCTAGGGTATATATCTAGAAGTGGAATTGCTGGTCACAGGGCATGATAATTTTCCCATCACAAATTGTTCTCCATCATTTTCTTTTGCACCCAACATTGTAGGAGCATTCTCATTCAACAGGTGTTTTAATTTTTGCCAACACTATGGGTATGAAATGGTATCTCATTGTTTTAACTTTTATTTCCCTAATTACTAAATAGGCTGAGTATCATTTCATGTGTTTTTGTCTATTATAGGTTTCTCCTGCAGTAAACTTCCTGTTCATGTCTTCTGCTCATGTTTTAAATTGGGAAATCGGTCTTCTCCTTATTGATTATATTTTGGCTCTCGGTCTTTTCCCAGTTACATGTACTATAAGTATCTTCTCAAAGTCTATTCCTTGTCTTTTCAAATTTTGTTTACAGTGAACGATAATCATCTGAAAATGGAAAAGATAGCATTACCTCACATGACAAACAATGCACCTGAAAGCCCCTACTCAAGCATCAGGCACAGATTAGATATTCAGTAAATGTGTTTTGCTCCATTCCCCCTCAATTCCCAACCTTAAGAAGTTCATAACTCAGTAGCAGAGGAGTGATTAAAAGCATTGGTTCTAGGGCTTCCCTGGTGGTGCAGTGGTTGAGAGTCCACCTGCCGATGCAGGGGACACGGGTTCGTGCCCCGGTCTGGGAAGATCCCACATGCCGCGGAGCAGCTGGGCCCGTGAGCCATGGCTGCTGAGCCTGCGCTCCACAACGGGAGAGGCCACAACAGTGAGAGGCCTGCGTACCGCAAAAAAAAAAAAAAAAAAAAAATCATTCGTTCTGGAGTTGAACAGACTTTACTATATTTAGCTCTATGACCTTGGCTCACCTTGCCTTAAGATCTTTTAGCCTCAATTTCCTCATTTGCAGAAATGGGATAATAATAGTTAACTCACAGAGTTATTGTGAGGTATAAAGTGTTTAGCCCAGGGTCTGGCAAACAGAAAGGTCTCAAAATATGGTAACTGCTATCACCATCAACATTAACAGGAGAGATACACAATGTATACAAATAACCATAACATAGACCCAAATATCATTAACATTCCCTATGAGAAAAATAGTAATTCAATGCTATCACAATGCAGAGATGAGAGTGATAACATCCAGCTGGGGTCCAGAGGGAGTGAGGGAGGCTTCATGGAGGAATGGAGTGCGAATGGGCCTTGGAGGAAGATAGAAACGAAGGAGAAGAACATTCTAGGAAACAAAGCAGAGGTGTGGAGATTAGATACATCTATCTCCAGTCTGCCAAGGTATAGGGACAACCGAATAAATCAGACTCAGGAAGTGAGCATTCATTTTTCTGGTTATAAGAGTATTCTATGCACTAAAAGGTAACTCATGGATTAATTAGCATTCTGAGTATAAATATGGAATACTGTTGTCTTTGGAATAAAATTTGGTGCACAGGACTCAGTGGAAGAATTACTCAGAGAAAGGTGCATTAGGAGAATAGGAGATGGAACATCTGACAAGTACAGGTAAAGCAAATAGATGTAGATGCCAAATGAGTGACAGGTAAGGGGCCTGCTGCTCTGAAAAGCCAGGTTTGGTGGCTGCTCACTTACTGAGTTTCTGGAGATCAGCAGGTATGATTTTCTTTCTTAAACAAGATGAGTTCTGAAATCTGACCCAGAAAAAAAAACAGCCTTTTCTCATTGCCTCATTGCCTTTGCTTATATAGGCTCAGGCAATCATTGTCAGTCTAATTTTCTTTTTTTTGAATGAAACAAATTTCATATATTTTGGGCTTCCCTGGTGGCGCAGTGGTTGAGAGTCCACCTGCCGATGCAGGGGACACGGGTTCGTGCCCCAGTCCGGGAAGATCCCACATGCCACGGAGTGGCTGGGCCCATGAGCCATGGCTGCTGAGCCTGCGTGTCCGGAGCCTATGCTCTGCAACGGGAGAGGCCGCAACAGTGAGAGGCCCACGTATCGCAAAAAAGAAAAAAAAAAAAATTTCATATATTTTGTCTTGAACAAAATGTGCTCCACTTATTATCTACTTTTATCTACTTAAATTTAAAATAGCATTTGACTGTACTGGAATATACTAAAATATCTATTACTATATTTCTCATGAGCTAGTTTGTTTCTTTCCAAATTCATAGTACGTGATCAATTACTTTAAAAACAATTAGGCCTTATGTTACTGTTTTCTTAAAAGTTTATACTTTATGTACTCATGAGAGAACTGACCTACAAACCTGTTATCAGGTCCAGCTGTAAACTTTGTCCATCAAGACAAAGTATCTGAAGTTGGACTTCAATAACAGTAGGACTGTTATTCTTGTTGTTGAACCCAAGTTCATGTGCCTGATGCATAGTGAGACCAAACAAACAGAAATGTTGGAGTCTGGAGCAAAGAAAGGTTTATTGCAAGGGCCAAGCAAGGAGAATGGGTGGCTCATGCTCAAAAGACTCCAAATTCTTTCGGGGAAGAATTTTCAAAGGCAAAATTTGGGGTGAGTGCTGCAGGGTATGTGACTCTCTTCTGATTGGTTGATGGTGAGGTAGTAGGGTGATGTCTCCAGAATCTGAACCTTCTGGTTCCAACCTGTCTGGGGTCTATGTGCTTGTGGTCAGCATGCAGTCATCATCCTCCACCTGGGTGGGGGGGGTCTTAGTTTCTGCAGAATAACTCAAAGATATGCATCAGATTGTTATCTATAGCTCTTCAGGAGGAACTAAGAGTCCTGTGACTGTTGTCCTATTAACTGCTGGAGCCTGCTCTCTGGAACTCAGGGAAGGCCTAGGAGAAAGCCTTTTTAAATTTTTTCTACAAACAAGAAAACAGGGAACAAAGAGGGGTTTTTGTAGCCAGGAGGGCCCCACGGGGTCCTGCTCAGTTTCACTTTTTTTCTTAGAAAATCTCAGGTTTGAGCATGGCGAAATGCTTTTTCTCGAACAGAAAATAGTGGGCAGTTCTGTATACAAAACCAGAAATGAACCACAGTAGCAGGGAAATTCTGATCACTCAAATCCAGCAGAACCCTAGGCATTTCTAAAGGAAAAAGCTACTATGTTTTTCTACCTTTTCCAAAATTTATCTGCTCATGGTGACTACTGTGTGTGCACAGATGTAGCTAAAATAATCACTGCGGGACCAACAGTTCTTTCCTCATTGTTTTCCAGTTCTTTTGTTTGCCTCTGCAACAAGTAAACGAACAGCAGGTGTATTCACCACTAAATAAGTCTTACCTGCTTGCAAGTCCCTAAAATACAACAGAATGAAAAATGGCAAGAAGAATCCTTGCTGTCTGTTGGAATTTGAACTCAATCACATGCATAAGGACAGAAGGGATCCTGTGGTTGGTCACAAACTATGGACCACAACTCTGAGATCACAGCCCAGAGTTTACCCGCCACTGTATGAGGTTAGCACCCTCTTCTACATATTACGTCTCTGTAACAATACCATAACCTCAAAATGTTACTTTCTATTCTTTAATAACCACTTTCTAATTGTCACCTAGATGTGCTGTATGCATGGCATATACCACCATGTATTTATACAATGGTGATTACTTCTTTCTTTTGGAGCAAACAACCCAAAAGCAAAACACACACAAATCAAAAACAAACAAAACCAAAAAATCACAGTTTGTTTTCCATATGAAGTTCCTCTCTTTATGTATGTAACTTGGCAATATTTTGAAAAGAATTAAGATGCTTTATTCTTTTGCCTTTCTGAACGCATAACCTTCACCCTGTCTAGCTCAAGGCATCCATCTGCTCGGGGAAAGATTACGATTTATTAGAGAAGGACTATAAATAGAAAGAAGGAAGTGACATTTGGCTTTTGATATGCAAAATATTATGGCGTATATTAGTCAGCTTTGTTACAGTAACAAATAACCCCAAATCTCAGTGGCTTATAGCAACACAATTTTATCTCTTACTCACATTAGAGCTTGGCCACATCCAGTGTCAGCTCATCCTGTGACGCAGGCTGACAAAGAAGTCCCTGTTTTGGTCATGCCACCCTCATGGCAGAAGAAATAGAACATGAGGGCTGGTGGTGCAAGAGACCTGCACTGACTCTCAAAGCTTCTGCTCAGATGTGGCCTCTATCACATCCGCTCACATGCCATTGACCAATGAAAATCACTTGTCTCAGCCCCACTTCAATGGGGCAAGGATGTGTACTCTTCTCATAGGAGGTGCTACAAGTCACATGGCAACAGGAACAGAGAATGAACAACTGCACACAACAACAGAATCTACAACGTGCCTAAAGACAGCAGCCTGGCAAGCCAAGTTGTCTTGCGAGAGGATTTTCCAAAATTCTTTACCTCTCCCTTTGCTATATCAACAAGTCTACATAAAAGAGAATGTGGAGAAGATATTCCATCCAGCTATTCAGCCACATTAGGTCTATGGAAGGAAGAGGATATAATGTCAGAGAAAGCCCAGTCCTTCCAGACTCTGAGAGACTGGGGGAAGGGCGGCAAAGCAGCTCTCATTTCCTCTGCCTGCAGAGTCTATTAAGAGAGGATGAAACCAAAGGCTGAGTGCCTGCCCTCTCTTCTTGTTTGTTTGAGACTCCAGGACAAGATCAACTCTCCAGTGGCCTTCACCACCACATGAGGCACAGACACAGCGACTCAGTGTTGTAGCAGGGCTGGCAGAGAAGAGCCTGAGATTCAGGTGTCCTGAGCTCCCATAGGTCATATAAGGCACAGACCCTGAAAGATTACAAGAGGAGAGAGGACGGCAGATGCAGCACAGACTCAGGGATATGCAACCAGTAGAAGCCAAGGTGAAGCCCAGCCAGCAAGAGTGCTACCGGGTTCTGATCAGGCAGCCTACAGCCATATTTCAGCTGTAATGCCAGCAAAGGAAGCAGCACTCAGGTGGATGAGGGACATTGCCCTTGAGACCCAGAGACGGACAGGCCTGTCATTTGTGATACTACCTCAAGGGACAGTTTGAGTCACTGCATCAGCTTAAGCTTTAAACGAGATTGGATATTTAGGTAATCTGTCTTCCCTGCTAATCAGCGGGTAGAAGCTCAGGAGAAAGGACACTGTGATACTGACAAAATTATGAAGCTATATAGTCTCTTGGGAAGGCTCAAAGAAATAAGTAGAACCACTTCTACTTTGTTCACCACTATATACGCAGCCCTAACACAGTGCCTGATGTAAGTATTCAATAAATATTCACTGAATGAAGGAATGAATGAGAGGCCGTGAGAGGAAACTGATCAACAGGTAATGCTATATCATCCAGGCAGACTTAATTAAGAAGACAATGCTGGGGCTTCCCTGGTGGTGCAGTGGTTAAGAATCTGCCTGCCAATGCAGGAGACACGGATTTAAGCCCTGGTCCGGGAAGATCTCACGTGCTGCGGAGCAGCTAAGCCCGTGCACCACAACTACTGAGCCCACGTGCCACAACTACTGAAGTCTGCGTGCCTAGAGCCCGTGCTCTGCAACAAGAGATGCCACCGCAATGAGAAGCCTGCGCACCGCAACGAACAATAACCCCCACTCACCACAACTAAAGAAAGCCCACGGGCAGCAACGAAGACCCAACACAGCCCGAAATTAATTAATTACCAAAAAAAAAAAAAAAGACAATGCCAGTATCCTCTTGGTATTAAGCCAACACAGTCCCCACTTCATTCCTAAAACAAGCTTATAATCTTTATGACATGGCTCCTACCACCATATTTAACTTACATCTGGTTCCCCATTTCAAAGCCCTTTGGATAACTGCAGTATCCTCTTGCCTCAAGAGAAAAACATGAAGAGCTGTGCAGGATTCAACCTTGCAGTCACAACAGAAAAGCAGTGAGCATTATGGAACCAGAATGGGTGATGTCTGAACCAATAAACTAACTTTGGCATTTAGTGGCAACTTGATTTTACCTGTCCCAAGTCAATTTCAGCGTTGGAGCTACACAGGCTGTCGGCATTGCAGTGGCTAGGATTCATAACACAGAACATCACAAAGAATGACAGAGAAAACATGGTAAATAAAATACAAGGTTATACAGGACTGAGGTGGAGATGTGTGCTGACTGAAACAATGAACTTCCACAATGAACTATGTTTCTCAGCATCCTAGCTGTACACCAGAATCATCTGTGAAGCTTTAAAATAGACAGATGCCTGGCAGTTCTAAGTAGGGTGGGGCCTGGGTAATACTGATTTTTAAAAGCTCTGCAGGTAATTCTGATGCATAGCCAGAGTGTTCTGCAAGTGAGAACACCTGAGGACATAATCAGCAAGTACTGAATGAATCAATGAATGAAAAAGCTCCTTGGGATTATAAATTCTTCATGCGTATGGACTATGTCTTATTCATTTTTATATGCTAGCCTCCAATGTTTCCTGTAATGAATGAATAAGTGGATGAATGAGTCATGAATACTCTGCCTTGGGTAGCCTGATCTCTCAGGGAGTTTTGAACATGGGAAACAAATGAAAAAGTTGATAGCTGATGTTTGTTGTATATACTTCCTTAACAGAATTCCTGGCATAATTTTAGACAGACTAAATGAGAATGAACATGTGTGGTCATTAGAACACTAATTTTTAAAAAATTAAATGAAATTAATTTTTGTTGAACTTGGGGGGGGTGCTAAGGGAGGGGGACAGAGGAAATTGGTGCTATGATAAGATTTGCATAATGAAATCCTACACCCAGGATATGAAAAAGAGCAGAATCACAAAGCCGCCTCATTCTGCCCTCTACTATTTGTTTATTTCTATATTTACTTCTCCTTGAGCAGGAGTATAAGGTACAGCTGAAAATACCTACTGTTACTGATATGATTTATGATAAAATGCAGCACTGCTTTATAGAAATGTTTAATGTGTTAATGACTCCAAAGCCCCGGATGAGTGAAGCAAACACGGATGGGCTCAGTGAAGTTTCTAGCTCCCCATAAGCTTCATGCTCAAGATTTGCGGTAACAGAACCTATGCTGGGGAAAAGCGAGCATGTTTCTCTTCCTAGTTAAATGCTAAATCACAGGCAACTCCGCCTTGTTAGCAAAGCTCAGCTACACCACAGATCCCACTCCGTTTCCCCAAAAAGAGGAGGTGAAGGAGGAGGCTGAGGAGAGGCTGGAATGGCCTGACTCTGTGGAGAGTTTGAAGGAGGTCCTGCAGTCTCCTGTCACACTGACACTTGAGCTTACATGGAAGGGAGGGGGATGGAAGTGCTGGACGAGGGATACTGAACAAAAGAATGTGAAGTCTGAGGCAGGCAGGAGAGAAGAATGGCTGGGAACTAAAGAGGGTCATTTGTAGAGACGTGGATGGACCTAGAGAGTGTGATACAGAGTGAATTAAGTCAGAAAGAGAAAAGCAAATACCGTATAATAACGCATATATGTGGAATCTAGAAAAATGGTATAGATGATTTTATTTACAAAGCAGAACAGAGACACAAACGTAGAGAACAAATGTATGGATACCAAGGGGGAAAGGGGTGTGGAGGGAGGAATTGGGAGACTGGGATTGGCACACATATATTATTGACACTATGTATAAGATGGACAGCTGATGGGAACATGCTGTATAGCACAGGGAACCCACCTAGTGCACTGTGGCAACCTAAATGGGAGGGAAGTCCAAAAGGGAGGGGATGTCTGTATGTGTATGGCTGACTCATTTTGTTGTGCAGTGGAGGCTAACACAACACTGTAAAGCAACCATACTCCAATAAAAATAACAATCTAATCTCAGGAAAGAAATAATAAAAAAAATAAAGAGGGAGAAGAAATCTATTCTCTGTTAAAACAATAAGAGCTGTCTTACTAGTAGTTTTCCACAAAGGGCCAGTGTAAAGAGGGAAGGAAGGAGAAGACCTGAGCATGCAGGAGAGCTGTTAGTTTGACTGAGTGTCCTAACCAGAAGGCCTGGCAGAGTGATTAGACACCCATGTGCTCGGCAGCAGAGCTCTGGGCCCTGCCCGCCTGGTGGGTGCAGCCACACACATCGCTACCTTGCCCTGGCTGACAAAAGCAATTATCCGAGACAGTGCAAATGAAGGTTGTTTTTGAATTTCTTGAAATAAGCAAGAACCTAAAGTCTGTGCAGGGCCAAGAAGGAAAAAAACAAAACAAAACTGTGGATATTATAGCGATCCCATTATTGCCCAATGAAAATATTAAAACAAAATTAATAATGTTAATGCTCTTTTGTTCTATTTTGTGCACTCCGGTATTTGGTGGCTATTTCTATGGTATTCCTCAATCACCATACACCTTCTTCTGCCTTCACTTTTTTTTTTGGCTGTGGCATGGCATGTGGTATCTCAGTTCCCCCACCAGGGATCAAACTCGTGCCCCCTGTAGTGGAAGCGCACAGTCTTAACCACTGGACCGTCAGGGAAGTCCCCGCCTTAACTTTAAGATTACCTGAATGTTACAAAGACATTAGAGAAACTAAAGACAAGGACAACTTTTGTATTTCTCAAATGATTACTCTGTCCCTGTTCTACAGATTATACGGCCAGAAGCAGGCCACATACTGACCAGGTCCCTTGGAAGCTTTTTAAATATTGCAGCAGGCCAGAAAATAGACTACTAAAGCTTTTCAAACGATGATAAAGGACAAATTCTCTTTTAAGAGGCGTCTCCACAAATATCACAAATGACCGTTTTTCCACAAGCCCCTTTCTTGATATGGCATTAGTGAGCTCTATGCTTAATATTTTCATGTGATATAATTTGCACTGTGTATATTCAATAGAGGCTTTCATTTATCCCCTTATTTCCTTTTGTTTTGTAAGATTTTTTTCTTCAGGAAACGACACAGGTAAACATTTCTAATATTTAAAAAATGGTTTTAGTTCTGACTTAATTTCAAAAGTGGAAAGAGGAAAGGCAAGAGAATATAATGATTAAAATCATAGGCACTGCAGTCAAACTCCTTGAGTTCAAATTCTGGCTCTTTTACTAACTTGGTGACTTTGGGCAAGTTATATGATCTAAGTTTAGCTTTCTCTATAAAACAGGGAAAATAGTTTGTCCCTAAAGATTTACAAAAATTAAATAAGATCATTCATGTTTGGGGCTTAGCACAGTGTCTGATATCTAATAAGTGTTCAGTAAATGGTGATTATGATTCATTTGTACCTACTTGATCTAGAGCATAAATTTTCCCATGCAGCACTCACAACATACAGGAAAACACAATAGGTCACAGACACAGCATATCTAAAACTGGTGGTTAGAAAGATTTCAGGAGTTTGCCTGGTCACACAGGGTTCTGGAATTTAGTCAGGCTGTAGAGTTGAAGTTGTTGCTCTTGCTTCCTTGGCAATAGTCTGGTCGGGAAAAAGATTCCAATTTCGATAATGAAAATATACTTTTCAGGCAGGTATCTAATTGAATCTGGCTTCCTTGAAAAGAACAGTGATATAATTTGCCACAATAGGATCTTAAGGGTCACCAATCACGCAGGGATGACTTCTGTTCATTCAACCCTCCTTTTCCAGCAAGGTAGTTTAGTTTTTCAGGCCTTCTAGTTATAATGATCTGACTAGTTACTTAAATGGTTTTTTCCCCTGACCTAATAACATCTGTGTATTTTCCCTGACGGCCCACTTGGCCTACACTCAAGTTCACAGACTTCTATAGACCAGTAAACTGAGTCACATTCCTCTCATTTACCACCTGCATTAGCACCTGTTTCTGCATCAATTTCACAGTAAGGGATTATAGACAGAAAGCTGTGTTCCCTCTCTTACTCCTTTGAGAGTTAATGGGCTTATCTGTCTATCTCAGGGAAAATATATCCCCCTTACTTAGCATTGCTTGGGGCAGGGAGATGTAGGGCTTGCCTACTTCCCTGTCCCTCCACCCGGGCCCCAACCTCCAAACCAAATCCTCAGAGACATCAGCTATTTCAGATTTAGCTCTTTCTCTAGGCTTTAGGGCAGTCTGAAACTTGGGAGCTGAAAGCAAAGAGATTTAGGAAGCCCTAGTCCAATATTGATGAGTTCTGCTATCAGGCTCAGTCTAGCTCTAACCTAGCAATTGGTTGCTTGTAATTAGGAGTCTACTTTCCCTGTACCCAGGTTAGAGAACTTGTCCTTGTCCTCTTATGTATCTATTCCCTCTTTTGGTGATCTCAGGCCCTGAAGATGACTCCCTGAAACACTGAATGATGCTTACTCCAAGAGTCCCCATTTCCACTGGCTTCTTGCTGGAATCCTCCTTTTCTCCATTTCCATATTTGCCAAAGACCTTGTCCTACAACTAGAATTGCCAAATTCCTCCCAGCACACGCAGCAGGTTCCAGACTTCAGTCCAAGACCTGGCCTTCCCTGGTGGCACAGTGGTTAGGAATCAACCTGCCAACACAGGGGACACGGGTTTGAGCCCTGGTCTGGGAGGATCCCACGTGCCCCAGAGCAACTAAGCCTGTGCACCACAACTGCTGAGCCTGCGCTCTAGAGCCCACATGCCACAACTACTGAGCCCACGTGCCACAACTACTGAAGCCCACGCACCTGGAGCCCGTGCTCCGCAACAGGAGAGGCTGCCGTAATGAGAAGCACGCGCACCACAACGAAGAGTGGCCCCTGCTCGCCGCAACTAGAGCAAGTGGCCTTCGCGCGCAGCAACGAAGACCCAACACAGCCAAATATAAATAAATAAAATAAATAAGTTTTTTAAAAATGTTACTCTTCCAACACTGGTCATGTTCTGTACAAACTGCCATTATAAAAAAAAAAAATTTCTGCCACAGGTGGCTCTTCCAGAGCTGGCTGAGTTACAAGATACAGTACCCATGCCCAGAGGATACTCTACATAAATCCATAGTTTAAATTTTTTGTTGTCTTGCCATGGCATGCTGACAAAAGGCCACAGAGTCTCTTAAGAAATTTATAATCACTGAGCAATGAAATCAACCATGGAATAAGTCTACACCACTGAGGCTTGGTCTGAGTTCAAATTTTGAACACATACATCTGGAGCATTATCCTAAGTGCTACTCTGATGGTGTAAAGAAGTACCCCTTAATCTTTACATGTGCCTGACTGGCTGTGAGCCAAGCACCCAGCATCCTGGCTGACTGAGACTCTGGCACTTGCCGCAATGTCTTTTGCCAAATTCTTCTGGCGTTTGTTTGAAGGTGTCAAAATGTGTTTTATTTCCTAAAGAATATTTTACTTTCTTATCCAAAGAATGTCTGTTGATTATTATCTGCCTACGAGTGTTGTCAGTATACCACAGACCTAACAGAATTTGGAGACACCTTTGGATCTATACCATCAGTGATGTGCAATTATGTGGATGCTTCTCTTGTTAGAGGTTGGTACCTTACTATATTTTCCTTTGAACCCATTGTTTCTTTGCCGATTGAACAATTCTGATCCTATATTGAAAAATCTATCTGCTGTTTATATATCACAAACCCGAGCAGCCCTGTGCTATTCTCAGGCATCTCAGGAAGGTGAGGTCAGTCCAGTACTTTTTATTCATCAGCTGAGAGGCTCTTATTCTGTCCTGGAGCCAACTAAATAGAATGACTCAAAAATGTCACATGTGTGTTCCTGACAGACCTTCCCCATAGTAAACTCTCTCCAAAGGCACTGCTTGGATGAACTAAGTGAGAAATGTGTGCTGACCTAAGAGAAGCCGCTGGCGAGAGAAACTGCGCCACATGTCACAAAAATCAAAGGAATAGCTCCTAATACATCCAGTCAGACAGCACTTGTCAACGGGATAGAACACCACCAGAAATGCCTTACTCCAAACTCTGCATCTCTTTCAGACATAACCACTCTTGAACTAGTGTCAGAGGAGGAGGCATCCTTTCTCTGACCAAGGATGAATGTGTCCTGAGGGCTTTTAAAATCTCGTTCTTTTTGTCTCCTTCAGACCTAAGTTTCATTAATCAGTCGCTCTCATCCTCATCACTCACACACTCACTCAACATTCACCTATCTTTAAACTAAGAAAACAAACAAACAGAAAAACTTTCCTTGTATCCTGGAAACTACTACTGTAGTAGTAGTTTGTCCCTGTCCTTGAAGACAGTAGAGAGCAGTGGTTAAGAGTTTGGGTCCTTGCAGCTGGACTGCCTGGGCTTAAATCCTCTTACCCACATGGCTGTGTGACTGTGTTAGTTGCTTAACCTCTCTGTACCACAATTTCCTTACCAATAGAATGGGGATGATCACTGTACTTCATTGTAGTTACTAAGAGGAATAAACAAGATAATACATGCCAAGCACTTGAAGAAAAATCAAATTCTGATTTTTATGTATTCTTGTACCCAGTAGTTTGTAGATTCTCTTGGATTTTTCTAATAGAAAATTTTAAAAAACCCATAACATCTGTAACAACATTACTTTTGTTTCTTTCTAAGCCTTACACGTTTTTGTTTGTTTTGCTTTATTCATGGGCTTCCAGTACAATAGTGAGTAGAAGCAGTGCTGGTCAGCAACCTTATCATCTTCTATTCACTCTTCTATTTTAATGAGGATCCTTGCCCCACATGTCACTAAAAGGTTCTGACAAAGGCCATTAACGACCTCCTTGTTGTTGAATCCAACAGGCACATCTCAATCATCATGTTCCCTGTTAAGCACCATTCAACATTAATGACTACAGCTTTTTTTTTTAAACTCTTGCTTCCTTTACTTCCCACTAACACATGCCCTGTGTTGATCTCCTACCTCTGAACATTCTGTCTCAAACTCCTTTGATGACTGCACTTCCTCTGACCACCCCTTAAACATAACTGCGATACATAACAGCTCACACTACGACTCAGATGTGGAAAGGAAAATAAAATTCCTTTATTTTGTTTAGAACTACTCTGACTTTCCTTCCAAACCTATATTCACTGGTTAGTGGGAAAAATTAGTTAACTATCCAATTCAGCTTAAAGTACAGTCTTATCCAATAATTTATAAAATCCTATTAGGTGGAATTCAGTCTCTCTTGGATTAGACAGTCAGATGTGTCCAGGAAGGCAATCGTTCTCCTCCAAGATGATTACAAGTGACATTACTGAATAATTAGCAAATTCCACCATTTTTCCTAGATATTTTTCAATTTAACCTTAGATTTTTAGATATGGCATTTACGGCAAGGACTCATTCTCCTGTCATGCTGTCTTTCCTAACATGAGAGAAATGGCTAACATGTTATGACAGATTCACTTCCCCCTCTGGTGTATATCTTGTACTCGGACTATGCTTAAATGATTCATACCAAAAGACTACTCAACCCACATCAACCATAGTTAAAACAACTTAAAATGGCAAAAAGAGAATGGGAAAATGGAATAAAAAGTTGACTATGCCTAGGTAAATATTTGTGCATACATGTACATATGTCCCTTAAGCTCAACATGGAAAACCAGACAATTTGTTAAGGAATATCAGTGACACTAAAACTAGTAATAAAGCCTATTATTCAACAGAGAGTAATATGGAAGGAGGAGAAATAAAATTGAGATAAGAATGGTCAGAAAGGACATTTAGAAGTATAAGAAAAGGGCAGAAGGAGAAGAGTAGAAAGGAGAAATATAATATTTGTCATCCACTCTCTTTGATATGTGAATACAATGCTGTTATATCCTGAATATGAGAACAGCTGGCTTTAACATCAGGTCAAAGCACTATCTCACCCCTGGGAAATACAGTCATTCTTCAGCTCATGATTAGGGCCTGAACAAGGTCTGTTGCCATTTGTCACTCTGTCACAGAGAGTTCAATGGAATTATCTATTTCTTCTTACCTACAACGGTATTGTCTCTTTGCTGCTACCATCATTTATAGCACTGTGATGTTAACATTAAAATGTACTTCAGAGCTCAGCTTTGCAGTAATCTCCTTGATTATTTTAGAAAAACCCACAACCTCGCCTAATGCCTTGTACAGAGTAGACACTCAATAGACAATTCCTGAATGAATGAACGAGGATCTCCTTTCATTGAAGAAGGGAGGGAGGTGTCTCATTCTTCCCTGTACAAATATTCCACAAAAGGAAAAGATTTTGGCATGTTTAACTTAGCTCTGGGGCTTCCCTGGTGGCACAGTGGTTGGGAGTCCACTTGCCATGCGGGCGAAACGGGTTCGAGCCCTGGTCTGGGAGGATCCCACACGCTGTGGAGCAACTGGGCCCATGCGGTGCAGCTGCTGAGGCCCGCGTGCCTGGAGCCTGTGCTCCGCAACAGGAGAGGCCACCACAATGAGAGGCCTGGGCACTGCAGCGAGGAGTGGCCCCTGCTCTCTGCAACTAGAGAGAGCCCACACACAGCGGCAAAGACCCAACACAGCCAAAAATAAATAATTAATTTTTAAAAAAAGAGAGAGAAAAGAATCAAAATAAAATAAAATAAAATTTAGCTCTGAATAGAGACCAAGTAGGAGAGAAGTCAAAGAAAATAAAAAGGGGGAAAAATAATAAATAGCTACAGATGTGCTATTACATTACATTAAGAATGGAAGTAGACAAATCACACATGCAGAAAAAATGTTTGAAGACAAATGGTGGAAAATGTATTATGAGCTTTATTGCTACAAGGTCATTTCCATATAGTACACATTTCCATCTATTTCCTTAATTCAACATCTAATTACCAAAGCCAATTCAAGGCAAACAGAAAAGTACAATGGACCACACACAAAAGAACTGACTCAAGAGGCTAATATTAATTTAATTTCCCAATTTTCCTCCCTAGCAGCTTTCCTAGTGTTTGCAAGGTTACTTTGACACAGTTTCTGTTGGCTCTGGAATTGAAATACAGTGTTGGTGTAATTGCTTTTCTAAGAATAGCAATGGTCACTACAATTTTTCTAAGCAGTTCCTAACCTTTCCACATTTTTGGAGTTTGCTAATTCTTGGAAACACAATGTATAAATTTAATACATTTGAAAGCTATATTAAGGTTAGCCAAATTCAATTTCCCTTAATTTTAAAATTCAAGAAGTAGAGCATCCATGCAGGCTGAGAAAAGATTACCCTATAACTTTTCCACACCAATACTGGATGCAACCTTTCTTAAAGACATTTAGATTTAGCTGTAGGTGTCTAGCATGCCAGTACTGTCTCTACTGTGAGGACAACAGCTTTATTAAGATAGATGCACTTCACATACTTTACAATTCACCATTTAAAGTGTACAATTCAGTGGTGTTTAGTATATTCACAAGGTTGTGCAACCATCACCAGGATCTAATTTTAGAACATTTTGGTCTCCCCTAAAAGAAACCATTAACAGCTAATTCTCATTCCTCCCAACACCTACCAGCCCCTGGTAACCACTAGTCTACTTTCAATCTCTATGGATATGCCTGTTCTGGACATTTCTTTTTTTTTTTTTTTTTACATCTTTATTGGAGTATAATTGCTTTACAATGGTGTGTTAGTTTCTGCTTTATAACAAAGTGAATTAGTTATACATATGTTCCCATACCTCTTCCCTCTGGACATTTCATATAAATGGAATCATACAACACATGACCTTTGGGGGTCTGGCTTCTTTCACTTAGCATGTTTTCAATGTTCATCGGTGTTGTACCATGTATTGGTACTTCGTTTTTATTGACAAACAATATTCTATTGTAGGGATGCACCATATTTTGTTTATCCACTTCTCAGTTGATAGACATTTGGGTTGTTTCCAATTATTGTGCACAAGTTTTTGTGTGGACATATGTTTTCATTTCACTTGGGCATATATACCTATGAGTTGTATTGCTGGATCATATGGTAACTCTCTATATATTTAACTTTTTGAGGAACTGCCAGACTGTTTTCCAAAGTTGCTGTCCCATTTTATATTCTCACCAATCATATATGAGGGCTCCAGTTTCTCCACACCCTCACAAGGCTTGTATTGTCGACTTTTTTTATTATAGCTATCCTAGGGAGTGTGAAGCAGTATCTCATTCTGGTTTTGATTTGATTTTAATTTCCGTAAGGACTAATGATATTGAGCACTTTTTCATGTGCTTATTGGCCATTTGTATATCTTATTTGGAGAAATGTGTGTTAAAAATCCTTTACCCATTTTTTATTAGGTTGGCTTTTTATTATCAAGTTGTAAGAGTTTTTCTATATTCTGGATGCAAGTCCCTTATTAGTTAAACGATTTGCAAATATTCTCCATTATGTGGACAGTCTTTTCACTTTCTTGATGGTATCATTTGCACCACAAAAGTTTCTTATTTTAATCAAGTCTAATGTATCTATTTTTTATTTTGTCACTTATGATTTTGGTGTCATATCTATGCTGGTTTTTATTATAGCTGTATCCCTAGAGACCCACTGTTAAAGCACTTTGTATTTCTTGAAGGCAAGGCAGCACGCATTATTGCTATTACCTGTAGATAAAAAACTTGGGTCACTTAAAAAACCAAATTACAATAGTGCAACCAACAGGGAAACCCTCCTAAAAATGGCTGAGATATGCTATCAGCTACCTCTTACTAATCCATAGAAATGAGAGAAAGAACCCATGTAACTGAAATCCACAGATGATATGCAATATTTATTTTAGATATAGTTTTAACCTCCTTCACCAGAACCCTGACCAGAGTTGCTAAGAAGTAGATGACTCATTTGATTTTTATTACTTCTCCCTGAATTTGTACCACTATCTGGTAGAGAGTTCCACAAGCCTTCAAGTAGCCCAAAGAAGAAAGGCAAATGAAAGTATAAGCTACCTGAATAAATCTCAACTTGGACAGTGGACTCCTAAAAAATAGAGCCCCCTTATTGAATAGAGGACTGGCTCTGCTCCTTCATTCCATATCCTAGCCATTGGAAAGTCACTGTAAAAGCCTTTGTAAATAATGTATTCATAAATAATGTATTTGTTGAGATGCAGAAATGGAAAGTGACAGAATCAAACTAATTTATCAACTAAATAATCAACGAGGCAAAGAAAAAATACGATACACAGACGTTAGTCTTATATCACATTGTTAGAAGCAATAGGTAGGACTATAATGTCTTTCCTTCCTCCCATCTCCACATTTACAAATTCTTCAGTCATCCAACAAATGTTATTTAATACCTACTATGTGCTAAAGGTACAGAAACTAATAATACATAAACTCTGCCTTAGTGGAGTCTGCAATTATTTAAGACCAAGTCAAACTACTATTTCCTTCATGAGCCCTTCAGTTTGGAGTAACCTTTTCCACTAATCATCTTGGATAGCATTTTATCTACACCTTTATTGGAAAGTTACAACCCTCTACTTTATAGTATATTTGTTTATAAACATGTCATGTCTCCAGCACTAAACTATAAACTCTTTGTGGGCAGGATCTGTGTACAAGTCACCTTCCTGATCACCATATCACCCTGTACATGAACACACAATCAATTTTAGTTGAGTGAATGGAGTTTTTAAAATATCAAATTTAGAAACACCAGTAGAAGATTAATATAAAGCATAACCGTCACAAAAAATTACATCCATGAATTGTTAATGCCGAAGCTTATTACTTTCGTCTGGAATACCAGCTATTCTAGTTTCCATATAAATGGTTTCTTCTCAACTTCAGCAGACTGCCAAAAAGGGGGTGGTTACATTTTTAGAATTTTTCAGCTCAAGTGAAAGAAAAAAACGCTAGAAACAAAAAATTATGGGAAAGTTATACTTGAGGGGTATCTGATGAATAAAGAGTATTTTCCTTTAAGAAAAACTTTCCCCAAATTTACCCCAAATGGGCAATAGATAAACTGACAAAGCAAACAATTAGATCCTAAACTGATGATTTCTTAATTGACCCTGAAATTCAGAGTGTTCTTTAACTTTTCCCTATCTTTCATCTCCTAATTAGTTTATATATTCAGCTACATTTTTAAAAGAACATTTAAATAATTTAAAACATTTTTAGAACAGTTTTAGAGACACAGAAATTTGCAAAGATAGTACGTTTATCCCATACCCAGTTTCTTCTCCTATTAAAACATTTTACATTAGTATGGCACATTTGTCACAATTAATGAACTAATATTGATATATTATTTTTAACCAAAATCTATACTTTATTCATATTTTCTTAGTTTTAACCTAATGTCCTTTTTCTGTTCCAGAACCCCATCCGAGGAACCATTTTACATTTTGTAGTCATGTCTCCTTAAGCTTCTCTTGGTTGTGACTGTTTTTCAGATTTTTCTTGTTTTTTATGATCTTGCCAGTTTTGAGGAATATTAGTCAGGTATTTTGCAGAATGTCTCTCAATTGGGATTTGTCTAAAGTCTTCCTCATGATCATACTGGGGTTATGGGTTTGGGAGAGGAAAACTACAGAGCTAAAGTGCCATTCTTATTGTATCATATCAAGGGTGTGTATTATGAACACTACCTTCACTGTGGATATTAATCTTTATCACCTGGCAAAGGTAGTGTTTGTCAGGGTTCTACATTGTAAAGTTACTCTTTCTCTCCTCCCTTTTCCACGCTGTATGCTTTGGAAGGAAGTCACTATGTACAGCACACACTTAAGGAGTAGAGATTTATGTTCCACCTTCTTGACAGCAAAGTAGCTACATAAATTACTTGGGTTCTCCTGTATGGGAGACTTGTCTTTTCATCACCATTTATTTATTACAGATTTTTCTATTTTCTCCCATTTATTCATTTATTTATATCAGTATAGACTCATGTATATTTATTTCATACTTTGGGTTATGATATAACACTACTTTATTTTGTTGCTCAAACTGTTGCAGCTTTGACCATTAGGAACTCATTCAGTTGGCTACTGTGTCCCTTTAACATATCCCACCATATGAGTTTCTTTTGAGCGCTTCTTTACTCTCTAGCACTAAAAGATGCTCTACGCTCATCTTGTATATGTCCTGCCCCAGTCCTGGAATCAGCCATTTCTCCAAGGATCTTGGGTTCCTTTTACTGGAGAAAGGTAGTAGCATCCAAAAAACTGTGTGCTAGCTCTACTTGTTGTTACTTGAGTGTCATTGCTTCTACAGCCACTTCTTTTTATACAATATTTCTCTCCATTTTCAGAATCAAAATGTTGATCAGGCCACCCTTTGATAGAGCCTAGGAAGGATATTAGAGCCTTCTACTCTGATCTCTGGGAAGCACCACTCTCGTGGATCAGTTTCCATCTCAACAAAAGACATTGTTACCATTTCTTACAAGGAGTGAACAATTAGACTCCATTCAATACTTATCTAGCCCTATACTTCTCTGCCTCTTACAGAATCATAGAATGTTAGGACCAGAAAAGGCTTTAGAGGATATCAAATTCATTTGTTCACTCATTCATAAACACACGTTGAGGGCCTACTATGTGCTGGGTACAATCCTAGCTGATACGGATGTAAGAGAGTACACAAAACCAGACACAGTCCCTGATATCATGAAGCTCATGGTCTTGTGAGAATGATGAATATCAATTTTAAAATATCACAGCAATGCAAGTGTGCTAAGTGCATAAGAAGAGGTAAAAGACAGCATGAGAGAGTACTGCAGGGAGTCTAGATCTGTTGTAGATTAGGATTCAGGGAGCTAAAATCAGGTAGAGTAACAGGTAACTAGGTAAAAGGCAGAAGAAAGACAATTCCAAACAAAGGGAAAGCACGTGCAATGGGCAGTGGCTGGAGGGAACATGGTGTATTAAAAAGCTCAGAGAAGGGAGCTCAGGAACCTGGCAAAAGATGAGGATGGAAGGGAAGCAGGGACTAGAACACAAGTCCTTGCCAAATAAAGATTTTGCCTCTATTTTAAGAGGAATGGGAAGTTCCTGAAGTAAAATTCATTGAGGTTTTAAGCAGAGTGGAAGTAGGTAGAGACATCTTGAGATTTGTGTTTTGTAAAGATCATTCTGGATGTTGCGTGGAGAATGGATTATGGGTGGGCGAAAAGCTCCAGTATGAGGTGACCAATTACGAAGCTACTGGAGCAGGATAAAGAGATGATGCTGGAGAGCTTGGATTGGAGTGGTGGCCGTGGAGATGCAGAGAAGTGGGCAGATTTGAGGACTACATAGGAAGCAAAGTTGAGGGAACTCTGACATTTTGGGTATGAGGCAAGAGAAAGAACAGTTTAGGGGCAAGAACTGAGTTTCTAGCTTTGCACAATTGGATGGTGGATGGTGATGTCATTCACTAATAAGGAAAACATTGGAAGAGAACCAAGTTTGACAGGAAGGCCATGAGTTCAGTTTTGGGTCTGTTGAATGTGAGGCATTCATGAGACATCCAAATGGAGAGGCCAAAAATATCACTGGATTAAAAAAATCTACAGCTCAGGGTTAGTGATAAAAATTTGATATAGTTAGGTGATAACTGAAGCCATGAACACAGATAAAATAGCGTAAGAAAGGATACAGAATGGAAGAGAAGTGGCACTGGAGAAATCAAGTTACCCACAAAATGAGATTAATAATAATTCCTATTTCACAAAGTTGTAGTCAGGATTAAATGTCATCACATATGTGAAAGCAAGTGGCAAACTGTAAGCAACAACCATGTTAGTTACTACTATTAAAATTGTGCGTTTTAAAAAAAACACTCCAACGGGATATGTGTACGGTTGTTTACCTTCTTGTGTTCAACCACTTAACAGAACATAATGTGTATACCATTACTCATTATTTGAAAAACACAAAATCTCTAGTAGTTATAGTAAAGGACTAACAGCTATTAATGATATGAAGAACAAGATTGGCTTAATGTTATCTCATTTTCCCACTTATTGGCCCATAGGTGGAAAATGAGGCACTGAGGGAAATAAGAATTAAGGTGCAGGAACAGCCCACATCCTGGCCTCCATCCTATCACCTTCCCTGCAATTGTGTGCTCTCCAAAGCCATTTGGAACCACAAAAATCTGAAACACTGTAACTTGGAAAAATCTGCCAGATTTTACCTCTCTTCAAATACACATTAACTAATTAAACATAAGTTACAAAGTAACATCTTCATTACAGAAACTGATTTGAATGAAGAAACATTTAGTACGAAGAATTATTTCCTTAATAGATTGTGACCATCAGCTAAATGCTATTTTCACAGGGGTGTCCTCCAGAAAATGAAATTAGCTTCTTTATAGAGAACTGGATATATTTTTAAAAATTAGATTCTACCCATATTTTAAACAGATGCAAACTCTTTAGGATACAATTTTAATATGTCAGTTTTCATAATGGTAATCCCAGAATCACAAAGGTGAAAGGTACACAAGGATCTGCCTCCAAAAATGTTGAGCTGTCTCCTAAGATTTCACAGTTTGTGAATTGCCCCAGGCACCTGGCCATAGGGGTCTGAAATTCAGCCCACGTTCCTCTCATAAAGTCTTGTGACCAGTAACAGGGTTAGGATAGCTTGGATAAAGACAGGGGATGGGGGGGTGGATTTTATTTTGTTTGGCCCAGAATTGGCGCCGTTGGCACCAACATATTATAGTAGCACTGCAGAAGGATCATACAAGAGCAACTGTTTGAACTCCAGACAAACACTGGACTCTTTTAAGATCTGATTTGGGTTTATATGCGGTCTTGAAAGGAAGCTTATGACAAAAGCAACCATTAAAATGCTTTTATTAAACTATTAATACTATCCTCAGCTACAAAGATGGTTTGATTTTCTTGTTGAAGCCCTTCACCTGACACTACACTGTCAGTGTGAAGTCATTACATAAACTCTAAGCTTTAATACCAAATGTATTTGGAAACATTAAAAGTAAATAAAAACTCAGGTACCTTTCATTTTACCAAGTACAGTGGTAAAAAGAAAAAAAAAACCACCAAATAGTAAAAATAATTCTGTAGAAGCTTTTCAGGAAAAGAAGTATGGAACATACTTATAGTAGATGTGGTACTTTGTGGTACAAAGCAGGTATGAAACAACCAGCTGACTGAAAACCTCAGTTCAAAAACTTGGATCTGAACCTGTGGTTTGGCCTTAAGTCACTCAACCTCTTTCAGCCTCAGTTTTTTTACTTGTACGAAGTGGATTGAACTAAATTATATCTAGAGTCTCCTCCAGCTCTGACATTCTCTAATTCTACAAATGTCATTGTTACAAATCCCCTTTTCTTTGTGTGATCTTCATTTTCTATACCACAGTTATCATTTAACCACTGTTTTTGCCCTTCTTGTTCTGGTATTTCTTACCATTTGTCCCCACAATGAAATAACCTCCTCTCTTATTCATTAACTAATATATGATCCTCTCTCATCTTCAAGCCTTTTCAAACTCACTAAATTTTTCATTAGCAATTATTCACTGAAAAGCTTAAAGACTTAATCATCTCTTTGTCCACTGTCCAGATTCTGCTGGACAGCTTAGCCTAAATAAACCCAATACTCCAACCTATGTTTGGACAGTCAACAAGCATTCATAATTCTAGGCAGTGGGAGGATTTACAAAAAGTAAAGGACATTCAAATTAGCATAGAATCAAACTAGGAGAGAATAATTCTGAAGTGATATATAAATGAGAGAGAGTAGGGTAAATACAGGGAAAGCAAACTTTAAGTGGTCAGAGCAGGAGAAATATCAATATAGGCTGGAGAAGAATAAGAATGTAACTGGCAGAGGAAATCTCTCCATGTGGGGCAAACGATACAGAAACCTAGGTACTGAGCAATTATAATTATGAAAAGCCTTTCCAGATGTTCTCTTTATTGTAGAGAAGAGAGGTGGTCGAGAGAACAAGTTTCCTAACTCAAGGTTTTCGTTACCGGTTTCTAAATATTCAGTACTCTGAAGAGTCTCAACCACGACAATGTGAAAAACTATCTTGTTAGAACAAAGACTGTTACTGTCAATCTAAATAAATCCTTCAGATATATTAGCTCATAAATGACTTCAGAAACCTAGGCTAGGAAGGATACTATCTTGCCAAGACATCAAACATAGCTTCTGCACCTCCTCAATTCCCCTCCAGACCATTATTTCATTGTTCCTGAAGCCAACCAGGGACACCGTGGGTGAGGGGGTGATCCCCCATATTGATGGCTAGTTAGCCATATGCCCTAAGTTTCCGGATTCTCCTGTTACTTCCAAATTTGGATAAAATCCTACACCAGGGCATGGAATCTGGCTTTCCAAGTGACCACTGGTGAAGCAGGATGACACAACTCAGAACTATGAATTTAACTCACCACAGGATGACGTTTGATAATCGGAAACAGCAGGCAGAAAGGGTCCAGACAGATACATTTCCTCTCCCTCCCTGCTCCCACGAACTGTTCATCTACCCTATCTGGAGACACCACATGAGGTCAAGTATATGCACTTGCTGAACAACCAGCTTAATCCCTTTGAGGATCATCATGACACAGTCACGGCAATCCAATCACTTTACTTTGTTTCTCATAGCGTCTTACTTCTCATCTCTTTCCCCTTACTCTCAGTGTTCTGGGATTGTACCTCCAAATAAATCTTCATTTAATTCCTGCCCTCAGGCTCTGGCTTCTAGAGAACCCAGGCTAAAACAGCAATCAGGCCAAAAAGAAGTAAAGGAAAGAAGCTTGGATTAGTAATTGAGATACACTGGTTCTAATCTTGCTATGACTGGCTCTATTAATTGGCTATTTGACCTTCTGGGATCTGTAACATTCTGAGATCTGTGAAATGGGATAGGAGTTAGAGAAAAGAGATTAAGCTAAATGACTGCTGGGTTGCTTCCAGCTCCAGTGCTTTATGATCCTTAGGAATTATACAATCCAAAGCCTCACATAACCCATGAGAAGATGGGTCAGTGTGAAAACCATGGAGTCCTATTATATTCCAATTCATTTGATCACAGCAATAGTTTGGAACAGCCTTATGAAATATAACTTTAACTGAATCTTGTGCAAAATTCTCTTAGCTCTGAAACAGGGCCATTTTCAATACCATCAGCAGCCAGTGTTATTTGATGTGTGACAGTATATTTTGCAACTTAACCAAATATCACAAATCCAATAAAAGTAGGCCACAGAAGGAGTTATGAGAGTTATAAGGACACATGTGTTCTGTAGAAAGTTATAAATATAAGAGTATTTTTAAAAATCAGTAGTATCAAGTGAAAAAGGTCAGTCACAAAAGACCACATATGGTATGATTCCATTTATATGAAATGTTCAGCAAAGGCAAATCTATAGAGATAGAAAGTAGATTCATGATTGCCTGGGACTGGAAGTTGGGGAAATGGAGACTGACTGATAATGGGCAGGGGGTTTCTTTCGGGGATGATGAAAATATCCTAAAATTAGTTTATGGGGATGGTTGCGCAACTCTGTGAACATACTAAAAAACACTGAATTATATACTTTAAATGTGTGAATTGTGTAATATGTGAATTATACCTCAATAAAGTTATTTAAAAAGTACTGGGCCTATTTTATTGTGGGGAGTGAACTGGCTCAGAGACAAAAAAAAAATGTGTGAAGAACAAATGAGCATTTATTTCTAAGGACAGGGAATTGTAAAGAACTTATTTATATCTTTAAAAAGGCTGTAGAAGAGGACTTATATAGTAACTTTATCTGGTTTCTGTTTGACACTAAATTCCCCTAAGCAGCAAAGAGCCAGACTCTTTGGGGACAGACTATCAAGAAGAATTTAGGAATTTGGGCAACTGGCAGAGGAGATTCAGTGTGACCAGGTGCAAAATGACACAAATGGGAGAGGCCTTCAACTAGCAACAGTCACAAACTACAAAAGGGATCTGGGAGAAACAGTGGGTTATTCAATTCAACAGAACATTTTTGGGACAACTATTATATACAAGGTACTGTTTTAAGAGCAGTAGTAAAGAAGGAAATTCAAAAATGACACCAATATATACCCACTCCCTCCTCTACTTCAAACAGCCCCTAACGTGGTAAAGAGATAACATGCATACCGAGAGGCCAGGTGAATAAATGTTGTGATAGAGTCTGAACAGATACTAGGAAGGTTAAGGAAGACTTCACGGAAGAGTTGGCCTTTTCTCTGGGCCTCAAACATTTGAGAATATCAATTCAATATGCTGCCGTACCCTGGAAAACTAAACAAATAATGGGATCCATTCAAGAAGAGTAAGAGGGGCTTCCCTGGTGGCGCAGTGGTTGAGAGTCCGCCTGCCGATGCAGGGGACACGGGTTCGTGCCCCGGTTCGGGAAGATTCCACATGCCGCGGGGCGGCTGGGCCCGTGAGCCATGGCCGCTGAGCCTGAGCGTCCGGAGCCTGTGCTCTGCAACGGGAGAGGCCACAACAGTGAGAGGCCCGCGTACCGCAAAAAAAAAAAAAAAAAAAAAAAAAAATAGGAGTAAGAAATATAAACACTAAATTAGTCTACCTTATGTAAACAAGAAATACACTCTAGGATGACTACACTTCACAAGAGGTAGAATAAAACGTCGTTTATATAGAGACAAGTCTCGACAAGTCCTTGTTTTCAAATTCAGAAGCACCATTTTTCTTAAAGTATTTGACGTTCAGAGTCAGCCCCTGAACACTTGGCTACAAAAACAGCCCAAAGTGTTAAAGAGCTGCAGACTGATCAGATGGCTATTTGCAGGAAAAGGCTTCCTCAGGTTTGCTGATAATGTCCATGAGCACAAAGGAGAAGAGAAAGGATAGAAAAAGATAACAAGGGACGGGGAGAGAGCTGTCAGACAGCAACAGAGACTGGAAGCAGAAGCAGAGATTACAAACAATGACAGGGTAGGCAGCAAGGCTGCAAGTGGCAGACACTGGCACAGAAGAAAGCCAGTTACAAAAGAGGCAGAAAAGAAACTCATTCTACGGTCTAAACCAACAGTGAGTTACCAGCTCACCAACAGCCCTGGAAGGCAGGGGAGAAACAGAAAGCAAAAGGTGCCTAAGGACATGCACATCCACCCAGAAGCCTGCCAGCCAAGGCAGTTCAAGGGCCCCTGGGGAGAAGGGGCTGTCCACGGTGCAGAGCTACATAGCTGCAAGCTACATCAATCAGCTCCATGTCCCCACGCCATATATATGCACAGCACAAAATACTAACATTCCTAAACATGACCCTGAGTCAAGAAGAGATCAAGTCAAGATAAACATTCTCTGTTTAGGGACTTCCCTGGTGATCCAGTGGGTAAGACTCCAAGCTTCCATTGCAGGGGGCACAGATTCGATCCCTGGTTGGGGAACTAAGATCCCACATGCCTTGTGGCCAAAAAAAAAAAAAAAAATCTCTGTTTAAAAAGGCATCTCTTCAGAAAGAGACACAGAGATGTAGAGAACAAACGTATGCACACCAAGGGGGAAAGGGGTAGTGGGATGAATTGGGAGATCGGGATTGACATATATACACTAATATGTATTAAACAGATAATGAGAACTTGCTATATAGCACAGGGAACTCCACTCAGCTGTACAGTAGAAACTAATACAACAGTGTAAAACAACTATACCCCAATAATAATAATAAAGGCACCTCTTAAAACAATTTCATTCAAAATTAAAGTAAAAAATTGGGAACATAAATCATCAAATCCTCAACTATATGGAAAACGTACTGTTTTAGTCCTCAAATGGCTTATTCCCTAATGACTTCACACAATAGAAATTTCATTCCATAATGGGATAAGAAGACAGAAATGACAATTCTATAAGGGCGATCTAAAAGAAGACAAGGTCAGAAGCCATTTAATTACATAAAATAAGAAAAAAAATCCCTGTCATACTAACTTATTCTCCAAATCTGAATCTAAGAATACTTGGCTTAAGGGCCTGCGCTCTAGAGAGTAAATGAGACAGGACCCTATGTGAAAACATTTTAAATCCCTTTAAAAATATAAGCTCAATGAAGGAAGGAACTATTTGATGATTCTCTCTCTATCCTCCATAGCCCTTGGACATAATGTCTCACATGCAATATAACTTTCCAAACTGCCACATTCTCCCCTGCATTTCACAACTGAAGCTTTCACTAACGTGGGAAAGGAAATAGTCACCCAAGTCCAGGAAGCACAGAGAGTCCCATACAGGATAAACCCTAGGAAAAAAACACCAGGCACATATTGATCAAACTAACAAAAATTAAATTCAAAGAAAAAATATTACAGTAGAAAGTCAGTAGAAGGAAAGAAATCATAAAGATCAGAGCAGAAATAAATGAAATAGAAATGAAGAAAACAATAGCAAACATCAATAAAACTAAAACCTGGTTCTTTGAGAAGATAAAATTGATAAACACTTAGCCAGACTCATCAAGAAAAAAGGGGGAGGATGCAAATCATTATAAAAATTAGAAATGAAAAAGGAGAAATCACAACTGACACTGCAGAAATACAAAGGATTATAAGAGACTACTACAAACAACTCTACACCAATAAAATGGATAAGCATGAAGAAATGGACAGTTCTTGGAAGGGTACAATTTTCCAATACTGAACCAAGAAGAATTAGAAAATATAAACAGACCTATCACAAGTAATGAAATTGAAACTATAATTTAAAATCTTCCACAATCAAAGTCCAGGACCAGAAGTCTTCACAGGTGAATTTTATCAAACGTTTAGAGAAGAGCTAACACCAATCCTTCTCAAACTTCCAAAAAATTGCAGAGGGAGAAACACTCCCAAATTCATTTTACAAAACCACCATCACCCTGATACCAAAACCAGAAAAAGATATCACACACACAAAAAATTATAGACCAATATCACTGATGAACATAGATGCAAAAATCCTCAACAAAATACTAGCAAACAGAATCCAACAGCACATTAAAAGGATCATACACCATAATCAAGTGGGATTTATCCAAGTGATGCAAGGATTCTTCAATATACACCAACGAATCAACATGATACACCACATTAACAAATTAAGGAATAAAAACCATATGACCATCTCAGTAGCTGCAGAAAGAGCTTTTGACAAAATTCAACACCCATTTATGATAAAAACTCTCCAGAAACTGGGCAACATTTACCTCAACATAATAAAGGCCAATTATGACAAACCCAGAGCAAGCATCATACTCAATGGCGAAAAACTGAAAGCATATCCACTAAGATCAGGAACAAGACAAGGATGTCCAATCTCACCACTATTATTCAACATAGTTTTGGAAGTCCTAGCCATAGCAATCAGAGAAGAAAAAGAAATAAAAGGAATCCAAACTGGAAAAGAAGAAATAAAACTGTCACTGTTTGCCAATGACATGATACTATACATAGAAAATCCTAAAGATGCCACCAGAAAACTACCAGAACTAATCAATGAATTTGGTAAGGTTTCAGGATACAAAATTAATGCACAGATATCTCGGGCATTCCTATACACCAACAATGAAAAATCTGAAAGAGAAATTAAGGAAACACTCCCATTTACCACTGCAACAAAAAGAATGAAATACCTAGGAATCAACCTCCCTAAGGAGGTGAAAGACTTGTACTCAGAAAACTATAAAACACTGATGAAAGAAATCAAAGATGACATAAACAAATGGAGAAATATACCATGTTCTTGGATTGGAAGAATCAATATTGTGAAAATGACTGTACTATGCAAAGCAATCTACAGATTCAATGCAATCCCTATCAAACTACCAATGGCATTCTTCACAGAATTAGAACAAAAAAGTTTACAATTTGTATGGAAACACAAAGACACTGAATAACCAAAGCAATCTTGAGAAAGAAAAACACAGTTGGAGGAGTCACGCTCCCTGATGTCAAACTATACCACAAAGCCACAGTAATCAAGACACTATGGTACTGGCACAAAAACAGAAATATAGATCAATGGTACAAGACAGAAAGCCCAGAGATAAACCCACGCACATATGGGCACCTAATTTATGACACAGGAGGCAAGAACATACAATGGAGAAAAGACAGCCTCTTCAATAAGTGGTGCTGGGAAAACTGGACAGCTACATGTAAAAGAATGAAATTAGAACACTACCTAACACCATACACAAAAATAAACTCCCAATGGATTAAAGACTTAAATGTAAGACCAGACACTGTAAAACTCTTAGAGGAAAACATAGGAAAAACACTCTTTTTTTTTTTGCGGTACGTGGGCCTCTCACTGTTGTGGCCTCCCCCATTGCGGAGCACAGGTTCCGGACATGCAGGCTCAGCGGCCATGGCTCACGGGTCCAGCCACTCCACGGCATGTGGGAACTTCCCAGACTGGGGCACGAACCCGTGTCCCCTGCAGTGGCAGGCGGACTCTCAACCACTGCACCCCCAGGGAAGCCCGGAAAAACACTCTTTGACATAAACCACAGCAAGATCTTTTTTGACCCACCTCCTAGAGTAATGGAAATAAAAACAAAAATAAACTAATGGGACTTAAATAAACTTAAAAGCTTTTGCACAGCAAAGGAAACCATAAACAAGACAAAAAGACAACCCTCAGAATGGGAGAAAAAATTTGCAAATGAAACGACAAAGGATTAATCTCCAAAATATACAAAGAGTTCATGGAGCTCAATATCGAAAAAACAAACAATCCTGTTAAAAAATGGGCAGAAGACCTAAATAGACATTTCACCAAAGAAGACATACAGATGGCCAAGAGGCACATGAAAAGATGCTCAACATCACTAATTATTAGAGAAATGCAAATCAAAACTACAATGAGGTATCACCTCACGCCAGTCAGAACGGCCATTATCAAAAAATCTAGAAACAATAAATGCTGGAATGGGTGTGGTGAAAAGGGAACCCTCCTGCACTGTTGGTAGGAATGTAAACTGATACAACCACTATGTAAAACACTATGGAGGGGCTTCCCTGGTGGCGCTGTGGTTGAGAGTCCGCCTGCCGATTCAGGGGACACGGGTTCGCGCCCCGGTCTGGGAAGATTCCACATGCCGCAGAGCGGCTGGACCCGTGAGCCATGGCCGCTGAGCCTGCGCGTCGGGAGCCTGTGCTCCGCAACGGGAGAGGCCACAACAGTGAGAGGCACGCGTACCGCAAAAAAAAAAAAAAAAAAAAAAAAAAACACTATGGAGGCTCCTTAAGAAACTAAAAATAGAACTACCATATGACACAGCAATCCCACTACTGGACATATACCGTGAGAAAACCATAATTCAAAAAGAGATATGTATCACAATGTTTATTGCAGCACTATTTACAATAGCCAGGACACGGAACCAACCTAAATGTCCATCGACACATGAATGGCTAAAGAAAAGGTGGCACATATATACAATGGAATATTACTCAGCCATAAAAAGAAATGAAATTGAGTTATTTGTAATGAGATGGATGGACGTAGAGTCTGTCACACAGAGAAGTAAGTCAGAAAGAGAAAAACAAATACCATATGCTAACATATATATATATGGAATCTAAAAAAAAAGGTTCTGAAGACCCTAGGGGCAGGACAGGAATAATGACGCAGATGTAGAGAATGGACTTGAGGACACAGTGAGGGGGAAGGGTAAGCTCGGATGAAGTGAGAGAGTGGCATGGACATATACACACTACCAAATGTAAAATAGATAGCTAGTGGGAAGCAGCCGTATAGCACAGGGAGGTCAGCTCAGTGCTTTCTGACCACCTAGAGGGGTGGGATAGGGAGGGTGGCAGAGAGAGATGCAAGAGGGAGGAGATATGAGGATATATGTATATGTATAGCTGATTCACTTTGTTATAAAGCAGAAACTAACACACCATTGTAAAGCAGTTATACTTCTATAAAGATATTAGAGAAAAAAAGAAGGGCTTCCCTGGTGGCTCAGTGATTGAGAGTCCGCCTGCCGATGCAGGGAACACGGGTTCGTGCCCCGGTCCGGGAGGATCCCACGTGCCGCGGAGCGGCTGGGCCTGTGAGCCATGGCTGCTGGGCCTGCGCGTCTGAAGCCTGTGCTCCGCAATGGGAGAGGCCACAACAGTGAGAGGCCCGCGTACAGCAAAAAAAAAAAAAAAAAAAAGAAAGAAAATGGCCTTAGGAAACTATTTTAGCAGATAATAAAAATAATTTGTCTGTAGTATATAAAATGTTTTTCTGAAACACTTTAAAAAACAAACAAACAAAAACAAAAAGAGATGTACCACAATGTTTATTGCAGCACTCTTTACGATAGCCAGGATATGGAACCAACCTAGATGTCCATCGACTCATGAATGGATAAAGAAGATGTGGCACATATATACAATGGAATATTACTGAGCCATAAAAAGAAACAAAATTGAGTTATTTGTAGTGAGGTGGATGGACCTAGAGTCTGTCATACAGAGTAAAGTCAGAAAGAGAAAAACAAATAACGTATGCTAACACATATATATGGAATGTAAAAAAAAAAAAAGGTATGAGGAACCTAGTTGCAGGGCAGGAATAAAGAGGCAGACATAGAAAATGGACTTGAGGACATGGAGTGGGAGGGCAGAGCTGGGGCAAAGTGAGAGTAGCATCAACATATATGCACTACTGAATGTAAAGTATTTGGCTGGTGGGAAGCAGCCGCATAGCACAGGGAGATCAGCTCGGTGCTTTGCGAGGACCTAGAGGGTTGGGATAGGGAGGATGAGAGGGAGGCTCAAGAGGGAGGGGATAAGGTGACATGTGTATGCATACGGCTGATTCTCTTTGTTGTGCAACACAAACTAACATAGTATTGTGAAGCAATTATACTCCAATAAAGATCTATTTAAAAAAAAGCAGTAAAGGGTACCCATGGTCTGCCACTATTAGTCTGACCCTTTGGCTAGAGTGTTATCATCATCCACTGTACTTTAAAGTGTTTAAGACTTCGGCTAGGTCATAAATGTGTGATCATTCATCCTGGACTGTCACCCAGTCCAGGTTACAGCTGCCAATCAGGGAATTCCATAGAGTTTGACATTTGAATCAGAGTATCTACTTTTCAAAAAGTATTTTTCACTGCAATAAAATATACTTGGATGGGCTGGGACAGGTTTAGCAGGCTCTTTGCTTTGAACTTCCAGCCTCTCCCATGGTCTTGTCTAGTGGTGACAAGTGGTGTTAAATCTGCATGATGACCAGCAATCATTTTCCACCACCATTTCCTGATACAAATAACTAACATTGCCCTTTCAAAGACATCATGCAAGGTGCCTGCTGGTAAAATGAAGTGTGCAAGAACACAAGTGGCTAGGCACAACTCATTCTTTCCTGTCTTGAGTGTTCACAGGAGAAGTATTTGATGCTGCTGTCCCCTGCCATCTGCCTGATAAACCAGCCAATCATGTTGTAACCCACGCCATCCATGTGTTGTGAGATGCACAAAGCTACCAGGCCTCCAGGGTCAGTGGGAAATATATTAAGTCACAGGTTAGATATACGTGAAGAAAATACAACCTGAGCAGTCCTGCTGTAAAATATTTGAACAGTAGAGCATTCCTTCTACAGTGCTTTTGTCATTTATTTTACTGGTGTAAACAAAGACTGTATTTTATTGCTTGGTGATGCTTTTTAAATTTGTAATAAACCCTTTCAGCATCAATGAGCGTTTAAAATGTGCATGCTTAATGAAAAATTAAGTCCCAAGTTCCTTTCTCAAGTAAGTGGATTATGAGCAAGTACCCTACACAAAGTATTTGTTGACATCTTCCATCTACCATAGGAGGGATAGAGATATCACCATCCATACTAAAACTAGAAGATATAATCCTTTTGAAGAAGTATTGGCATTTACATCAAAAGTTAGTAGCTGCACATACAGAGGAGTCAAACAAATAAGTAAATGAGTGGTGGATGGTGGGAGCCAGTTTTTTTACTGTTAGAGAGGAAGCAAGGGAAGAAGGCCAGAATAAACCATGTAGTACTGGGTTAGAGTTAAAGATGTTATTAGAGTCAAAGACATGAGTATAAACTCATGTTCAGCTTAATATATGTATGAAGATAGATGCAGAAATAATTATAGATATGTCCTTTTACATGGGTTTGCATGGAGACATTTCCTGGCTCTGTCTGCTGAGGGAGACTAGAAGCAGTCACACTCTAGCAGCAGTGAGCACACCCAGATCTTGGTTTCTAAATACCATTCTACAATAAAAGAAATCAGGGTTCCTTGGATAAATGAATGATCCTAAGGCTGGGGGAAAATGCAACATAAGCCTGGAGCAAACAGTAGTGCCACAAGGTAAGGAAGTACTAAAAAATCAAAAGGATGGGAGCATGTCAAAGGGATTTAGAGCCAACCTGAAAGAATGGCTAAAGCTGAAACAGTCTGAGCAATAAAATAAATAACATAGTTTGGTTTATCACACAAAGTAGAAAATAAATAAGCATGAGTTAATGCTGATATAAATAGATTATTGAGTAAATAAATGAACGGGGGAGAAAAGATAAATCTTCCTTTATAAAAGAACTCCAAATAATTTATGTAGATACTGCCACTCCCACTGCAGGAGGTAGAGCTTAATTCTTCCCTCCTCTCTCTTGAGTGTGAGCTGGACTTAGTGACTTGCTTCCAAAGAAGTATAGCAAATAGTATGGTGGTAGGCTGTGGGGGGCAGGTATGAGTAACTGTACAGTGTAGCAATCGGGCAAACACTGCTTTGGCCAGGTGACAAGGTTTACATCACCAGTGATAAGTCATGCTGATAGCATGTATATCCCTTTATGTTATTTAATGAGAACACTTCATTTCTGGGGTTCTTCCCCCTCCCCAGCTTTACTGAGATATTACCGACATATAATATATGTAAGTTTAGGGTGTATATTGCAAAGATTTATATATATATATATATATACACATACACATATGTATACATATATATATAATGAAATGATTACCATAATAAAGTTATGGTAATACATCCATCCCCTCACATAATTACTTGTGTGTGAGTGTGTGTGTGTGTGTGTGTGTATGTGTGGTGATAACATTTAAGATCCACTCTCTTTAACAACTTTCAACTATATAATACAGTATTGTTAATTAGTCACCATGCTGTTCATTAAGTCCCCAGAACTTATTCATCTTATAGCTGGAAGTATGTATATTTTGACTAACATCTCCCTATTTCCCCCACACCCAAGCCCCTGGCAACCACCATTCTACTCTCTGAATTCAGCTTTTTTAGATTCCACACGTAAGTAAAAATGTACAGTATCTGTCTTTCTCTGTCTGACTTATTTCACTTAGCGTAACACTCTCCAGGGTACATCCATGTTGTCACAAAAGGCAGGATATTCTTTTTAATGACTGAATACATGTCTGGTATTCTTTCCTAAAACCATAACTCCTGTTGAATCATGAGAAAAACGTCAAACAAATCCAAACTGAGGGATATTTCACAAAATACCTGACCAATACTCCTCAAAACTGTCAAGGTCATAAAAGTCAAGGAAAGGCTGAGCAACTGCCACAGACCAGAAGAAACTGAGGAGACAGGATGCTGTGTGATACCCTGAATTGGATCCTTGGACAGAAAGAGAACGATAGTGGAAAAACAGGTGAAATCCAAACAATGTTTGGTTAAGATAACAGTAATGTAGCAACAGTGGTTTCTTAATTTTGACAAATGTACCATGGAAATATAAGCTGTAAACAACAGGAAAAACTAGGTGAGGGATAAGTGAGAACTCTCTGTACTATCTTTGGAACTTTTCTGTAGATCTAAAATTATTCCAAAATAAAAAGTTTATTTTTAATACAATGTTATATGTAAATTATACCTCAACAAAAGTTAGTAGCGGACTTCCCTGGTGGCACAGTGGCTAAGAATCCACCTGCCAATGCAGGGGACACAGGTTCGAGCCCTGGTCCGGGAAGATCCCACATGCTGCAGAGTAACTAAGCCCACGAGCCACAACTACTGAGCCCATGTGTCACAACTACTGAAGCCTGTGTGCCTAGAGCCCATGCTCCGCAACAAGAGAAGCCACAGCAATGAGAAGCTTGAGCACCGCAACGAAGAGTAACCCCCACTCACCACAACTAGAGGAAGCCCGCGCACAGCAAAGAAGACCCAATGCAGCCAAAAATAAATAAATTTATAAAATAATAATAATACTGAAGTATATATAGTTCAATGAGTTTTGACTCACTGTGTACAATCATGTAAAAATCACCACAATTAAGACATAAAGTATTCACATCACTCCAAAAAGTTCTGTATCCTTTGCAGTCAATCCCCTCACCACTCTCCAGCCCTGGCAACCACCGATGTGTTCTGTGTCCCTAAGGTTTTGCCTTTTCTAGAATTTCACATAAATTGGATAGTACAGTATATAATCCTTTGTTTCTGGCTTCTTTCATTTACCATAATGCTCTCGCAATTCATCCATACTGTAGCCTGTATCAGAAGTTTCTGCCTTTGTACTGCTGAGTAGCATTTCATTATATGAATTTACTGCAGTTTACCTGCTGAAAAACATATGGGCTATTTCCACTTTGGGACTTTCATGATTAAAGCTGATACGCACATTTACATATAAGTCTTTATGTGGACATACATTAGGAGTGGGACTGCAGGGTCATATTCTTAGTGTATGTTGACCTTTTTAAGAAATGGCTGGGCTTCCCTGGTGGCACGGTGGTTGAGAGGCCGCCTGCTGATGCAGGGGACACGGGTTCGTGCCCCAGTCTGGGAAGATCCCACATGCCGCGGAATGGCTGGGCCCGTGAGCCATGGCCGCTGAGCCTGTGCGTCCGGAGCCTGTGCTCCACAACAGGAGAGGCCACAACAGTGAGAGGCCCGCGTACCGCAAAAAAAAAAAAAGAAATGGCCAAACTGCTTTCCAAAGAGGGTGTATCATACTGCATTCCTGCCAGTAGTATACAATAACTCTACTTCCTCCAGATTCTCAACAACACTTGATATTATAAACCTTTAATTATAGTCATTCTAGTGGGTGTGTATTGCTGCCATTGTGGTTTTAATGTGCATTTGCCTGATGACTAACAGTGTTGAGGTTCTCTTCAAGTGGTTATTGACCATTTATATATTTCCACTGGTGAAGCGTTTAAATCTTCTGCATATTTTAAAAACTGAGTTTATTGTCTTAATGATTTGTGATATTTATATATTCTGGACATAAGTCCTTTATGAACCTATTCTAGGTTCTTTGCACTTCCATATGATTTTTAGCATCAGTTTGTCAGTTTCTTTTTTAAAAAGCCACCCAGGAAGAGTTTGTATACGACTGTAAAATTTATTAGTATATCTATCTAGGACTAGAGTTTTGTTTTTTGGTTTTTTTTTTGCGGTACGCGGGCCTCTCTCTGTTGTGGCCTCTCCTGTTGCGGAACACAGCCTCCGGACGCGCAGGCTCAGTGGCCATGGCTCATGGGCCTAGCCACTCCGTGGCATGTAGGATCTTCCCAGAGCAGGGAACGAACCCGTGTCCCCTGCATCGGCAGGCGGACTGTCAACCATTTCGCCACCAGGGAAGACCTAGGACTAGAGTTTTTGTTTGTTTGGTTTGGTTTCAAGGTTTTTAACTATCAGCTGACTTCCTTTAAAAGATGGGGCTACTCCAGTTATCTGTTTCTTCCTGAGTGAGCTTTGGTTGTGTCTTTCAAGAAATTTGTCATCTCATCTAAGCTGTCAAACTTACTGGCATGAATTTATTCATGTACTTATATATTTTAATATAAAAACAAAAGTGAAATATTCTCCATTTAAAAGAATTTGTTCTGAGTTTATCAAGTACCTCAGCATCTTAGAGGAAGTATTTTTTTCAATTAATAATATTATGGTTTATATAGAAGAGTCAATAAGGTCATATTTATGAGCCATAAAATGTAACTGTGAAGACAACTGAGCAATTTTGTAAGAATACTAAAAACAGTAAGTTCATTTCGACATATATAATTCAGAAAAAGACCAGTGACATGCTAACAGATACAGACATAGTTAAGAAAATAATTAGAGTATGTGAGTATGCCAAGAATAACTGTTCTGACTGTTATTTTTGCAAGTTTGGATAATCAACATACAGTTTTTAAAAATTTTTGTTTTAATGTATATGTGTATATGTGTTTTAGAAAAAAGTATTTCAGGAAAATAGTTTTTGAACAGGCTATTTTACAGTCCACTAATGTAATAAAACCATTTTTCAGTCAATAAATACTTTAAAAATTATGTATTTTAATTATCTTAAGAATCCACTTTCATTCTCAAAAGTGAATTAGGAGGAAAAATTATATTGTCAACTCAGGCATAATCCACTGCTCATATCACTATTAGGATGACTTTCTAACCTTTTCCTATCACTTTAGTGACCTTGAAAGCCTATCTTCAACTATCCTGGGAAAAAAAAGCAATACAGAGAAGTAGATATGGTCCTGGGCATATGACAGAGGAAAGATTTCAAAGAATCAGGGAAACGATGGACTGTTCAATAAATGGGTGAGATAACAGGCTTTTCATTTGGAAACACACATGCAAAATTATATGTATTACAATTTCATCTCTACCTCACATTCTATACAAAAATAAACACCAAATAGGTAGAAGGTCTAAATTCGAGGTGTAAAACTTTAAAACTAGTACAAGAAAATCTTTATTCAGCAAAAATTCCTTAATGGGGATAGTCTCATCCACCAGAGGGCAGACAGCAGAAGCAAGAAGAACTACAATCCTGCTGTGGAACAAAAACCACATTCACAGAAAGATAGACAAGATGAAAAGGCAGAGGGCTATGTACCAGATGAAGGAACAAGATAAAACGCCAGAAAAACAACTAAATGAAGTGGAGATAGGCAAAATTCCAGAAAAAGAATTCAGAATAATGATAGTGAAGATGATCCAGGACCTCGGAAAAAGAATGGAGGCAAGGATGGAGAAGATGCAAGAAATGTTTAACAAAGACCTAGAAGAATTAAAGAACAAACAAACAGAGATGAACAATACAATAAGTGAAATGAAAACTACACTAGAAGGAATCAATAGCAGAATAACTGAGGCAGAAGAACGGATAAGTGACCTGGAAGACAGAATGGTGGAATTCACTGCTGCGGAACAGACTAAACAAAAATGAATGAAAAGAAATGAAGACAGCTGAAGAAACCTCTGGGACAACATTAAACGCAACAACATTCGCATTATAGGGGTCCCAGAAGGAGAAGAAGGAGAGAAAGGACCAGAGAAAATATTTGAAGAGATTATAGTCGAAAACTTTCCTAACATAGGAAAGGAAATAGCCACCCAAGACCAGAAAGCACAGCAAGTCCCATATAGGATAAACCTAAGGAGAAACACGCCGAGACACATAGTAACCAAATTGGCAAAACTTAAAGACAAAGAAAAATTATTGAAAGCAGCAAGGGAAAAAAGACAAATAACATACAAGGGAACTCCCATAAGGTTAACAGCTGATTTCTCAGCAGAAACTCTCCAAGCCAGAAGGCAGTGGCATGATATACTTAAAGTGATGAAAGGGAAGAATCTACAACCAAGATTACTCTACCCGGCAAGAATCTCATTCAGATTTGAAGAAGAAATCAAAAGCTTTATGGACAAGCAAAAGCTAAGAGAATTCAGCACCACCAAACCAGCTCTACAAGAAATGCTAAAGGAACTTCTCTAAGTGGGAAATACAAGAGAAGAAAAGGACCTACAAAAGCAAACCCAAAACAATTTAAAAAATGGACATAGGAACATACCTATCAATAATTACCTTAAACGTGAATGGATTAAATGCTCCAACCAAAAGACACAGGCTTGCTGAATGGATACAAAAACAAGACCCATATATATGCTGTCTAGAAGAGACCCACTTCAGACATAGGCACACATACAGACTGAAAGTGAGGGGATGGAAAAAGATATTCCATACAAATGGAAATCAAAAGAAAGCTGAAGTAGCAATACTCGTATCAGATACAATCGACTTTAAAATAAAGAACGTTACAAGAGACAAGGAAGGACACTACATAATGATCAAGGGAACAATCCAAGAAGAAGACATAACAATTATAAATACATATGCACCCAACATAGGAGCACCTAAATACATAAGGCACCTGCTAACAGCTATAAAAGAGGAAATCTACAGTAACACAATAATAGTGGGGGACTTTAACACCTCACTTACACCAATGGACAGATCATCTAAAATGAAAATAAATAAGGAAACAGAAGCTTTAAATGACACAATGGACCAGATAGATTTAACTGATATTTATAGGACATTCCATCCAAAAACAGCAGATTACACTTTCCTCTCAAGTGTGCATGGAACATTCTCCAGGATAGATCACACCTTGGGTCAAAAATCAAGCCTCTGTAAATTTAAGAAAATTGAAATCATATCAAGCATCTTTTCTGACCACAATGCTATGAGATTAGAAATGAATTACAGGGAAAAGAACGTAAAAAACACAAACTCATGGAGGCTAAACAATATGTTACTAAATAACCAAGACATCACTGAAGAAATCAAAGAAGAAATCAAAAAATACCTAGAGACAAATGACAATGAAAACACGACCATCCAAAACCTATGGGATGCAGCAAAAGCAGTTCTAAGAGGGAAGTTTATAGCTATACAAGCCTACCTCAAGAAACAAGAAAACTCTCAAATAAACAATCTAACCTTACACCTAAAGAAACTAGAGAAAGAAGAACAAACAAAATCCAAAGTTAGCAGAAGGAGAGAAATCACAGAGATCAGAGCAGAAGTAAATGAAATAGAAACAAAGATCAATAAAACTAAAAGCTGGTTCTTTGAGAAGATAAATAAAATTGATAACCATTAGCCAGACTCATCAAGAAAAAGAGGGAGAGGACTCAAATCGATAAAATTAGAAATGAAAAAGGAGAAGATACAACAGACACTGCAGAAATAACAAAGCATCCTAAGAGCCTACTACAAGCAACTCTATGCTAATAAAATGGACAACCTGGAAGAAATGGACAAATTACTAGAAAGGTATAACCTTCCAAGACTGAACAAGGAAGAAATAGAAAATATGAAGAGACCAATCACAGGTAATGAAATTGAAACTGTGATTAAAAACCTTCCAACAAACAGAAGTCCAGGAACAGATGGCTTCACAGGTGATTTCTATCAAACATTTAGAGAAGAGCTAACACCCATCCTTCTCAAACTCTTCCAAAAAACTGCAGAGGAAGGAACACTCCAAAACTCATTCTATGAGGCCACCATCACCCTGATACCAAAACCAGACAAAGATACCACAAGAAAAGAAAATTAGAGACCAATATCAATGATGAATAGAGATATAAAAATCCTCAGCAAAACAGTAGCAAACAGAATCCAACAACACATTAAAAGGATCACACACCATGATCAAGTGGGATTTATCCCAGGGATGCAAGGATTCTTCAATATACGCAAATCAACCAATGTGATACATCATATTAACAAATTAAAGAATAAAAACCATATGATCATCTCAATAGACGCAGAAAAAGCTTTTGACAAAATTCAACACTCATTTACGATAAAAACTCTCCAGAAAGTGGGCATAGAGGGAACATAATAAAGGCCATATACGAAAAACCCACAGCAAACATCATTCTCAATGGTGAAAAACTGAAAGCATTTCCTCTAAGATCAGGAACAAGACAAGGATGTCCACTCTCACCACTATTATTCAACATAGTTTTGGAAGTCCTAGCCACAGCAATCAGAGAAGGAAAAGAAATAAAAGGAATACAAAATGGAAGAGAAGAAGTAAAGCTGTCACTGTTTGCAGATGACATGATATATTCATAGAGAAATGCCACCAGAAAACTACTAGAGCTAATCAATGAATTTGGTAAAGTTGCAGGATACAAAACTATCACACAGAAATCTTTTGCATTCCTATACACTAATGATGAAAAATCTGAAAGGGAAATTAAGAAAACACTCCCATTTACCACTGCAACAAAAAGAATAAAATATCTAGGAATAAACCTACCTAAGGAGACAAAAGACCTGTATGCAGAAAACTATAAGACACTGATGAAAGAAATTAAAGATGATACCAACAAAGGAATAGATATACCATGTTCTTCGATTGGAAGGATCAATATTGTGAAAATGACTATACTACCCAAAGCAATCTACAGATTCAATGCAATCCCTATCAAATAACCAATGGCATTTTCGGAACTAGAACAAACCATCCTAAAATTTGTATGGAGACACAAAAGACCCTGAATAGCCAAAGCAGTTTTGAGGGAAAAAAACGGAGCTGGAGGAATCAGACTCCCTGACTTCAGACTATACTACAAAGCTGCAGTAATCAAGACAATATGGTACTGGCACAAAAACAGAAAGGTAGATCAATGGAACAAGATAGAAAGCCCAGAGATAAACCCACGCACCTATGGTCAACTAATCTATGACAAAGGAGGCAAGGATATACAATGGAGAAAAGACAGTCTCTTCAATAAGTGGTGCTGGGAAAACTGGACAGCTACATGTAAAAGAATGAAATTAGAACACTCCCTAACACCATACACAAAAATAAACTCAGAATGGATTCAAGATCTAAATTTAAGACTGGACACTATAAAACTCTTAGAGGAAAGCATAGGAAGAACACTCTTTGACATAAACCAGAGCAAGATCTTTTTTTATCCATCTCCTAGAGTAATGGAAATAAAAACAAAAATAAACAAATGGGACCTAATGAAACTTCAAAGCTTTTACACAGCAAAGGAAACCATAAACAAGACAAAAAGACAACCCTCAGAATGGGAGAAAATATTTGCAAACGAATCAAGGGACAAAGGATTAATCTCCAAAATATATAAACAGCTCATGCAGCTCAATATTAAAGAAACAAACACCCAATCCAAAAATGGGCAGAAGACATAAATAGAAGACATACAGATGGCCAAGAAGCATATGAAAATCTGCTCAACATCCTAATTATTAGAGAAATGCAAATCAAAACTACAATGAGGTATCACCTCACACCAGTTAAAATGGGCATCATCAGAAAATCTACAAACAACTAATGCTGGAGAGGGTGTGGAGAAAAGGGAACCCTCTTGCACTGTTGCTGGGGATGTAAATTGATACAGCCACTATGGAGAACAGTATGGAGGTTCCTTAAAACACTAAAAATAGAATTACCATATGATCCAGCAATCCCACTACTGGGCATATACCCAGAGAAAACCATAATTCAAAAAGGCACATGCACCCCAATGTTCATTGCAGCACTATTTACAATAGCCAGGTCATGGAAGCAACCTAGATGCCCATGACAGATGAATGGATAAAGAAGATGTGGTGCATATATACAATGGACTATTACTCAGCCATAAAAAGGAACGAAATTGGGTCATTTGTTGAGACGTGGATGGGTCTAGAGACTGTCATACAGTGTGAAGTAAGTCAGAAAGAGAAAAACAAGTATCGTATATTAAGGCATGTATGTGGAACCTAGAAAAATGGTACAGATGAACTGGTTTGCAAGGCAGAAGTTGAGACACAGATGTAGAGAACAAACGTATGGACACCAAGCAGGGGGAAAGCCGCGGGGGGGGGGGCGGATGGCGGTTTGATGAATTGGGTGATTGGGATTGACATGTGTACACTGATGTGTATAAAACTGATGACTAAGAAGAACCTGCTGTATAAAAAAATAAATAAAATTAAATTTAAAATTTTTAAAATAAGAAAAAGAGAGAGAAAGTAAGGAAAGAAGGAAGGAAGAAAGAAAGAGAGAAAGAAAGAAAACATGAGTCCATATTTCTGGGGGTAGGTCCTGGGCATTAGTTGTTTTTTGTTTTGTTTTTTTTGCGGGGGGTGGGGGGGAAGAAAAAAAAAAGAAATGTAAACCAAACCACACATGTAATTCAAAATGTTTCAGCAGCCAAATTAAAGTAAAAGAAATAGGGAAAATTAATTTTAATAATATATTTTATTTAACTCAATACATTTCACAATAGTATCATTTCAATATGAAATTAATAATCAATGTATAATAATATAAAAATACAAATGAGATGTTATTTTCATACTAAAAGTGTGTATTTTATACTTACAACATGTCTCAATTCAGACTAACCTCATTTCAAGTGTTCAATAGCTATGTGTGGTTAGTGGTTATCATACTGGACAACACAGCAATAGAGCTTTGTTACTCAAAGCGTTAGCACTACCTAAAACACAGAATCCCAGACCCAACCCCAGTCCTACAGAATCAATATCTCCATTTTAACAAGATCACATTAAAACTTTGAGATTTGCGCAACATGGATGGACCTAGAGATTATCATAACTAAGCGAAGTCATACAGAGAAAGACAAATATCATTTGATATCACTTTTATGTGGAATCTAAAAAAATGGTATAAATGAACTTATTTACAAAACAGAAATAGAGTCACAGATGTAAAAAACAAGCTTATGGTTATCAGGGGGTAAAGGCGGGGGGATAAACTGGGAGATTGGAATTGACATATACACATTACTATATATAAAATAGATAACTAATAAGGACCTAATGTATAGCACAGGGAGCTCTACTCAATACTCTTTAATGACCTATATGGGAAAAGGATCTAAAAAAGAGTGGATATATGTATATGTATAACTGATTCACTTTGCTGTACAGCTGAAACTAACACAACAGCATAAATCAACTATACTCCAATAAAAATTTTTAAATAAAATAAAAGTTTGAGAGACAAGGCCCAAGAGCAGAATTTCTCAAAAGGTGTGATGTGGTAAGATGGTCCTGGTGTACTTAAATAATGACTCCTTCAGCCCTCAGGATGGCAGTGGGGCTTAGCCAGAGACCCTGCTATTTACCTCTCATCTGTTTAGCACAGTCTGCCATGCAAAAATCCTTTTCTGTCTTTGACTTAGACAAAAAGTTTGGGAAGCCCTGCCCTAGAAAACCTCTCACACAGGTACGTAAAGAGACACGTACAGGGATGTCCATTGAAGAACCATCCATAAGACAAAAAATAATATGGGAAGAACCCAAGTATCCACCTGTGGAAGGTGACATAAATTGTGATATATTTATATTACTGGATACTATATATATTCCTCCCTCAGTGTCTGTGGGGGATTGATTCCAGGACCATATGAATACCAAAATCTGTGGATGCTCATTTCCCTTATATAAAATGACATAGTATTTGCAAATAATCTACGCACACCCTTTCATATACTTTAAATCATCTCTAGATTGCTTGTAACACCTAATACAATGTAAATGATATACAAATAGTTGTAAATACACTGTAAATGCTATTTCAATAGTTGCTGGCACGAGGCAAATTCAAGTTTTACTTTTTGAAACTTTCTGGAATTCCCCCCTCCCTTTTTTTTTTTTTGCCATGCCGCATGGCTTGTGGGATCTCAGTTCCCTGAGAGGGATTGGACCCAGGCCACAGCAGTGAAAGTCCAGAATCCTAACCACTAGGCCACCAGGGGACTCCCCCCTGCAAATATTTTTGATCTGAAGTTGATTGAATGTGCACATATGAAACCCACAGATATGGAGGGCCCACTGTAGTACTAAAAATGTTTGAACTAGATCTGAAGATATTGACATGGCCAGATATTGAGGCTAGTTATTGACCTCAGGGAGGGAAATACAGGAATAGAATTGGGAAGAGAATATAGGTGATTTCAACCATATAATTTTAATTTTTAAAAATTTCTAAAGCAAATATTAAAAAAAGTACATTTCTTCATTTTGGGTGATTGGTGCATGGGTGTACTGTAAGTATAAAATACACACTTTTAGTATGAAAATAACATATCTCATTTGTATTATTATCTTTGTACATTTTTGTATTTAGGAAGCTTTTTTTTCAAGAAAAACAAACCCAACCCAACCAAAACAGAAATAAAAGCACATATAATTTTAAATAAAACAGAAATATGTAGAATAAAAAGTCCTACTTCATTCCTTCCCTCAATCTCAGTCTTTTCCCCAGAGTTAACCATGGTTGAGAGCTTGGTGTATATTATTCCAAATAATTTTCTATACATTTACAAATATATCTTCTATATATTAATAGGCTCTAAAGGGGGAGAATACTGAATATATTTCTGGGACTTGCTCTTTTTACACAATATATTGTGGACATCTTTCCTTGTGAAAACATATCTAATTGCTACATAGTATTTCACTGTATGGATACTCATAATGTACTTAAAAGTAGCAGTAGAAAACTGGAAAGCACTCTTACCTGAAGATAAAGCAAAGGTTCCTTAAAAGTCTTTAAAATTATATTTATTTTTTCTCTCATCCAATAAATTTGATATAAAGAAAATGTGAAAGTTGCCTCTACCTCTCCCTTTAGAGAGGCATAAGTAGATTAATAACTTAGAATAAAAGTTCCTGCAATTCGCTACTTCCTTTCTCCGTAATTGGGAGATGAACATGACACCCTTCCTAACAATTCTAGGGCCATGATTCTGAACAGATTATTCAACTTGTCACATAAAGTGACTCTACATCATTTTACTCAACTGGTTCTGCTACATATATATGTGTGTGTATGTGTGTGTGCATATTTATATATGCACATATATATATGGTTTTTACCCTTGGTGTTTTGAAAATAAAGAATATATCTGCTATGCAATGATCAGTTTTAAAACTGACATTCAGAAAAATGAGGTTTTGAGCTTATATTCTGATTCACTGTAAAGCTAAAGCATAAATTACTTGCCTAGCTTCACCAATCCCTGTCTACATCATGTTTTCTGCCTTATCTTTTCCAGACTTTTCTCCAAGGATGTGGGGTGCCCTGGTTCTTGTTTTCAATTCAAATTTCATCAATTCAAGAGATACTTACTCAGTACCTACAGATCTAAAGCCCTGTCTGGTTACTAGAGAAGGTCCAGAGACGGACAAGCTAGTAGTCTCTGCCTTCAGAGAGCTTACAATCTATTTTAAAGAGTTATAATACAAGGCAGAATAAACAGGGCCACATAGAAGTTTGCAGTGTGGTAGGGGTATACAGATTAGAGAGTGCCCTCTGGTGGAACGGGGATGAGATGGTGAAAAAAGACAGAGGCCTCTGAGTAAAGACAGAATTTTCATAGGAAAAGAGTAAGGAAAACAGGTATTCTGGGGAGCAGACATTAGGCAGGAAGCTAAGGGGCTGTGTTCAGGGCAGAGTGAGTTGTCCAGATGTGTCAGAGTTGAGAGGATGTTATAAAGACTTTGAATTAAATTAGTCTGGGGAGTCCTGTAGATAACTTGGTATTAAATGAGTCATCAAAAGTTTTTAGGCTGGAGAGTTAGGTGATTAAGAACTTCATTTTGGGAAGATTTATCTGATGGAAAGTGCGTAAGATGAGTCAAAGCAGGAGACTGGGGACTTGGAGACCATTGAGAAGGTTACTGCAATATTTTAGATGAGGTGAAACATCTTCAAGATTAAAAGTAAAGGGAAGGGCTTCCCTGGTGGCACAGTGGTTGAGAGTCCGCCTGCCGATGCAGGGGATGTGGGTTCGTGCCCCGGTCCGGGAGGATCCCATGTGCTGCGGAGCGGCTGGGCCCGTGAGCCATGGCCGCTGAGCCTGCGCGTCCGGGGCCTGTGCTCCACGGCTGGAGAGGCCACGGCAGTGAGAGGCCCGCGTACCGCAAAAAAAAAAAAAAGTAAAGGGAAAAGTCAAAGAGGTTGTTAGGTTAAAGGAAAAATAAAACTGGGGAACGTCCCCCCCCCTTATTTTTCTTTAAAGGGGAAACAGAGACCTGAGATTATATGAAGGCAGAAAAGAAAGATGAGTAGAGAAGGAGAGATTATTGACGCTAGGAAGGAGAGAGAGTCCAATCATTGAATCAAAGTCTGAGAGGAGAGGATGAAATAGCCCAAGTGGAGGTGTTCATCTTAACAAGGAAAAGCAAAACTTTGTATTTCAAAGGAGGATGTGACAAGAGGAGGGAGAGTGAAAATACATAGAAACTTATGAAGTTGAGACAAAGGAAGTTGGGGAAATTATGGCCAATAATCGCAGCCTTCTCAGAAAGAAGGAGGCAAGTTCATCTGCGTAAAGGAACTAGGGAGACAGGGTACTTGCTGTGAATGGGGGGCACTTGGAAAAGATCAAAGGGGCCATAACAAAGAGTAAAAGAACATAGTTTAAAAATTGCTAAGATACCTAAAAGCAAAAGCGACCAAAGGAGAAATAGTTAAAATGGTCTTATTCCAAATTAACAACCTTTGTGCTTCAAAGGACACCATTAAGAAAGCGAAAATACAGGCCACAGAACGGGAGAAAATATTTGCAAATCCTATATCTGATAAAGGTCTCGCATCCTAAATACATAAAAAAACACTCTTACAACTCAACAATTTAAAAATGGGCAAACGAGGTGAATAGACATTTCTCCAAAGAATTACGAATAGCCAATAAGCCTATGTGAAAATACACAATATCACTAGTCATTAGGGAAATGCAAATCACAATGTGGTATCATCTCACACCCACTAGAATGATCATAATCAAAAACAAATGGCTGTAATAAAAATAACAAGTGTTGGTGAAGGTGTAGAGAACTTGGAACTCTCATACATTGCTGGTGGGAATGCCAAACGGTGCAGCCATTTTGAGTTTGGCATTTTCTCAAACAGTTAAACATAGGGTTACCATATGACATAGCAGTTTCATTCCTAGGTATATCTCAAAAGAAATGAAATTGTATGTCCACACAAAAACTTGTACACAAATATCCACAGCAGCATTCTTCATAATAGCTGAAAAGTGGAAATAAATATCTATTAACTGATGAATGGATAAACAAAATGTGGGATGTGTCCGTAGAGTATTATTCAGTCCTGAAAAGGAATGAAGTACTGATACCTGCTACAACATGATGAACCTTAAAAATGAACCTGGAAAACATTATGCTAATTGAGAGAAGCCAGACACAAAGGGCACATACTATATGATTCAATTTATATTAAATGTTCAAAACACATAAATCCACAGGGTCAGAGAGTAGATTAGTGGTTTCCAGGGACTGGAGGAAAGGGAGAATGGGGGAATTCAGAGTGACTGCTAATAGATACAAGGTTTCCTTTTTGCAGTGATGAAAATGTTCTGGAATTACACAGTGTGATAGTTGTACAACTTTGTGAATATACTAGAAATCAATGATTTGTACAATTTAAACAGGTGAATTTTATGACATGTGAATTATATCTAAGAAAAAAAGATTGTTAGGCAGCTGTAAGTTCAGACAACCTGTATTTTGTTCTACATATATTCAGAATGGAACCACAACTTTTCTAGGCTATAAGAAGTCACACAAGTCAGGCTATGGGAGTTACCCTGAGCAGGGTATTGGCAAGACAGGTATGACAGAGGTAATGAAGAGCACGTTGTTGAAATGGATATCTATAAAAGTTCAGGCTCTTTCAAAACCTAACAGTAAAAATGCAAACAATCCAATGAGGACACAGGCAAAAAAAAAAAAGAACAGACATTTCACTGAAGAGAATACACATGTGGCAAATAAGCATATGAAAGGATGTTCAACATCATTAGCCACCAGGGAAACGTAAATTAAAACCACAATGAGATATCACTACACATCTCTCAGAATGAAATAAAAGATAATGACAACACCAAATGCTGGTAAAGATGCAAAGAAACTGGGCTATTTATACACTGTTGGTAGGATTGTAAAATGGTACAGCCACTCTGAGAAACAGTTTGGCAGTTTCTTATAAAACTAAACACCAACCTACCATATAACCTAGCAATTTCACTCCTGGACATTTATCTCAGAGAAGTGAAAACCTCTGTTCACACAAAAACCTTTACACAAATGTTTATAACAGCTTTATTCATAGTACTGAAAACTGGAAACAACCCAGATGTCCTTTAACAGGTAATGGTTAAACAAACTGCATTACACCATGGATATTTCTGGGCAATAAAAAGAAAACTATTGTTAACTACAACAACCTAGATGAATCTCTAAGGAATTATGCTGAGTGAAGAGAAACAATCCCAAAAGGTTATATGAGGTATGATTTCATTTATATGAGATTCTTAAAATGACAAAAATTATACACATGGAGAATAGATTAGTGGTCGCAAGGGTGAGGGACAGGAGGGTGGACGAGAGGAAGGTGGCAATAAAGGGGCAATAAGAGGGATCCCTGTGGTAATGGAAATGTTCTGTATCTTGACTGTATCCATGTCAATATCCTCCTTGTGATATTGTGCTATAGGTTCGCAAAGTATTATTGGGGGAAATTGGATGAGTACACTGGATATCTCTGTATTAATTCTTAAAACTGCATGTGAATCTACAATTATCTCAAAATAAAAAGTTCAATTAAAAAATAGTTCAGGGCTTCCCTGGTGGCGCAGTGGTTGAGAGTCCGCCTGCCGATGTAGGGGACGCGGGTTCGTGCCCCGGTCTGGGAAGATCCCACATGCCGCGGAGCGGCTGGGCCCGTGAGCCATGGCTGCTGAGCCTGCGCGTCCGGAGCCTGTGCCCCGCGGCGGGAGGGGTCACAACAGTGAGAGGCCCGCCTACCGCAAAAAAAAAAAAAAAAAAAAAAAAATAGTTCAGTTTGGGCTGGAGTCAGGTTGATCAAAATCTAACATACAGTTTTCACATTTATAATACAGGGATCAGAATACCTACTAAGGAGAATTTTTAAAAATATATGTAAAGTGAGTAGATTTGGGAACATGAGTTCTCTTAATGATAAATGGTACTTTAATATAACTTCTACCATTACGGAAATGGCTCAGGAACTGCAAACGGCTGGCTGTTTCCAGAGGATTTATTATCAAGGACTGTGAATGCACACAGGCTTGCAGGGCACATTCATAACACTAAATCCCATAAGAAACCAGACCCCCAAATGCAAGCTGGGCCCTCTCATTGAGAGATTCCTTCCGTTCAAAAATGTTGTAAGTCATGAAAGAAAGGATCTAAATAAATCTAATACATATTTATGTGAGTCAGAGAACTGCAGTTAAGGGTCAGCTGCAGCACAGAAATTACCAAAACTGGCTCTGGAGCCCAACTGCCTGGATATGAATCCCACCTCATCAATTACTAACCATGTGACCATAGGCAAAAATAAGTGGTTCTCTGGGCCTCAGCCTCCTCATGTATCATCAATATTATAAGACTCAATGAGATAATACATATACACTTGAGCATAGCAATCCATAAGTACTCAATAAATGTTAGCTCTTATTAGCAATTAAAAGGGGCTATAATAATAAACTAGTGTAATCCAACCTTTACTGCACAGAAGGAATCACCTCAACAACATTCTCAGCCTTTACTTGAACATATCCAGTGATGGGCAGCTCACTGCTTTTCAAGGCAATCTATTCCAATTTTAGGCATCTGTAATCACTAGGAAGTTGTTGCTTCTATTTTTATTTCAAATCTTTCCTTCAACTTCCAAACATTAGTCTTGGTTCTGCCTTTTCAAGCTATGAAAGACATCTGGGCCCTCTTCCACACAGCATGTCACATATTTGGCACCTGCTCTCTCATCATGTAGCACTTCTGGAAACTAGTCTGCTCCTGTCTTGTCCTATGACTCAGGACACAGCTCTCTGAACCAGTTTCCTCAGGTCAAAAGTAAGAGCTCCAGATTAAATAATCTCTAAGGTTTTTTTCCCCAGAGGCAAGAACTATGATTTTACTTATGCTTTCCCCCAGTTACTCTGCTTTGGCCTCTCGGGAACTTTTCAGTCCCCTCATTACCTTGCCACCATCTGTCCAGTATGCCTCAGTTGGTTGACATCCTTCTTAAAATGTAACTCCCAGAAGGGAACGCAATACTAAAGTTCTGGCAACAATAGTCAAGTGTACTGTAAAACTCCCTCCTCCATATTAGATGTAACTTAATATAAGCATTTGGGGCTACTGTCTTACCACTTTGCTTTAGGTGAGCTTATAATTAACTAAAATCTCTGGGGGTTTTGCCATAAAATGCTATCGTCTCCATCTTGTATACACAGAGTTGACTTTTGGAATTTAAGTTCAGGATTTTATATTTACTTGTTTAATGTCATCTCTTTAAGCTTTGTTCCATCATTGCAGGACATAAAGCTTTATTTGAATCTTAATTGTGTCATTCATTATCTTAATGAAGGTACACTAATCATATTCTTAACAATTAGGAAAACTTTTTAAAAAAATCTTTTCATATTCCACTACACACAAGTGCTTATATGCAAAAACTGCTTCCTTACTATTAATGCTGGATTTTCTTTTTAACTTTAAGATATTTCTTAAGAGTTCTTATTGTACAAACAGATAGAAAACATGTTTTGGACCTATCAACCTCATCAGTTCTCTTTTAATAATTCTAAAACCTATGTGTGACATAAAACACTCAAAACAAAGAGCAGGGTATGCCTCTTATGTGTTGTGACTGCCTGGTGGAAGAAGAGACCAATCCACACCACCTTGCAAATGTTTGCACCTTCCTGCTACTTGTCTGTCACAATAGTGCCTGCATGATTCTCCTTTGTTAATTAAATAAGGGATTTTGAAACATCGCTAGACTATCCTGTCCTTCAGAAGTGAAAAAGGTAAAATTTATTAAAGAAATGTTGTCACAGACAATTTAATCAACTTCAGAATTGGTTACTGCTTACCTCCATTATAAAAACTTCCAGTGACAAGCACTCATTGTTTTTGCTTTTGTAGGGCTCCAGAATTTGCTGTGTTATATTCCTTTATGTCATACTAACGTCAAAATGACTGTGTTCAGGGCTTTTCTGGTGGCGCAGTAGTTGAGAATCTGCCTGCCAATGCAGGGGACACGGGTTCGAGCACTGGTCTGGGAAGATCCCACATGCCGCGGAGCAACGGGGCCCGAAGTGAGCCACAGCTACTGAGCCTGCGCGTCTGGAGCCTATGCTCCGCAACAAGAGAGGCCACAATAGTGAGTGGCCCCCGCTTGCCGCAACTAGAGAAAGCCCTTGCAAAGAAACAAAGACCCAACACAGCCAAAAATAAATAAATAATAAAGGAATTCCTTAAAAAAAAAAAAAAAAGACTGTGTTCAGGTTGGAAGATGTTCATTCCATTAATTGGACTATGATTCTGGATGCTAGATGCTGCCTCTTTCAAAGATAAAACTGTCCCAAATTTTTGCTAGCAAAAAAAATAATAATCTGTGCTTTTTATTATCTATAAATTATACCTCAATAACATTTTAAAACATGAAAATTGTAAAGAGTTCATCTTTCAGATAAATTTTGGTATTTCTCTCCCCATTGTATGACTTCCTCATATTCTCTGCATGAATAGGGATTTGTGATTAATAATTTTGACACTAGGGGCTTCCCTGGTGGCGCAGTGGTTGGGAGTCCTCCTGATGATGCGGGGGACACAGGTTCGTGCCCCGGTCTGGGAGGATCCCACATGCTGCTGAGTGGCTGGGCCCGTGAGCCATGGCCGCTGAGCCTGCGCGTCCTGTGCTCTGCAACGGGAGAGGCCACAACAGTGAGAGGCCTGCATACCGCAAAAATAATAATAATAATTTTGACACTCAAACTTAACTGACCATCTATTATCATGCTGACATGCTAATAACAGCAAAAATGCAAAACAACATAGACACTAGAATCTTGACCCACTTCAAATCCTTGACCTTGCTTCGCTGCATAGTTTCACCCCTGGTTTTCTCTGTAGGCTTTACAAAGGTTGATGCCACTGTTCTCAAGAGTCTATATGTTGTGGCTGCCATTGGCCTGATCTCAAGTTGATGACATGTACCCTCAAGCAATTCCCTCTCCTGGGGCCATAAGGAGGGTGTTCCCACATCCTTCTTGGACAAAATGGGTCCTCTATGACAGGGTTCCCCAACTCCCGGTACTGGTCTGTGGCCTGTTAGGAACCGGGCCACACAGCAGGTGGTGAGTGGTGGGTGAGCGAGTGAAGTTTCATCTGTATTTACAGTCGCTCCCCATTGCTTGCATTACCGCCTGAGCTCCACCTCCTGTCAGATCAGTGGCAGCTTTAGATTCTCATAGGAGCTCGAGCCCTACTGTGAACTGCACATGCAAGGGATCTAGGAGCTGAGGCGGTGATGCTAGGCAGTGGCTGCAAATACAGATTATCATTAGCAGGGAGGTTTGACTGAACAGAGACCATAATAAATCAATTGCTTGCAGACTCATATCAAAACCCTATCAGTGAGTGGCAAGTGACAATTAAGCCGCATCTTACGGAGTAGACTGGACATAAGCAACACACTTCGGGTGTCACTGTCTCCCATCACCCCCAGATCGGACCATCTAGTTGCAGGAAAACAAGCTCAGGGCTCGCACTGATCCTGCATTATGGTGAGTTGTATAATTATTTCATTATATATTACAATGTAATAATAATAGAAATAAAGTGCACAATAAATGTAATGTGCTTGAATCATCCCGAAACCATCCCTCCCCCTGGTCTGTGGAAAAATTGTCTTTCATGAAACCAGTCCCTGATGCCAAAAAGGCTGGGGACCGCTGCTCTATGACATCTATTCATATGAATTATTTTAACCTGGAAGAACTTTGTGATCCATAACAATAAAACATTAGTATGAACTATGAGCTAGATCACTGAAATATGCAATTATGTTATATGTAACTAGATGTGAGATAATAAAGTGTGTATTAAAATGAGATTCTATCTGTAACCTATTTTAATCAGCACAATCCAAAAATTATTCATAAAAAAGAGCCAAGTGTAGTGGGAAGCAGCTGTATAGCACAGGGAGATCAGCTCGGTGCTTTGTGACCACCTAGAGGCGTGGGATACGGAGGATGGGAGGGAGACGCAAGAGGGAGGAGATATGGGGATAAATGTATATGTACAGCTGATTCACTTTGTTATAAAGCAGAAACTAACACACCATTGTAAAGCAATTATACTCCAATAAAGATGTTAAAAAAAAAAAAAAGAGCCAGGTGCTTAAGGCCTCATTCTAAATATCCTCTCTAAGCCTTAGCCTATATACCCATCTTAACCAGACTCTTTAAACTGCGAAATGGGAATCAATTAGTCTGGCTTTACCATAAATCATTTCACCCTAACTCCTTACACTTTAGCAAGTTTATCTATAAAATGAGTAGGTTAGACTAAATCATTAATTTTCAGTCTGCATGCTCAGACTCAGAGGAGACTTCCAAAAAGTAATACTGGGCTGGAAGTTACTTTTATTTCAAAAAGCTTATTTGTTACATCATCTAACTAAAATGTCAAATTTCTTTTTTTCTGAGCTGGAATTACAGTCCTAACTAACCATGATTTTCTCACGTTGACCAGAAATCCTGGTTGGCTTTGGTCAATAAAATTAGAAAACAAATAAATTATTACCTAATGCAGAGCAGGAAATCTTTCAAAATTTGGAGGCCATGGGAAACAAAATTAATTTAAAAGATCTTTGCAAAGAAAAAAGTGCAAATCACAGAGCTAGGTCACTGAATTATTCTTTCAGCTAATATTTATTGTTTATTTACCTGTACCAGGTTTTCCTCTAGGCCTTAGTATTACAAGGATAACATTGAGAAGCCCACGGCCACAGTCTAATAAAGGGGATGATCTATTAGGTGTCTTCCAATTGTGGTATAGGAAGTCTATTTATTTGTTAATGGGGAAGTTGGTTGTTGGTGGTGTGGTGTTTTAATTTATGATTCCCCCCTTAATTGTAGGTAGGATATAAGAAATTTTAAACTTCCTCACAAAGGGCACAATACCTCCTGCCCACTTTTCATAATGATGTCAGCTTTTATGCCATCACCAGGAATTCCTAGGTGTACATTTCAGAAATCTAGAACTTATACCTCAAACACCAAGGAAATGGAGTATTGGGGTCCCTCCTGAGGCTGTAGGCTACAAGCTAAAGCAAGGACTGGGGCAGTTCAGGATGACAAAGAGCCAGATTTTCTCTGTCTAGGCCTCAGTGCAAGTGAATCCTGAGGGAAAAGAGTGATTCTTAGTTCCTAAATAGTATAAAATAGAACATGCTTGTTTCTTCCCTCTATATAATAAATCTCTAAAAAACCACAGAGGCCTTGGAAGGTTACTACACATTGCTGGTTTGGTACAGAGCCATCATACACAGGCCCAGAAAACATCATTTCCCTGGCTGGGAGAGCAACAATTTTAAAGTATAGGATAGAAATGAGGTCTTAGACAAGTAGACCTCAAAATGCAAAGTCTAAGTGGTGTCAGTTTTTTTTTTTTTTTTTTTTTTTTTTTGCGGTACGTGGGCCTCTCACTGTTGTGGCCCCTCCCGCTGTGGAGCACAGGCTCCAGACGCGCAGGCCCAGCGGCCATGGCTCACGGGCCCAGCCGCTCCGCGGCATGTGGGATCCTCCCGGACCGGGGCACGAACCCGTGTCCCCTGCATTGGTAGGCGGGCTCTCAACCACTGCGCCACCAGGGAAGCCCCTGGTGTCAGTTTTAATGGAAAATAAATTGCTTCCAACAAAACGCTGTTCAACCCTTGAATAGTTGTAGTTTATTACATATATTAAAGGATATGTTTCTTAATCCTCTATTTGCAAATATAGAGTTTAAGCATCATAAAAGAACAAGTGTTTCCCCTCTTAATTTAAGTGAGCTCTGACTCAATCTGCTTTTTGAAACTTTTAATAAAAAAACATTCAGGGCTTCCCTGGTGGTGCAGTGGTTGAGAATCCGCCTGCCACTACAGGCGACATGGGCTCGGTCCCTGGTCCAGGAAGATCCCGCATGCCGCAGAGCAGCTAAGCCCATGTGCCACAACTACAGAGCCTGCGCTCTAGAGCCCATGAGCCACAACTACTGAGCCCATGTGCCACAACTACTGAAGCCCACGTGCCTAGAGCCCATGCTCTGCAACAAGGGAAGCCACCACAATGAGAAGCCCACGCGCTGCAACGAAGAGTAGCCCCCACTTGTCACGCAGAGAAAAGCTCGCGCGCAGCAACAAAGACCCAATGAGGCCAGAAACAATATATAAATGAAATAATAAATAAATTTATTTTTAAAAACATTCAGTGATAAATACTCAAATGATGATATGACTATAGAACACTATCCTCTTATTTTAGACAGTACTTTCCTTTTACATAGGTTCTAACATATCAAAACAAATATGTATGTGTCCATGTGAGCATTCAGAGGTGCTTCCCCTGCATGTCCTCTATTTGACCCATTTCTTCTATGGAAGTTCCATATGGAAAGTATTGGTCCAACTCAAAAACCAACTATCTAAATTCAATTATTCTCTCCCCTGGTGTGAGGGCAGGAATTTGTGAGAACACAAGGCCTGACAGGCAGAGGGAAACACTCAGAAAAATGAAAAGCTCTATGAATAAGAATAGAAGTTTCCTGGTCTCTGGGTGTAAAACAATCCCTCTTCCAGTCATCTCTCAGTCTGAGATGTCCAGAAAGGGGTATCTGATAGAGGCCCATAGTTTTCACCAGAAATCTTAATTCCAGCCATCACATATATTCAGAAATGCCAGATTCATCTGCTTGGCTGGCATAGATTTGCTCTTGGATATAGACTGCTAGAGGGAAAAATTGTGACGTCTGAAATCACAATGCTCTTGCCCTGATTCTTTCCCCAGAAAACATTTCTTTTGCTCACTGTCCTGGAACATTTCCCCTGGGGAGATCTATAAGCCAAGGATGACAGGTTATAGCACATCCATGTCAATGGTACCTCACAGTTCCAATGCTGCGGAGCAACTAGGCCTGTGAGCCACAACTACTGAGCCTCCACGTCTGGAGCCTGTGCTCTGCAACAAGAGAGGCCGCGATAGTGAGAGGCCCGCGCACCGCGATGAAGAGTGGTCCCCGCTTGCCACAACTAGAGAAAGCCCTCGCACACAAACGAAGACCCAACACAGCCAAAAATAAATAAATTTTCCCTTTAAAAAAAAAAAAACTGAACTGAATCTGAGCACTAGACAGAACCTTCAGTCTTTCTCCATCTGGCCTACTTACACCTGAAATATACAGATTTCTTCTAAATCCTGGCTAATCATTTTGGCTCATTTGTAAATGGAAGGTCAGAGGTTTACAGCTGGACCATAAAGTCTATATTTCAGAACCCATTTTACTGCATGAATATCATTCAATAAAAAGTACAAGCCAGGAATTTCCCCTTTTTTGGTTCACTCAAGCTCCAGACTCTCCTTGTACATCCACCCCTTCTTGAGAATCATGGCACAGAGTTTCACAGCCAAAAATAAGGCACAAGGTCAAGCAGTGCTCCTTTTGCAGAGAGGATATTCCCTCCCTTCCTTTTGGAAACACTTCAACTAACTTCAGCTAACCTTGTTTTAGTTTGGCTGCTTTGCCTCATTTCAAAAATATTTCATTATACTCCATAGCCCTTCCCTTGATGCCCTAGTTAATTAAGTTTACATAATTTCCTAGTTTTGAACAGCTTGTTCTGGATTTTCTCTCCTTTAATGTTCTGCCTTTACTGACTGCTTAAAATCCTCAACTGCGAACTTGGGAAAGGATGTATAACCTCGAAATTCACTGTTCTACACATCAAAAGGCAAGTCAGTATTGTGATTCTTTAAGAGATCTGAGATCATCTGTTCCAGGAAACAAAGAGATTGTTAGGTGGAATCTAGCAATAAGCCAGTAATAATAAACACAGAGATGTCACTAGTTATATTCTTTCACATACAAAAATGAACTTGGTCATTCCTTTACTTATAATGTATTTCACATTTACTAAGATCGTTTGAGATTCTTTCTCTTTGCTTAGGAACTCAGAGGATTAATAAAAAAAATTATTACTATGACTCACACTGATTTATATCCCTTCTCAAACAAAATTCTGAACTGACATTTTGTCCGTCTGTTGGTGCCATAATTGAATGGCTTGTAAGGCATTGAAAAATCCATTACTTTTGGCCATCTTAGTGGCTGATGTGAATTGCAGCACAACCAATGAAAGTTTCCAATAATGAATATGGTCAAAATTAATAGGTCAGCTGTGCCACAATCTGGTCCATCTGCTGCATATATACAGCCTCAGAGGACAATGAGGAAGGAAAGTGAACCCAAAACATCAACACCAATATCCTAAGGTCTTTCATGATCTGCAAAATGGCAGTAGGCTTTGAAATTACTCTAAAACCTGCTTTTCCCATTAATTCTTTCATTTTCTTGGTACTATGGGGACAATAAAACTATTCATTTTCATAAATGGTCATTCTTAAGACTGATCAAAGTTTCATCCAGTTTTCTCTTGCTCATGTTAACTCTATAAGACAAAGTCAAGGGCCCCTTCCTCCATGAGCCCACATCAGAACAGAAGCAAGGAAAGTGACTTTCAAGGTTGCAGCAAATCTCCTTCAAAAACACTCTATCCACCAACCAAGAATAAGTCTGAAATGGCAAAACCAAACAAGTGCATTTTTTAAAAGTACTCTCGGGTGGATCAGCTCGGTGCTTTGTGTCCACCTAGAGGGGTGGGACAGGGAGAGTGAGAGGGAGACACAAGAGGGAGAGGATATAGGGATATATGTATATGTATAGCTGATCCACTTTGTTATAAAGCAGAAACTAACACACCACTGTAAAGCAATTATACTCCAGTAAAGATGTTAAAAAAATAAAAAAGTACTCTCGGGTGACTTTTCTGGTGGTGAGATTCCCTCACTGAACCATGCTGGGTCAGCCAGGATTCTTGCTGTGTAACAATCAGTCCTCCTCCCTGGAGGGATCAGTGCTTTTATCTCTGGTGATTTTGTCCATAACTGACAGCTAAATGTGCTGACTTTTCAGAAACATGCTTTGCACAAATCTCATTCCAGTGTTCTTTTATTTCTGTTGAAGATTATGTTGTTTCACATGAAAAGAAACACTGTAAGATGGGAGGTTTCTGTAAAAAAAAAATTTTTTTTTAAATCTGTTTCCACATACAGCCTGCAGATTTTTTTTACCCAGACATAAATAATCACTTCCTGAAAGCATAGCTGAAGGTCATATTATGCAGTGATGAGATGTCTAGCAAAGGAATACATACTTTTCAATTTACAAGCTCACAGATAAGTGTCGGTACTTGGAGGGAAAAAATTCATAGGTGTGGGAATGAAAGATAAGATATGAAACACTGGCTAATTGGCTAATTCAAAAGGAGAGCTTCTCCTTGGAACAAGCGTTTGGAACAAGCGTAATCCCCATTATGATAAGCACTTTGCAGGTGTGCTGAAAGGAGGCAAGAGAAAGTTTGGCAATTAAGTTAGTGTTTTCCCCAGTAAATACTGACTCCAACAGGAGTATCAAAGAGTGTGACGCAATTATGAAACTAAATTTCACAGGATTTGGTGGCTGAAGATAGTTTGTCAATGACTTACTGAAAATGCTCATAATTCATAACAGGCTTCTCAAACACTTTCTGATCATATGCTTTAAAAGACGGATTAAAATGCCCTTCTTTTACCTTTGGGCCTCAGTGGACATGTATAAGTATCACAGGATATTTCCTGTGATAACAAACAGTGAAAAGAGACCTGGAAATATGCAAACTATCCTAATACTCTCTTTAGGATGCTATGGGAAAGATTAGGATAATGAAATCCCACAGGGAAGAGCAGAAGAGAATCAAGATGTCCCCAGTACCCTAAACAGCATCCATTTTAAGGAAAAAAATTTATTTGATAAACTCCTCTTAAAATATTTTTTAAAATGATCAAGATTAGATTTCATTTCTCATGACAGTCTTACAAGGTTACTAATTGTTACAATACTTTCAGGCTATGTATTTAAATTTGGGGGACAGAACTGCTGTCTATCCATAGTCTGGCACATCTACCTGTAACCTGACCACTTCAGTCGTCCTGCACAGGCCTCATAACTGGCTGGCATGCTCCTAGCAGGGCTTCAGCTGAGCCCAAGATTTTTTCCCCATTGTTTTTATTTCATTGTTCTTGAATGCTTTACTGTTATCAATGTTAGAAGTTTTGAATCCTTTGCTGTTTAATGCATTTGTTGTGTGTGTTACACATTCAAGACACTCAGAAAAAGGTGAACCTGGAATAAAACAAGATTGGTGGGATCAAACTAGGAAAACAATAAGACATTCAAAAACAATGATAAAGGCAAAGACAGAAAAAACACAAAGACATAGAACACAGTTTAAAGGGCCATACTGTGTCAAATCAATGGTTCATTCAGTTCAATGTCTTCTCTCTGACAGCGGCATCAGGGTGAGTTTTGTGGTAAAGCTTGTCATTCACTCTTTGATCTTGTCCTCAGAAGGTTAGAAAGACATCCTGAACATACCTAGCTTTCATTAATAATACATTAAGGATCTTGTCATAATCCAGTCTTGGATTTATTGGTATTTCTATCAAGTTATTTGTGTTTTCTTTTAATTGTTGAAATGAATAATTCTCATTTATTTTATTATTTTTAATTAAAAAAATTTTATTTATTTTTAAATAACATGGATTCTAGTCCAGACTCTGCCAGTAATTGAGTATTTGACCATGAGTATGGTGAATAATCTCTGTATCTGTATCCCCATCTATATAATAATGAGGCATAGCCAAATTGATCAATGAGGTCCTTCACTGCTCTAAAATTCTATGATTTGGCTACCAAATTCCAAGAGAATGATAATATACCCACCTTTACCTTATACTTGCCCACCGTTTTCCAGGCTGTAGTTAACTTCCTCTACCTTTGTCTTCTCAGACATGAAAGAACCAGTTTCTCTTGGTTGAAAGGAACCTCAAAAATGATCTAAGACAACCCACAGGATGCTGGATCACCATTGCAGAATTCCCTACTAGCAGTCATCTTGCTCCTGTTTGGATACTATTATTGATGGAGAATTACAAGAACTCCCAAGGCGGCCCAATTCATTTGCAATTAACTCCAACTGTCAGAAATTATTCTGATATGAATTCAGATATAAATGTTGGAATAAATCTATCTCCTTGAAACTTCCTGCTTCTTCCCTCTGGGGCAAGATAGCACAGCTCTCAACCTTTTTCCAAATGTTTCACATGACAGATCTTCTAATCTGAAGGAAGCTAACACATTCTTTTTTTTTTTTTATAATGACCTTTATTGAGGACTGAATGGTGTTCCTGACCCCCCAGCACTTCAGAATTTTTGTTGTTGCTGTTTTTGGCCACGCCGTGTGGCTTGTGGGATTTTAGTTCCCTGACCAGGGAATGAACCCAGGCCCTCGGCACTGAGAGCGCAGAGTCCTAACCACTGGACCGCCAGGGAATTCCCACAGCTATCATGTTCTTATAAGTCTTCTCTCTTCTCCATGCCAATCACTGGAGAATATAGCCTTTATTCCTATATCATAGTGTTGAAGCCTTTCATTGGCTGCTCTTCTCTGAACGAACTCCAGGTTGACAGTACCTGTCTTAATGTATGTCATCCCAGATGGAAACTAACATTTTAGCCATGGGACAGTTAAGTGCTAAAGACAAAAGGATTATATCTTCCCTTCTTTCAAACATGTATTTGGATGTTTCTATTAACATAACTAAGATCATATTAACTTATGAGGTTTATACTTTTTAATATTTGTAACGCATTGCTATCCAGCTCTGTTTCCCCCACCTTATAGTTGCAGCCAGATACAGATAGCAGCTGAGAAACACAAAGAGAAAGATGGCCACTACAGGTGTTAGAAGACATGACTCTTATTAGCTGTGTGACCTCTGGCAAACAAGTTCCATTTCCTGTGCCCCGGTTTTCTCATTTCTAAAATGGAGAGGAGAACAATTTTTTTAAATATCTAAGATATTATAAAGATAAATCAGTAGATGTACTTATTATTTTCTTAAGTTAAAAGACCTATGAAAAACAGTCGGGCAGCTCCTAAAATGGTTAAACAAAGAGGTATCATATGACCCAGCAATTCTATTCCCAAGTATATACACAAGAGAAATGAAAATATATATCCACACACAGAAAAAAAAACTTTACACAAATGTTCACAGCAGCATTATTTATATGAGCTAAAAAGTAGAAACAAGGACTTCCTTGGTGGCACAGTGGTTAAGAATCCGCCTGCCAATGCAGGGGACATGGGTTTGATCCCTGGTCCGGGAAGATCCCACCAGGCATGGAGCAACAGAGCCCATGTGCCACAACTACTGAGCCTGTGTTCTAGAGCCCCCGAGCCCACAGGCTAAGCCTGTGCTCAGCCCCCACAACTGCTGAGCCCCTGAGCCACAACGACTGAAGCCTACTCACTTAGAGCCCATGCTCCATGACAAGAGAAACCACCGCAATGAGAAGCCCCCGCACCGCAATGAAGAGCAGCCCCCGCTCACCTCAACTACAGAAAGCCCACACACAGCACTGAAGACCCAACGCAGCCAAAATTTAAAAATTAAAAAAAATAAAAAGAAGAAACAACTTAAATAGCCATTAATGGATGAATGGGTAAACAAAATGTAGAATATTCATACAGTGGAATATTATTTAGCCTCAAAAGTGAACTGATACATGCTACAACATGGATGACTCTTTCAAACATGCTAAGTAAAAGAAGCCAGACACAAAAAGCCACATTTTGCATGAATTCATTTCTATGAAATGTCCACAATAGGCAAATACAGACGGGAAGTAGATTAGTGGTTTGCAGGCTGAGGGAAGAAGAGACTAAAAATAGGTACAAGGATTCTTTTCAGGGGAGCATAAAAATGTTCTAAAATTGCTTGTGGTGATGGCTGCACAACTCAGTGAATATACTAAAAGACACTGAATGGTACACTTTAAATGCATGAATTGTATGATATTTGTTATACCTCTATAAAGTTTTTAAAAAGAACTATAGAAACCTGAGACATTAATTGCTGTTATGTCCTTAGTGAATAACTGACAGCAACACTAAGAATACTTCCATGAGTTATAAAACTCAGAGGCCGTCACTCACATAAAAATTATAAATATAATTCTGCTAAAAGAGTGTGACTACAGTACACAATCTGGGGAAGCAGCATGCGTAAACCACATCCCGGGATCAGGATACATAAATGCCTGTGATCTGAGTATGAAGACATGTACCCTTTGAAGTCTAATACAGCTACTGGGAAATGTTCCCATATGCACAAACTTCACTTAGCAGCTGGCATTTATATAGATCATTATTTAACAACTGCAGCCATTAGTTTGTTGTGAATTTTTAAAAGTGAAAAAGTCTTCCAAATAAACATTGTAGCCTGGAGAATACACATTAATTCACTAAAGAGATATTATATAACCACTGTGTTCCAGACCCTAGGCACATAAAGATGAATTAACCTCAGTTCTAGTCCCAGAGGAGTCCTGTATGAAGGCAAATGGGACAGATAGGAGATGAGACTAGAACTATGAAAAGGACTTTTTATTTATGACAATAGAGTGAACCTGAAAAGCTTCCTCCAACATAGCTCAGTGAAACTCAGAATAAAATTTAGCAAAGATACTTTTAAATATATAGCTAAGTTTTCAAGAAAATAAGGAAACTCGTCAGAGACCAAAACAGAACATTAAGCGAAGAAAACAGAAGAGTAAATAAATGATCTGTTGCTCTGGAAACCCTGTGGATAGTGGGTGTGCAGACAATAGTCTTGAAAATATAAGGGTCCACACAGGACAGGAGAAGCCAAATAATATGGTCTTTAATCAAGCTAAGGAGTCTGCACTTTATCTTGTAGACAAAGAGAGTTGTGACATAAAGTAATATTTATCAATTATACCTCAATAAAGCTGAAAATAGCAGGGAAGCGACATGATCAAATTTGCATTTTAGGAAAATTATTCTGGCAGCAATATGGCTAATGGATCTGAGGAAACCAAACTTGAGGAAGAAAGACAAGTCAGAAGACTACTGATAACAGCTACCATTCACTGAGTCCTAATGTGACAGCATAAAGAGCTTTACATGTATTATCTCAATTATTATAACTCTATATAGAGATTATTCCACATTTCATCAATAATGAAACTGAGACAGAGAGGATAAATAACTTGCTCAAGTCACACAATCATCAGTTGGTCTGGTAAGATACATTAAGAGTCTGATGGCTTAAGTGAAGTTGAGAAAAGGAGTTTCAGAGGTAGAATTGAGAGGCCCTGCTGACCAATTAGCTCTAGGAAAGAAAGGGAGGTGTTTAATTATAATACAAGTAGCAATATCTTTATGGGTTATACAATATCTTAACATGACTAAAGGGATACTAAAGGTTCCTCAATAAACTAAATATAACATTACCATATGACACAGCAATTCCACTCCTAGGTGTATACGTAAATGAACTAAAAAGAGGTGTTCCAACAAATACTTGTGCATGAATGCTTATAGTCACAAGAGCCAAAACGTGGAAAGGATCCAAATGCCTATCAATAGATTAATGGATAAACAAAATGTGGTATATTCATATAATGGCATATTATTCAGCTATAAAAAGGAACGACGTACTAATACATGCTACAATGTGGATGAGTCTTGAAAACATTATGCAAAGTGAAAGATGCCAGATACCAAAGGTTACATATTGTATGATTCCATTATACGAAATACCCAGGATGGGTGAATCCATAGAGACAGAAAGCAGACTAGTGGTTGCCTGGGTCGGACAGAACAGGGGGTGACTGCTTAATGAATAAGGAGTGTCCTTTGGGGGTGATGAAAATGTTCTAGAACTAGATAGTGGTGGTGGTTGCACAACACTGTAAATGTACTTAATGCCACTGAATTGTACATTTGAAAATGATTAAAGAGTGTTATGCGCAGCACTTCCTCACACGCCCACTGACCTGAGGTGCCAGGCGCAGCCGTTTTGCACTAGGAACTCTGGTCTGAAGTGCTGGGTCCGAGCCCTCTATGTTGCACCCTATGAGCAAGTGAAACTAGATGAAGCAGGAAGGAAAAGGGAAATAAAAGTTTTCTTCTGAGCCGTGTGGCTGACAGGGTCTTGGTGCTCCGGGCGGGGTGTCAGGCCTGAGCCTCTGAGGTGGGAGAGCCGAGTTCAGGACATTGGATCACCAGAGACCTCCCGGCTCCATGTAATATCAATCAGCGAGAGCTCTCCCAGAGATCTCCATCTCAACGCTAAGACCCAGCTCCATCCAACGGCCAGTAAGTACAGTGCTGGACACGCTATGCCAAACAACTAGCAAGTCAGGAACACAACCCCACCCATTAGTAGAGAGGCTGCCTAAAATCATACTAAGCTCACAGACACCCCCAAACACACCACCAGACAAGGCCCTGTGCACCAGGAAAGACAAGATCCAGCCTCATCCACCAGAACACAGGCACCAGTCCCCTCCACAAGCCACTGAACCAACCTCACCCACTGTGGGCAGAACCAAAAACAATGGGAACTATGAACCTGCAGCCTGCGAAAAGGAGACACCAAACATAGTAAGTTAAAAAAAAATGAGAAGACAGAGAAATATGCAGCAGATGAAGGAGCAAGGTAAAAACCCACCATACAAAACAAATGAAGAGGATACAGGCAGTCTACCTGAAAAAGAATTCAGAGTAATGATAGTATAGATGATCCAAAATCTTGGAAATACAATGGAGAAAACACAAGAAACCCTTAACAAGGACCTAGAAGAACTAAAGAACAAACAGACAATGATGACCAACACAATAAATGAAATTTAAAATTCTCTAGAAGGAATCAATAGCAGAATAACTGAGGCAGAAGAAAGGATAAATGACCTGGAAGATAAAATAGTGGAAATAACTACCACAGAGCAGAATAAAGAAAAAAGAATGAAAAGAACTGAGGACAGTCTGAGATCTCTGGGACAACATTAAACACACTAACATTTGAATTATGGAGGTCCCAGAAGAAGAGAAAAAGAAAGGGTCTGAGAAAATATTTGAAGAGATTATAGTTGAAAACTTCCCTAACATGGGAAAAGAAATAGTCAATCAAGTCCAGGAAGCACAGAGAGTCTCATACAGGATAAATCTAAGGAGAAACACACCAAGACACATATTAATCAAACTATCAAAAACTAAATACAAAGAAAAAATATTAAAAGCAGCAAGGGTAAAGCAACAAATAACATACAAGGGAATCCCCATAAGGTTAACAGCTGACCTTTCAGCAGAAACTCTGCAAGCCACAAGAGAGTGGCAGGACATATTTAAAGTGATGAAAGGGAAAAACCTACAACCAAGATTACTCTACCAGCAAGGATCTCATTCAGATTCAAAAGAGAAATTAAAACTTTTACAGACAAGCAAAAGTTAAGAGAATTCAGCACCACCAAACCAGCTTTACAACAAATGCTAAAGGAACTTCTCTAGGCAGGAAACACAAGAGAAGGAAAAGACCTACAAAAACAAATCCAAAACAATTAAGAAAAAGGTAATAGGAACATACATATTGATAATTACCTTAAATGTAAAAGGATTAAATGCTCCAACCAAAAGACATAGACTGGTTGAATGGATACAAAAACAAGACCTGTATATATGCTGCCTACAATAGAAATGCTTCAGACCTAGGGACACAGACTGAAAGTGAGGGGATGGAAAAAGATATTCCATGCAAATGGAAGTCAAAAGAAAGCTGGAGTAGCAATTCTCATATCAGACAAAATAGAGTTTATTGATTTTTTTTAACATCTTTAATGGAGTATAATTGCTTTACAATGGTGTGTTAGTTTCTCCTTTATAACAAAGTGAATCAGCTATACATATACATACATCCACATACTTCCTTCCTCTTGTGTCTCCCTCCCACCCTCCCTATCCCACCCCTCTAGGTGGTCACAAAGCAGCAAGCTGACCTCCCTGTGCCATGCAGCTGCTTCCCACTAGCTATTTTACATTTGGTAGTGTATATATGTCAACACTATTCTCTCACTTCGTCCCAGCTTACCCTTCCCCCTCCCCGTGTCCTCAAGTCCATTCTCTACTTAAGTGCAGGTTTTGGAGCTACATTGAACTTTGACTCTGCTATCTACTACCTGTATGACCTTTCAAGTGGCTTTTCCTCAATTTCCCCACCTGAACTTGAATTCTAGTTGACAAAACAGGGAAGAATCTAACAATTTCTTAAACAAATTTATTGAGATACAATTCACATACCATACAATTAATTTTAAAGTATACAATTCAATGATTTTTAGTGTATTCACAGAGTTGTGCAATTATCACCATAATCAATTCTAGAATATTTTTCATCACCACAAAAAGAAACCTTGCGCCCACTAGCAGTCATTCCCCACTTCCCTCTAACCCTCTCCCCACCAGCCCTAAGCAACTCCTCAGCTACTTTGTCTCTACAGATTTGTCTATTCTGGACACTTCATATAAGTGGAATCATAAATACGTGGTAAGAATTCAATCATTTTAAGGCCACTCCAGGATAAGTATAATACTCCCTTACCTAAGTATTTTTCGGTTCAATATTGGGACTTGAAAGAGAGAAATGATGCCCTGATTCTTCTTCCACAAGTCTGATTCTACTTGCACACCTCTGAGTGGCACCAACTATTCCAGGTCATCCCTTCTAGCTTGTTATCTTCTTCCTTTCTTCAAAACCTATGTGTCCAGAGAGGTACTGAGGACTAGAGTTAAGGAGGACTAGAGGTACTGAGTCCTAGAGGTACTGAGGACTAGAGTTAAGGAGGGAAAATGACTCTAACAGCTACCGTTTATTCATTCCATATCACAGGCCAGGCACTATGCATGACCTTTCACTGTTACAGAAACTCTGGGAAACAAGATCTACTATTATCTTTGTTTTACAAAAGAGAAACCTGAGGTTCAGAAAGGTTAACTAGCTTCCCTGAAGTCACACAGCAGCACTGTCAGAGGTGGGATTTGAATCCTGTTCTGTCTGACTTCAAGGCCCTACCCCTTTAAACCATTAAGCTCTACCACTCAGTAGAGTAGTGGTTTTCTCCTGAAAATGGCCAATCAAAATGGCTTATTCAAGGAATCCCTTAGTGTAAAAAAGCAAATGGATACTTGATCCATCTGATATTGTAGATAAACTTTCATATTAATTCTATTTTTATATGTATACTTATAATAAAAACTCAGAGATAGAATTCTAGAGAAAATAAAAGCTGGCTGTCTGATATAACAGAAAGAATGTATAAACAAGGAAAAGAAAGGCAGTGCCTCTGGGACTCCAGATCTACCTATATTTCCCACATTTATTTTTGCCCTCAGCTAACCTACTTCACAATTTCAGACATGCTTTGAAATGTTTCTGTGTGGGTCCATTCTTCTATGTAAAATAAGAAAGAAAAAAGCCGACATAAAGCTATTACAACGGTTATAAGTTTATATGTAATGTGGAACTGACCATTCCTTGTCAATACCAGAGATCCCAGGAGATAAACAGGCATGCTCTTGTTTGTCCTTTAAAAAGTTGATCACTTCCTAACAGGTGGCATTTTATTGGGGTAGCTTTCAGCAGTCAGAGCAGGCAGAAGGAAAATAATTGGGATGTAAGGAATAGCAACACCTTCATTGGAGGATGTCCACAGGGCATGCAGCCAGCTAAGTCAAGACATCAGAAGTGCATATTATAAGTCTACAGAGATGAGAAAGTAGCTGATTAGACCTAAGGGCCTAATGAAATTTTGTCTTCCAACCTTCTTCCTTTCATCTTAAAGAGAGAGCACAGCAAAGACTGCCTACACTGTCCCTCAGCAGTGTACACATGAGTGTGTGTATGCATGCACACAGGCTCACATGAACACTCACCTCCATCACTTACTTTACTTGAACTAAATTTGTGAGTTAGGGAACTACTCCAGTCTCCACGTGAAACTCAGCTATTCTGGAGTTAAAGCCAGAGGCAGACTATGGCAATGCCAGGAATCTGAAAATCTGTGGTATTGGTGAACGTCAGACACACCAGTGGACACTTTTAGATCCCACCTCTGAGCTGCAAGGCCATAAATAAGCAAGTTAACTCCTCTCTTAGAGCTTCAGAAGGCTCACCTGTAAAATTATTGAGATGACATAAAAAAAATAACTGAGTACTTCTCACTTTAGATGCCCCACATGTGTTACCAGCATTAGTTATGTGTATCATAGCCAGATTTTACACTTTGACGTGTAACTATATTTCATCACATACAATATTTAGCCACAACAGCCAGCTCAGCCCGCTCAAGATACTTTTTTACCAAAGACAAAATGCAGTGGAAGCCTTCTCTGAATTACCAGAGAGATGAATAACTGCAATTTTCCCCTGAAGATGTGCGTCTTTAAGTCTTATTGTACTCATTTCCAAAGAAAGTGCTATATTTTAATCACTCTACCCTCCTTGTTTTAAATTTTTAAAAACAGCACTATGAATCCCTAGCACAACTACTGAATTCTTTCCATTGCTACAGACTGCAAATATGCAAACTGAGAAAATGGACAATTTGAGACTATCTAACACAACCAGCTCCGGGACCTTGCACAAAGAGCACTGTAACTATGGAAACATTTGGCAACGGAGTTACAACATAAATCAAAGAACCTGTTTCATAATTCAAGTCCCAAGCCATTGAGATCAATTTACAGCAACGGTAAGCTATTAATAATTGTATTCTATTTAATTTGTCAAACGTGATTTTCTCTCTCAATGAGATCTTTAGGAAATCCTTAAGTGTTTTTCTTAAGGAGAAGAAAATGATAAATTAAATCCACTTAAGTGGTGCGGTGTACTTGACTGGTGGTTCTGATCCATTTATGAAGCAAACAGTATGAAATCAGGCTTATTTGGCACTTAGTATATGCTTTGTAATATTACTTACTTCATATATATATATATATTTTTTTTTTTTTCCCCTGTTTCCTTAACCAGGGTTATAAATTCCTCAAGTGCAAGAAACCAGAACAACTGACTCGTCATCACCACTACCTAGCAGAGGGCTTATGATACAATCCTTAATGAATGCTTCTCTTAGTAATTTACCTCCTCCTTCCTGAACACAAGTGGCTCTGGAAGAAGATAAATCACAGCACATGAATGTGAACAAGACTTTAAGAGGGGGAAAAAATGGGAATCGGTGATTGAAAGCGCCCTACAGTGCTAAACTCCAGAAGGGTATCTTTAGGAGGTTTACAACCTCTACCCCTATAAAAAGGGTGGCTGTTTCAGTAAAGACTCATTTTTCCACAAACTTTGTTGTTGGAGAAAGGAAACCCTAGGCCAGCTCGAACTCTTAATTTCCTTCTGCCCACAGGAAGTTTTCTCTTTTGACTGGCAGTTTTTGTGCTATTTTTCTTTAGAACAGTGTGCGGCCTGAGCCCCTCCTCCCCTCTCTCCTGTTCCCCCTCAGTCAACAGGAGAAGGGGAAAATACAAAGAGGGCCCATGTATGAAAGATTTTTAGGATAAAGTTCAGGCCTCCTCCATGGAACATCAACAGAGAGCCGTACTGTATGACGACACAAGGATGGGAAAGAGGCAGACCTTGAAGTGTATAGTTTTAAAAAATCGCTTCTGATTGGTCTAGGTTTAATGTTCTCAACTTTTAATTTAAAAAGTCAGGTGAATAAAATATTTCATATTTTTCTCTCATAAAACAGTAATATATAGGTTTTGTGTGGTCCTCAATCTCTTTAGGAATCCAGTCCCTTAATTGAAAGGGTCTCTTCCCTCTGGTGTGTATCTCTGGTCGTTCAGATTCTACCTCCACAGTATCTCACAGGAAGCCTCCATCCTTTCTGTTCTAGCTGAGAGGTCTTCATTAACTCTCATGCAAACTACTTTATTCACCTCCAAACTGCTCCTGCAGTTCCCAGTCTTCCCCTATAACTCCATCTGGTACTGCTAGATTAATGCTGCTAAAATATGGTTCTGATGATTCCTGTATTCGCAAATATTTATTAAGCACACATTCTCTGTATCAGATACAATGCTAGACTCCAAAGATTCAGAGAAAAAAGCACACAGGTTTTTGACCTCACATATTCTAATGATGTAATTCTTCTGTCCAAAATCTGTCAATGGCTCCCCATTGCCCAAAAAAGGAAACCCTTTCTAAGTGACCCTTTCTAGATTACTCTCCTAATGCACCTTTACCCTCTGTTCTAGTGAAATGAGCTTTGCACACCTTGAATTTTGCTACATCTATGCTCTTGTTTATTCTGACCTCTGTACCTAGAATCCTCTCTCTCCTCCTACCTCAACCTCCAGCAAGTCAACTTGTATTTCAAGGCCTGTCCCAAGTGAAATCTCCTTCATAAAGTCTTTCACTGACCCTATATCCTAATGTTATCTCCTCCTATATTGTTCTTCTGGAACTTCCATTTTGCTTCATGTTATAGGAATCGTGTATTACTTGTAGCCCTGTCTTGCTCTCTTTTATCAGCATGGAAACTTGTACAAATTAGATAGGAAGTACAGGGCCTAGGGCTCATTTTCAAGGATATGTACATTTTCTAAACTCTTTTTCCTTTCATCCTTCAGGCCAAAAATACTTTATCTCATCAGGGATAAGGGAAGGGAGGGGCATACGGAAGCAAGGAAAACTGACTGATGAGTTCTTCTCCTGAAAAGAGTTATGTAATATGAAAGTTGAACATGAATAGGGGTCAGTCAGGTGAAGAAGGGCAGGAATGACTAAATTTGTTAGCGTATGCAAAAGCACAGAAGAGAAGCAATGCTGATATCTGCCACCATGCTGATATCTTAATGGAGCAATATAATCCAGCCCCACTGGAAAAAAAAAATCACAGAAATCTTCAACAATATATATTGGCAGTAGTTGTGTTTTGGGGTGAGCAGGTCACATCACAAGGATCTTCCTTTCTCAGGGATCGCATTTCCACATTCCATTCCATATTTCCAGAGATATATGGACTCTGGCAGCCTTGGATGTACCATGAGCCCAGGGATGCACACTGACTAAAGCCAGGCCAATCAGATTTCCTCTCCTGAGACTCTGGAGTAAGAACCATGAGAAAGTCAAGGAAGGTCTCCATGAGGCTGGAACTGTAACAGGGATAATACAGTAACTTGGGTACTATCAGGTAGTCCTTTTTCTACCAAATGGACCGTGGTGCAGAGAAATTAGGTCTATACATAGATAAGAAAGAAGCAGATGTGCAAATAAAAGCATAGGAAGAAGGAACACAAGAACCCCTTAGGTCTGTGCTGGCTTCCTATTTGTTCCCTAGTTGCAGTATCTGCTCTCTTGTTCTTGGGTCTTCCAACCCCTATATCCTTATAATAAACCCCTCTTTCTGCTAAGGCTAGCTCAAGTTTCTTTCAGACACCTATAGCCAGCTAGTCCTAACTAAGACATAAACATTGTACTGAGCCACAAAATTCCCACTTACCAGTGTGTTGGAAACCCTCCAGTGTTAATCAAGCTCCTACAACTCACAAGTTGTCCACCATCAGTGTACAGAACGCTAAGAGGTTTATTTTCCATTCCATTCAACATTTTATTTTGACTATAGCACAAATTATTTTAGGCTACACATATTTAGAAGTTTTATGTCCACGATGTAAATCCAAAGCCTATGATTCCTGTTTCATTTTACAGCTAGTATTCACTCTGAGTTGCTGATACATGGACATGAATATTCCGAAAGACATTTTGGAACATGAAGGGGCCATGAGTACAGAGAAGCCATTTTTCCTGTCTTTAATCAGACCAAGTTCATCTAACAAATTTCAAGTGGGCTAATAAACAGTTCTAGGAAAATTCATTGAGGGACACATTGAAATGGCCTCTTTAGAAAGCATCAATGGAATTATCACATCCACAGATTTCATATTACCATGATGCAGTGATTCACTGTTCATCACTCGTTGGACCCCTGAGGAGCTAGCCAGCACAGCCATCTAACAAAATGAATGTAGTCTAGCTGCAGTGTTTCCCCAAATTACCCAATCATAAGACTCACCTGGAACCCTGGTAAACACAGATTCCAGAAGCCCATCTCAGACCTACTAAGTCAGAATCTCTGAGAAACAGGCTGAGGACTCTGTATAATGAACATCCCCAGAGGATTCAGTTTCCCCAAACAGTTTAGCAAGACTTTAAGAATGACCCCTGAGCTTCACACTCAAGAGGAAGGCCCTGTCAGATGTTGCTGAACCAGGCTTTGACTCCCCTTTGTACTTCATCGTCCCTCTGGCTCACATTTTCTGACCTTCATTAAACCCTCTGGCTCCTCTCCAAATGCACCCTCCTGCAACAAGGCTCTGGAGCTTTCCCAGAGTTCAGCTACCTTGTTCCTCCTGGCGTAGCTGACTGGAAACCCATAATAAACGACCTGCCCCTTTAGGTTCTCCCCTTCTTGCCCTAGCCCCTCCAACTGTATGCTGCCCCCAGAAGCAGCCCTGACGGGGTATGGCCCGGCCTTGATAGCCCACCTCAACCCAAAACAGACCCCAGGAAGGCTGACCAACATGCCATCCATAAATGTGAGAGTAAATCATGTCCATGATTCCAACTCAAGGTGATCTATTTGATCACACATGCAGCACTTTTCCTGTATGTACACTTTAAAAATACTGAAGCAGATTCCCCAGCGTACTATTGAAGAATTAATTAGTCGTATATTTCTTTGAAATAAATTTTGTAGAAGGGAGTTTTCAAAAGGGCAGTCCTTGATCAGCCCATTTCATAAACCGCAAATGTGCTTAAGGTCACTGTGCAAACAGTCGGCACTGTGTTTTCCACATGTCCACTACTCCCTGGGAAACGTCAGAAGCAAGAAAAGAGACAGTAAGAAGGAGGGATGATAGTGAGTGACCCTTGTCACATCTTGTGATTATGGGGCTCCAGACCACAAAGTGTGGGGTCTGCTTTGGAAAGTACAAAAAAACGTGATAGTGAGTCAGCCGCCAAAAAGTAAAGGACGGATGTAAAGAGGAGTTTATTCACAGACGTACTGATAATCGTTAATTAAATCACGGACAATTTTATACAAAATTATAATGCTATCATTTTAGTTTATGGAACACAGGATTCTTTTTTCTCTCCACAAAAGCTAGTGAGAGAACAAGAAGTCCAATAAAACTACCCTCTTCTCTAAAATAAATGGATACTTCTGATGGTAAAATCCACTTTGCCAAGGTTGATGAGTGAGCATACAGTAAACCTAAGGGGAGGGATAGGGCCGTAAGACTTCCTCGAGGTCAGATCTGAACTGCTGGAATGACATGGCTATGAAAGCGTCCAGGTCAGGCAGACGAGAAGCAGAGCACCCAGCAGCCTGACACGTGTACTCACTCTGGAAGAAGTATAAGGTGCTGCAAGTGTCAACTACAAGGAGGCTCTCTAAAGAACGCAAGGCAGCCCAGGGGAGGCTCTGCTTTCAACGCTATATATTAAGATAATATACAAGTGTGTGTACAAACAAATACACATATGGGAATGATCTATGTATGTCCTGGAGATTCAGACCAGTAACTTGTCTAATGTGTGCAAATTCCTTCTGTGGAAAGAAGGACTGCTACTGTGCGCCCAGCTGAGTACACGGACAAATTATGTTTGCCCAACTGCAGAGAAACCATGCCAAATATTCCTCCCAAACAACTGATTTTAGCTTGTTCTTGTTTTCCTCCAACCACAGCCTAACAAACTGTTTCAGACAGGCATTTGACTTATCAAATATTTGCATGCAACCATGGCAAACTCAGTGAGTCTTTGTGTTCCAGGAGCTGCGGCATGGCCTTTGAATGACATGTATACTGCATCCTGATGTAAAATGTCATGTTCTTAAAGTACAGGAGAAAGGCCCTGCAGCAGTATAGACCTGGCTTGACCCTGTGGTATGTGCATCAGTGGGAGCCAGATGCCTAAAGCAGCCAAAAAAAGAAACGTCACACTACCAAAAGTTCAGAGTAACAAAAAAAAGAGACAAAATAAAAAGTCTAAGCTTCAACGCCAATGTGTGTGACTCTCCCTGGTCACTTGACTCTTCACTGAACAGAAAGCATATTCTCTTCAAAAGGAGACAACAACAGAAAAACAGTCCAGGAGGTAGCTTCTGCCAGGGCCTTGGGTCTCCCTTCACTCACAGAGTTGGATGCCTGTGAACCCCAACTGCAAATGTGTCATATCCTCACCCATGGTCATCTGATTGATATTTCTGATGCCTCATAAAGAGACCCAGTCACAACTGTGACTTAAAGGGAGACCCTACTCCATACCTTACTGCTTACATTTTTGTACATGCATTTAATTCCTTTAAAAATCACATATTAGAGTAATTAGTCTACATATCAGGCATAATTAGACAAAGCCACCTTTTCCCAACAAGTCTACAAACCATGCAAAACAAAACTTTATACAAGATATGGGGATATATGTATATGTATAGCTGATTCACTTTGGTATATTGCAGAAACTAACACACTATTGTAAAGCAATTATACTCCAATAAAGATGGTAAAAAATTATCTTTTGAGTTTCTAAAACAACTATTTGCTATTTATAGTAAAGGTGCTTGCTTTGCAGATGAAGAGAAGTGGACTGCTTTCCACCTCCTTGATGTATCTATTAAAGTAGAGCAGGACAGTAGTGAGATAACAAAAATATGACATTATTACAACAAATGCTAAAGGAACTTCTCTAGGCAGGAAACACAACAGAAGGAAAGGACCTACAATAACAAACCCAAAACAATTAAGAAAATGGTAATAGGAACATACATATCGATAATTACCTTAAATGTAAATGGATTAAATGCTCCAACCAAGAGACACAGACTGCCTGAATGAATACAAAAACAAGACCCGTATATATGCTGTCTACAACAGACCCACTTCAGACCTAGGGACACATACAGACTGAAAGTGAGGGGAGGGAAGAAGATATTCCATGCAATGGAAATCAAAAGAAAGGTGGAGTAGCAATTCTCATATCAGACAAAATAGACTTTAAAACAAAGACTATTACAAGAGACAAAGAAGGACACTACATAATGATCAAGGGATCAATCCAAGAAGAAGATATAACAATTGTAAATATTTATGCACCCAACATAGGAGCACCTCAAAACATAAGGCAAATACTAACAGCCATAAAAGGGGAAATCGACAGTAACACAATCATAGTAGGGGACTTTAACACCCCACTTTCACCAAGGGACAGATCACCCAAAATGAAAATAAAGAAGGAGACACAAGCTTTAAATGATACATTAAACAAGATGGACTTAATTGATATTTATGGGACATTCTATCCAAAAACAACACAATACACATTTTTCTCAAGTGCTCATGAAACATTCTCCAGGATAGATCATATCGTGGGTCACAAATCAAGCCTTGGTAAATTTAAGAAAACTGAAGTCGTATCAAGTATCTTTTCTGACCACAACACTATAAGACTAGATATCAACTACAGGAAAAGATCTGTAAAAAATACAAACACATGGAGGCTAAACAATACACTACTTAATAACGAAGTGATCACTGAAGAAATCAAAGAGGAAATCAAAAAATACCTAGGAACAAATGACAATGGAGACACGATGACCCAAAACCTATGGGATGCAGCAAAAGCAGTTCTAAGAGGGAAGTTTATAGCAATACAAACCTAACGTAAGAAACAGGAAACATCTCAAATAAAAAACCTAACCTAGCACCTAAAGCAATTAGAGAAAGAAGAACAAAAAAACCCCAAAGTTAGCAGAAGGAAAGAAATCATAAAGATCAGATCAGAAATAAATGAAAAAGAAATGAAGGGAACAATAGCAAAGATCAATAAAACTAAAAGCTGGTTCTTTGAGAAGATAAAATTGATAAACCATTAGCCAGACTTGTCAAGAAAAAAAGGGAGAAGACTCAAATCAACAGAATTAGCAATGAAAAAGGAGAAGTAACAACTGACACTGCAGAAACACAAAAGATCATGAGAGATTACTACAAGCAACCCTATGCCAATAAAATGGACAACCTGGAAGAAATGGACAAATTCTTAGAAATGCACAACCTGCTGAAACTGAACCAGGAAGAAATAGAAAATATGAACAGACCAATCACTGAACAGACCAAGCATTGAAATTGAAACTGCGATTAAAAATCTTCCAACAAACAAAAGCCCAGGACCAGATGGCTTCACAGGAGAATTCTATCAAAGACTTAGAGAAGAGCTAACACCTATCCTTCTCAAACTCTTCCAAAATATAGCAGAGGGAGGAACACTGCCAAACTCATTCTACAAAGTCACCATCACCCTGATACCAAAACCAGACAAAGATGTCACCAAGAAAGAAAACTACAGGCCAATATCACTGATGAACATAGATGCAAAAATCCTCAACAAAATACTAGCAAACAGAATCCAACAGCATATTAAAAGGATCATAAACCATGATCAAGAGGGGTTTATCCCAGGGATGCAAGGGTCCTTCAATATACACAAATCAATTGATGTGATACACCATATTAACAAATTAAAGGAGAAAAACGATATGGTCATCTCAATAGATGCAGAGAAAGATTTTGACAAAATTCAACACCCATTTAGGATAAAAACCCTCCAAAAAGTAGGCATAGAGGGAACTTACCTCAACATAACAAAGGCCATATATGACAAACCCACAGCCAACATTGCCCTCAATGGTGAAAAACTGAAACCATTTCCATTAAGATCAGGAACAAGACAAGGCTGCCCACTCTCACCACTCTTATTCAACATAGCTTTGGAAGTTTTAGCCACAGCAATCAGAGAAGAAAAAGAAAAAAAAAAGGAATCCAAATCGGAAAAGAAGTAAAGCTGTCACTGTTTGCAGATGACATGATACTATATATATGGAACCCTAAAGATGCTACCGGAAAACTACTAAAGCTAATCAATGAATTTGGTAAAGTAGCAGGATACAAAATTAATGCACAGAACCTCTGGCATTCCTATACACTAATGATGAAAAATTTGAAAGTGAAATAAAGAAAACACTCCCATTTACCACTGCAACAAAAAGAATAAAATATCTAGGAATAAACCTACCTAAGGAGACAAAAGACCTGTATGCAGAAAATTATAAGACACTGATCAAAGAAATTATAGATGATACAAATAGATGGAGAGATATACCATGTTCTTGGATTGGAAGAATCAGCATTGAGAAAATGACTCTACTACCCAAAGCAATATACAGATTCAATGCAATCCCTATCAAATTACCACTGGCATTTTTCACAGAACTAGAACAAAAAATTTCACAATTTGTATGGAAACACAAAAGACCCCGAATAGCCAAAGCAATCTTGAGAACGAAAAACGGAGCTGGAAGAATCAGGCTCCCTGACTTCAGACTATACTACAAAGCTACAGTAATCAAGACAGTATGGTACTGGCACAAAAACAGAAAGATAGATCAATGGAACAGGATAGAAAGCCCAGAGATAAACCCACGCACATATGGTCACCTTTTCTTTGATAAAGGAGGCAGGAATGTACAGTGGAGAAAGGACAGCCTCTTCAATAAGTGGTGCTAGGAAAACTGGACAGGGACATGTAAAAGTATGGGATTAGATCACTCCCTAACACCATACACAAAAATAAGCTCAAAATGGATTAAAGACCTAAATGTAAGGCCAGAAACTATCAAACTCTTAAGAGGAAAACATAGGCAGAACACTCTATGACAGAAATCACAGCAAGATCCTTTTTGACCCACCTCCTAGAGAAATGGAAATAAAAACAAAAATAAACAAATGGGACCTAATGAAATTTCAAAGCTTTTGCACAGCAAAGGAAACCATAAACAAGACCAAAACACAACCCTCAGAATGGGAGAAAATATTTGCAAATGAAGCAACTGACAAAGGATTAATCTCCAAAATTTACAAGCAGCTCATGCAGCTCAATATCAAAAAAAAAAACAACCCGATCCAAAATGGTACGAAGACCTAAACAGACATTTCTCCAAAGAAGATATACAGATTGCCAACAAACACATGAAAGAATGCTCAACATCAGTAATTATTAGAGAAATGCTAATCAAAACTACAATGAGATATTGTCTCACACCGGTCAGAATGGCCATCATCAGAAAATCTACAAACAATAAATGCTGGAGAGGGTGTGGAGAAAAGGGAACCCTCTTGCACTGTTGGTGGGAATGTAAATTGATACAGCCACTATGGAGAACAGTATGGAGGTTCCTTAAAAAACTACAAATAGAACTACCATATGACCCAGCAATCCCACTACTGGCCATATACCCTGAGAAAGCCATAATTCAAAAAGAGTCATGTACCAAAATGTTCATTTGCAGCTCTACTTACAACAGCCAGGACACGGAAGCAACCTAAGTGTCTATCGACAGATGAATGGATAATGAAGATGTGGCAATATATACAATGGAATATTAGCCATAAAAAGAAACGAAATTGTGTTATCTGTAGGGAGGTGGATGGACCTAGAGTCTGTCATACAGAGTGAAGTAAGTCAGAAAGAGAAAAACAAATACTGTATGCTAACACATATATACGGAATCTAAAAAAAACAAAGGACAGTCATGAAGAATCTAGGGGCAAGACGGGAATAAAGACGCAGACCTACTAGAGAATGGACTTGAGGATACGGAGAGGGGAAAGGGTAAGCTAGGACAAAGTGAGAGAGTGGCATGGACATATATACACTACCAAACATAAAATAGATAGCTAGGGGCTTCCCTGGTGGCGCAGTGGTTGAGAGTCCGCCTGCCGATGCAGGGGACACGGGTTCGTGCCCCGGTGTGGGAAGATCCCACATGCCGCGGAGCGGCTGGGCCCGTGAGCCACGGCTGCTGAGCCTGCGCGTCCGCAGCCTGTGCTCCGCAACGGGAGAGGCCATAGCGGTGAGCGGCCCACGTACTACAAAAAAAAAAAAAAAATTGATAGCTAGTGGGAAGCAGCCGCATAGCACAGGGTGATTGGCTCAGTGCTTTGTGACCACCTAGAGCGGTGGGATAGGGAGGGTGAGAGGGAGATGCAAGAGGGAGGAGATATGGGGATATATGCATACTTATAGCTGATTCACTTTGTTATACAGCAGAAAGTAACACACCATTGTAAAGCAATTATTCTCCAATAAAGATGTTAAAAAATAAAATAATAAAAATACAAGCTGTTGACAAGTTGCTCCTCTGAACTAAAAACCACTCCTACATTATTCATCTTAGTGACCTCACATCACACCCAAGGTCTCTTGTAACAAAAGAAAGTGACAACGATGTCAATGAGACACCACGTGAGGAGCTGGTATCTCCAAAGGCAGATGTGAACCACAGGCACTTTGACTTCTGATGTTGAGAGTCTACCTCCCAAAGAATTTGCTGAAGGGACAGAACCCTGATATTTCTGGATTCTTTCTACTTGTTAGACTAAAGGGTCTAGACCAGAGAACTAGTTCCTGCAGCTGTAAATAAACCAGTTCTTCAGGCCTTGCACTGCCAAGCTGGAGAAGCCAGCTTTGTGACCAAGCAGCTATACATATAACTCCGTGGGGCTTTCCCCCAGGAAGGGGAGCACAGAGAAATCTTGTAGATAGTGGGCAGTGTAGGAAATCAAACCAAATCAAGTCAGAATGTTAGAGGATATACATGTTTTCCCCCAAATATAGGCATAGTGGAGTATCTTAAACGATGTGAAACAACACTAACACCATAACCTCATTAACTAACCTACTTACTATATATTTCTTGTTGCTAATTCTCTTGGGTGCTTCTGGATTCCAGGCCTTTTACAGATGATTCTGAAACTCCTGTGAAGGTAGAAATAGACTGATAGAACTGGTATGCCTGCTCTCTTTAGATCTTCACTATAAAGAATGGCAATGAATGTACTTGTTCCCAGGGTGAGGATGAAGAAATATAAGGTGGTGAGTACTGTGTTATTTCAGAAATAGATATATTCCAGGTCCTAGGCAACTTATACCATATTTTGCAAATTACTATTAGCTCCTCCTTATTCTCTAGGGATGTAGCCTATAACTAAAGGAAAGGGGATTGTGGCATTGCTTGCTCTGAGAATGATGAATGGAACAAGTGCATCAGAATCATTTGGATGCTTTTTAAAAAATGCAGATTCCTGGGAGCCACTTCAAGAGAGCATGAATCACAGGTTTGGAGAGGGTCCAGAATTCTATTTTAAACCATTACCCTTAGTGATTCTAAGCTCTCTAAAGTCTAGAGAACCCTGGCTTAAGGTACTTTAGGGCTGAAAAGCTTTGTGATACTGACTTGTTGAAAAGCCTTGTTAATCGATCTTTATAGTGCTTGCCACATCACACTCAATGGAAGAAGCAGTCCACTTGGCACCATTATCCATTCTTTGCAGGTACCTTTAACCTGTTGGACACACCCACTACCCTGGACCACAAGGTCTAGATTTAAACCAGATGCAGTTGGTCATGCACCCACATGTAGAGCCTTAAGAGAATACTCCAGTTAGGGGATGAGAGAAATACATAGTTCATTGCAAGAGACAAAGATGGATCAGCTGAAAAGTAACAAGTAAGCCTCGATGCTTCAGTGTGAGGAAATGTTATTGAATCCAATAAGCATCAGTTGAGTTCCAGTCAAAGGAAGAGAGAGTTCTGAGAAGGAGGGAGTCGTCTGGATGTTATCACTAATGTCAAGTAGAATGCAGATTGGGGATTTTGGCGTGAAGGAGGTCCTCAATTTATAAGAATGTTATTTCTGGTAAACAGATCTAGCAAATCAATAGAAATAAAAGCTAAATTGAAAGAGCCATGGAGAAATCAGGGTAAGAAAATGAAGACTACTTTTTGATAGGAAAAGGAAAGGAAGAAATTTACCTAGCTTGAAATGAAACGTAGTTTTTCTTTATTTGCTTGTTTGTTTGAAGATAAGAGACTTTCCAGAAACTCCCAAGTAAACTTTCATTCTGTCTTGAGGACAAAAAAGAATTTAAAGGTACTTTGTAAGAGTTGAAAAGCATTTCCAGTCCACAGCCTACCCACCCCACTAATCAAATGGATGGTTAGAGTTGGACTTAAGGGCTCACTGACTCACTTGGGGATCACTTAGACAAGCAACTGGACAGAGAACCTGGCTGGGCTCCCAGCTGTCCACTGTGTGTGCCTGAAAGAGTAAAAAAGTCAGAAAGCTCATCAATCACAATCTTTTGGTCCAAGGCTTGGAGACCTAAAAGGAATGAAGGGAAATGGACAAAAGGAGATGATGACTTTGGAACAAATGCTGTGCCTACCCTCATACCCTGGGACACTGGGAGAGGGATAGAAGAGAATCCCAGCAGTTATGGTTGGGAGGCTTTCCTTCTGTTGTCCAAGAAAGAGAGACCTGGCTAGGGCAAGAAGACACATATGGTCACTCAGAAAGAAAAACCTCTCTGTGGCTGATATATTGCATTCATTGTCCGCATGTCACTTGCCCAAATGCCAGTATAGCCTTAGGAAAAGAGCCAGCTCGGGTATCCACTGCTGCAACAGTGCTAGTCTCTGAGACCTTGTCAGATCAACATAGACCTGTCAGAGTCCAAAGTTCCCCCAGAAAGAGAGAAAATAGGAATTAAATAGTAATAAAATGACCACAAGATATAGGGGTTTTTTACCTTCCAAGGGGAAAAACGTCCTTCTAATTCAAATTATGAAGCAGTTTTATGGAATAATTTTGATTAGACATATTCTGTACTTTATATAGTCTGTGGCTTTCTACCTCCCCTCACAACATGCATTTTCAAACTTTTCAATCTTCAAGTTATCGCTCTAACTGTTGAGATAGAGATAGATGAATAGACAGATCAAACAGCTTTATTTAGATATAACTCAGACTAATTCGCTCATTTAAAGTGTATATAATTCAGTGGGTTTAAGTATATACACAGGGTTGTGCAACCTTTACCACCATCAGTTTTAGAACATTTTCATCATCCCAAGAAGAAGCCCCACACCCATCAGCAGTCATACCCATTTCCCAGCTCCACTCTCCCTCAGCCCCAGACAACCATTAATCTACTTCCTGTCTCCATGGATTTGCCTATACTGGACATTTCATACAAATAGAATCATACAGTATGTAGTCTTTTGTGACTGGTTTCTCTCATTTAGCACGATGCTTTCAAGGCTCATCCATGTTGCAACGTGTATTTCTTTATATTGCCAAATAGTACTCCATTGTATGGATATGCCACATTTTATTTACCCAGTTTCTCAGTTGATGGACATTCGGGTTGTTTCTACTTTTTGGCTATTATGAATAATGTTGCTAAAACATTCATATCAATACCACTATTACTACGATATACATTAGGCAAGAGCCTATCACTCAAATTATTTCAAAGGTCTGAAAAGCAAGATGTCTTAAAAAACAAATGTGCTAGTTGTAAGAAACTGTTAAGAGTTAGATTTAAATGGCTGCAAAAATTTAAAAAAGATGCAGATTTGCTAACATGTTTTGTCATTTATTACTGAGTTGAGGAATTTAAGATTGGTTCATCTTTCCACTATTTATGTGTTGCCTGTCATTCTGCTTTCCTGGCTATCCTACTTAGCTCTAGCAGTTCTCAATTTAGCCTTTCAAAAAATGGAAATACTTTTTACATTCATTAGCTTTAACAAGAAAATATGTTAACATTACTGCCCATTAGAACTAAATGGATGGTGAATATTTACCACACAATTCCTTCCTATTAAGCTTATTACTGTGTTTTTTAAAGTTATGGTTAAATTTGTTCCACAGAAAAATTAAGTTAAGTGCTTGCCAAAGAAAGACAGTAAACTTGCAAAAATGTTTTTCAATTTGTAGTAAAACAAGTAGGTACTAAAGCTTATTTTTCCGCCTATTGTTTCAAGGTATCACAGAGCCTATGAGAAACCAATATTTACAAGCAAACATCAAAAGACATTAGCCGTTGATTTTAAAGCAAAAACATAAATCCATATATGGACAACACAAGGCAGAGAATGCACTGGAAGGTTAATAGTATAAAAGTAAGCAGAAGGACAAACTCACAATATGGAACAAGCTTATTTCATACACATTCACTGCAGAAACCTTTGAATTTCCACATATAACCAAGTAGGGGCTGTGACCCAATTTACACATATACCTCATAACCTGCATTTGAAGCTCCCAAGGGGTTATTGTCACAGAAGCCTATTAAGATCCCATTTGCTAAATGTCTATCAACGAATGTTAATAAAAGGGCTTTATTATTAGAATATAAGCCAGAGACTTATTATCTGAGTTGTATCTATAAAAGCTCTATGCATCTCAACATAAGGATCTTCCTTTATTGAGATATAACTCACACAACTATAAATTTCACCCCTTCAAACTGCACACTTCGGTAGTTTTTAGCACATTCACAGAGCTAGTTTTCATTTTTGAGAACAGTTTTGTAACCAGCTGTTCACCTCTCAGAACTTTACCCTTTCTCCTTTTCTTTTATACAAGAGGTGCGACAGCATACCAGTGAAGAGTGCCAATTCTGGAGCAAGGCTGCCTAGACTTAAATTTATCATTTCACCCTCTAGATGGCTATGTATCCTTAACCTCTTTGAGCTTTCATTTTCTCATATGTAAAATGAGGATGACTGTAAAGTGTTGATATATGTGAAATATTCAGAAGTTAACCTGACGCTCAATTGTTATAATAAACCAAATTCTTCAAGTATAGAAAGAAGCATTAAAACTGAATATGTGCTTAAAAAAATTAAAAAGGTCCTTTCCTTCTAAAGATGGAATCCAAACTCCTAACAGGCCAAAAATGGCTAAGATCTCTCTAGCCTCTAGCTGCCACCTCTAGCCTCTGCTCCACTCTTCCCTGAGACCCACCCAACACACAATAACACAGACTGGCTGTGTTTGCCAGCACACACTGCACTCTTCTTTGTTTCCATTCCCTGGCTCCTGCTGCTTCCTTGAGAATGCCTATCACAGTCCTCCACCTAGCTAACTCATTCTGATTTCTAAAATCAGTGGTTCAGTGGTCAACTCCTCTGGGAAGGCTTAACAGATATGGTTCCAGCTTCTCACTGATCCCTTCTACAACCATCACCATAATTATGATTAGTTAAGTGTCCTTCCCTCTGGATTCCCATGATATATGATTATCTCTGCACTTACTGCCTCCAACTATACTTATTCCTTGAGGAATCTGTCTTCTCCACTACACTGTGAGGTGCTTCTTTTTTTCAGCTTCACTGAAGTATAACTGATATATGAAATTGTAAGATATTTAAAGTGTACATAGGGTTGGTTTGATATACATATACATTATGAAAGGAGGCCCCCACCTAATTAATTAACATATCTACCACCTCACTTTTTGAGTGTGTATGAGAGAGAAAATGTAAGTACTACTCTCTTAGCAAATTTAATTATACAATACAGTGTTATCAACTACCGTCACCATGTTTTGCATTAGATCTTCAGACCTTATTCATCTTTTTTTATTAATTAATTAATTTATTATTTATTTTTGGCTGTGTTGGGTCTTTGTTGCTGCGTGCAGGCTTTCTCTAGTTGTGGTGAGCAGGGGTTACTCTTTATTGAGGTGTGCAGGTTTCTCATTGTAGTGGCTTCCTCATGTTGCGGAGCACGGGCTCTAGGCTCACGGGCTTCAGTAGTTGTGGCTTGCAAGCTCAGCAGTTGTAGCTCGCGGGCTCCAGAGAGCAGCCTCAGTAGTTGTGGCACACAGGCTTAGTTGCTCCGTGGCATGTGGGATCTTCCCGGACCAGGGCTTGAACCCGTGTCCCCTGCATTGACAGGTGGATTCTTAACCACTGCCCCACCAGGGAAGTCCCTCATCTGAAACATGAAAGTTTGTACCTTTTTACCAACCTCTCCCTTTTTAAACTGTGAGATGTTTGAGGGAAAGTTCTGCCACTTATTCCAAGGGACTAGAACTCTGCCTGAAAATACAAAGGTGCTTAATCAATGTTTGCTGATAGGATAGGATACATCAGTCATTCTCAAACTTTTTGGTCTCAGGATGCCTTTACACTGCTAAAAATAATTAAGGATTTTAAAAGCTTTTGTTTATATGGGATATCAATAAATATCTACCATATTAGAAATTAAAATGGATAAACTTGTAATAAAACATGTATTAATTCAAGAAAATTAGAAAGGTAAATAATTCTTAGCATTATTATGAAAATAGCTGTGACTCCAAGGACTCTCTGAAAGGGTCTCAGGGACCCCCCAAGAGCCCCAGACCACAACATAGGGTATAGTGGAGTTTTCATTTGTTTCTTAAATTAGAAAATGTATCTTCATTCACAAAATAGTTAAAGTATTTGGGAAGGGTAATGGGCAAATGAAAAGATCTAAGATGGGAAGGGAGATACAACCTTGCCATAGTAGAGAAAACTGCTGGAGACAGGAAGGTAAAGAAAAGGAAGAGTGGTAATAAAGTACATCAGCACCAGTCTTAGGAGAAATAATAAAGAAGCTACAAGTAACTGCACAAACAAAACCAAAAACAAGAAAGACACGGAAGGCCAAAAGTTGAACAAAATCTTAAATAGAAATTGATCTTTTAGGTATGAAGTGCACCATTTTGACTATTCTATCCCACCCCATTCCCACCTTTTTTGACATTCTCAATCCTCACGTGCTCTTTTTTTACAGGACTCTCCTCTGTGGAACTCTATTCTCTCTTGCCTTATAATCATTGGCTGAAAAAAGCTGCTCAAATGTTATGTGATTAAAGAAGAAAAAAAAAAGTGACAGCTCTGAGAAGCTGCATGATTGGAATCCAACTGATAAAAATTTTAACATTCTATTAGATCATAAAAAATGATAAGATTTTAAAAATAGGAATGCTGAAGTTATTTTTACATGCTGAAAATACATTAAAAGTTAGTGTCCTTAAAATATGCTGCATGAAGGCCAGGATTGGAAAGTAATACGAACTTGGTTACAGTGCTAGGGTGGTAGATGATTTAAATTATTTCATTAATGTTGTGATAGTATCCTTTCTACAGCCACAAAAGCCATGGAAATATGACAATTAAATTTCAACTTACATTTGGCTTTGGTCTTTTCTACAAACTTTTCAGGGATATACAACTGGTTTGAATTTTGTTAAGTAGTCATATGTGCTGGGTCAAAAACTCAACGTTAAGACCAGGCATAGGCAAACTACAGGCCAAGGCCAAATTCAGCCTGCAGACGCTTTTTGTATAGTCCTCAGGCTAAGAATAGTTTTTACGCTTTAAAAAGTATGTAAAAACAAAACCAAACCATCAAACCAAAAAACTAAGAGTAATATGCAAAAGAAAGTGTATGTGGCCTGCAAAGCCAAAAATATTTACCGTCCCTTACAAAAAAGTGTTTGCTAATGCATTCATCATAGTGTTGGGTCCATAACACATACTAAATAAATGTTAGCTACTGTTGTTATTAAGTTTAATATTATTATTCCTGTATGTGATTATCCTTAATGATTATGCTCCTTGAATAATTTTAATTTCTAAACTCTGAGGACATGGCTTGAACCTTGTCTAATCACATTAACTATGAAGTATTGCTGTCACTATTTTTTTCATTCTTTTCATTCTGATTATTCTTTTTTTTTAAACATCTTTATTGGAGTATAATTGCTTTACAATGGTGTGTTAGTTTCTGCTTTATAACAAAGTGAATCAGTTATACATAAACATATGTTCTCATATCTCTTCCCTCTTGCGTCTCCCTCCCTCCCACCCTCCCTATCCCAGCCCTCTAGGTGGTCAAAAACCACCTAGCTGACCTCCCTGTGCTATGCGGCTGCTTCCCACTAGCTACTTATTTTACATTTGGTAGTGTATATATGTCCATGCCACTCTCTCACTTTGTCACAGCTTACCCTTCTCCCTCCCCATATCCTCAAGTCCATTCTCTAGTAGGTTTGTGTCTTTATTTCCATCTTACCCCTAGGTTCTTCCTGACCTTTTTTTTTTTTCTTAGATTCCATATATATGTGTTAGCATACGGTATTTGTTTTTATCTTTCTGACTTACTTCACTCTGTATGACAAACTCTAGGTCCATCCACCTCACTACAAATAACACAATTTCGTTTCTTTTTATGGCTGAGTAATACGCCATTGTATATATGTGCCACATCTTCTTTATCCATTCATCTGTCGATGGACACTTAGGTTGCTTCCATGTCCTGGCTATTGTAAACAGAGCTGCAATGAACATTGTGGTACATGACTCTTTTTGCATTATGGTTTTCTCAGGGTATATGGCCAGTAGTGGGATTGCTGGGTCATATGGTAGTTCTATTTTTAGTTTTTTAAGGAACCTCCATAATGTTCTCCATAGTGGCTGTATCAATTTACATTCCCACCAGCAGTGCAAGAGTGTTCTCTTTTCTCCATACCCTCTCCAGCATTTATTGTTTGTAGATTTTTTGATGATGGCCATTCTGACTGGTGTGAGATGATATCTCATTGTAGTTTTGACTTGCATTTCTCTAATGATTAATGATGTTCAGCATCCTTTCACGTGTTTGTTGGCAATCTGTATATCTTCTTTGGAGAAGTGTCTATTTAGCTCTTCTGCCTATTTTTGGATTGGGTTGTTTTTTTTGTTATTGAGCTGCATGAGCTGCTTGTAAATTTTGGAGATTAATCCTTTGTCAGTTGCTTCATTTGCAAATATTTTCTCCCATTCTGAGGGTTGTGTTTTGGTCTTGTTTATGGTTTCCTTTGCTGTGCAAAAGCTTTGAAATTTCATTAGGTCCCATTTGTTTATTTTTGTTTTTATTTCCATTTCTCTAGGAGGTGGGTCAAAAAGGATCTTGCTGTGATTTCTGTCATAGAGTGTTCTGCCTATGTTTTCCTCTAAGTGTGTGAGGGTGTCTGGCCTTACATTTAGGTCTTTAATCCATTTTGAGTTTATTTTTGTGTATGGTGTTAGGGAGTGTTCTAATTTCATTCTTTTACATGTAGCTGTCCAGTTTTCCCAGCACCACTTATTAAAGAGGCTGTCTTTTCTCCACTGTGTATTCTTGCCTCTTTTATCAAAGATAAGATGACCATATGTGCATGGGTTTATCTCTGGGCTTTCTATCCTGTTCCATTGATCTATATTTCTGTTTTTGTGCCAGTACCATACTGTCTTGATTACTGTAACTTTGAAATATAGTCTGAAGTCAGGGAGCATGATTCCTCCAGCTCCGTTTTTCATTCTCAAGATTTCTTTGGCTATTCGGGATCTTTTGTGTTTCCATACAAAGTGTGACATTTTTTGTTCTAGCTCTGTGAAAAATACCAGTGGTAGTTTGATAGGGATTGCATTGGATCTGTAGATTGTTTTGGGTAGTAGACTCATTTTTCACAATGTTGATTCTTCCAATCCAAGAACATGGTATATCTCTCCAGCTGTTTGTATCATCTTTAATTTCTTTCATCAGTGTCTTATTTTCTGCATACAGGTCTTTTATCTCCTTATGTAGGTTTATTCCTAGATATTTTATTCTTTTTGTTGCCATGGTAAATGGGAGTGTTTTCTTAATTTCACTTTCAGATTTTTCATCATTAGTGTATAAGAATGCCAGAGATTTCTGTCCATTTATTTTGTATCCTCTTGAAAAATCTTGATTTCCTCTTTTATCTTATACTGTGGTAAAATATACATAACAAAGAAGTTATCTTTTTTCCCCTTTTCTAACTTTTATTTAATTGTCGTAAGAACACTCAACATGAAATCTACCCTGTTAAATTTTTTTTAACTACCCTCTTAAATTTTTAAGTGTACAATATTGTTGACCACAGGTACAATGTTGTTCAAAAGAACTCTAAAACGTATTCATCTTGCTTAATGCAACTGTATGTCCGTTGATTAGTAACTCCCCAAGCCTCCTTTCTCTCAGCCACTGGCAACCACCATTCCAATCTTTGTTTCTATGAATTTTACTATTTTAAATATCTCATATAAGTGTAATCTTGCAGTATTTGTCTTTCTGTCACTGGCTTATTTCACTCAGCATAATGTCTTCAAGATTCATCCATGTTGTTGCATATTGCAGAATTTCCTCATTTTAAAGTCTGAATAATTCATTGTACGTATATAATACATTTTCTTTATCCATTCATCTGTTGATGCATATTTAGATTGTATCACAGCTATTGGAAATAGTGCTGTAATGAACACAGGAGTGCTAACATTTCTTTGAAATCCTGATTTCAATTCTTCTGAATAAATACCCAGAAGTGGGACTGTTAAATAATACAGTAGTTCTATTTTTAATTTTTCAAAGAACCTCCATATTGTTTTCCATAGTGACTGCACCATTTTGCATTCCCACCAACAGTGCATAAGGGTTCCAATTTTTTTCACAGTCTCACCAGCACTTGTTGTTTTTTGTTATTTTTTATAATAGCCATCCTGACAGGTGTGAAATGATATCTTATTATGGTTTTGATTTGCATTTCTCTGATAATTAGTGATGGTGTACATTTTTTCATGTATCTGTTAGCCATCTGTAGTCTTTGTATCTGTTAGCCATTTGTAGTCTTTGTATCTGTTAGCCATTTGTAGTCTTTGGAGCAATGTCTATTTAAGTCCTTAACTATTTTTTTTTATAAATTTTATTTATTTATTTTTGGCTGCACTGGATCTTTGTTGATACGCACAGCCTTTCTCTAGTTGCGGCAAGCGGGGGCTGTTCTTTGTTGCGGGGCTTCTCTTGTTGCGAAGCATGGGCTCTAGGCGTGCAGGCTTTAGTGCAGGCACATGGGCTTAGTTGCTCCGTGGCATGTGGGATCTTCCCAGACCAGGGCTCGAACCCGTGTCCCCTGCATTGGCAGGCGGATTCTTAACCATCGCGCCACCAGGGAAGCCCCTTAACTAATTTTTAATTGGGTTATTAGGTGGGGTTTTGTTTGTTTGTTTGTTTTGCTATTGAGCTGTAGGAGTTTCTTACATATTTTGGAGATTAAACTCTTATCAGATATATGGTTTGCAAATATTTTCTGCCATTCCATAGGTTTCCTTTTCCATATGTTGATTGTTTCGTTTGCCGTACAGAAGCTTTTTTTTTAAGTTTGATATAGTTCTACTTGTCTATTTTTGCTTTTGCTGCCTATGCTCTTGGTGTCATATCCATGAAATCATTGCCAAGACCAATGTCATAAAACTCTTCCCCTATGTTTTTTCTAGGAGTTTTACAGTTTCATATCTTATGTTTAAGACTTTAAACCATTTTGTGTTGTATTTGCATAAGGGTGTTGAATTTCGTTATATGCTTTTTCTGCATCTATTGAGATGTATTCTGTTAATGTACTGCACCACATTGATTTTTGTACGTTGAACCATCCTGGCATCCCAGGGATAAATCCCACTTGTTCATGCTGTATGATCCTTTTAATGTACTGTTGGATTTAGTTTGCTGGTATTTTGTTGAGGATTTTCCTCCTATATTCATCAGGGATATTGGCCTGTAGTTTTTTCTTATGGTGTCTTTGTCTGGCTGTGGTATCAGGGTAATACTGGCCTCAAAAAATAAGTTTGGAAATATTCTCTCCTCTTCAATTTTTTGGAAAAGTTTGAAAAGGCTTGGCATTAACTCTTCCTTAATTCGGTAGAATTCACCAGTGAAGGCATCTGATCCTAGGCTTTTCCTTGTTGGGAGGTTTTTGATTCCTGATTCAATCTCCATACTAGTTATACGCTTGTTCAGACTTTCTACGTCTTCATGATTTAGTCTTGATAGGCTGCATGTTTCTAGGAATTTATCCAATTATTCTAGGTTATCTGGGTTTTTTGGCATATAGTTTTTCATAGTAATCTCATTATTCTTTTTATTTCTGTGGCATCAATTATAATGTCTCCTCTTTCATTTCTGATTTTATTAATTTACCCTTCTCTCCTTTTTTCTTAGCTAGCTAAGCGTTAATTAAAAAAAAAAAAACTACTCTTGGTTTCACTGATTTTCTATTGTTTTTCTGTTTTCTATTTCACTTATTTCTGCTCTAATCTGTATAATTTTCTTCCTTCTGCTAACTTTGAGTTTAGTCTGTTCTAAAGACTAAGGAATCTAAGAAGTTTTCTAGCTCCATAATAAGGTGTAAAGTTGCATTGTTTGAGATCTTTCTTCTTTTTTAATGTAGGCATGTATCACAATAAATTTCCCTCTTAGTACTGCTTTTGCTGCATCCAATACATTTTGGTATGTTGCATTTTGTTTTCATTTGTATTGGGATATTTTCTAATTTCCTTTTTAAATTTTTTCTTCACCCTTTGGTTGTTGAAGAGTATGTTGTTTAATTTCCACATATTTGTGAATTTTCCAGTTTTCCTTCTGCTATTGATTTCCAGTTTCATTCCATTTGATCAGAATAAATACTCAGTATGATTTCAGTCTTCTTAAGTTTTGTAAGACTTGATTTGTAACCTAACATGTGATCTGTCCTGGAGAAAGTTCTGTGCACACTTGATAAGAATGTGTATTCTGCTGCTGTTGGATGGAATGTTCTGTATATGACTTTAGTTCCATTCGGTCTAAAGTATAATCCAAGTCCAACGTTTCCTTATTGATTTTCTGTCTGGATGTTCTGTCCATTATTGAAAGTGGAGTACTAAATCTTCAACTATTTTTGTATTGCTGTCTATTTCTCCCTTCAGTTCTGTCAATGTTTGCTTTAGATATTTAGGTGCTCTGATGTTATTAGGTGCATAAGCAATTGTTCTATCTTCCTAGATGACTGACCCTTTATCATTATTTAATATCCTTCTTTGTTTCTTGTGTCAGTTTTTCACTTAAAGTCTATTCTGAATTGACAGACTTTCTTTTCTTTCAGCACTTTAAAGATGTTATTCATTGTGTTCTGGCTTGCCAGGTTTCTGACTAGAAGTCTGCTCTAATTAATATCTCTGCTTCTGTATATAATGTGCCTTTTTCTTTGGCTGCCTTCAAGATTTTCACTTCATCTTTGGTTTTCAGAAATTTGAATATGATATGGCTAGGCAGGATATGTGTGTGTTTATCCTACCTGGGATTTCTGAGCTTTTTGGATCCATGGTTTAACATCCTCCATTTCACCAGTTGTGGAAAACTCTCAATCATGTGCCTTCCAATATTTCTTCTGCCCATTCTGTCTTTTTTTTTCTGGGATTCCAATTATATGGTACATTAGAATGTTTGACCATGTGATATTGCCCCTGAGCTCCTGGATGCTCTGTTCTGTTTTGGAGTGCTTTTCTCCCGTTCTTTTTTCTCTTGGTGTTTTTGGTTTGGGTAATTTCTATTATCTTCAAGGTCACTGATTCTTTCCTCAGCTATGGCAAGTCTACTGATGAGCTCATGAAAAGCATTCTTCATTAATATTACTGTGTTTTTTATGTTTACCATTGCCATTTGATTCTTTCTTGAAGTTTCCATCTCTCTGCTGAAACCCCCTGCTTGTTCATTTATGTTGTCCATATTTTCCACTAGATCCTTTAACATACTAATCGTAGTTGTTTTAAATTCCCTCTATAAGTATTCCAACATCTTGCTCATCTCTAAGTCTTCTTCTGTTTATTTCTTTGTCTCTTGACAGTGGGTTGTTTTTTTCTTGCTTTTTTGTGTGTTTCATAATTTTTTTTATTGAATACATCATGTAGGAGACCTTTAATGGTCTGGGCCCCAGATGGTTTCCGCTTATTCCCCCACAGGTAGAGGGTACTTTATTTCCTTTTTCCCCAGCCACAGTAGGTTTATACATGTCCCCTGGGGTGCAACAGGGTTTGCTGTTTTCTCCAAACAAATGAAGGCTTTTTTTTTCTTAGAGAAGGGTATGGGTAGAGCTTTGTATCTTTTCCACTGCAGCAACTACTCCCCTCCCCAGTCCGGCAGAACTAAGGGAGGATTTCCCTGGTCTCCCACCCCTTTTCCAAAACTTTCCAAAGAATATACAGCAGAAGGCCTTGGATATGAACTATAAGTAGGTACAAATACCCTTTGTGTCTGCAACTCTTAGGTGTTCTATGCTCTCATCCTAGCCCACACTCCACCTTTAATAATTTGTTAAAATTTATTGCTGAGTTCTTATTCACTTATGTAGTGGTCCCATCTTCCTCCCATGCTCTGCCACAGGTAAGACAGTGGTTGCATCCTGTCTCTCCTTGGAGGTACCTATATATTCCTAGCTTTTAGGCTAGTTGATTGCCTTGCAACCTCAGTTATCTGATAGGTTCAAGAAAAGTTATGGTTTTTATATTCTTTTTCTTGTTGGTGGTATAAGAGTAACACTCTATCCAGTTTTCTACATACTAGGCATAAGTCTGTCCCATCCTGACTATTCTAGAATACTCCAGCTCATAGAATAGCTCATAGACATTTCATAATTACCTTCACTCTTCTAATCTATTTTATAGATATGCCTGATGTCATCATGCACCAAGAACAAATCTGCACCATAGAGTACACATCCTATTGCAATAAGCAGGTATTTATCCATTATGATGCCCCAAGCTATTTTTAAGATGCTACCATTGTTACCCAGGCAAAACACATTCTTTCCTGTTAGCTACGTTTTGCAGAATTTCATATATTTTACGACTATAGTACAGACAGTCCTCAATTTACTGCCATTCAGCAAAGTAAATCACTCATACAACCCTCTGGCAAAGACATCCCATTATTGCTTTCAATTCAGCAAAAGCACAGAGCACGCCTTCTTTTCCATTATAATCCACCTAGCCTCAATTTTTCTCATTGCTCTTTATATCTCTATCCCTGAAACTCTCAAGGAATAAGCATTTTCTAATCCCTTTAATGAATCCATGCTGTAGTACTTCCTGGCCCTATGATCTTCCTCAGATTATTGAGTCTCTCCAAACTTTACTTTCCTCATTTGCAAAATGAAGATAACAATGTGAGAAGTTAAATGAGAAAATATATTATCTTTGAAAAGTGCTTGGCTATTATTATTATGCTTTTCTATCATTAATAGCTGATTATATATTAGAGTTATAGCCAATTGTATAGAGACTCAGGTATCTCTCCTCTAGTCAAGAACATAACCCCTATAATAATGTTACTTTGAAAGGAAAACCAAATTAGAATTAAAAATCATTTCCACTTAGAATGCCTTTTCCAGGAATGCAACCCACTGAAAATATAAGGTCTTGTTATGCACTACAAAATATCTTTTCTTTCTTATTTTAACTCTCATGTATACATATATATATATATATATATATATGTAGCATATATATGTGTATGTATGTGCATGTGTTTCTATATATATGAGCCTGATGATTGGCGACTGACTGCCCCTGCTCATCTGGCCTTCCATCTGCAACAGGGACAGGGCCAGGCACAGTGCTTAGCTCATTTTTTCTTGGACAGACTCCATTACCCAGTCACATATTTCACTGACTCTACAAGAACCAAGCAAATGATCTGATGGTTTTGGTAATTAAAAAACTTCCGGCCAGCATGCATTTTCAGAAACTGCCTAAGGTATTGCAGAGTGATAAATTGCTCCTGCAAGGCCCTGATCAATTTATTTCTCTTGATCTTCAGGTTTTATCCTGTCAATAAACAAAATCCGTAAGAATATTTTGATGCAGCTGCTAGCAGTATCCTTGAGATACTGACTGTGTATGCATCCTTTCATGATAGTTACCCTAAGGCTAAAAAAGACTCATAGGAAGAAGACCTCTAGATCTAAAAATATAAAGAATTTTTAATGTCCATAGGACACTTCTTATTTATGAAGACATGTCTGTTTGTCTTGGTAGCATTTGGAAATGCATTTGGTACCATTTGCAGATCATGTGAAGGTTTTTTCCCTTAGAATAACTTGCATGTTGAAAAGTTCCATAGGTTTGAAGGTAGTCTCAAATTTTTACTAAAGCTAAATACAAATCTAGTAATCACTTCAGACTTCATGGAAAACAATTTTCCATCCCTACAAAGGTTTCAACCACCAAGATTAGAATGATGATTTTGCTGCAATAGAGATTAGTTGAGTTCTAATTATGATTTATATATGCTCTGAATATAAACTAATTCAGCTAAAATGTACGGATACATTTGAAAGATTTCAAAAACATACCATTCAATAGAGACATATGGTTTCTTTAAGCTTCTTTGTAAATCTCAAGGTCACTAGGCCTACAGGAGCCAGATTCCAACTTTCTTTCAACTCTAAAGCATTTAGAGTTGTTCTTAATCACATATTCTGAACATTTTGAAGAAGTAGGACAATAAGCATCTTGTTTCTAATCTCTACAAAAGAAGTGGATGCACTTCATCCCCCCCGGCTCCATTCTCAGTCATTTGGGGTGTAATAACAAGGTAGGAAATATATTCACCAACTTGGAGACCCATATGCCAGAAAAATTATTTGTTGAATACTTCTCCCTCCCTCTTCATATGAAAATGCCAGAGGTCCCTGGAGACAGAAATAGATCTCATTTTTATATTTAAGTTTTGCTGTAATGACTATCTTAAGTGTACAGGAATTAGAATGAACTTATAATAAAATTAGTTTTATCCAAAAATCTATTATATGCTTTTAGAAATAATTTTAAGAGAATAAAAGCCTAAAGGGAATATAGGAATTCCTTATATTAGGCATTTTGTTCATTATTTTAAAATTCATAACTCTATCTTCTCAGTATCTTGAAAAAATATTGAAAAAAACCTTAATGAGAAAAGAATCCCCTATCTACCATCCCACCCTCTCTGATTTTTCCCTTCTGTCTTATCTCTAAATCATCTTTTAAAATAAAAATGCTTCAGGGACAAGTTAAGCTTTACTAGCGAGTATCTTTGTGTCTAGCCAGATGAGAAGAGGGGCTTTCTAGGAATGGTTCTGTAAGAAAGTCTCTCTTCAGCTTTTGCCCTGCAGCTGCCCCAACAGGACCAAAACATACCAAATTTGCAGGACTCTCACAAACAGGCTGCAACTACCTCCCTGAGAAACCCTCTTGTAGAGTTCTCCACCACTTATATCCAGACAACCCTGCTGTCACAGCAGGAGCACAGAAGACCTTCAAATGAACAATCTGCACCTTAGGATCATGCCTCCTTCTAGTTTCTGAACCACTGAGATCACTGTCGGGTTCTACTTGATCTCCTGGACTCCAGACTACTGCTTACTTTGGATACAGGGACTTGAAGTCAGAAAATCATGGTTTAATTCTCAACTCCATTACATACTGTCTTTTTGACCTTAAGCAAGTCACTTACATGCTCTGATCATCAGTTTCTTCATTTTCAAAAATAGGGATCATGATACTCTGTCTCAGAGGACTGACAAAGGGACTGAAAGGGATAAAATAATATATGTGAACTTTATTTGGGGAACTGTGAAGTATTAAACAAATGCCGGTATAAAGATTACCCAAAGCTTGGAAGATAAAACTGAACATGAATCTACAAAGGGTAAACATAATGGATGGCATTAGTTCTCTGTAAAAGTCATCGATCATTAAAAGGGTTATTTGGGTTCCTCTACCCCAAGTCCAATAAGATGATTTGGTATCTCAGCAAAAATGATTTATTTAAAACAAAGTTGTAACCTAATGTTATTGAAATTTATATGAAGCAAGAATGTGTTAAAAGAAGATAACAGTATAAGTGGATACTTTAGAAAGGTGAGAAAGGTGTTACAAAGAAGAATTTGGTGCTATTTACCCTGCTGTGTCCAAGGGAAACGGATACTGACTCAGCAGGCATTGTGAGTTTGAGAGACAGATGTTCTGTATTATAAAAGCAACTTTAACATATCAGTCTCCACTGAAGTATAATGAAACGTACTTTCAAGACTACTTGGAGACTCACAGACTTCAAAAACAAACTTATGGTTACCAAAGGGGAAAGGCGGTGGGGAGGGATAAATTAGGAGTTTGGGATTAACATATACTATATATACATATATAATATAAATGAGGGAACTCTATTCAATACTCTGTAATAACCTATATGGGGAAAGAATCTTAAAAAGAGTGGATATATGTATATGTATAACTGAATCACTTTGCTGTACACCTGAAACTAACATGATATTGTAAATCAACTATACCCCAATATAAAATAAAAATCAAATTTAAAAAAGAAGACTACTTGGAGCCCTTTATTCTGATTCTATGTTCATCAAGCCATCTTTTGATTACTAATTGGATCAACAAAAGTAAAAACCAGAACTAAACTGATGTCATCCCCACCAGGACAGCGTGGGTGGGAAGCCAGCCTTAGCGATCTTTATTGAGGAGGTACTTGCATATTTATCAAGAACCATATAACTGTTCTCATTCTTCTGAATCTATACTTCTGCATCTAGGGTATAATGCCAATGTGGAAAAATATGTTTACAAAGTTGAAAATCACAGAATTATATACACTTTAAAAAAAAAGGAAACTGATCATTATAATAGTATACTTACTCTATAGATGTTTCATAATAATTTAAAACAATGGTTATAAAGACTACACAGAGCAGGGGTCACAAACTCATATGCCCACAGGATCAGGAAAGAAAGAATAAAGATAGAAGCAGACTGGTTTAAGAGACAACAGGGAATGATGACGACTATGGTGAACTCCTAGCTAACAAGGGCAGCCACTACTCAGCTCCAGTCATTTACTGCCATGGGGGAAGGTGGACCCAGTGCTGCCAAATCTTCTGATTTTTCAAAAGCATCTGGAAGTCAGGATCTCTTTGTGAAATATTTTGACATTCACACATTGGCAATTAATTCAATCTAAAACAACAACAACACCGAGTGAGCCAATATTATGAGAGTCAAACAAAACATGAGTATAGCCTGGATTTGGCCTGGAGTCTGCCAGTTTGAACTCTGCTCTGCAACTCTGAAAAATGCTTGTGTTATAATGTTTAAAAACAAAAAATACTGGGACATAAGTCAAATTATACAAATGCAATGCACTCTTATCATATCAGAGATCTATCAAAACTGTCCACGAGTCACATGTAATATAAAGCAGTAAGAAAGTTTGTTATCAATGTCAACTTTTATCTCCATGAAAACAGTAGTCATTTGTATTACTCACACATTTATGCACTTTATTCTTTTAAATCTGGGATTGACTTACAAAATCAACTTAACAAATTCTATACATTTTAATAAGCTTGAGCTGGAAATGTGCTTCTTTCTAGCAAAGAAAACTATAAATAATGTTCAGATTTTTAATAATGTTTTGAGTCAATCACACATAGAAGGGTGACATTAAGCAAAACCACAGAAATATATGTAAAATAATAAAAACTAAGACTGGATCGAGATGATAGGCTTTACACACATCTAAACACCTTCCTATCCTAAACCCAATGAGATGAAAGAAAATACTTTAAAAGAATAAATTCAGAATTTCAGTGAAAGCAAGGAAGAATGCTGCTAAGCAGATCATAAATTTTGAGAATTTCTCAAAGGATAGGAAGCAGGTGGATTCAGATCAGAGAAACAAGATCAGAGGAAAACTGAGTTCTAAACACTTGTAGGAAAAAACTGCTGTGAAGGTAGGTGCAGTTTCAGGGGGCTTCAAATTTAGAGTCAGTTGAATGAGGAGCATATGGAGGTTCTGAGGCAATCGTCAGGATGAAAAGGTACACCAGGTACAGTAAGACAGGGTCATTTCTTCTCCAGATTATGCTAATAAGATGACTGATCAAAGCAACTAATATTAGCATAGGAGTCTAAGCTATCCCTTGTTGACAATTCAGGCCCTCTCCCATCACCCCTATCTGACGGCCAGCCTTCTCCAATATGACAGTGTCTTATAATATGTGTTAACCAGAGGAAGTGGCAGGCATAAGGAAGAGAAGGAAAGATGATTTATTTGAGGATATGGAAGAATGTTTCAGGATATATAGATATATACAGAGATACAGATATAGATATTTTTTTTGCTTAACAACTGGCAGAGCCTCCACCCTGACTATGAGGCTATAACAGCCGGAGGATCTGAATGTGCCAGTTAGACGTGATGCTGCCAGCATAAAAGACTTCCATTAAACAGCTAAAGGATTAAAGAAGGAATCTGTTGCTTGCAACTGAATAAGGTTGGGAGAGAGGGAGAAAAGGTCAGCACTATCTCCTTTATGCTCCCCCCTCCCCTGCTGCTGGTTACTGCTCTCTTCTTTTCTGTCTGCATCCTTGCTCTCTTGGACCCAGAAAATAGAATTCCGGGATCCTCAAAGCAACCTTATATGACCACAACAAGATTTATTAAAGTGTGAATATACTCCTCCTCGGAGAAGGAGGAGAAAACTAAAATGCATTTTGTCTCCACACATTCAACTTGCCCTAACCCCTTTCACAGCCCTCTAAGGAAAGTTCTATTTTGTACTGCCCAGTTTCCCAGGACTTATTGTGGTTCAGAATCCAGAGAATGGACAGAGAAGGGCAGAACCAGAGAGGGAAGAAGGAAGAATTCCTGCTTATTCTGTCAGTTTCTGGATTCACCTTTGTTGCAGACAATGTAGAGAATGTAATATAATGGGCAAGGAATAGAGAAAAATAATTAAAGAAGCCAGAAAGACTAAGTTTGCCCATCTAATAAAGAGTTGGAGAGAGTAGCTGAGAACAAAAAAATCAGGTTGAGGTGCTAGAAATAGCTCAGTCTTTTAGTGAGGGAGGGGTGTCTGAGCAGCCCTAAGGTAAAGAATCTGGAGAAAAGAATAAAGAGGATTGTGAGAAACATAACTAGACTTTTATTTCATATTCTTTGAGAGAAGCAAGTCAAGACTGAGATCCCTTTTAAATTCCTCCTGGTTGCTGGATTGTGCTTCTCTGTATGCAACTCTGCAGAGATGATCCAGCAGGGCCTTAGTCCTTCATGAAGGTGAGGGACTTGGGGTGGCCAGGAGAGGTAGAAGGGAACAGGGTGTAGGTATAGTCAGGGGTTCTAGCAGCTATATGTACTTCTTCCCTTGTCTAAGATACATATGTTCCAAACAATAAAAGGCATTTCTAAATATAGCAGCAGCTTTCAATCATTAATATGTCTTCTACCCTCTCTCTAAAACGTACACACAGCCTTAACAGTCTGCTTTGAGGAATTAGAGGAAGGAATAAATAAAAATTAGTTAACCTGGATTCCATTTCATTTTTTGTCACTGTTCTTTGCAGAAACAAATATCTCAAAGATTAACGAAGTTTACTAGGGGTAGTGATTGAGGCGGGTTCATATATTCTAGTAATTCTCCACTTGTGATTTAGAATAAAACTATGAGGAAGAAACTAAAGAAGCAATTATGAAAACTCTGGTACCTAAATTTCTTTAATAGGTCACAGGCAACTCGATATTAGTACATAACTCCAGGGCAGCATCTAAGCCAAATTTCAAAGCAGACCAAGTTAATTTATAGAGAGCATAAGGTGTTTTTCTTTCTACACACATTTGCATTGCACAAGGTCAAAGACATCTTTCAAAGAATGTTTAGCCTAGTAAATGGAAAATATACTTTAGGGCAGAGGGAGATGTCTTTCTGGTGCTCCTAAAAATCCAAAACATGTTGACAGTCTCCTCCTCTGACCACTACAAGGCCAACCTTGCTTAATACTCTCTATTATTTTATCATAGGAACCCCATTTACCATTTCTACAATATCTTAGATCCATATTCAATCACTTTTGCCCATATTCACTTTTCCAAGAACCTATCTCTTCTTCCTTTCCTACCCTTATATTTTTCACTTCACTGAATTCTTACCTCAATTTATCAGATTATTTCCTTCTCTCATTCAAAATACAATTCAAACCCAAGCCCCAAGCAGATAATCTTCATAAACTAGGCAGTCACAAACTCAAATTCAATCAGATCCCCAACGTGATTCACAAAGGTGTTACAGAGAACTTTGTATACAGCCTCTCCTCTAGGAATAGTTTTAAATTATTATCGTTGATTTATTAGATTTATATGGCACTTTTCCTCCAAAATGGCTCACCAACCTTCCCAAGATCCAAGAAAAGGAAGTAAACAGTATTTTTCTCCCTAGCTGACAACTAGGGATAAAATAAATAGTATGAATGGGCTCAAGGTTCCTCATGAAATCGTCACAATGTAAAAAACTGAAGGCCACTGACTTCAGACTCAGAGTGACTACCCACCATAACCTAACTGGTTCTATATCAGGATGCCTTTTTCTTTCTTTCTTTCTCTTTTTTTCAGTTTTAACAGTATTGAAAAATGCAGATTGCTCCAAAATTTAAACTTGATCTTAAGCAATTTGATGCAAGTGTAAGGTTTCTCTGGCCTTTTGGAATGGAATATCTCTGAGAGAGACAATACTTTAAACTCTCATTTTTACCTTCTATAAAAGGAATAAATTTAAGGTCCTTTCATAAGAACAGGTTTTGATAATGGATGACAGAGAGGGCAATTTTTATGCATTAGCAGTGATGCTATCTCCAGGGAAGGATATGAGAAGAAAGGCCCTTGATAGAAACGCCAGCATCACAGAGACTAACTTCATCTACTTCATACTGAATTTAAGAAAAAATTTTTTAAAAAAGAGTAAGGCACTGTAAGAGGAGTAAGGCACTGTGAGAGGACAAAGGCACCTAACCCAGTTCTAGTTCTACTAGAATGTAAAGCTCCAGAAAGATTCCTCTCTGTTTTGGGGGGTTTTTTATAAGTTTTTGTTTTGTTTTTTGACTGCGTTGGGTCTCCGTTGCTGTGCGTGGGCTTTCTCTAGTTGCGGTGAACGAGGGCTACTCTTCGTTGCGGTGTGTGGACTTCTCATTGCAGTGGCTTCTCTTGTTGCGGAGCACAGGCTCTAGGCGCACAGGCTTCAGTAGTTGTGGCTCGCAGGCTCTAGAGCACAGGCTCAGTAGCTGTGGCACATGGGCTTAGTCGCTCTGTGGCATATGGGATGTTCCGGGGCCAGGGCTTGAACCCATGTGCCCTGCATTGGCAGTCGGACTCTTAACCACTGCGCCACCAGGGAAGTCCCCTCCTCTCTGTTTTATTTATTACTATCTCTGGCATTTAGAATAGTACTTTACACATAGCAAGTAGTAAAAAGTATTTATTGAATGAATGAGTGAGCCTCTCAAAGGATGTGACTAAGTAAAGAAGAGGGAACATATCTCAAGGGAACAGAATGTGCAAACACAAAGTAGGAATGGTCAAGAGATGTACAGATAATTCAATATGGCCGGAGCATAGAACACCTGTCAGGGATGATCAGGACATAATGTGGACAGGTGCAGAGGACTCAGATCATAAAGGGACCTATAGATCATGCTAAGGAGTCTGGGCTTTATTCTGACAATAATGAAACCATTAAAGGATTCCAAGAAAAAGAATGGCATAAGCATACTGGATTTTAGAAAGATCTCTCTGTAATCATTGCACAGGTTAATTAGGAAAGAACTGTCTAGAGGCAAGGAGCCTAAGTAAGAGGCCACTGTAGTTTGAGCAAGAATAATGAAGACCTGAAATAAGATAGTGGCAGAGGAGGTAGGGTGGGAGGGCCAGATTTAAGAGAGATTTCGAAGATGAAACTGACAAAATGTGGTAACAGATTGATGCATAAGTGAGACAGAAGAAGGATTATAGGATAAGTAATAGATTTGGCTTAGGTAACCAGATGGACAATAAAGACACTGCCTCAAAATAGGGATTATGTCAGAGCAGAGGATTTTGGAGGTATGATGATGAGTTCAATTTGGACGTGTTGCGTTTGAGTGTACATGCCTCATGCTTGGGAACACAGCCTGAACTCAATCAACATATAGGTTCGGTAGTCATCAGTGTCTTAAGTGGTAGTGGAAACTGAGGCCAAGGGTAAGATTACCCAGAAAGAAAGTATAGAGTGAGAAACAGAAATTCAAGTATAGACCTCTGTGAATCCCCAGCATGTAGGAAGGAAAAAGAACTTGCAAAAAAAAACTCAGAGAAGTGGAAAAGAATGAACAGAAAAAGAGAAAGAAAGATTTAGATTGATTTAAAGGAAAGCATCACAGAAGAAATTGTTAGCTGTGTCAAATGTTGCAAAAAGGCCAAATAGGATAAGGGCTAAAAAGCATCTCCAGCATCTAGTAGTTAGAAGATCACTAGCGACATTAACTACAGCATTTCAGTAGGGTGGGAGCAAAAGCCCGATTCTGGTGAGTGTGAAGTGAATAAATGCCAAGGAAGTAAAAACAGCAAGAGAAGGTGCTATCTTTCAAGGTGGTTGGCTATGGAAGAAAAAGAGTAACAAACAACTATCAGAGGGAGAAAAGGACTTTCACAAAGTGAGAAAGACCACTAAAAAAGTACTGCCACACTAGTGTTGAACTACTGACCTAGTTTCAATCTTTAAGCCAATGATCATTGGTCTAAATGTAGTAAAACTAAGACGGGAAGTCTCTAATAGGTAGACAACAGTCCGATCACCAAATCTCTAAGGCTTGTTTCTTGACTTCTATTCCCTCCCCTCTTCACCTTCTGTCAGACCCTTTCTTGGTAAATTCTATAACTTGCTGTACCCTTCTTGGGTATTTCCAGGCTTCATGGGAGAACATTTTTAAAAAATATTCCTTATATGATAGCTAAAATAGTCTAGTCAATACCATACTTCTCACTATAAGATATAAAATACATTTATTCAAATTGCATTCCTATTGCATTCAAATTGCATGTAACTATTAATAAAGATGTAGTGAAAAATAAAAATTCATTAACAAAAGGTAAAAAACCTTGAAACAGACATTATTTTAACAAAATTTAAGACATTTATTTAAGGAAAGAGACTTAATGGTAGAATAAAAGAAGACATTAATTAATAAAAGCTACACTTCAAGCTGATAAGACTAAGTATTGTAAAGATAAAACTCCTAAAGTAAAAATAAGTTTAATTTAATACCAGTTAAAATATTTTTGTATTTTCATTGATTATCAGCCTGATGAAACATGGAAAATAAGATGGCAATAATTATTTATGAAAAAAAGAATTATTTATGGATACAATAAAATGAACATTAATCAAAATTGTATGACACAGACTTGAGAATAAGTGACCCACGGAATGGGATAGATTTATTTGGTATTGTTTATTTAATACATAGCAAGTGAGAAATCAGTAGCAACCCAACATTTTGGAGAAGGACTCACCACTTAAGAGATGTTGAAATAACTGAATATTAGTACAAAAAATTTATTTGGATCCATACTTTGCCTAGTATATCTGTATATGTGTATGACTGAATATTTTTAAAAATAGTAAAATAAACCAGAAAATTAACCTTTTGTGGTGATTAAGAAGATATCTCACAGAAAAAAAATAAAAACATCAGTTTACTAAATTGTAATAAAGAAAAACAAAAAGGAATACAAATTGAGAAAATGTGATAAATGAAATGTGATAAATGAAAATGTGATTTGCTGTCCAAAAATGTAAAAGAAGTATACAATTATATAAGGACAACAACTAAAAATCACTCACAAGTGGTCAAAGGAAAAAATTTTGAAAAAGAAAATACAAATGAGAAAGCAATCATGTGGGAAAATACACCATTAGAAATTAAAGAAACGCTAATTAAAATTGGTTTTAAGTACTACTGCTTAACTAACAAAATAGAAATTATAAAATCTGATGTTGAATGAACTGTATTTTGACTTAGTGACATTATTAGTCAATTCAATCTTTCTGAAAAATAATCAGTAATGCAGAATCAGTAAGAACTATAAAATTGTTCATATTTTTTGATTCAGTAATTCCAACTGGCAATATGAGGAATGTAAAGAAATATTCAGTACCCTAAAAAAAGAAAGAAGGGAGGAAGAGAGAAGGAAGAAGGGAAAAGAAAAATACAGTTGGCTCTCCAGATCCACAGATGTGGAACCCACAGAAACAGAGGGTCGACTGTACTATGCCATTTAATACAAGGTAGTTGAGCATCCACAGATTGTGGTGTCATGGGGATCTTGGAACCAATCCCCTGTGGATACTAAGGGATGACTGTAATCTATATAGAGATGTTCTTAGATGTGCTATTTAGAATAGTGAAAAACTAGAAATCACACAAGTACCCCTCAGTAGGAGAATGGTTATAAAAACTACAATATATCAGTAAGACAGACGTTGACACAGAAATTAAAAATACATCTGGTGACAAAGGACAGCAATTAATTTGGAAAAATATAAATAAATTTTTGTTTTTACTGTATTCTTTTTTTCTGTGCAGTTTCTTACACTCATGAAAGGGTGCTTTCTAGTTTTTCAATGAAAATGTCTCATGAGTCAGAATCGAAAGCTTACTGAAATTAAGAAACAGTAACTAGGGCTTCCCTGGTGGCACAGTTGTTAGGAATCCGCCTGCCAATGCAGGAGACACAGGTTGGAGCCCTGGTCCGGGAAGATCCCACATGCCGCGGAGCAACTGAGCCTGTGTGCCGCAACTACTGAGCCTGCCCTCCAGAGCCCACAAGCCACAATTACTGAGCCCACGTGCCACAACTACTGAAGCCCCTGTGCCTAGAGCCTGTGCTCCACAACAGAAGCCTGCGCACCACAACTACAGAAAGCCTGTGTTCAGCAACGAAGACCCAATGCAGCCAAAAATAAAGTAAATAAAATAAATAAATTTATTTAAAACAAAGAAAGTAACTATTTCATCCTTGTCTATGGGTCTTTCATTCTGTTACAGAACAGGAAATAGATCTGATATGACTGATTTTCACAGAGTCATTTTGATTATTGCCCTAGTACCTTGTGCTCTTGTTAAGTGATTCCAAGGTAGATGATAGATGATTTGGTTCAGTTTCTCTCTAAATGCTGAGGTTGAGCTGATTTTTTTAATTAATTAATTTATTTATTATTTATTTTTGGCTGCGTTGGGTCTTCCTTGCTGTGCATGGGCTTTCTCTAGTTGCGGCAAGCGGGGGCTACTCTTTGTTGCGATGCACGGGCTTCTCATTGCGGTGGCTTCTCTTGCTGCGGAGCACAGGCTCTAGGCGCGTGGGCTTCAGTAGTTGCGGCTCACGGGCTCTAGAGTGCAGATTCAGTAGTTGTGGTGCACGGGCTTGGTTGCTCCGCGGCATATGGGATCTTCCCAGACCAGGGCTTGAACCTGTGTCCCCTGCATTGGCAGCCGGATTCTTAACCACTGCGCCACCAGGGAAGCCTTAAGCTGATTTTTAAATTCCTTTATTTTACCTCGAGGCCTTTGGAATTGAGGATAAAGTTTCAGCTACAACTTCTGAGATCCTGAAATTCTTAGACGTTAGAAGGGAGGAGGGTGGTCTGATGAATACTAAGTACTTTTGATTTGACATTCAGAAGAAATAAAAGCTCTTTTTTCCTAAAGAAAAAAAAAGAATATGAAGATGATAAAATCTCACTCTTTCTCATTAATCTTCAAAATTCCACCATCATTTTTATGACCTCTTTTGAGTGTCAATGATCACTGAATAAAGCACCGGCACCAATCTTGCCATAGTAGTCCTCTTTTTCCTGTCATTTTGAATTGACTCACTGCTACAGTGCCACCACTGACTATGGGGTAAGCACAACATTAACAGTGAAGCCTAGGACATCTTGGCCTTTCCTGAGTGTATCTAAAAGCAATAAGAAGCTTTTTCAAATGTAAGTGGTTTTATCAGTAAGTTCCATAAATTACCTTTCACTTGAAGAAATTCCCACAGAGTTGCAATCAGATGCTATCAAAAAACTAATATAAGTCAGGTCAGCTACTTCAATGATTTTGTGGGACAAATGTATCATAAGTACACCAAAGTATCATTAAAAGTTCACCTCTCTGAACCTTCTCCCAAGTGATAATCAGTAAGAGGTTCATTTTGTCCTTCTATCTGATATATATGTTACCATATTAAAATGACACAATCCAGCTAGGTCAGTTAAAAAAAAAAATCTCAAGAAATATGGCTCCAGGGCTTCCCTGGTGGCGCAGTGGTTGAGAGTTCGCCTGCTGATGCAGGGGACGCGGGTTCGTGCCCCGGTCCGGGAAGATCCCACATGCCGCGGAGCGGCTGGGCCCGTGAGCCATGGCTGCTGAGCCTGCGCGTCCGGAGCCTGTGCTCCGCAACAGGAGTGGCCACAACAGTGAGAGGACCGCATACCGCAAACAAACAAACAAAAAAAAGAAATATGGCTCCAACTGACAGCTTCAAAATCCAGGCTGAGTGTTAGAGATACTAGCATTCCCCTATGACGGGTTTTACTTTCTACAAATTTTGATTTAACCTTCTTAAACCTCATGATAAAAAACTAAAATGCATAAATTGATACAATAAATCTTTAAAATAGTGTAAGTTTGTATGTGATCTGTATTAGAGCATGCTATCTGAGACTAAATGCCACAGTTCTAGAGACTATGATATATTCAAGAAAGTGTCATACAGCTCCTAATAAAATGTGGGAGTCTAAAAAAACACAGATTCTTTTCCCTCTGCACTGGTGAGATCCCTTCACAAACTTTTGCAGGAACATTACATTACCCTATTGACTAGGAACCAACTCCTTAATCTGAGTTTCATGCTCCTGTCACTGCACTTCAAGGACCCTCAGCTCTTCTTATTCTCCTATAGACTCTTTCCTCATTAGAATGTTTCTAATCCTCTTTCTCTTTGCCAGCCCATCATTCTATCCTGTCTCTTGGCAGTCTCACACACTGTGTCCCTCCTACTCTCAGCCAACCAATCCTTCAACCTGCCATTACTTAAATCGTTGTGGAAATCAGTCTTCTTTACAAAAATGTTCCTAAGTAACAAGAAGTGAAGGGAACATCCAGCCACTGGATTGTTAAATTAATAAAATTCCCTCATACCAATCACTGGGGGCTATTGCATTCACACATTATAAGCACTTCAAGTATCTGTTTGATGTTTGATCCTAGTGAGTGTTCATTCTGTGACTGTTCACTTCAAATCACAAAGAACCAGAAAGGAGCACTCTCTCTATATAGCACAAAACAGAACATGTTTCACACAGAGTCATTTAATAAATGCTTTTTTATTATGGAAGTCATAAGAGACAAATATCCAAATCTCAATCTGGAGTGGTCACTGGTCATTCCAGAAACGGAAAAGCACTGACTAACCACTACCACCCCCCATTTCCATGACTACTAAACAATCCCAACTTCGTTGCTGTTGGCTCTTATTTCCCTAATGATACCCGTTAATAAAAATAACCCAGCAGATGTTATTGTCATTCTAAGAGAACAAGCTTTTAGTACTATGAAGGAGGCAGCTGGAGGAATCTGGCTTTTCCCACTCTGCCTCCATTTTTACTTATACTTCCATGTTTGATTATTTTCTTCAGCAGCTGTACCAAGGAACAGAAAAGGTAAAAATTTCACCCCCAACGTACAGATGGGATCATGGCAGTAATTTGTAGAAACTCATATTTTAATGATTCTCCTGAGAGAAAAAGGGTACTCATCAAAAAATGTCCAAGATGGGCAACTATTTTTATGTCTGTATTATTTAGTACTAAAGAGTTAAGAAATTAAGTTTCACAAAGAAGTATCAGTGAAAAAGGAACAGGATTATGAAGTTGATTAAGATATAGAAGCAGAATGTTAGTCGAGATCTAACACTCTTACAGAAACAAAAGTCAACAGTATTGGGCATAAAATATTTCTACATTATAAGATCTCAAACAAGTTTTACTTTGAAAAAGATAACACAACTGAGACCACAGGCTAACCCTAATCCAAATAGCCCTTAAGGATCAAAGTCAATTATATAGGAAAAATGTTCAAGATGCTGACCATTTTTCCCCAACGTAAAATGAACCAAGAGATACCTACTTACATGCCATTTTTAAAAGTCAATTCAAGAAACTCCATCTAGTAAAAAGGAATTTTGCCTCTAAAGTCAAAACCCCAATTTTTGTGCACTTTAATTACCATTTCATACACTTGGAATCTGACCATTCTGATTTACCATAAGTCAGACTTTGCAAGTGCAAGAAGCATTGTCCCAAAAATGTAATAAGCAAAGGAATCACAGACATTATCCCCAGGGCTATGGAACTATAGCAACAACTTTGTGCTGTGACTGAAGAATCCAGTGAGGAGTGACAGCAATTCCTGTAATTGTGTCTTTACCCTGCCATCCACACCTCAAAGGTATTTTTTTATTTAAAATAAACAAAAAGTGAAAGTAATCCTTAGAGATTCCCTGCAGTCCCCAGATGACAATATAACTCAATTTCCGCTTCAATATCCCATTAGCTCCAAACAAGAAGAGACAGCTTAAAGTCATTTCCAAGGACATCAAGAGATTCTGCAGGATAAGCTTTAAGAATAAAGCTCCCCACAACAGTCCACACCACAAAAATAGACTTAACTAGAGCCAAGAACAGAAGGAAGAACCTTTTGCTGTCCGATTTTCACAGCACTGTTCTTCCTCCAGCAGGAAGGTCAGTCTAGAAGCTTTGACTTGCAGTATTTCCCCAGGATAGTGAATAGGACCCTTCTCGTGGACTTCTGGCAAGGAACAAATGAGCCACAGGTGACACAAATGACTCAGGTAACTTTTATAATAGGTGTTCCTTAAGGAACCCCAGCTTGGGGCGCTCAACCAAGGATCCTCAATGTCAATATCCACAATGTCAGCTAAGATATCCCTTACTTGATGCTCTCTCCCACACAAATCCCTCCCTTCCCCTTGAAAGATGATGGGATGCCTTGAGCCTTGCTTGGTGATTAGTAAGATCACTCCTCCTGCAGCCAATGGTACTACCTCCAAGTGGGCTACACTACTACCAGAACCATCCTCTCCCCTGTAAATCCATCATGCCCCAGCAGGTTGCTACCACCTGTCATTACCACATCTGTGCCCCTGGCAAAGTGAGACCCGTGAGAGACTGGCATCCCCGTCAATCCCTGGAGGCAACAGGACTTGCCCACTGGACCTCAATGGCTCTGCTTCATCTTCGTAGCCTTCTTTCCCAAACGGGCAATGCAGATTAGATCCCTCCCTCAGGACTCTGATTACATTCTTGTCTACCTCTTTTTCCAAGGATTATACTTCAGTCTTACTACTCCAAGGTAGTTCCAAGTGAGACTTATATACCACCCACAAAGGGAAAGCTCTTCTCAGGTGACTCTGGGAAACTAAAAAGAAAAGGGGTAAGTCTGGTGCAGTCCAGGCAAAGTGAAACTTGTTCAAAATTACAGCAAATGACTCTAGAAGAAATCTTTCCATAATATATATGTATCATCTGTTAGAGTTGTGAAGCCTATTTGGGAATTTGTAAGGTTAGCACTTCAGAAGGTACCTATTTCTTCCAAACTTTGAGTAGCTAACACAAGTTATAGGATAGAAACTGGTTTATAATTGTATGGATCCACTGAGGATAAACTAAAAGGAGAGAATGACTACTGGGCATATACCCTGAGAAAACGATAATTCAAAAAGAGGCATGTACCACAATGTTCACTGCACATCTATTTACAATAGCCAGGTCATGGAAGCAACCTAAGTGTCCATCGACAGATGAATGGATAAAGAAGATGTGGTACACATATACAATGGAATATTACTCAGCCATAAAAGGAAATGAAATTGAGTTATTTGCAGTGAGGTGGATGGACCTAGAGTCTGTCATACAGAGTGAAGAAAGTCAGAAAGAGAAAAACAAATACTGTATGCTAACACATATATATGGAATTTTTTAAAAAATGGTTCTGAAGAACCTAGGGGCAGGACAGGAATAAAGATGCAGACATAGAGAATGGACTTGAGGACACGGGGAGGGGGAAGGGTAAGCTGGGACGAAGTGAGATAGTGGCATGGACTTATATATACTACCAAATGTAAAATAGATAGCTAGTGGGAAGCAGCCATAGAGCATAGGGAGATCAGCTTGGTGCTTTGTGACCACCTAGAGGGGTGGGATAGGGAGGGTGGGAGGGAGACACAAGAGGGAGGAGATATGGGGATATGTGTATATGTATAGCTGATTCACTTTGTTATAAAGCAGAAACTAACACACCGTTGTAAAGCAATTATACTCTAATAAAGATGTTAATAAATAAATTAAATAAAAGGGAGAGAACGTAGCATCTCTTGTGTAGCTTTTCATTATTAGAACTTCGAAGCACAGAGTACACAGATACACAGATTTACTTACAACCTTGACTCAGGCAAGCAGGAAACCAGTTGGCATAAACTTGTTGGTGTTAACATTGAAAAGAAATTCTTATTTCTATGCTACAAATTTCACAGTAATGTCACTACCAGAAAGTTAAGTAAGTAAATAAATAAATAAATAGGGCTTTGTTTCTTTGGCACAGATGACCTCTACTGACCAAAGGATGAATGCAAGCCAGGTTTTAGCCTTAAAGCTACCCAAACTTTCTGTCTATCCAAAAAGCTATCTGGTCTAATGTTTCTAACCTCATTTCTTGTTGCTCTTTCCCTTGCTCCCTCATTCTATAGTCACAGGAGCCTTCTTGCTGTTTCTCACTTAGGCATCCTGCCAACTCAGGACCTTTGCATTTGTTGTTGCTTCAGGCTGCAGGGCCTCTCCCCCAAAGCCCGGACCCTCATCTCAGTCCAAGTCTCTCTGCTCAAATGCCATCTCAGAAAAGCCTTCAGTGATTATCTAAAGAGTATTTCTATCCTCTTACCTTGCTTTATTTTTCTTTAAAGTATTATCACTACTGAATATTATATTCTATATTTATTTGTTTGTTGTCTATCTACTCCACTAGACCAAAAGTACTATGAGGGCAAAGATTTTGTCTGCTTTGTTCACCGTTACATGCTCAGTGCCTGGATCAGAACCCGGGACACAGTAGGTGCTCGATGAATGAAGTGCTCCCTTACCAAATATATGGAATTTATTACTTGCGTTTGTTTAATTTCTTTCTAATCAAGGTTTTTCTATCCTTGCCAAGTGGAGTTTCAATCTGGATAAGGAGAGAGACAAACAGGAACTGAGAGCTTCTTTTTTCTCTGCCTCATACAGTGGTCCTTTCCTTCCCTTATTCCCCCTACTCTCTATGCATCTAAGAAGAGCTATTGGAACTCCAGAACAGGGATAACTGTAGCTAAATGAGCCTGAGTCCCCAAGTCTATATAAATGACATCTCGGAATATCGAAAAAAATGTAGATATGTTGTTCGCACAACTACTCTCAATAATTTTTTACAATTGACAAAAAAGAGTGCCAGAAGCCTAGAGATAAATGTTTTCCTAGTTCTCACAAACGGGGGAGCGGAAAGGCAGATTGCAGAAACTAGGAGTCAAAACAAGCCTACTCTGAACAAAACAAGCCCTCTAGAATGCATCATCTCTTTCCAATTGTTTTCATATTTCTTTCCAGTCCTTAGTCCTATGCATAAATAATTTTTCAAAGTTGTAATTATAATGTAGACATGTTTTTAAGGCCTAATTGTTTTAGATTTCACTGTATTATAAACTTGTCTCTGTGTTATGAGTCTGGCATAATTTTTTAAATAACTACAAATGAAAGGGAACAATGAGACGTGTTTGTAGATGAGGCATAACATTTTAAAGATACTTCTGCCTATTTCCTGGACAGGAGTCACAATATTATTTAAAATGCAAACCTGATACAGGTAAGTTTTGGTAACCACAAAGTCATGCCAGGAAAATTATGAAATAGAAGATTTCCTAACAAATGCAAATAACATTTTAATAAAAACAGAATGTCAGAAATCCCAGAACCCTTTCACAAAGATGGCTAGAGTGAATATTTATTTTTATTCTATAAATCCTAGAGAAGAGTTTTATTTCTCTAGGTGTATAACTAGCAGTCTGGCTATGATAAAATATAAAAGTAGAAAGAAAACAGGGAGAGTAAGATTTAGTTACTCCTATATGGTGTTTTCTAACTTTTTGGTCATATTAATTCATCATAGTCTTCAAAGAGCATAACCTTTCATTACCTTCCAGTGGTAGAAAAATGTGTTACATCTTCTAAGTTTCTTTAGGCCAATCAGACTGTATTGGAATCTTGAATACATACTGTCTTCTTTCTCCTTAGGGGTAACAAAGACCATTTTATTTCAGTTTCATAATATTATGGTTCAGACAACTATACAAATCAAAAGAGTTTTACATGTTGAGGACCTAAAGGAAAGTGTTTGAAATTGAAAAATATTAGAGACAGAGAGTCTGAATAAGACAGTTGTGTAAGTTTACACTTTGAGGCCACACTGCTCCCTACTCCCCCACCCCCCGACCCCCACATTACTGCACTACTCATGTAACAGCAATACACAAAAAATAAAAGGTAAAAAATGTAAAATCCTAGCTGCTGTATTAGCTAGGGTTCAGTTGCAGGTATGAAAATCTTCTAGTATTTTAAGCAGAATCAGATTTAATACTTAGATGCTAACACAATTATTGGGAGGGTTGGAAGAATAGCCTCTATACTGAACTTTAAGGAACAAGTCTTAGAATCCACACAGAACTGGCCTGCCAAGGGAACTGCCACCTCTGCCACCATCAGAAAGTTAAGGAAGCAGGGTGCTCCTGTGCCAAGTGCTGGCCCAGATTACACCTCCTTAGCCACAGTCCAGGAATTAGGCAGCCACCAATGTGATTGTTGGCTCTAAGAACACAATGCCTTAGCTTCAGTTAGAGATCAGGAAGTTGCTGCCAGAAATGCTGGCTGTAACAAACTAAGGGCTGCAACTTGGGGACCAAAAATAGCCATAAATTTAAGCCACTGGATCTGCTCCAGCAAAAGTGATGCCACGTGTACTATATCCTATCCCTATACTATATACTACACTTAACTCAGCTCTGAATTCAAGTCTCATAGAACTGAATATGGTTAGTGCAATCTGAATCACATCAGGAACCCTAGATGTAAGGAAACCTATGTGGTAATTTTTACTTTTCAGTCTCTGTGGTAAAGGAAGGCATACTAGAAGGAGGTTCAAACAGATACTCAGTTATTCCACCTACCATAAATGCCATACAAGGAGATGACAGTAAATCATATTAATTCTATTGTAATACATTGGTTAAAACACATATTTCCAGGGACTACAAATGGAACAGAAACATAAAGCAGTGAGTGAGGCCTAATGAGCTCCAGGTCTGGAATCAAGCAAAGAGGGCCAGGAATTCAGCTTCTGTAGGTTAATGAGAATTAAAAGTGCCTCACTTAAGGCATGGAACTGGAGCCAGGCTCATTGCTTAAAATCAGGGAGTGGGCAGAACTCCAGAAATGAGACTGAAAAAAATCAGTTTATGTGAAACTGTACACCAAAAAAGGCAGGATCCAAGACAGCCACTTGCTAGCTCAATGGCTGGATGTGCATTATCATGACTATTATGAAGATCAGGAATCCGAGTTACCTAGTGGAACGAGACGGAGGCAACCACAAAACTGTTAGTCAAGACTGGGTAAGGTGAGATAGGTAATAATTCTCACTCAAGGTAAGCTCTCAAACCAAAATTCCAAAATACATGAAGAAAACTGACACCACAATTACCAAAAAAATCAGCTACTGAGAAATCAATTCACTCAAGACAAAATGAAAATAATAGAACAATCTGAAATGACCTTAAAATAAATGTGTTTAGGATCCTCAAAGAGATAAAGGAAAAACAGCCATAAAACACAGACATTCAAAGTGCAGTCTCAGTACTAATCAGGATAAATACAAATAAAGCCACACCGAGACCTATAATTGTGAAACTGCAGAAGATCAAGGTGCCATAAAAAATATTACCTACCCAAAAAATAACAATTAGACTGACAGCAGATACTTTATCAACAATAATAGATGCCTTGAAGGTAATGGAGCTAGATTGTTCAATATGTTCAAAGTGTTAAAAGAAAAGAACTGTCAAGCCAGAATTCAATGCCCAGTTAATCTTCATAAGAATGAGGACAAAATAAAGACATTTTAAGACCTACAAAGACTGAGTTTTCCACTAACAGATTCTCAGTAAGGAATTGATATATTTTAGGATGAACTTCAGAAAGAAGAGCTCAAAAAAGGAATCAAGATATACTGATGCTCCCACAAACTGATAAAATGTATTACCAGGACTTCCCTAGTGGTCCAGTGGTAAAGAATCTGCCTTCCAAAGCAGAGGACACAGGTTCGATCCCTAGTCGGGGAACTAAGATCCCACATGCCGCGGGGCAACTAAGCCCACGCGCCACAACTACTGAGCTCGCGTGCCTCAACAAGAGAGCCTGTGTGCTGCAAACTACAGAGCCCATGTGCTCTGGAGCCTGCGTGCCACAACTAGAGAGAGAAAACTCGCACGCCACAACTAGAGAGAAGCCCACGCACAGCAACAAAAGATACCGCATGCTGCAACTAAAACCCGACACACACAAAAATAAAGAGAAGAAAATGTACTATCAAATGTACCTAATTATAGACTATAAATAAAATAACTAATTTTTCATGATTAAAAGAAAAGTGGTAACATGAATGAACCTTTGAAACATTATGCTAAGTGGAAAGAAGCCAGTAACAAACAAAACCACATATTATATAATTCCATCTATACGAAATATTCAGAATACGCAAATCGAAGTTAGTGGTTGCCTGGACTGGGAGGACAGGAGAGGAAATGGGGAGTAGGCCAGACACTGTTTAAGGGTACAGAATTAAGTGGGACAGAAATGTTATAAAATTAGATTGTTGAGATGGTTGCATAACCCTATGAGCAAACTAAAAAACACTGAATTGTGCATTTAAATGTATGAATTGTAAGGTATGCAAATTATATCTTAATAAAGCAGTTTTTACAAGTGGAGCTAGAAAAGAAGAAGGGAATGTTCAAGTATACCAAGATCCTTTTAAACTCTGATATAAAATTCTATAGTTGTGTGAATATTAAAAACTTAGGAACAACCACGATAAGAACAGAAATGCCATCTATGGATTCTAAAATCAGTGGAGGAACCAAAATACTGACAATTTTATCAATCTAAATTACAAGAGTAATATAAAAGAAAATAAAGAGAAAGTAAAAATGGCAAAAACGAGTTCAATTCTCTCTCTCTCTCTCTCTACACACACACACAAACACAGACACACTCATCTATTAAAAGACAGACTAGTTAACAAATCCAATTAATGACACATCTAAAGCAAAATGATCCAGAAAATTTGAAAATAGATGGTGAAAAAATTTATCAGGTAAATATTAAACAAAGGAAAGCTGGCAAAGCAATATTAACAGACAAAATAGAACTTAAGATATAAAACAAAAATAAGAACAAAAAAGACATTATATAATAATAAAGAAGATATAATGAACTTATACAATTAATAATATAGGCTCTCAAATGTATAGGAAACAGAAACTTATGCAATTAACAAAGAGAAAGTAACAAAACTACAATTGTGGTGAGAGATTTTAACATTATCAGAAACTGACAAATCAAGCAGACAAAAATTCCCTAAGGATATAGCAAATTTAACACAACACTAAGTTTGATGTTATACATACACACTCACACACACAAAAAAAACCCAATACCAAACAGAAAAAGAAAAACCACTGGTTTTAAGCACACACACGACATTTATAATATTGACTACATATTAGGTCTCAAAGGTAGCATCAACTAATTTCTAAGAATAAATCCCATACTAATCACATTCCTCAAGCACAATACAGATAATCAGAAATCAACAATAAAAAGTAAATAGAGAACAATCATATGTTTAGAAAATTTTAAATGTACTAAAAAATAACTCATAGGGATGAAATCAAAATAGAAATTATGAAATACTAGAACCGAACAATAATGAAAGCAATACATATCAAACATTGTAAAAATGCAACTAAAGTGGTAAAGAGGGATAGTCAAGAATAGAATGATGATATCCACCATCACCACTTCTAGTCAACATTGTTTTGGAGGTCCCAGACAGTGTAATGAAGTAAGAAAAAAATAAAGATAAAAGAATTTAAAAGGATATATCAAAACTGTCATTATTTGCATGTTATCGTTACTCTCATAAAAAATCCAAGGGAATCGACAATCAGAATAAAGAGAATTCAGCAAGGTTGCTGGATATAAGATCAACTTATAAAAACTGATAGTGTTCTTAAGTACCAGTAGTAACCAATTCAAAATGTCATTTAAAAAAAGAAATCAAAGGGCTTCCCTGGTGGCGCAGTGGTTGAGAGTCCGCCTGCCAATGCAGGGGACACGGGTTCGTGCCCCGGTCCGGGAAGATCCCCCATGCCCGGAGCGGCTGGGCCCGTGAGCCATGGCCACTGAGCCTGTGCGTCCATACCCTGTGCTCCGCGACAGGAGAGGCCACAACAGTGAGAGGCCCAAGTACCGAAAAAATAAAAAGAAAAAATAAAAAGAAATCAAGTATAAGCAACAAACACTATAAGGCAACTGGAAATAAATTCAACAAATTATGTGTAAGAATCTGCTAAAGAAAAGTATAAAACTGTATTAAAAACTCAAAGAGGAGCTAAAGATAGAAATATATCATGTTCATAAACAGGAATAATTGATGGAATAATTATATCAATTTTCCTCAAATTACTCCATTTAAAAAAATCAACACAATTTCAGTAAAAATTCAATAAGGAATTTTTATAGAACTCACCAAGCTCATTCTAAAATTCACATAGAAGGGACTTCCCTGGGCACAGTGGATAAGGCTCCGTGCTCTCAATGCAGGGGGCCTGGGTTCAATCCTTGGTCAGGGAACTAGATCCCAGATCCCACATGCATGTCACAACTAAGAGTTCGCATGCCACAATTAAGGAGCCCACGAGCCGCAACTAAGGAACCCTCCTACTGCAACTAAGAAGCCCACCTGCCACAACTAAGACCCGGCGCTGGGCTTCCCTGGTGGCGCAGTGGTTGAGAGTCCGCCTGCCAATGCAGAGGACACGGGTTCATACCCCGGTCCGGGAAGATCCCACATGCTGCGGAGCGGCTGGGCCCGTGAGCCATGGCCGCTGAGCCTAAGCGTCCGGAGCCTGTGCGTCCGGAGCCTGTGCTCCGCAACGTGAGAGGCCACAACAGTGAGAGGCCCGCGTACCGCAAACAAAAAAAAAAAAAAAAAAGAAAAGATCCAGCGCAACCAAATGAATAAATAAATAAATATTTAAAATTCACAAAGAAGAATAAAAAGCCAAGAATAGCCAAGATAATTTTGAAGAAAATGGTAAAATAATTAAAATCATGAGATACTGGCCTAAGGATAGACAAACAAACCAATGGAAAGACAAGTGCACACACAGAAACTGGATATTGGACACTGGTGATACTCCAAACTGAGGGGGGAAATAGACTATTCAATAAAAGTTGGTGGGATACTTGGCTATGTACATGGCAAATTAGATACCCACCATACAGCCAAGTAAAACTGATGGGAGAAGAAAAAAAAAAAAACCTAAATGTGAAAGCAAAACTGTAAAAGTTTCCAAAGGAATTATAACACTGTGGTTCCTTTGACTTTCTTTCTTGATTCAGTTTCTAGGCTCTAAACAATCCTAATTGTTCTCCTCAAGGGCACTCTGTACTCAAACTGAATTCTCCTTGTAATTTGGAAGCTGTAGAGTGGGAGCATCACTTTCCCAGTCCTGTTATTAGACTTCTAGTAACACAGTCTACCTAAGCCCACATTAGCTTTACTTGGTCACGACAATATAGGACTGATGAACACTGTACACACCATCTATTAAACCTCTAAGTCATTTTCATGCCTGCTACACTTAAGCAAGTCTCTCATATTCTGGGCTCATTTGTATAGGGTTTTTTTGTTTCCTCCATGTGCAGGGCCTTATTCTTAAATCTATTTAATGCTATCATTAAATTAAGCCAGTTGTCTTTATCCTTGGGGACCGTTTCCATATCTTCCTACGTCATCAAATATATTCATTATCCCTTCCCACACTACATCATTCACAAAATCAATAAGCATGTCTTTGATAGAAGGCTTCATGTGAAGAACTGATAAAAATGTTGATCAAGAAGTTCTAAACAGAGAACCCTAGAGGTATGATAACAGAAAATTTCTTCCATTGATTAATACTAATCTACCTAATTATATTAGCAGTTAGTCCATATTTTTCCATCTGGCCTTCAAAAATATTATGACATGTGGGTAAATGTCCTACTGAGTTCTAGCTAAACTTTGCTTTTTGCATTTCCATGATCGGTCTACTAAACCTTTCCAAGAAGAAGTGAGATGAGTCCGACATAACTTGGTTTTGGTGAATCCATGATAGCATAAATAACTTGTGCTTCTTCTCTTAGGTGCTCACAACAATTTATTAAGAATTTTATAAGTATATTCATTATAAATTAGCATAAATTACAAAAAAACAAATTATGAGGACTCCACACAGTTATAACATAATTACTAGAATCTCTATGGGGGACTTACAATTATGAAAATATGTATATACATCTCCACAATGTGTAGGCCAGAAATTTTCTTTAAAATCTGTCATTCTCGTAATGATAACTCTAAGAAATGGAGCCCCTCGGGAAAGGAAAAGAGTATGGGGAGGGTGATAAATATAAAAGGTTAACTGAATTAATAATTACTTTGATTATTTAAATTAGGAGAAGGTGTACTGGAATACAACTGGACAAATTCTGTACTTCTTCCTAAGGGGAGGGTAAACAATGTGTTCCAAGTCCAGAAAGAGTTATAAAACTCAGCTCCAAGATAACAGGAGGTGCCCTGCCTGACCACAAAGAAAGTATCACGCACAGCACACCCCAAACACTGAAACTGGAGATTAGAAAATACTCTGCCATCCTCACACAGCCAACTTTGAAACACTTCTCATTTGATCTTCATGTTGAATTCACACGAGCACTTACAAGATTTACTTCCATCTAGCTTTCTTAGTGTCTCAAAAATCCAGGCTGTTCACTCTGGGGCTGAGAAATCAGCTGTCTATAAAGATACTGTGTATACAGAGAGGGACACACAGCCCAAAATTTTCACCAACCATATAGAACCATGAGCTAGAATAAACATTTTGCTACTTAAAGCACCTTTCCAAGGGTTCCATTAATAAGCAAGATATTATTAGAGAATTATTAACTGTAAAAACTAATTCTGGAGACCAAAGAAACATGATATTTCCCAACAAACTACATGAGAGGGGTCCGGTGCAATACTGGATAATAGACAGTATTATCTTTGCCTGAAGCTCTTTTTCTTGATTGTAAATGAGAAATGGAAACACAGAACTCCTAAACCTAAACATTACAGCCAGCTACTGTGTGTGACTATGAAAGTCTCCCAGAGCCTATCAGTGTCTAATACAGTAGGTGTTCAAAATTTTGTACTTTGTCTGCTTCTGTGCAGTGATTTCCTTTACACCAGAAGCCTTGCAAAGAAGACTGAATCACTTAGATGTTAGGATTACCATTCAATACCTATTTCCTTGGAGATATCAGTAGAATCTGAGAGCTGAAGGATAATCTAGAAGCCACCTAATGCAACCACCTAAACTTTAAACATTAAAGAGGAAAAAACAGACCCAAAGAGTTCAAGAGCCCGAAGTCTCATGATTACTTCATAGTGAAACTGGAACCAGAACCAGGCCATGAGGCTCCACTATCACAGCTTTCTAAGGTCTCACTCTTGTAAGTAGGACTCATTCTTTTTCATCCTCCTCGAGCTTCACTGGCCATCATCAGACACTGCAATGACATTTCACAAAAGCCTTAAACTCTAGGAAGGTGTAGAACACATTGGGCCCTATGGTCATAGTATTTGGGCACTGGAAGAGTCCTTAGATTCTTCCTTCACATCTCTGCCTCTTACACATGCACAAACAGAGGTTAGGGGTTGGCACAAGCTCCAAATGTGGAGCACAAAGTCAGAATTAAGAACTGACTGTACTGATTCCCAGGCCAGTGTTCTTCACACGTCATTGCAGGGCTTCTCTTCTCTTTGTTTCCCTTAAAAAAAAAAAAAAAAGGCAAAACAAAACCAAAAAACATAGCTTCTGCTTAAGAACAGGAGCTTTGTAAGTTGAGGATATCTATAGAGTAGATGTTGTTTTTATAAATTTTTTTTTTAAGTAAAACCCCTCTGGAAAAGGAACTTGTAAATAAACAAGGCCCACTCAGCCTCTGATTCTATCAGCCTTTGGGCTGACTGCTCACTGCCTCTTATCCAACTAGACATGGGCAAGGCTGAGACACAGGAGACAGAAAGGCCTGGCAATGAATCAGTGAGCAGAGGAAGGAATGCACTTAGGAGTCACCACTGTTTCACTCATGGGACTTCATGTGATACAAAGCTTTAAGCTATCAAGTGTCTTGGGCCCAGAGGACTTGGTGGTTCAGGCACCCTAAAAGATCCTAGATGATAACAACTTCTCTTCACAGGTACAACCTGAGCTAAATGGTTTCTGTGGACTAGATTGAAAACATAACCACCATTTAGTGCAAATCTATTTCAAACACATTTTCCCATAAGCAACTGACTTTTTTTTCTTTTTGTTGGCTGCGTTGGGTCTTCGTTGCTGCGCACGAGCTTTCTCTAGCTGCAGTGAGCGGGGGCTACTCTTCGTTGCGGTGCATGGACTTCTCATTGCAGTGGCTTCTCTTGTTGCGGAGCACGGACTCTAGGCGTGCAGGCTTCAGAGTTGTGGCACGTGGGCTCAGTAGTTGTGGCTCGTGGGCTCTAGAGAGCAGGCTCAGTAGTTGTGGCACACGGGCTTAGCTGCTCCACAGCATGTGGGATCTTCCCAGACCAGGGCTCGAACCCGTGTGCCCTGCGTTGGCAGGGGGATTCTCAACCACTGTGCCACCAGGGAAGTCCCCAGCAACTGACATTTGAATGCTTGCATAATTCATAAATATTCCACTGTTATATTTAAGACATTCCATTCATTTTCTCCAAACAAAATCCTTTTAGAAGGGGAACTTGCAACAGAGTGAGTCAAGTTCATATGACGTCCAAGCCTTCCAAACTGTGAGAAGACTGAGGAAGCCCATGCTTGTTCCCTTACTGTGGCAGGCTGCAAAGAAAGCTGATCTTTGTTGGAAAGCAAGAGAGGAAAAGAGTTTTGGTTGAAACCTGATGAGAGTCACACCATCACAGACTGATGAATTTATCCCAATAAGTTGTTCTGGAGGCAGAAAACTCTTACTCTTTTCAGTTTACTAAGATTTACAATAAAAATATCTGGAGTAGACTCCCACGAAGATATATAAACTACAGCAGTTTACTTCTCTGGTTTTGCTGCTTCACTACTGATTTTGGTTCACAGACCTACCCATAGAGGCCTCCTGCAAACATCTGTCCTGCAGTCCTAATGCTCCAGGCCATCAGAGAGCTGGCAGATAGCTGTACAGAACTGAGCGCACCAACTACTCACCATAGGCTAAGGTGGGAATGAGAAATGATTATCCGTTATGGCACCATCACCTTGGGTGCTCATTAGCACTTAACTCTGTAAAATCCAGCATCTCTATGGGGAGGGGGAAGGATGAGCTGTGACAAAGCGAGAGAGAGGCATGGACATATATACACTAACTAACGTAAGGTAGATAGCTAGTGGGAAGCAGCTGCATAGCACAGGGAGATCAGCTTGGTGCTTTGTGACCGCCTGGAGGGGTGGAATAGGGAGGGTGGGAGGGAGGGAGACACAAGAGGGAAGAGATATGGGAACATATGTATATGTATAACTGATTCACTTTGTGATAAAGCAGAAACTAACACATCATTGTAAAGCAATTATACCCCAATAAAGATGTTAAAAAAAAAATCCAGCATCTCTTTAAAATCGCTGTTTCAATTAGTATATTACTTTTCACTATTGCATTTGCTAGAACAAGAGTTTCATAAACGTGGTACTCTTATATCACTAAAACTACCAGGGCTTAATTGCTGGTAAGGGTTTAGAATAAGGTTTGGCAGGAAAGGTAAGTGGAAACATAGATGAAACATACACTACAAAACACAAAATTTGGGAGTGAAATCCATTTCAGTGTAAAACTTATCTGAACAGGACTTCAGTTCTAAGAAACCCAATCCTAAAAGTCACTACTTAGAGTCTGGGATTCGTCAGCATGTTACTCACAGTTACAGTTCTGATCACACACTAGCAGTCCAATTATGTTTAATAAGCCACAGGGACACATGGTTACCAAGGATAATTCTGCCAAACTGAATGAGAAAGTTCAATATTTAACACATGGAATTTAGTGAACACATTTGGCCACTAATAAAATATAATTGGCTCCTTGTCTTTCATTTTAATCATCTCTATTAGAAAAAAAATACATCATACTAAAGAAGTTTACCATACGGAAATGGCAACTTAAAATTTAATGCTCTATTACCATGTAAAAAATTAATACATTATGATTTCACACACTGAGAATGGAATTGAATTTTCACTATGATGTGAACTTAACTTGAAATAACTTTGTCTTTTAACATGACTTAGAAAACAGGTGTTAAGAACAGACCAACCAATACAGTACACAAGTTTTTAGTTTTCCCTAATCACCATGTTACTTCTTTATCTGCTTACATGTTTGGCTACTTAGGGAACCAAAGCTTTTTCTTTGAGATTAATTTGGATTTTAATCATACTCAATAGTGTAAAACAGTATTTATGATTTATAATCAGAGCAGATTTATAAGATGCTTCTGAGTGAAAATTGCTTGGTATATACTGCTAATTAAGTTTTAGTGAACTGTTTTCATTGCAAAACAGGCAACACTTTATGGATAAAGCCTTTATTGCAACCACTATACAATGTCTTTTCTGTTTGACATTGAAATTCTGATAATTCATACTCTGATGCATTATAGAAAGGGCCTGTATGAAGCAAATTCTATAAATTTATGACAACTTTGAAAGATGAAAAGCCCTAAATACCTCATAGAAAAATTCTAGAAATCACACAGCTCTTTCCTAATTGTTTTCAAAGGCTGTTTCTTAGATCTTCTGGACTCTATAAAATCCTTATTTACCCTCTATCCCATTCCAAGAGAAGATAATAACACACAGTATTGACTACGGTTCCTTCAACAATGAAATCCAAACTAAAATAGCTTCTGTGAAATGAGAGTCCAATACTTGGTACTTACTACTCTCTGATTCCTGGCTCACACCCTTGTTGTCCTCACATCCCATCATACTGAAGAGCACGACCACTTAGAAATCTTTCTCAAACTGTGCTCCTTGGAACAATGGTATTCCACAAAAATGTGTGTTCAACATAATAGATGTTAGCAATGTTTATTTTTAAATTTATTTTAAATATATCTAGGCAAAACGGTAAACACCTTTACACAGTTATTGTCGTACATAAATCTTTAAGAAACAATGCACAACCCAAGAGAAATAAAAACATATGCTAGCACACAAAAACTGATGCACAAATGTTCATGGCAGCATTACTCATAATTATGCCAAAAAGTAGAAACAAACAAAATGCCCATCTTCTGATGAAAGTGTAAATAAAATGCGGCATATCCATACAACAGAATATTATTCAGGAATAAAAATGTATGAAGTACAGGATACATGCTGAAATATGGAGGAACCTTGAAATCATTATGTTAAGTGAAAGAAGCCAGTCACAAAGGACTTCATATTGTATGATTCCATTTAGATGAAATGTCCAGAATAGGCAAATCTATACAGAAAGAATGTAGATTAGTGGTTGCCACGGGCCCAATGGGTCAGGGAGGAGAGTCCTGAGAGGAGGGGTTGGGTAGTGACAGCTAAGCAGAGCAATTCTTTTTCGCACAATGAAAACATTCTAAAATTGATGTGGTGATGGATATACAACTCTGTGAATATACTAAAAGTCACTGAATTGTACACTTTAAAAGTGTGAATAGTGTAGTATGTGAATTATGCCTCAGTAAAGCTATATGTAAAAAGAAAAATAGGTATTTGAACAGATTCTTCACTAAAAAGACATCCATAAACATATGAAAAGATGTCCAATTTTATTAGGTATCAGAGAAATATAAAATTAACACGAACATGAGACACCACCACAGACCTACCAGAACAACTAAAATAAAAGATGGATAATAACATGTGTTGGTGAGAATGCAGTGTAGCAGACATACACCACTGAAAAGAACTTAAATTGTAAAGCAACATAGGAAAGCTTTGGTAGGATCTATTAAAGTTGAATATAAATATACTGTATGACCTAGCAATTCTACTCCTAGATATATATACCATGTATACACACCAAAAAATACGTATAAGAATATTCATAGCAGGATTATTTGTAATAGCTCTAAAAAGAGAATATCCCAAAAGTCCATAGAAAACTATGGTATATTTATACACTGCAATACAACACAGTAATTAAGATAAACTACAGACATATACAACATAGATAAATTGGACTAATATTACATTGAGGATAAAAACAGATACAAAAGAACACATAATAAAATAATTTAAAATGGGCGAAAGTGACGTTTTATTGGAAATTATGATAGCGATTACCTTTTGGTAGGAAAAAAAGGCAGTAATGGGGGAGAAGGATGAGTCATGAGGAAGGCTTCTCAGGGTATTGGTAATATTTTGTTTCTTGATCTGGGTGCTAGTTACATGGATATGTTTACTTTGTGATAACTCATCTAGTTATATATTTATTATTTGTACTTTCCTATATAAATATATATGTATAAAAAATACTGTACTTTGGTTTAAAAGTTTATTTTTAAAATGTGAGGGAGAAAAAGAAATGGTACACAACAGCAAAATAACTGACAATGCCAAGAAAGTTTGACCTGTCTTTTACCCAGAGTATTTTCCAACAAACAGTTACACAGAACATGTATTGCCAATCAAATAAATGCTGGTCTATGTTGTGAATCCTGTCATTTTGTTTCAGCATATATTTGTGATATTTTATTTATTACATTGAATATTTATACCACTCTTAGTTATTCCCCACAGACCTATGGCTAGTTCATAATCCATACATGATGACCCAAGCGAGCAAAAAGCCAGACCCCTTCAATGTGAAAGTAATAATCATAGCACTTGGTTTCTAAAAAATTGGAAGGTGAGCTGTCCAACATGAAACAATTTATGATTTTCAGAGCTGCATACTTCAAGAGCAGTAGATGATTGTAAACCTGCAGTTCATGTTCTCCCCTTTGTTATAAAAATCTTTTCTGAAATGTTCTTATGCTGTAAGAAAACACTCTCGGGATTTCCCTGGTGGTCCAGTGGTAAAGAATCCACCTTCCAATGCAGGGGATGCGGGTTCAAGCCCTGGTCGGGGAACTAAGATCCCACATGCCACAGGACAACTAAGCCTGCACGCCACAACTACTGACGTCGCACGCCTCAATGAGAGAGCCTGCGTGCCACAAACTACAGAGCCCACGCTCCCTGGAGCCCGCACACCACAACTAGAAAGAAAAATACCTGTGCGCCACAACTAGAGAGAAGCTCGCATGTCTCAATGAAGACCCCGCGCGCTGCAACTAAGATTCCCACAAAAAATAAAAGAAAATAAATTTTACAAAAAGAAAACACTCCCAACAAAATTAATGAATAGGTTTGATGCTACATCTGCTATGAGAATCAGACTGAGCAACATGGTTCCTAAGAGTAAACAGTGGATATGTATAAAATACAAAAATACTGTTTTCATTTTTAATGTGGTTTTTAGGTTATATTTCAAAACCAAAAAAAACTATAAAATATTTTTATCTTGCAATATTTTAATTATTTTTGTTCTTAATTAAACTTTTTGCTTGTGGACTAACACTATATATTTATAACAAAGAAAACAGCAAAAGATTCAAATTCTGATCATTTCTTGCAATAACTAACTCCTCTGTAAAATAGTTTTGCTATATGTCAATCCATGCATTAATTATACATCTCATATATTTCATTTTTACATTTTAAAATGTTCCATGGTCAACATGTTTGGGAAACTCTGACCTAGAATTATCTTCTCAATTTTAAAATATCCCTAAACCTGCATCCATAATAACATTCTATGGTCTCAAAAGGTTAAACTTTTTAAATTCACTAACTTAATCCCTCCCCCACTTTTTTACAGTGACCATTGTCTAGATGCAGTAAGGAGTGTAATGAAATATGCAGAAAGTTCTCCAAAGGAAAGGAGAAAAAAAGAGTTGATAGTAATGATAAACAGTATACTATCATAAAGGCAGAACCACTGAGGCAAAGATGAAAACCTTAAGTGTATCGAAAAAGACCATGTTTTGTCTCAATGGACAAAAGCCAGTCAACTAAATGCCCAACTGCAAAAACAAAGCAAAACAAAAAGTACATGTACAAATAATTTTTTAAACTGTAAATATGGGTCATCAAAGATTGTTCTTTAAAAAGTAAGCACAGGGCTTCCCTGGTGGCGCAGTGGTTGGGGGTCCGCCTGCCGATGCAGGGGACACGGGTTCGTGCCCCGGTCCGGGAGGATCCCACATGCCACGGAGCGGCTGGGCCCGTGAGCCATGGCCGCTGAGCCTGCGCATCCGGAGCCTGTGCCCCGCAACGGGAGAGGCCGCGGCAGTGAGAGGCCCGCGTACCGCAAAAAATAAAAAAATAAATAAATTTAAAAAGTAAGCACAAAGTTCAGGATTTTGTAGTAGCTTTGGCACTCAAACTTTCCTTTGAGGTTCACATATTTGACTTTTATATGTGTTTCCAGTAACACATAATGTATTAAAGTTGAAGAATACCTATATGCCCCAGGTAGGCTCTTGCTTCTGAAGCTAAGGCACATTCTTCCCCTGCTATTTGGAAATATGAAAATGGGATTTTGTTTGGCACTGTGATAAACACTGGGAAAACATCTTTTAAATTGACACTTCTAGATATGCAAGAAACTAGTAACATTAGTTGCCACTGAGAAAGCAAGCTGGGAGACGAGAGGTCAGGGATGGGACAGAGATCAACTTTTCATTCTATTCTCAAATTTTCAAATGTCATTATGATTACATCTTCTACATCATGTTAAACATACACAATAATTTTTGCACACATTATTTTTATGTTGAGCTGAATTCAAATGCCTTCAGATACGTTTCATTCCTAAGTCTCTGCATGAAGCCTCCTTTCTTCAGAAGTCCCCATCCTCAACCTCTATTTACAAAGCACAGTTCATGTCAACAAACACTTAAAGGATCCAAAGCACTCCCCACTGGCCAAATGTTCAAGAATAATCCATCAGCATCAGTGTAAGACATATTCTATATTTGTGATCTATGAGGTTCCCTCACATTAAGGACTAAATCTTCAGAATTACTCCTCTTTAAATAACTGTGGATCATTTGATTATATCAAAGTCCTAATAGATGTTTAAATTATTCGTACCACTATAGTACCCTGCAGGCAGCAGTGCCTACATGCTTTCTTTCTTGAAAAGCATTTCGTCTAAATTATACACATTTTCAGATAAATAAATCAACAAAATTACAACATCAGCTTTGTTCAGAAAATATAGAACATCCCTAAACCAAATGCTTTTGCTAAGCATGCTAGAAGAAAGGATCCATGTTGAACACCCTTCTTCTGAGTTGTTACTTACTTTTGAAATGACATCTTTGGCGAGCAAAAGACATTCAGTTACATCAATGCACAATGTGGCCCTAAATTACTAGTGGGTGAATTAGGCTAAATTCTTAGACGCAGGCATTTTACAACGACAATCAGGTTGTTTTATCGGTATTTAAGTTAGAGAGCTAAAAAAGAAAAAAAAAAGAATCTAAGTAACAATGATGACTTTAAAAGTCCTAAACAGGTAAGTCACACTACCAAGGCACTACTCTTTCAATGTGCTGAAACAGAAATTTCTAAACGTATTGTGTGAAAAACAATGACTGCAAAGTCATTTATATCATAAATTGCAAATCCAAAATACCACTAGTTCTACAATATGCAAATGTACCATATAATTTCACTTTAAATTACTCTCACTTCCTTTTTCCACTGGACTCCAAACAGGAAAGAAAATAAAAGAGTACAACTCAAGAGCTGAAAGAAAAAGAAAATGCAGGAACCTCAATCAGATCTGCATGACTCATGTTGTGCCAACTGCAAATTTCTGATTTCAAGCCTTTAAAAAAAAGAAACTTCAAGGACCCTTCAAATTATGTTCAAGTCAGATGCTTGATTAGACAATTGAATCACTTTACTGGACTTCATTTTTTTTTCTTGATTCAGATCTCTTCTCTTGCTGCCACAAATATGTTTGTTCAGTGTAAATGGAGTGATGAAGATTGACCTTTCTAGCTGAGCAGCTGGCTGAACAGGATTTTAAATGGTATGCTTAGCATTTTACTCCACTCAATTTAAGGCAAAAGGAAGTGAAATAAAAGTGCATGAATGATAGATCCACATATCTAAGTTTTATTCTAGGAATTTTTCTTTTTAAGATGTTGGGGGTAGGAGTTTTATTAATTAATTAATTTTTTTGCTGTGTTGGGTCTTCGTTTCTGTGCGAGGGCTCTCTCTAGTTGTGGCAAGCGGGGGCCACTCTTCATCGCAGTGCGCAGGCCTCTCACTATTGCGGCCTCTCTTGCTGCGGAGCACAGGCTCCAGACACACAGGCTCAGTAGTTGTGGCTCACGGGCCTAGTTGCTCTGCGGCATGTGGGATCCTCCCAGACCAGGGCTCGAACCCGTGTCCCCTGCATTAGCAGGCAGATTCTCAACCACTGCGCCACCAGGGAAGCCCTTATTCTAGGAATTTTGGAGCCTCTGTCCCACTCCTTCTGACAAAGCATCTCACATCAGGGTGAGGTATAACCGGAAGTGAAACGTTGAACTACCACCATGAGAAGTTAGGGACGCCATAACAGAATTAGTAGTGGCTCTGTCTTTTAAGAATTGTCCCTGTCTATTTTTCTGTCCTCGGAAAAAAAAATTGGACAGAAGGAAAAAAAGAAATTGCTGTGCCGTTAAACCCTGCCTAGTACCTTGACTCATTCCAGTGTCTTCTCTCTGATTTTCCATCCAATAGCACCAAAATAAGACATCCATTTCCTTCTTTTATACCTCATAACCTGACAAAAAGCAGTCTTGGAAACTCACTATTCTGGATACTGAAGACCACACATATTATACTTTCAGCATTTTGTAATATTTTTACTCTCCCTAATTCTCATCCCCCCTTACCCAGTTACTGTATACTCCTAACTCAACCCATCACTCACCCATTAAAATCATAAGTATAGGAGACTATGTCTAACTGCCTGAGAAATTACATACTCAAAGCAGCCCTCAAAAGCAAATTTCCATGAATATCTAATGAAAAGGAGAAAGAGCCTATATTTATGAAATTTCTTTTAGACCTGCTACCTGATTTTCATTCAATGCTAGCATGTGAGCAAGTGCTAATTTGCCTAGCTGATAGGAAGCTGAGTCCAATCGTTTATTCACAGCAGGCACAATGCTAGAAGCTAAGGATGCAGAGAAAAAAGACTCTATTCATAGTCAGACTTCTCATTCAAAGACCTCAAAGTCTAGTGGAAAAGAGCCTCATAAGCCAACAATCATAATATTGTAGATGTGTCATGATAGGTGTATGTCCAGAGTGGCATGGGAAGACAAAAAAGCATACACCAAACTCAAGTCTAAGGAATCGTGGAAAGTTTCTCAGACAAGGTGGCATTTGATTCAAGTCTGGAGAGATCCTTAGGAGGAACAGGGGTGGGAGTGGAGGGACACGGCATTCTACTTAGAGGAAGCAGCATGTAAAAGACACAGCAGTTCAGGGAATTCTCTGGCGGTGCCATGGTTAGGACTTCACGTTTCCACTGCGGGGGGCATGGGTTCCATCCCTGGTTGGGGAACTAAGATCCCACGTGCCATGCAGTGAGGCAAAAGAGACACAGCAGTTCTGTTTGGGACAATGAAAGAGTTCTGGAAATAGACAGTGGTGATGGTTACACAATATTGTGAAGGTACTTCATGCCACTAAATTGTACATTTAAAAATGGTAAATTTTATGTTATATATATTTTATTAAAAATTTTTTAAAAGACACAGATGTCTGAGAGAGTAGAAACACCAAATAAGGTATCTATAGAGAGACTGAGTGGCAGGGAAAAGGATGGAGCTGTATCAAGGCTAGACCCTAAAGGGCTATGTGTTCCATGCTAATGGAATGTGGAAGCTAACTCAGAAGAGGAGAAAGACTTGGAAGCTTCATGAATGATTAGGAGGCTATTAATATAATCCAGATGAGAAATGAAGGCCTGAACTCTGGAGAGGCAGTGGAGACAAAAAGGATTAACAGATTTCCAAGACTGAAAGACAAAAGAATAAAGAAAATTTGGAGGCTAAATGTGAGCGATCGGGATGAGTCTGGAATGCCTCAGGTTTCTGACTGGAACAAGGAGGCAGATGATGATGCCATTCACCCAGAGAGTGAAAGCAGGTGGACTGGGCAGCACGGTAACTTCTGCTGTGATCTTCCAAGTTTGAACCCTTGTGAATAAAGGATGAAGACCAGCAGTTAGAGGAATTGCAGGATTTCTTAAGTAGGTCTGTGGACTTTTGCAACAAAGCCCAGCTCTGTGGAGGAAGCCACTTTTCCCCACCTCTGAAAAGAACAAGCAATTCTCTGGCACACCAGAATTAAGGGATTTGATAGACTCATGCTGAATAGAGGCAGCTTCTCTGTCAAGGCCCTGAGGTTCTCAGCAGTACCTTCAGTGAGGCTCATCAAGGGTAGCATCTATCAACAAGGATGAGCCAAAGACGAATAATATGGCACATTTAGGACTCTCAGAAATAACTGGGAGGTATTACAGGATAGACCAGAATCTGACAGGTTGGTAAGAAGGAAAGGGCAAGATGGGTTATTATCATTGGGAGAACATAAAAAGGACCTGTTTCATTCTTCCAGGCTACTGAGGCCTGGAGCTTACCAGTTAATACACATTTTAGAAAAGTGATACCATGTTATTCACTAACCCATCTGTAGACCACTCTTGGACATTCAGCAACATGGTGAGCATCTATGTCATAACATTCTTCCATAACTTCATACTTAAGGCTAAATAGTATCTGAGAATATATCATGATTTATTCAATCAGTCCCCTATTGTTGGACATTTAGGTTTGAATGGAGCTTTTCAAACTATTAAATATTAAATCCATGATCACCAATTAAGCACATTTTCATGACAACTAGGAATATCTAAGCATTTTGTTTGAAGATTCTTTGTCCATAAAATTCTCTTTGGATTTTTGTTTAAAAAAAAAACAACTTGTAAAAAAAAACCCTATATAACCAGCTAAAAGAATACAAAGCAATTTACCAGCCCTGATTTTATAAGAAGAAAGTAAATTGCTCACTTGTGGAGGGGGTGTTAATTTTATCAAGCCACTAGCGTACCATATTGCACAATGGAAGAGGCAGGTAATTTGCTAAAGGACACCCTGGTGGCACAAAAGAATAAATACATCTCTAGTAAGTGAACCATGTGCTCTTTGTCAGCAGGATCAAATGTATTGTTTTTTATCTCCTTTACCATCCCATGGATGCTTATCGGTCCCTTCCTGAGGTGGCAACACATGTAGGCAAAGACGCCTCTACCTGTGCCCATGCTATTCCTTCTACCTGTAATGTCCCACAGCTCCCCCAATTTCTTTTCTTTTCTTTTAAATTTATTTTTGGCTGCGTTGGGTCTTCGTTGCTGCACCTGTGCTTTCTCTAGTTGCCGCGAGTGGGGGCTACTCTTTGTTGAGGTGCGTGGGCTTCTCATTGCGGTGGCTTCTCTCGTTGCAGAGCACAGGCTCTAGGCCCACGGGCTTCAGTAGTTGTGGCACGCAGGCTCAGTAGTTGTGGCTCGCGGGCTCTAGAGCGCAGGCTCAGTAGTTGTGGTGCACGGGCTTAGTTGCTCCACGGCATGTGGGATCTTCCCGGACCAGGGCTTTAACCCCTGTCCCCTGCATTGGCAGGCAGATTCTTAACCACTGTGCCACCAGGGAAGCCCTCCCCCAATTTCTGTGCCCAAACAGCTCCTACTTACTATTCAAGACAGTTCAACTGTTACTTCTCTAGAAAGTCTACCCTGACCAGTCTCATGCTGAGCCAAGTGTCCCAAAGTATCCTGTCTATACCTCTGAATACTTAGCACAGTTTATTATGGTGTTTGACATTCACCCACCTAATCATAAGCCTGTTTAGGCTAAGACCTTGGCTTTCACTGTAACACCCTCAGGGTCTAGCACATTGCTTCATTAAATGATTGCCAAAAAACATGCTATGACTTAAAGAGCACCACAAAGTCTCACCTGCATATCAATACTCTTACCCACCAGTAATGCTTTCTATTGAGAGTAATTGAGCAACATGCCTAGCTAAAAAGGTTATGTACAGTTTTCTAATAAAATAAAACACAATAATTTTACAATGCATAATCATTGCTGTGATGCATGGTAATTAAGCAAACAATAAGTGATTGTATAAATTACTACCACTGGTAATTTCCAGGAAGGCACTGGGATGTTATACGGTGATCAACTTCTTTCTCCATCAAAGATGGGACTGATCTTAACTAGTTCTGCTTCTATTTAAATGTCCCAAACTCTAAAACTGCCCTCTACTCCACCATACCTTCCCCTCCTTCTACACACTCTCCACTACAATGATTATTTTCTCTGGATATGGGATTCAGCTGAGAGACTGCTTTCTGTGAATCTGTAATGAACTGTCTGTCACCTTTACAAGCCTCACGTTCTGCCATTCCTTCCTGGGATTTTTAGGTAGACACACTTTCTTAAAGGGTTATAAGAACCTCAGACTCCTCTTTTCCTTCCCTACTTGAAGTGTCTTTTTTTAGTAAATAGGTGCAATAGGTTGAGTGGTATGAATGAAGAAAACCTGTCCTGCCTCAAAATCTCTCCCTTAGATTACAAAGCATTTCCATCATTTACACCTTCATTTAAGTTAACAAATAAACACATATACACACACCTCCTGCCACCAAAAGCAAACTAAGCAAAATAGGTTTATTGGTCACTTAGGTGGTTGAAAGAAGCTGACAATTAATCATACTGGGGGAGAGTTTCGAGGGAAAGTGAGGAAGAGGAGGAGCAGTGGGAACTCTTTTTTTTTTTTACATCTTTATTGGAGTATAGTTGCTTTACAATGGTGTGTTAGTTTCTGCTTTATAACAAAGTGAATCAGTTATACATATACATATGTTCCCATATCTCTTCCCTCTTGCATCTCTCTCCCTATCCCACCCCTCCAGGCGGTCACAAACCACTGAGCTGATCTCCCTGTGCTATGCAGCTGCTTCCCACTAGCTATCTACCTTACGTTTGGTAGTGTATATATGTCCATGCCTCTCTCTCACTTTGTCCCAGCTCACCCTTCCCCCTTCCCATATCCTCAAGTCCATTCTCTAGTAGGTCTGTGTCTTTATTCCTGTCTTACCCCTAGGTTCTTCATGACATTCTTTTTCTTAAATTCCATATATATGTGTTAGCACACGGTATTTGTTTTTCTCTGTCTGACTTACTTCACTCTGTATGACAGACTCTAGGTCTATCCACCTCATTACAAATAGCTCAATTTCATTTCTTTTTATGGCTGAGTAACATTCCATTGTATATATGTGCCACATCTTCTTTATCCATTCATCCGATGATGGGCACTTAGGTTGTTTCCATCTCCAGGCTATTGTAAATAGAGCTGCAATGAACATTTTGGTACATGACTCTTTTTGAATTATGGTTTTCTCAGGGTATATGCACAGTAGTGAGATTGCTGGGTCATATGGAACTCTTGTAATGAGGCAACAAGAGAGTGCTGGCGATGAGAGAATAAGGGATGACAACAGAAAGAGGAAGGAAACTGTGTGGAGCCCAAAGATTCACTTCGAATTTCAGTCTACAGCTGCCCAAGCATCCCTCCTTTCTTTCCCTCTTTTCTAAAAGCCAACTTCCAGGAATTCCCTGGTGGTCCAGTGGTTAGGACTCTGCACTTCCACTGCAGGGGGCACAGGTTCGGTCCCTGTTTGGGGAGCTAAGATCCCACATGCCGCATGGCACGGCCAAAAAAAAAAAAAAACCAGAAAGAAAATGGGGACAATACCACCTGCTCTCAGACCAAGAGAAGTTAGGTGATTGCCCAGGAATACATTAACATTACCTCATCAGTCTAAGAGGTGCACTTAAAATACAAGTCCAAAGTTCAATCTTCTTCACCATGATTGAAATATTTCAGATTGAAAGTAAATTCTGGTACACAAATGTTCATAGCAGAACATAACAGCCAAAAAGTGGAAACAATCCAGTGTCTGCCAAACGATGAGTAGATGAACAAGATGTAGTATATCCATACAATGGAATATTATTCAGCAATAAAAAGGAATGAAGTACAACAATGTGAACGTACCTAATGCCACAGAACTGTACACTTAAAAATTGTTAATATGATAAAATTTGTATTTTTTATGTTTTACCACAATTTTTTTTTAAAGAAATGAAGTACTGATACATGCTACAAGCAGGTGAACTTTGGAAACATTATGCTAGTAAAAGAAGTCATTCACAAAAGGCCACATACTACATGATTCCATTTGTATGAAATTTCCCAAACAGGCAAACTCATAGAGATGGAAAGTAGATAAGTGGTTGCCAGGAGCTGGTGATAGGAGGGAATGGGGAGTGACTGCTAATAGGTAAAGGGTTTCTTTTGGGGGTGGTGAAAATAAAAATATAAAGTGGAAATAGACAAACAACTTTGTGGATATTCTAAAAACCAGTGAACTGTACTCTGTAAAAGGGTGAATTGTATGGTAACTAAATTACGTCTTTTATATTTCACTTTTTAAAAGGCAAATGCTAGTAAACAAAGTGTGCTGATATATATCTGGGACATTTAAGAACATTTAGAAAGTCAGGATTAAGGTAAGACCTCAGAAAGTGCATAAATATCTATTTGTATATGGGAAAACAGCAGTAAGTTACAAACACGACCAACATCATGAAACTAACAACAAACACATTGTTCAGAAAAAAAGTAAGATTGCCAAGATGCTAACTAAATCCACATAAAGTGAAACGTCCAAGTGTTCATTCTTAACCAGATCTGAAAGAGAAGAAAGTGAATGTCTCATGAACAGAACTTTTGCAGGGTCTCACGTTAGGGTCAAAAGCTGCTGTCTCCCTCTCCTCTCCACTGTGCTAAGATTTTTAACAAGGCCTCTTCTCTTGTTGCATGGGGTGAATGTGCAGCTGATTAGAGGCCCTGAAGGTTGCCTAGTCAAGTGCCTCCACTTCATGTCATAAGAGCCAAATTAAATGTCGACAGACATCATTATCCATTTTTAACCCCACATTCTCTATCTCTGCCTTTCTTCCAGCAAGAAGTCTTTCAAACCTGCATGCTCCATTTTATGCTGCTCCTTAACCTGGGCACCGTCTCTTAGGAAAGCAAGACAAGAGGCTTCTCTATCTCCTGCTCCTCACTATCCTCTCCACCTTTCATTTCTACAGCCTCACTTCCTTCCACACAATGTCTACCCACCCCCATCATGTTTTCTTTGGTTTCCCGGAACATCCTTCCTTACTAGTGCATGTATGTGGTGGTCATCTTAGCAGATTGCGAGAAGACAAGTCCAAGATTTTTCTCATTTCAACGTCTGATATAATAGTCTACTAATGCACTTCCAAATGATGATCTAGCCTGAGATTCCAGCACTTGATCACGGTACACTCTCTTTGTGTACTGATTATTTTTGTATCTTTAATCACACTTTTTTGGTTATAGAAAAATATACTTTTTCTAACTTTTATGGATTTGTTTAACAACATTTACTGACTACTCACCATGTTTGAAGCACATATTATTGGTCATTCTTTGCAGATTCAGAATTATTCTTTAAACTAAAATCAGCCTACATTATTGAAAAAGCAAGAAATAAGTGCTGGTGAGGATGTGGAGAAAAGGGAATGTCCCTTCATGCACTGTTGGTGGGAATGTAAACTGAAGTAGCCACTATGGAAAACAATATGGAGACTCCACAAAACATTAAGAACAGAACTACCATATGACCCAGCTATTCCACTTCTGGATATTTATCTGAAGAATACAAAAAAAATTCAAAAATATGCACCCCTATGTTCATGGCAGCATTATTTACAATAGCCAAGATATGGAAACAACCATATGAATGGATAAATTTATCCATTTATGATGGATAAATAAGATGTGGTATATATCAATGGAATATTACTCAGCCATAAAAAGGAACAAAACAGTTATTTGTAGTGAGGTGGATGGACCTAGAGACTGTCATACAGAGTGAAATAAGTCAGAAAGAGAAAAACAAATACCATATGCTAACACATATATATGGAATCTAAAAAAAAAAATGGTCATGAAGAACCTAGGGGCAAGACGGGAATAAAGATGCAGACCTACTAGAGAATGGAGTTGAGGATACGGGGAGGGGGAAGGGTAAGCTGGGACAAAGTGAGAGAGTGGCATGGACATATATACACTACCAAACATAAAATAGATAGCTAGTGGGAAGCAGCTGCATAGCACAGGGAGATCACCTCGGTGCTTTGTGACCACCTAGAGGGGTGGGATAGGGAGGGTGGGAAGGAGGGAGATGCAAGAGGAAAGAGATATGGGAACATATGTATAACTGATTCACTTTGTTATAAAGCAGAAACTAACACACCATTGTAAAGCAATTATACTCCAATAAAGATGTTAAAAAATAAAATAAAATAAAGATGTGGTATATATATATATATATATATATATATATACAATAGAATACTACTCAGCCATAAAAAAGATAAAATCTTGCCACAATATGAATAAAGCTTGAGGGTATGATGCTGAGAGAAATCAGATGGAAAAATACAAATATCATGTGATTTCACTTGTACATGGAATATAAAAAACAAACAAATAAATGAAAATAAGTGAAAAAACAAACACATAGATACAGAGAACAGAGTATTGGTTACCAGAGGGGAAGGGAGGTGAGGAGGTGAGAGAAATGGGTAAAGGGGATCAACAGTATGGTGACAGATGGAAACTAAACTTTTGGTGGTAGGCATGCTGTAGTGTTGAAATATAATATTACAAACCAATGTTGTCTCAATAAATAAAATTTTAAAAGAAAAAAAGCAGCCTTAATAATGGAGAAAGCTATGCATGTGTATGGGAAATCCCTCTACCTTCCTCTCAATTTTGCTATAAATCTAAAACTGCTCTAAGAAAAAAAGAAAAGTCTTTCAAAAATTAGCCTAAAGATCAAAGATCATATATGAAAGTCGACTGTGACAATCATAAACAGCATCATACAATAATAAAAATTAACAGAATGCTAGCCTATTCACTAGCAGGATAAGGGCTACAGAAAGTAAAGTTTAAAATTTAGTTCATATTTTGATGGATGCATAGAAATAATGGATTTTTCTGCCCAGCATAACTGCCTTCTAACTTTCTGGGTCTTGGTGGGAGATACTGTAGAAACTGAAAACATCAGACACTCACTTTCCTAGCCTTCCTTGCAGCTGGAATACAGCATATGACTCTGGCTTGGCCAACCAAACACTTCTACCCTGGACCTTTACTCTGAAGCTGCAACAGTGAAGAAGGAGGGACCAAAGAGAATACATGCTGGTGGCAGACACAGGCAGCTAAGACAGTTGCAGCACCAATATCAAGTGTACAGGGGCAGAAGTGGCAGGAATGTGACACTGGTACCTAGTTTCCGGTATCCTTGGTGACAGTGAGGCAAGTTGTGGCATCAGAGACAGAGACAGCAGTGTCTTTTCCAGACAGGCTCTACAGTGTTATTCTTGGTTCTGGGTGCTCTCTAGCTTCCCTTGCTGTTGTCCATTTTCCAAACCTGCTTTGTATCCTCCCTATAAGTTTTCTGAGCCGTGTAATGTCTTATCAATAAATTTCTCTTCTGTTAAAATCAGCCAAAGTCAGTTCTGTTGCTTGCAAGTAAGAACTTTGATACAATGGGCTAATGGCTAGCAGGTAGCAGATATTAATCTAATTCCCATAAATTAATATTTGTTGAGGACCCTCTCAGTATACCTTACACTTTTTTGGTCAGATTTAGTGGAGTACAATTTACAAAAAGTCAAATTCACCTTTTTTAAGTTATGTGCTTTGACAAATGTTACAATCATATAACCACTATCACAATGAACATACAGAATGTTTCCACCATCTAGAAAAGCTGCCTTGTACGTTTTTAGTCAATTCCTTCTCCCAGGCCCCAGCCCCTGATAATCACTGATGTGATTTCTGTCCCTATATTTTTGCTTTTTCCAGAATGTCATATCATAGAATTATATAGTCCAAAACCCTTTCGTGTCTGGCTTCTATTACTTAGCAAAAGGCATTTGAAATTCATCATCTTGTTGCATAAATCAATGGTTTGTTCCTTTCTATTGCTGAGTACTATTCCATTTTATGGCTGTTCCACAGTTTGGTTATCCATTCACCAGTTGATGGATATCTGAGCTCTCTCCTACAGCAACCTCTTTTGAAACATAGAAATTTATCAAAATAGTTATACTCTACCTTCTGGAAGCTTAAATGGCGGGAATCTTAGGACAAAACAGAGGAAATATGGTATTTTCTCTAGCATAAAACGTTTTATTTTTAAAACTGATATATGCTCAGATGTATATATTTTTCTTCAAATATCTCCTTTCGGCGCATTTATGAAAATAAAGACAGCATCCCTCCCAATTTCCAAGAAAATTATAAGAAAAATTCTTCAGGGGAAAAAATTCAACAAATATATATATGTACATTTTTGTTTCTCCTATGCCTAGCAGTATCATTATAGCAGGATGCAATAAAAAGCAGAATGCTACTTCAGTAACACCTCCTCTCTTAAATTAACTAGGTTCCTAACTCGACAGCAATTCCAAGGCTGTTTTCATCTTGTAATTCATCCTATAGGAGAAAAATCATACTCCTAATCTATCTTCATGACTCTCAAGTTTATGAACATATGGTCTAAGGCTGTTACAATCCATTTGACCCCTAAGTATTAAAACAGATACAGTTAATATACATTTCAATATGTAGAAGAAATACTGGCTCAGAAAAAAAATCTTAACACTTCTATGTGAAACAAAGAATTCTAACCCTAATTCTGCTGATGCGGTTTGGACATAAACGCTGACCTCTCCACTTCTACTTCCCTCTGGTCATACTAAAAATAAGCATCCTTGTCAAGACTTGTCAAGATTCTAATATGTCTTGGAAGGCTTTTTGAGATTTTCAAAATTATAGATTTGCTTAACCCTATTATTTTGTGGTCAAAAATTTTGCAAACATATTTCCCAAGCACATGGATTCCAGTCAAAGACATTGATCATAATTAAATGTAACTTAAGGTTAAAAATAATAAAATTAAAATCCCCAGGTAATCAGGGTACATATTTATACCCATACTAAGGAAAGTCAATTTATTTCACTTAAAATAACTAGTATTGGTGAAATAATACTATTCTGGATAAATTATGGAGATATTATCCAATATGTATAAAATCAGGGAAAGCTAGATACTGCAGCATTCAATAAACCGCAGAAATGAGATCTTGAACTTGGTTATATCACACTTACTACTTGAGGCAGGAAATCTTCCTGCCATGTTACAATTCTACTGTAAAATGTAACATGTATTTGCTATATTTTGTTTTATATTTGTTATATGTGACTTATCAAAGGCCACCTTGACCTTTAACAAAACAAAGTAAACTAAGGAATTGAAATCCACTCTCTACCCCACAAGCTAACCATTTTTTATATAGTCTCAAACCTAATATTCAAGTTCCCCCTCATTTTCTTTACTTCTTAAAGAAAGGACTTGGGGAATTCAAAGGAGTAGAGAATAACAGGGTTTCATAATAGTAGCAACTGCAGCAATGTTAGTGATAGAAATCTTCAGCTGGATGGGAATAATTTCAACCTTCCAGCAACCTGGGGTACCCAACTCCAGCATGGCTCTGGAAATGAATGAAGATACTTCAAGAACTACCAAATTTGAGCAGAAATGAAAGGATGAGATCTTATTTGCATCTACAGTTACAAACACAGCTAAGCTTTCTTGTCTTTACATCTTAAAATTTCACCACATTGCTATCTGTCCATCAAAATGAAATGGAACACTTGCTTCTTTCTAAAGTTAGAAGACAGTTTAAGCAAAGTAGAAAGTGAGTTGAAGATGAAAGGTAGATTGGGGTAGCTAATAATATAAAAACAAATTCTGAACGATGTCCAAAAGTTAAAGGATGCTGACAAAAGCAGAGATGGTTTTATCAAAGATGATGGAGGAATTTACAAGTTTAACTTTTGATTCAATGATTAATTTTGTAGATTATAGTCATACTACACTTCCCTAAGAGGAGAATAACTTAAAATATTTATTTAAAATATTTTAAGAGGGCTTTCCTGGTGGTGCAGTGGTTGAGAGTCCGTCTGCCGATGCAGGGGACATGGGTTCGTGCCCTGGTCCGGGAAGATCCCACATGCCGTGGAGCAGCTAGGCCCGTGAGCCATGGCCGCTGAGCCTGTGCGTCTGTAGCCTGTGCTCCGCAACGGGAGAGGCCACAACAGTGAGAGGCCCGCGTACCGCAAAAAAAAAAAAAAAAAAAAATATTTTAAGAAATAAATTCTAAGGGTGCTCCCAACCCAGAGTTCTCAGAACATTTAGGAATAAAGATGTCCATTAAAGCCACTACCAGTAAAGAGAATAATAGTGATAATCTATGAGGTATTTTCAATATTTCAAATAGCCCAGTGAAAATTCTATATTGACTCAAGATTTCTTTGTATTTGGCTATTCATAATGATCAGAAATTCTAGTTGGCATGTATATATGTCCTTCATTAATTAAAATGGAAAAATTTAATTATTAGTAAATATAGTTTAGTGGTTAAAAGTCTTTGAAAAGCAATCCATAGGAGGACAAATAATAATGGAGTTCTGTTTATCTGTCCCGATAGGGTACAACTTCTAAATCAAATAACCATCATAAAACTGAAGGGGAAAAAAGTCATATTTCTAATGTTTTAAATCCCTTCTGAACCTCCAAGCAGAGTGACCTGATAGTCAAAGATTTCAAAGAAGTTTAAATCATAAGTTTAAATCATGAGTTTGAGAGAAGCTCATGGAGTTAATATTACTTCCCTGAGTCTTCCTGGAAGACAAGGATATAAGATATAAAATTTAAATCCTCCATAATCACAACACCCAGAGATAATAACCATCAAAATTTTGATGTATAACCTTCTGTAATAGGCTGAATAATTGCCCCCAAAGATATCATTTCTAATCCCTGAAAATGTTACTTTATTTGGAAAAGGTCTTTATAAGATTGATTAAGTTAAATTAAATTCAGGAGATCATTTTGAATTATCCAAGTGGGCCCTAAATGCAATCACAAGTGTCTTTATACAACAGAGGCAAGAGAGGTTACACACAGAAGAGAAGGCAGCGTAACTGAGACTGTAGTGATGCAGTCACAAGCTAAGGAATGCCTGCAGCCTCGAGAAGCTGGCAGAGGCAAGGAACAGATTCTCCCCTAGAGCCTCTGGAGGGAGATACAGCCTTGTCAACACCTTGATTTCAGCCCAGTGATACTAATTTTGGACCTCTGGCCTCCAGAACTATGAGAGAATAAATGCTTGTTGTTTTAAACCACCAAGTTTGTGGTAACAACAGCAGTCACAGGAAATTAGTGTATCTTTTGATATTTTTGTATAGTTCAGATTATAATACACATTTAAATTTTTATAAAATTATCTTTCAAATTACCAGATCCTTGTATACATGATTAACTCTATTATTCTATCTTCTGACATACCGTAATTTACTTAACCATTCTTCTATTTTATATATAAGTTTAATTTTTTCACTCTTATAAATAATGTTCTAATGAACACCTTAGTATAAATATTATTTTCCTGTATTTTTCATCATTTCCTTGGGAGAGTGAACTAGGAATAAACTTGCCAATCTTTTCAAAAAAGACCGCACCAATTTAAACTTTTACTCAGTGTATTCTTACCATAATTGAGAATTATTTTTTAGTTTTTGCTAACTTAAATCATAATACCTGGCATCTCATTTTAATTTATAGTTTTTTGCTTATGAATGAAGGTGAAGTAAACATTTTTCACATGTTTATTGGCCAACTATAATTCCCAACTGCACTGTCCACTTTGTGGCATTTTCCCCATTGAGCTATTGGGTTATTTTTTAGTGTTTATATGTGGAGTTTTTATTATTATTACTAAGGATATAAATCTTTTACCATATTAGCTACAAAGTTTTCTCCTGAATTTTTGCTTACCTTTTAGCTTTTGTTTTTGATGTCTCTGACATGAAGAAAATTTTAATTTTCATGTGATATATCTTTTGATCTCTTTCTTTTTTTTTTTTTTCTTTGCAGTACGCGGGCCTCTCACTGTTGTGGCCTCTCCCATTGCGGAGCACAGGCTCCGGACGCACAGGTTCAGCGGCCATGGCTCACGGGCCCAGCCGCTCCGTGGCATGCGGATCCTCCCGGACCGGGGCACGAACCCGTGTACCCTGCATCAGCAGGTGGACTCTCTACCACTGCGCCACCAGGGAAGCCCTGATCTCTTTCTTTTTTATTTCTTCCATTATCTTTATGCTTAGAAAGCTCTCCCCATGCAAAGATTAAACAAATATTTCTAATTTCTTCTAGTGATTCCTATTACTGCTAATTTAGAAATTAAAGTTTTTCCAAAGTGAGAAATTGCCTTCTGAGTTTGCTTTTATCTAAACTCAGATATTTCTGAAAGTCAATGAATCATTCCAACTGAAGCAAAGACCAAAGGTTTAATATCTTTCGGCATTTTTCAATCCAACTAACTCCTTAATTTGTAATTTTTTCCTAATAAATCTGTCTTTACCAATTGGACTTTTCAATATAATAATAAGTAGACAAACGGGCCGACAGGTTTCACTGCCAAGCAACTGGTATGGACTGCCTAGGTGCACTGGATTAAGAAAAATGCTCAGCAGAGAAGAGTATCTGCATTACTGACAATGGTCCAAGAAGGAGCGTACAGCAACAATGCTCTCTTCCCCAGACACCTGGATCCTGGTGGCCCTGACTTTCTTCTTCATTCTTCATCCTCTGTACTTGGCCTAGTGCCTAGCATATAAGAGATATTTATTGAGTATTTTATGGGTGACAATGATATCCATTCCAAGTCCCCTCTCTCTGAGGCATTCTAAGCACTTTAATGAGGCATAGTACTAATAAAATTTAACTTCAAATTTGTAGTTAAGTCACTGAAAGTCCATGTTCAACAAAGCAGAACACTGATCCTATTTATCCTCTGTTCTAAGAAATCTGATGCTAATGTCAATTAACAGTTCAATCTTCTAATCAAGTAAAGTGACTAGAAACTCTATTGCCAATCAATAATAGATAAGCAACTCTTCATTAAAAAGGGGGAATAATTTACTTAACTACTAGGACAACTGTTAGAATAAATTAAATTGTTTGCACTGAGAAAGCACACCTCTTGCAGCAAGAGAATGACTGCACTAAACAGAAATGACCATGACTTAGTTTATACAGCTGTTTAAACATAAGTCTCATGCTGAGTGATTTCTCAATTAAGAGGAAATTAATGTTATAATGCAATTAATATCTTTTTTTTAATCTCTAAAACTTTGAAGTCCACACTGTGTATGAGGATCCTTCTGAGTTTAAAGTTCTTTCACACATAGAAGATCACTCATTTGATTAAGTTCTCACAAGGACTAGTGGGAAAAATCACATGTATACAGACTTGCTCACTGCCAAATTAAAAGGAATTTCAGAATTCTTGTGTTTGATTTTTGTGTGTTAGAGCCAGTTTTATTTTTGGTGGCAAACACAACGGAAATTATAATAGTAATGACAAGAACAGTTAATTTGGTGTAAAACCTGTTTTTTTTAAACAGCTCCACTATTTGAAAGTGAGCATAAACTGTATCTTTACTGCCCAATCAGAATCCAGGAATCAATTTAAATGTATATGGGAGTTAAGAGTTCAAATTGTAGGTGCAATTATATTTAGAGGCTGGGACAATGCAAAGAACTGGAATTGACTGATTTCCCCCAGGTAGTTCATGTCTGATAATCCAGATTTTACATTTACTCCACCTCTACCCACCCTTTTTCTGATTCCCTCCTAGGTGCTGATCTTAATGCCCTAGTTCCTCTTCTGCCAAGCCGACTAAGTAAGTGTTACTCCATCATACACTCACCTGCTGCTACAGGCCTCCTTTACTTCAAAGGTTTCTCCTCTCCCTGTTGTTCCTTGATCGATACCATTTCAGGATCTCCTAGGCTACTCCTCCCTATCACTTACTACTTCAAATTGCTCTATTTGATCTCTCCTGTGCTCACATGTAATCATGGCCAGAGAACTCACGTGGAAAATGCATGAGCCCTGGATGAGGCAGCTTTCATTTTATTCAATAGAAATTGACAAGTATAAAACATATGTACCTAATAAACCACTTACTTCTGTGTTACACTTGAACTTACTCTCTTCAACTCCAATTACTCCAGGCTTCCTGAAAGGCTTTAATCATTTCTTATACTCACCTTGCATGTACTCCTTCAGGACACTCTACATCCTTTGTCTTCCATCAAGAAAACATAAAATGGGGCTTCCCTGGTGGTGCAGCGGTTGAGAGTCCGCCTGCCGATGCAGGGGACACGGGTTTGTGCCCCGGTCTGGGAAGATTCCATATGCCGCGGAGCGGCTGGTCCCGTGAGCCATGGCCGCTGAGCCTGTGCGTCCGGAGCCTGTGCTCTGCAACGGGAGAGGCCGCGGCAGTGAGAGGCCCGCGTACCACAAAAAAAAATAAAATAAAATAAAATTAAAAAAAGAAAATATAAAATGGTCCCTTAGATTCTCCTCCATTCCTCCAGACCCTACAGGAAAATTACCTTTAACAAAATGATTCCTTTGAAACTGGAATCCCCCAAAAATATTTTGAGTAGAAAAGACCTCTTTTTTAAAAAATCCCTGAGACCTAAGATCATCATGTAGAAGGGGGAGTTGAGAGAAATGAAGTTCCTAAGAAAATAGAGTTGAAAGGAGGGAAAGGGGCTGGCAGAGAGCTGCTGAGAACAGTTATCCTGAAAATATTCAAGCACACATCTCCTCCAAGTAAATGTAGGTGTAATATGAAGCCACTCCAGGACCTGCTGTGTCAGATTTTATAGGGGTTTACTTGACAGCAGCAGATTTCTGGAGACCCTTGCTTGAGACAACTCATCAAAATATGTGCGTTCCAATATAACACAATGACAAAATGTGGAATTTTTTTAGCCAAAAATATGGTAACTATTTGCATATAATTTCTGATAATACCAAATTTAGACTATCTGAATATACTTTTTGTGTGTGTGTGTGCGGTACGCGGGCCTCTCACTTGTGCGGCCTCTCCCGTTGCGGAGCACAGGCTCCGAACGCGCAGGCTCAGTGGCCATGGCTCACGGGCCCAGCCGCTCCGCGGCATGTGGGATCTTCCCGGACCGGGGCACGAAGCCGTGTCACCTGCATCGGCAGGCGGACTCTCAACCACTGCGCCAGCAGTGAAGCCCTGAATATACTTTTTAAAAATATGGTAACTATAGCTATTTCCCTATTTATATATAGTACTAATACTCCCTTCATGTTATAGAAAAAAATACTATCATTACTGAAACACATGCAGAGGTGGAATATAATATTCAGTCTTTTGCCTATTGCCTTGTATATAGAAGCTACAGGCCCTTTTATGCCTGGAGAGAATACAGGATTAGTGTATAAATTTTTCCTTCTGATTTTTAAATATTACTTTTGGAGGTTTTCTTCTCAAATACAGATTTCCCAAAACTTGCTTTTCCCACCATTTTTTAAGACTACCTAATTGTTCTCAGCTGTCTCTTTAAACATGGAAATAAATCTCCATTTTCCCAAGATTTTCCCCTTTCAGTAGAGTTGAGAGTCCTTACATTTACTGTCAGTCTCTTTTTGGCCCCCAAAGCATTTTGAGGCCCAGGACCTCTTGCAAACAAAGCAGGCTGTCTTTGACCCCTGTCAGCAACTTCTGATGGAGCTTATGCCCTTAGATAAACCACTGGCTTTTGTCTGCTATTCCAGAAAGAGTTATCTTACCTAGCTGGTTATACAACACCTTTACCATGAAAACTAGGTTGAGTTATGTATTACTTTATATATGATTTTTCATTTAACAACAGGATTTGCTACAGATTTTCATGAATAGTTCATTTAAAAACGCTTCCATTTACAATCAGTTTTTTTAGAAAGTCATCTATTCTGTGACTCAAGATATACCTATATTACTCTAGCTGATAATGCTTTAATTGATATATTCTATTTATGTTGCTATGTTAAAAACACACACACATAACTATTAAAATCTACAGTACTCACAGCTTGGTCAGGAGATACATGCCTACAATCAGAAATGTTTAAGAGCCCACAAAGATGCCCTATAGCCCTAAGCAGAAGAACCTGCTCTTCTTAAAATACGTTAATGCACATTTTTTGTGTAAAACATCCAAATACAAAATACACTGTTAGCACAAAATTGTGACACTCTTAGAATACAATTTAATGTATACATGAGTGAAAAATATGAAAGCTGCATTATAATTCCCGCCATAATTAAGTCTGATAAGTGATATTTTAGAGAAGTCATTCTACTGGCAGCCAAATTACTGATCAAGCTGTTCAAACTGCCCAATTTTGCTGGTTATGAATTTCTCTGATCTACTTAGTATTCAACACTGTAAGCTTTTGGTTATAATTGCAAGGCTGTATTTAGGGACCCAGCATTTCTGTTTTTGTTTTTAATATACTATGGAGCATATAATAATGCACACTGAAAATGCTGGCCCTGTAGTATTTTTAGAAATTAGATTTCTCTAGGCCAAGATATGATTTTCCCCTACATATGAATGATTACAGCATATGCCAACCTTTGAATTCTCAATGAGGAATTCAACTGGCACAGGCACCTTCATCTACTCCATCCCAGGCTCTGTTTTCCCAACCCTCAGGAAAGACTGTCATGAACAAAATAACCCTAGAACATCATCACTGAAAAGAATATTCCTTAAATGACTATCTGTTGCCTTTTAACACAGTATCCCTATATATAATTTTTCTTTTTACTGAAATATAGTTGATTTACAATGTTGTGTTAGTTTCAGGTATACAGCAAAGTGATTCAGTTTCATGTACATGTATACTTTCTCAAACTCTTTTCCATTATAGCTTTTTACAAGATATTGAATATAGTTCCCTGTACTATAAAGTAGGTCCTTTGGGTTTATCTATTTTAAATATAGTAGTGTGTATCTGTTAATCTCAAACTTGTAACCTATATATCCTTTTTATTGAAGTACACAAATGGTGTTTTCTAAAATACAAAGTATAACGTAACCCAGTAGTAACTCTAAATAAACCATGAACACACTAGTATTTCTATTCCTTTGCTTTAATTCAGAATTAAATTCAGTGACTTTTTAAAAACTAGCCTCTAATTTTAAAAAATGAAATGTTTTGTTACTTTAAAAATATTACTCCAAATGATGAAGGCAAGCCTAACAAAAATCATAAATAAATCTCCTAACAATGAAACAGTATTTCATGCCAGATATGACTGTTCTCCAAGATATTCATTTGTATCAGTAATATTTAAAATATACAACTTTTTTTAAATTAACTTGAATAAAAAGAAATAAGACAGACAGTGGCCACTCAAAATGACTTTGAAAACCCTCTGGTAAAATTCTGTTCTTCTCTTAACCAGGAAGAAAAAGAAACAACACTACAATTTACAACTTCATCAGCTTCAGATATCAGAAACAGAAAATACTTCCATTTCACCAACACAGAAGAAAGTTGTTTCCAGTGTCTACGGTTTCTGAAGACTGACAAAGACCCTTAACTCCATCTAAGACACAGGAGTCAGATCAGCAAATGAAATCTCTTCTTGTCAGTATTGGGGGAGTTGAGATATATGATTCCACCATTCATGTCCACAAACTAAATCTTGATAAGGCATCATGAATTCCATTACAAACCAACAAATGGGCATAACCAAGGCAAAAGTATATTAGGTGTCAAACACACCTAAAGGAAGCGGAGAGCCCAGAGAAAAGGCAGTAGTACAAGAAACTCTACAACCATGAGGAAGGGAAATTCAATACCAAATAAGAAAACCCACATGCAGTTTATAGCTTTAATACTTCAGCCAGGCTTCTTAAGCTAAATATCTGTACAAAATTAAAAAAAAACAACTCATCTTGTCCTTAAGAAAAAACTAACACAGTCATCTTTTCTAATAGACAGCAGTGAGAAAGGGTCACCTATTTGAAAGAGAAAGAAGAAGACTAAGGACAGAGCAGAACTTCCCCCAGAAACTAGAGACATGTGACAGAGGCAAAAAGAATGCAAATTATAAACAAATGGGGCCTAATTAAACTTAAAAGCTTTTGCACAGCAAAGGAAACCATAAACAAAATGAAAAGACAACCTATGGAACAGGAGAAAATATTTGTGAATGATGTGACCAACAAGGGATTAATTTCCAAAACATACAAACAGCTCATACAGCGTAATATCAAAACAAAAAACAAAATAACCAACAACAACCCAATCCAAAAATGGGCAGAAGACCTAAATAGACATTTCTCCAAAGAAGACATACAAATGGCCAACAGGCACATGAAAAGATATTCAACATCACTGATTATTAGAGAAATGCAAATCAAAACTACAGTGAGGTAACCCCTCACACCAATCAGAATGACCATCATTAAAAAGTCTACAAATAATAAATGCTAGAGAAGGTGTGGAGAAAAGGGAACCCTCTTACACTGTTGGTGGGAATGTAAATTGGTGCAGAAACTATGGAAAACATTATGGAGTTTCCTTTAAAAACTAAAAATAGAGCTACCATATGATCTAGCAATCCTACTGCTGGGCATATATCTGGAAAAGACGAAAACTCTGATTCGAAAAGATACACGCACCCATATGTTCATAATAGCACTATTTACAATAGCCAAGACATGGAAGCAACCTAAATGTCCATGGACAGATGAATGGATAAAGATGTGGTACATATATACAATGGAATATTACTCAGTCATAAAAAAGAATGAAATAATGCAGCAACATGGATGGACCTAGAGATTATCATACTAAGTGAAGTAAGTTAGAGAAAGACAAATATCATATGTTATCACTTATATGTAGAACCTTTAAAAATGACACAAATGAACTTATTTACAAAATAGAAACAGATTCACAGGCATAGAAAACAAACTTATGGTTACCAAAGGGGAAGGGGGGTGGCGGGATAAGTTAGGAGTTTGGGATTAACAGATACATACTACTATATATGAAACAGGTAAACAAGGACCTCCTGTATAGCACAGAGAACTACATTTGATATCTTATAATAACCTGTAGGCAAAAGGATCTGAAAAAGAATAGATATATATGAAACTGAATCACTCTGCTGTACATCTGAAACACATTATAAAACAACTATACTTCAATTTAAAAAAAAGAATGCAAGTAAATTGTGGCCAAATATCAGGAAGAAAAACCATTTTAAAAACCTTGTATATCACAATTCTAAAAATTATTATTTATAATGATACTATAGCTGAGCAATACTTTAAAATTTACAAAGTACCTTATATGTTTTTCTTATTTTTTTCTCTCCTCATATGACTCTGGGAAGTAGCCTGGGCAGATATCACTGTCATCCTTTCTAACTGAATTTTTTAAAAAAATGAAAAAGTCACAGAAGTGACTCATTCAAGGTCACAGAGGTAGTATGAAGCAGAACTAAGATTTGACTTTAAGTTTTCTGAAACCAAATATGATGCACCTTTCACAATACCGTTATTAAATAAAACTTCTACTCAAATCCACCAAAGGCATTCTATTAAAATTCTGCTCAATCTAACCATGCACTGCCTACTCATCAGTCCTGCAGCCAATCTCAGAACTGTCAATAGAGAATTGCTTTCACACTCTAGTAATTTCTAGAAAAACCTCAATAAAGGAAGGATCTCAGAACTGAATGCTTCTTATAAAATATAACTTATTCTAACCTTATGATTGTGCGTAATGAATTCAATTTTACCCTTTCAACATTGATGAGCCACTGCCGGTGTTTGTCAAAACTGATAAGAAAATATAATGTCTGTTTCCCCAAGGCAAATCCCTGCTTGTTCCGTCACCTATTTCCATAATGTATTGTCATTTATAACCTCTGACAGTTGTGCCACATTTTCTACAACACTTAGAAACCAAGCACATAATTTTAAAAGGTTTTGTACTAGAAACTGGTTTCCTAAAGAAAGAAAAACACTTCCTTAGTGCAACTAACTCATGAAAGATGACTTAGTTTCTATGTACTATTTTTCAGCATAAAAGAAACTTGTTTTTTTAAATACTTATGATTTTAATAAATCTTGATGATGCTTTTTATCATAATTCTTCCATGGGCCAACAAATACTAGAATTTTATTTATGACAAGATAATATAATGTAGAATAAAGATCACTGGATTATGAGCCTACTCCAAACTAACTATATGAGCTTAAGTCAATTTACCTCTCTTGGTCGCAGTTTTGTCCTCTAAAAAAGAGAGTGAGTTCATTAGCTTTCAAACATTATTTTTTTCACAGAGGTATCTTTTTTCTAGTGACGTGTTACATGGAAATTCAATATAAAAAATGATAAAAGTACAGCTCTTCTGGTCAGGGAACTCAGATCCACACCCAGTCAGAATGCTCCTCAGTCCCCCAACTCCCCCAGCCTCAGACAGCCCATGAGATATGTCTGAAGAACACTGCATAAAAACCAGTAATGAACTCTTTCATGTTTATTCTGACTCCAAAAGTCTAGGATTTCATGAATTTTATGTCCCATAGCATATGTCATTAGAGAAATGCAAATGAAAATTTCAATGAAATACCACTACACACCTATCAAAATAGTTTTTTTTTTAAAAAAAAAACGACTAATAATACCAAGTGTTGCTGAGGATTTGGAGCAACTGGAACTCTCATATATTGCCAGTGGGAATGCAAAATAGTACAACCACTTTGGAAAACGGTTTGGCAGTTTCTTATAAAGGTAAACACACACTTATGTACAACTAGTAACTCCATTTCTAGGTACTTACCCAAATGAAATGAAAACCTGTATGCAAATATCTTTTACAGCTTTATTCATAACTGCCAAAAATAGTATTAACTCAAATATCCATCAACTGGTTAACAGATAAACAAACTGTGATCCATCCATACAATGGAATAGTACTCAGCAATGAAAAGGAACAAACTGCTGATACATGCAGTAACATGAAGGAATCTCAAAAGCATTATGCTTACACTGAAAACTACAAAACATTGTTTTCAAATATCTAAATAAATTGAAAGACATTCTATGTTCATATATTAGAAGACTTAATATTGTTAAGGGGATTGCAACACTCCCCAAATTGAGCTACAGATTCAGTGCAATTCTTATCAAAATTCCACCCAGACTTTTTGCAGAAATTGATAAGCAAATCCTAAAATTCATATAGAAATGCAATGGACTAGGAATAGTCAAAATGATCTTTTTTTTTTTTTTTTGGCTCCATCGGGTCTTAGTTGCAGCACGTGGGATCTTCGTCGCAGCATGTGGGATCTTTCCTTCCACCAGGTTTCATTCTAATTGTGGCGTGCAGGTTTTCTCTCTCTAGTTGTGGTGCGTGGGCTCCAGAGTGTGTGGGCTCTGTAGTTTGCAGCACGCAGGCTCTTTAGTTGAGGCACACAGGCTCAGTAGTTGTGGCATGGGGGCTTAGTTGCCATGGTGGCATGTGGAATCTTAGTTCCCCGACCAGGGATTGAACCCACATCCCCTGCACTGGGAGGCGGATTCTTTACCACTGGACCATTAGGGAAGTCCCCAAAATGATCTTTTAAAAGAACAAAGTTGGGGGCTTCCCTGGTGGCGCAGTGGTTAAGAATCCGCCTGCCAGTGCAGGAGATACAGGCTCGAGCCCTGGTCGGGGAAGACCCCATATGCCACGGAGCAACTAAGCCTGTGCGGCACAATTACTGAGCCTGCACTCTAGAGCCCACGTGCCACAACTACTGAAGCCCGCGTGCCTAGAGCCCGTACTCCCAACAAGAGAAGCCACCACAATGAGAAGCCTGCGCACCACAAAGAAGAGTAGCCCCCACTTGCCGCAACCAGAGAAAAGCCCACATGCAGCAACGAAGACCCAACACAGCCAAAAATAAAGCAAATAAAATAAAATAAATTAATTTTTTAAAAAAAGAACAAAGTTGGTGGATTCACTTCCCGATTTCAAAACTTACCACAAAGCTGAAGTAACCCAGACAGTGGTGTGGTACTGGCATATAGATAGATCAATGGAATAGAAGAATCCGGAAATAAACACATACGTTTATGGTCAATTGAGCCTGAACCAAAGGGACCAAGATAATTTGATGGGGAAAGAATAGTCTTTCCAACCAAAGCTGCTGGACAACTGGATGTCAACATGTAAAAGTATAAATTTAGATCCCTATCTCATATCACACACAAAAATTATCTCAAAGTGGACCATAGACCCAAGTGTAACAGTTGACACTACAAAACTCTTAGAAGAAAATACAGGAAAATTTTCTGGGGTTAGGTCAGTGATTTCTTACATATGACACCCAAAGCACAAACAATAAAAAAGATTGATAAGTTGGACTTCATCAAAATTAAAACCTTTTGTGCTTCAAAAGATATCATCAAGAAAATGAAAAGACGACTCACAGAATAGGAGAAAATATCTGTAAATCATCTGTCTGATAAAAGACCTGCATCCAGAATATATAATGAACTCTTACAACTCAATAATAAGGACAAGCCATTTTAAAAATGGGCAAAAGTGAATAGATGTTCCTCAAAAAAGATATACAAATGGCTAATAAACTCATAAAAAGATATTCAGCATCTTTAGTCATCAGGGAAGCGCAAACTAAAACCACAATGAGATCCTACTTCACACTCATAGCATGGCTATAATCAAAAAGACAACAGTGAGGATTGGAGAGGATGTGGAGAAACTGGAGCTCTCATGCAGTCACTCTGAAAAACTGTTTGGCAATTCCTCAAACGTTAAATATCAAGTTACCACAGAACACAGCAATTTCACTCCTAGGTATCTATCCAAGAGAAATAAAAACATATTTCCACACAAGAACTTGTATACAAATGTTCACAGCATATCCAAGAGAAATGGAAACATATCCACACAAAAACTTGTACATAAATGATCATAGCATTATTTTTAAAAGCCAGAAAGTGAACAATGCAAATTTCCATCAACTGATGAATGGAAAAACAAAATGTGATATGTCCACACAATGGGAAACTATTTGGCAATAAAAAAGAAGTACTAATATAAGTTACTACCTGGATGAGCCTCAAAAACATTATGCCAAGTAAAAGTTACAAAAGACCATATATAGTGTGATACCATTTATTTGAAATGTCCAGAATAGGCAAATCTATAGACAGAAAGTAGATTAGAGTTTGCCTAGGGCAGAGAGTTGGGAAGAGGGAGTGAAAGTTACAAAAGACCATATATAGTGTGATACCATTTATTTGAAATGTCCAGAATAGGCAAACCTATAGACAGAAAGTAGATTAGAGTTTGCCTAGGGCAGAGAGTTGGGAGGAGGGAGACTGGAAATAGGGTACTGCTAATGGGTACAAGGTTTCTTTTGGAAGTGATATCAGTGTTCTAAAATTAGATTATGCTGATGACTGCACAACTCTGTAAAAATAATAAAAACTGTTGAATTGTACACCTTAAACAGATTAACTTTATGATATATAATTTGCATCTCAAAAACGCATTATGCTAAGTGAAAGAAACCAGATTCAAAAGATTACATATTGGGCTTCCCTGGTGGCGCAGTGGTTGAGAGCCCGCCTGCCGATGCAGGGGACACAGGTTCGTGCCCCGGTCCGGGAAGATCCTACATGCCACGGAACGGCTAGGCCTGTGAGTCATGGCTGCTGAGCCTGTGCGTCCGGAGCCTGTGCTCCGCAACGGGACAGGCCACGACAGTGAGAGGCCCGTGTACTGCAAGAAAAAAAAAGATTACATATTGTATGATTCTATTTATATGGCATTGTGGAAGAGGCAAAACCATAAGGACAGAAACCAAATTAGTGGCTGACATAGATCCAGGGAAGGGGGAAGAGACTGACCACAAAAGGGCACAAGGTTCGAATTATAGGGGTCCCAGAAGTAGAAGAGAAAAAGAAAGGGACTGAGAAAATACTTGAAGAGATTATAGTTGAAAACTTCCCTAATATGGGAAAGGAAATTATCAAGTCCAGGAAACACAGAGAGTCCCATACAGGATAAATCCAAGGAGAAACACGCCAAGACACATATTAATCAAACTATCAAAAATTAAATACAAAGAAAACATATTAAAAGCAGCGAGGGAAAAACAACAAGTAACACACAAGGGAATCCCCATAAGGTTAACAGCTGATCTTTCAGCAGAAACTCTGCAAGCCAGAAGGGAGTGGCAGGACATATTTAAAGTGATGAAGGAGAAAAACCTACAACCAAGATTACTCTACCCAGCAAGGATCTCATTCAGATTTGATGGAGAAATTAAAACCTTTGCCGAGGGGCTTCCCTTCCCTGGTGGCGCTGTAGTTGAGAGTCCGCCTGCCAATGCAGGGGACACGGGTTCGTGTCCCGGTCTGGGAAGATCCCACATGCCGTGGAGCGGCTAGGCCCGTGAGCCATGGCCGCTGAGCCTGCGTGTCCAGAGCCTGTGCTCTGCAACAGGAGAGGCCACAACAGTGAGAGGTCCACGTACCGCAAAAAAAAAAAAAAAAAAAAAAAAAATGCAAAGAACTGTACACCTATAAAGGAGTGAATTTTTAGTCTATGTAAATCAAGTACTGACTTTTATAATAGGCAAGTTTACATTATAGAAAATGCAGAAAACACTATTTGGAAACTTGAGAGCAAAAAAATAGTGGAAACCTTTAAAATACATTCCATAGCATATGTAGAGGATGCCTCCTATTGATGTCATCAAGATAATACTGTCTATGATAGAGTGATATATGAGGACTATGGCAGAACCCCCCCTTAAAATTTGAGATCAAAGTTTAAAAAAAGGCCTCCCTCTGAAATACAGGCAAAATTAAAGAAAGTTCTCTGGCTAAGTCCACTAACTTAGGGGGGAAAATGGCATTTCAAATAGAGTCCTGAGAAACACCTAAGCCTAATCAAAGTAAACAGAGTATCCTCTAGACTGGATATAACTTTAAAAAAAAAAAAAGAAAAAGAAAATTTGAAGATGTATTATTAACATATGTACATGTTAATGCATAATCTTCATGAAATGGGGGAGGGCTAAAGAGAAGACTTTATCAGCATTTAGTAAGTACTCCTCAAGGGAGATAGAAAAACTGATTCTGGTAGATACATCATTACTAGAACTCTAGTATGGAGCAGGGATAAGTTTATAAGGCTTTTACACAACCTAGAAGAATATCCCTCAAAACAGTTTGATTTTCTTTGCCTTCCAAAAAAGCTTTTAATTTGGTTTTCCAAAGTCTCTGATGCTAAAAGAAGTGCCTACAATGACAGAAACTAGTATTCAGTACCCTACTATATAATTAACAAACAGATTCTGGATTACAAAAAAAAAAAATTCTTATGACTTTGATTAGCATGAGTCAATCCCCCAGAATCTAATGTGTTGCATGAGTAGATAAAACTATATTTTGTGTTCTGCAAAACGTAGGGCCAGATAATAGACTGAAGCAGTCACCAACCTCTTTTTTGACATCTCTTTCTTTAAAAGGAACATTTGCATTTATAAAGAATATCCTTCACAGAGGGAACACAAAGAAAAACACTACTGAGCCATGGACAAATGTCTGTGCTAAAAGAGACTTGAGGGGTCTTCTATTTGAGCCTCCTCATTTTGCAGATGAGAGGTTAAGTTGCATCTTAAAGCTTAAGTTACCTGCTCAAGGCCTCAAAGTTAACCAGTCAGAGTCAGGCATTTAACACAGGTCTCCTGACTCCCCAACATCAGTGTTTTCCCCATTGGACTATACTGCCTGCTTCATCACAGAGCAGTGTGTTAGAACAACTCTGAGGTCAGAGACCCATGTTCAAATCCCAGCTCCCACACTGACTAGCTGTGTAACATTGGGGGAGCTGTTTAACATCTCTAAGCCTTATTGTACTCATCTGTAACTAGGGGCAATAATATTTTCTATTAAATAGGTAGGATTAAATGAAAGAATGCATATAAAGTGCTTACCACAGAGCCCAGAAACACAGTTAAGTACTCAATAAATTTTTAAATGGATCAATTAACACATATTACAATTAAGATACATAATATGGTCATTATATAACTCTCTAACACATAAGAATGGCACCATTTATGATATGCATAATTTGTCAGTACATTCATTTTAACTGTAATTAATTATGTCAGGGAAACATTATAAGGAGAGGAACAGGAAAAAAAGGATGCAAAAAAGACTACTGAGATATTTCTAAACCCTTAATTTATCTTATTAGAATATAATTGAACTTACTGTATTTTCAAGTTATCATATGTCAAAATGTATCTACTTATAAATAATCCTACATAATTTTGTAAACTAACTGGATCCTAGGGGGCTTCCCTGGTGGCGCAGTGGTTGAGAGTCCGCCTGCTGATGCAGGGGACACGGGTCTGTGCCCCGGTCCGGGAAGATCCCACATGCCACGGAATGACTGGGCCCGTGAGCCATGGCCGCTGCGGCGGCGCGTCCGGAGCCTGTGCTCCACAACGGGAGAGGCCACAACAGTGAGAGGCCCACGTACCACAAAAAAAAAAAAAAAAAGTAACTGGATCCTAATCAAGTGAGAAAACTTTCTACAGTCATTCTAAACCATAAATCCTAACTAAATAATAAACATATTTGCTCAAGAAAACTAATTTAATCACTCTTTAAAACTTTTTATTATAATAATAGAAAAATTGTAAAGATAGTTTAAAGATGTCACATGTGTCCTTCGCCCAGCTTCCCCCAGTGGTAACTTACATAACTGCAGTACACTGTCAAAACCAAGAAATTGACGTGTGAATTGAGATAAAATTCATAACGTAAGATTACCATTTTAAAGTGTACAATTCAGAGGTTTTTAGTATATTCCTAGAGTTGTGCAACCATCACCACTAAATCACCACCTTTTGAAGTCACCATAACGTATCTCTAAAGACCAGAAAATCTGATATGTTCATTTTTTTAAATAAATTTGTTTATTTTATTTTTGGCTGCATTGGATTTTCATTGCTGCGTGCGGGCTTTCTCTAGTTGTGGCGAGTGGGGGCTACTCTTCTTTGTGGTGCACGGGCTTCTCATTGTGGTGGCTTCTCTTGTTGAGGAGCACAGGCTCTAGGCCTGCAGGCTTCAGAATTTACAGCACGCAGGCTCAGCAGTTGTGGCTCGTGGGCTCCAGAGCACAGGCTAAGTAGTTGCAGCGCATGAGCTCAGTTTCTCCGCCACAGGTGGGATCTTCCCGGACCAGGGCTCACCCCCGCATCCCCTGCGTTGGCAGGCAGATTCTTTTTTTTTTTTTTTGTGCCGTACGCGGGCCTCTCACTGTTGTGGCCTCTCCCGTTGCGGAGCACAGGCTCCGGACGCGCAGGCTCCGGACGCGCAGGCTCTGGATGCGCAGGCTCAGCGGCCATGGCTCACGGGTCCAGCCGCTCTGCGGCATGCGGGATCCTCCCGGACCGGGGCATGAACCCATGTCCCCTGCATCGGCAGGCAGACGCTCAACCACTGCGCCACCAGGGAAGCCCGGCAGGCAGATTCTTAACCACTGCCCCACCAGGGAAATCACTGTTCATTTTTAAAAATCTATTCAGTTCAAGTCAGAGGTAACCTTACATTTGCATTATTAATAATCCCCTTTATCAGAGATAACATTTTTCATTCATGCACATCTATTATCAACATTTCTTGGGCCCCAACATGAGACCTTACCTACTAACTGTACAAAGATATAATCTGTGCCCTTCCAACAGTTCACAGTCTAAGGAGAGGAAAACGTGAATGAACATTTACATTTCAATGTGGTAAGTGCTACAATAAGGTCCCCCAAGGCACTGCCCAGCAACACTGGGGAGTGAGTCTACCGTGGAATAAGGAGGTAATGAGAGGCTGATGATTCATGCAGCAGGAGAAAATGCATATGGAAGATGATAGGAGACAAGGCTGGAAGGGAGGCAGCAGAGAGATGATGGAAGACCTCCTATGCCAAGCTGAAAGGCTGTAAGCCAGTAGGCAATGGGAAAAGCTTGAAGAATTTTAAAAAGAAAATGATCAGAGGTGCATTTTGGAAGCATGAGAAAGGTCAGAATTGGTTCGCCACTCCGCAGGAGGGTAAAACTTAGACCTTTAGGACCCCATATCTGGCAAGCACAAATGGAGAGCCAGGGAAGGCAATGTAGGAGCTCTGATTCCTGCCATCACTGAGGCTAGAGTTCAAAGAGGAAAACTGAACTCATCCAGATCCCTATCTTACCTCAGAAACACCTGAGCTCTTGTGGCCTCTTGGAAGTTCCCATCTCATCCCACCTAACAGAAGAAGCCTGAGGGAGTGAGGAGTGAATTCAGCTTGGTGTGCTATGGATAAGACCACGACGGTCATTAAAATGTTGAAATCTCTATCAGTTGACAAATAGCCTCTGCCCTGAGAGGCTTCTCCCTTCTGCCCTGGGACCAATCCCAACCCCACCTCCCATGATTCAGCACTAACTATTTAGTGTCTGGCGCTAGACCCAACTTCAGTGCCCTCTGGCAGAGTCTTGGTCAGTGAAGTAGGTATTCACCATGACTCACTGATTGTTGAATATTTTAAACATCACCCCAACATGGGGGCCAAGCCCAGAGGCCTCCTTTAAACCATTAAGCTCTTCTATCACATTCAGCTGCAACAACAAAAAATATCAGGTTGGCCAAAAAGTTCGTTTGGGTTTTTCCGTAAGATGTTACAGAAAAAACCCGAAAGAACTTTTTGGCCAACCCACAGATCTTCAATATTCTTTCATTATCCCCAACTTTCTTCTCCAGATTCTCCCTCCAAATTCTGACCAGGTATTTCTGCATAAGGCTCATCTTGCTTTATCCCGACTGTTTCTCTGCTTTTAATCTTTTGTTTCTTCCTTTAGTCAACTATTTTAACTCTCCATCCAGTTTCACTGACTTTAGCTGTCCAGAGTAAAGACTTTCCTGGTCATGGGCAGCCCTACCATGTCCATCCATTCCCTAAGAACCAGACCTGAAGTCACAGTAGACATAGAGTCTCATTAGGTCTATTAATCCATTAAGTATAAAAAACTGCAAAAAATTTAATAGAAAACTCTAAACATATAATACTCAGCCCAGTCTCAAGATACCATTTTATACAATACAGACTTTCATTTGTTTGTCTTATCTCAAATTCCAATTAACTAAAATATACACTTTTGTGTTAAATAATGAAATTAAAGGATATGGACCACATTATGCCTCAGTGTATATATACATACACTATGATTATATCTTTTTTTAACACCTCCCCCCACCAACAGAAGGTGTGGCCACCACACAAAGAATCTGACCATAAGCAAAGGTATACCTTGGCAGTGATGCCAATTAGAAGTGGTGATAAGAGATTGTATTAAATGAATGGCCCAAAGTATAAATGAGCATAAAACAGAGGACATAATAAGAGATGGACAGAAGAGCTATCATGTCAGAAAAGATGGTAGGAAATAAAATTGTGGAAACCAAAACGAGAAAGTAAGGTTTTTCTACTTCTTTTGTCATTTTCTTTTGACCAGAAGCTAAAGGTATCTTATATGAGATACATTATTAGTAGGAATAGTCCATAATATTTTATAATGATACACTAAAAGATCTAATTTGCAGCAAGACAATATAATAGCATTCTATCTGTCTCCTTAGAATAATCAGGCTGTCTAGTATACCCAAAATCAAAAATTGGAATACAGGTAATATGTGTTCTCCTTTACCATAAAAATTATTAGAAGACAATTCCTAGATGTGCTTTCTGTACTATGGGTATTCATTTAAACAAGCTTGTCTAAATTATCCAAGGTGTATTTAAAAATAAGCAAAAACAAGCAAAGAAAGTGTTGATTAGCTATTCTGCTTATAAAATCTGACATTACAATAGTTAGCTCAGTAACTTATGTCCTACAGCTATACCAAGCAAACTCTCATTCACTTTTTTTTTTAACCTACTTCACATGTACCAGAACCTGAAACTGGACACAGATTGAAGAAGCTGCACTGTAGGACTGGAACTACTTTCTGTTTCGATCAGATTTTTGTCTCTCAACAGCCAAATTTCCTGAGTGGCCTCCCAAAGAGCTGATGGGATGTTCTGTTGTACAGATGAGTGTATACTGTGAAATTGTAGGTTCAACATGTCTTATAACATCCCACACATCATTGCCAGTCCATAGGTCCTCCGGACCTACAAACCTCCAATTCCGTAATAACTCCAGGGGCTTTTAGATTTTTCTAGAGGCAAAAATCTGAAACAGGGCAGGCTGGATGCCTTCTCCAGCCTCAATTATCCCCCAGAAGTACTTGAGATCCTTAGGTGAATTGATTAATTCTGCTTCCTTGTGTTGTGATCAATGTTCTTACCTGCTTGGCTCATGTTTGACAAAATAAGAATCTTGGTAGCACCTCCTCACTAGAGTATCTGGAATCCTCTGGGACTCCTGAAGCCAACTCTTCCACTTAGGTGTCCTCAGAATTAAGCTAGGACCCAGACTAGAGGCCCTTGAGTTAAATCAAGCTATAGAGAAATAAGGCTGTGCACCTGCCTAGAGGCAAAGGATAATTTGCCTGATTATGCAGTGCCTGGAGGGAGTACCAGACTGAGAAGATTCCTAATGATTTGGCTTTCTCCTACCACAAATTCAATGAAAGTGGCCAGACATTTGAGTGTGCCCTAGGGCATGCTGTTTTGAGGTACCACTATTTCTTTCAGGCCTTGGGCCTGTGGGCCTTTGCTAATTTAACTGGCCCCCATAATACCATTTCACAGCAAGCCTCCTTAAACTTGCCAAAAAAATGGAGTGCTTGTATTGTCAGTCATTCCCCTATTCATCAGTCTTTAGACTATCCCTCCTTATTCTCCTCTTCCAGAGCAAAATAACCTATTAGCATTGGCATTCTGCCGAACATTGATTGCCCAAATGCCAAACAGTGCTTTCTTGGAGGTTCCCATCCCCAAAGCTCCAGCCTGGCACTGTGTTGAGTGCTAAAAGTGCACCCTGTGTAGGGCTGGGAACTTTGGAGCCAGCAGGCAGCGGCTCACACGAGAATCCAGGGAAGCACTCCTCTGTCCTCCAGAAAAGCTATTTTGGGTGGCCACTTAGGTTTGGGAATAGAGATGCTGAAAAGTGCCTTTTAGGGCTCCACGGGTTACATTTCCTAACTGTTAATGCACAGTCTAGGCTACACCGTATTAGTCAAAGGATTTTCAAACAACAGCTGAATGTTGGAATTTGATACCCTCTTTTTTTTGTCAGATAACTAAACTGATGACGTCTCTTGAAAATAAAATTCATACTTAGTTGCTGCAGTCACAGAATTAAGACTGATATCCCAATCTACCTTTTCTTTATATGATGCCATTGTTTTGTGAAGAATCTTAATCTGTGTTACACAGTTTTGGAATTAGATTTAATTCATTGCCAGCTTTATGCATTTATTTTTAGTTTAGACTGATTCCTCTGAGCATGTCAAGAATGATTGAAATTTGCTGACAGTAATTTTTCCTAGGCAAGTAGATTTCTGTCGTTTGACTCAACTGTACCAGAGTAAGTCAAATCAACATAGTAAAGGAAAAACTAAGCATACTTGGCTTTACATTTTTAGCTTTTCTACCTAGAAGTAGCCTGCTGTTACCTTAGCCTGGAATGCCCTTTACCCATCCGCACAGCCCATTTTCTGCTTTTGGCAATCTTTCATGACCTAGTTCAAATCTCACCTCCTTTGAGAAATATTTAATTTCAAGTCCCCCACATGTGCACTGCCACAGCATATCACCTTGCCCTAGCCCTGAATTCTGTGATGTTTTATAGTTTGCTATTTACATGTTTATAATCCCTCTCTAGGTTGTAAGTCCTTGGACGACAGGGAGATTTACTCCTCCTATTCCCCCAGTGCTTTAAGTTGTGAAGATTTCTTTGAAAAACAGTATACAAATATGAAATAATCATATCATTTGTAGGTCAGGAAAGACAAAAAATAAAACTAACCAATAAATATAAGAGCATCAAATTGGAATTATGAACCATCTTTAGAATCCTGCCCACTTGAAGACAGATATGCATATCTGCAAATAACTTTTTACCTTTTAAGGGTAGAGAATCAGTTAAGGCCATTCAGAAATAAATCAAAAGTCAGAAATATGAGATTCACTCTTGGCTTCTCCTTCTCCCTCAGTTTTTATATCCAGTCAATCAACAATACTCATCAATGTTATCTACTAAATATCTGTGTGACCAAGTAGTAACTATTCTCAAACCTCAGCAAGCGTAAGACTCAGCTGAAAGACTTAAACTGATGAGTTCCAGGCCCCAACTTTCCGGTTTGCTAGGTCTGCAGTGGGGACAAGAGTCTGCGTTTCTAACGAGTACCCACGTGAAACTAATGCTGCTCATCCAGGAACCACACTTTTAAACCACTGAGAAGGTTTAACGCCCCCACTCTATTCTCCTTGCTTTTCACAAGGTTCACAATTTCTACAAAAGGAAGAAAACCCGAGTTGTGACACAGTAAGATGGCTCAAATAAGGCATAAGAATAGCTAAGTTTGGTCCTGATCCTGAATGGCTTCCCCTGGTGGGCAGTCGTTGCCTAACTTGAAATGATCTTTAACATACAAGAACAAGTCCTAAAGCATTTCTGGAGTGGTCCAGAGTGCCTCTAAATACAGACCAACAGATGAGGTCATGGTAATGCAGGGAGTCAGAAGTAGAGGAGGGGGATGAAAGCTATAATCACTGTCAAAGGGGTGTTTTCTGTAGACAAGTGAATGGAGCTATTGTACACAAACTCAGTGGTTGCCAAGCATGTGGCCCAATTATTTTGCCTGTATGAGCATGGCACGGAAGGATCTCCTTAGAGGACTTGATTCACACAGTTGATGTTTACTCTGACAGTAGCAAGCAAAAGCCTAGAGAATTTGAACCTAAGATTCCTTACAGGTTCCTACCTTCCAAATCTAGGATATGATGCAATTAAGCTGGAAAGACCACAGAGTAAAACACCATCCCTAGAAATAGTACAGTAATTATAATTGGTGAAAGACCAATACAGGGGCCTATCTTGTTCAAAATATTGACAACAGTAATGAGCGTCACGTGATGGCCTTGGGAGGCAAGAGTTCCATAATTTAAATCTGGGGATTATCCTCCCAGAGAAACTGCTCTTCCTAGACTTTCTTTGGCTCTAATACATGTAAAATGTTTGTAAAAGCTTCAAAAGTTCTATTGGCCACCAGGGCCTAGGGTCTTAAAGGAACGGAAGGCCTGCTTCAATGGCTAGGATGGACGTATGACAAGGTGTTTTGCTTTCTTAGGGGAAATACCACTCACTGTACAGCATAGGATGGAGATGCTTCAGCACTCTCCAAATTTCTCAGCTGCATAAGAAAACCATTCAGGTGGTTGGCTTGAGCCCCAAGGATCAAGGCCATAAAACAGAGGGGCAACAACTGCCACTGGGCCTCCTGGAGAGCAGCACCCTCCTCCCTGAGCACCATGTAGGTGAGATACAGAAGCTATAAGGTTGCTGCCAATCCTCCATGATATTCATATATCTTGTACAAGCTCTGGCTAGGCACAGCTGAGGAAGAGTGACCCACAGGAGGCTGCTCCAAGAAACAGGATCTGCAGAGTCCAACAGAATGTTACAGATGAGGCTATCAGAGAGAAGATGAATTCAACTTAAAATAGACATAGGGCTTCCCTGGTGGCACAGTGGTTAAGAATCCACCTGCCATGATTTGTGACCACTAGAGGGGTGGGATAGGGAGGGTGGGAGGGAGACACAAGAGGGAGGGGATATGGGGATATATGTATATGTATAGCTGATTCACTTTGTTATACAGCTGAAACTAACACACCATTGTAAAGCAATTATACTCCAATAAAGATGTTAAAAAAAGAAAAAGAATCCACCTGCCAATGCAGTGGACACGGGTTCAATCCCTGGCCCGGGAAGATCCCACATGCCGCGGAGCAACTAAGCCTGTGCGCCACAACTACTGAGCCTGCGCTCTAGAGCTCGTGTGCCACAACTACTGAGGCCCGTGCGCCTAGAGCCGGTGAGCCACAACAAGAGAAGCCACCACAATAAGAAGCCTGTGCACCACAACGAAGAGTAGCCCCCGCTCTCCGCAGCTAGAGAAAGCCCAAGCACAGCAATGAAGACCCGACACAGCCAAAAATAAAAACAAATAAATAAATAAATTTATTTTAAAAAATAATAAAATAAAATAGACAAAATTAGAAACAGATTGCGAAGCATGGTGCACTTCCTGTCCAGATAACAGGTTAGAAAATGAGGCTGTGAGGAGGTTGCTTTATGTAGTGCTGACTTGGAGGAAAGGAGTGCAGGAGGGTTCTGTGGCTGTGGTGAACCGTATGCTCAATACCCTAATTCTGCCAGACCTCTAACGCTCCATGAAGCACCGTACTACACAGTATTCATTTGCTGTAAGCCTTCTGAACCTGCAGAGATGGGGGAAGTGAGGGCACCTGAAAGGCTTGAAATCCTAACAGACAAATGAAAAAAATCATAGGAGCTGTGGGCTGAAGCTCCACTAATTCAACAAAGGATAACTGCAAAAAGTTAGCAGGCTTCATAAAATACCACATTTACATACTGTACTTCTCACCAGAGAGAGGGGCTACAGAGCAAAATGGTTTGAAATGGGATGGGATGAAACTACAAAAAGGGATATACGATTGTTAGAAAATGTTTATTGTTTTCAGGCAGAAGAAATTTTAAAGTGTTGTAGTTAACACAGCAATCATGTAGCACAAACAAATTAGAAAAAGTATTTACTGAACTATGTAAGGCACTGAACTAGGTGCTGTGATTCTTGGGGTTTAAGATTTATAGCTTCCTCTTACTCTCTCCTTTATAAATTCTAAAGTATAATCTATCAGAAAATAAAGTTCTTAAAATAATCCAAAATATTTTAATATAGTAACTATTATATCATTGGTAAATTGCCTCTAAAGCTAATGCCTTGCTACTTATTTTGGATTACACATTTTAAGAATTACACATAAACCACTACAAACATGAAAAATGTTTATTGCCTTCAGGTTGTCTGATTTTATTTTGGCAAACATTTCCTTTTTTAAATATGATATTAATATCACAGACATGATACACGAGTCTCTGGACAATGTATAAACAGAGGACTCAAAATCACATGCTCTGTACACTATGTTGAATTGCCTCATCTAGCATATTCATTCCAAGCACCTAACAGAATGCAAGTTCATACAAATACCCTTGAGTAAAATCTGTTGTAGTGATTGCATCTAGGTTTCTCTTGGATGCCAATGACACTTCTTAAACAGGACTTCTTCAAAAACAAAAAGAATGAAAGCATAAATACACATCTAGAATTTACCTTCTGTACTGAAAAGACTAATTTGCATTAGTTTTATACAATAAATGTTTTAATATACAAATTAAGAAACAGAATACAAGTGCTTTTAGGATCCTAGAAGGCTAATTTTGGAACTTAGTTTTAAGAATTAGATTCTAACTGACTTGCTATTGTAACAGAGATCCTGAGACAGCATAATTACTTTTTAAAATAAAGTTTTTAAAAACCAATATTCATGAAAATACAACAGCCTTGTGTTTTTCTCTGTGAATAAAATTATCCTAATTCTCTAAGAACATCCTTTTTGCATTAATGAAACCAAGGATTCCACTTACCAAGAAGCAGAAGTTCTTAGAAAAGACAAATCACGGTCCAAGCAATAAATGCCTCTCTAAAGCCTAAGACTTGGTAGAATAGAAGGAAAGCAAACCTGAACTCTTGATTTTAAAGAAGAGTTCTAATAAAGATTTCAGTTACGCCAGTCTTGGATTTCACAATTTTACTGAAATTAATCAGAAATCATTTTACGGGGCCTTACAGCTTAAGTTCAATTATTTTTCTAAAAAAGTAAAACATTTCTCAATTCTATTTCTGAACTGAATAGAATAAGGCACAATATAAGTACAGTATATTAGTCTATTTAAATGTTCCTTATTATTTGTAGTGATATCTCCAAATAACTTTCTCTTTACTGAGAAATAAGTATTAAATTTCCATTTTATAGATGAGGAAATTAAGGTACAGACAGGTGAAGTAACTTAAGGAGTCAGAATGGATAGAGGGAATAACGATGGGATTTAGAGACAAAAGGGCTGGGGTTTAAATACAGTACAGCCACCTACTAGCTTTGAGCAAGTTCCATCATCTGGGACTATCTTTCATCTGTAAAATGAGGATAATACCACCTACCTCTCAACGGCTGATGTAAGGTATAAGCAAAGCACCTAGCACAAAGCCTAGTACATAGTTAGCCATTCAACAAATATAGGCTCTCCCACCAATCCATGATCCCATTTTCTTTAGCTGGTACAATGGGTATAAAATCAATCCATAACACTGATGTGAGGTAAATGAGATAATAATACAGGCGAAGTGCCTGGCAGGTGTAAGGATCAATACATTTGTTCTCTCCCTCAATATTCTCTCCCTTACTCCATGTCCCACAGTTACTAAATGGCTGAGCCACAATCAAATCCACATCTTGGTTCCACTTAGAACTGCCTCTGCACACACATTTCATTTATGGTTGCACCTTATTTAACTGCAAAAACTAATCTAACCTAGCTGCTTAATCAGTTGTTATTTTAATGTGTTCCCAGTAAAATCAAATTCATTTCTAGGGTAGCTTTACTTTTCAGCAATAACCAAAAAAAAGTGATTAATATTCTGACTTGGCAATATATATTTTTCAATACATATTTCTACTGGCATTTCTGCAATATATTCTTAATATTTTATAAGCTGTTATAACCTGAAAGATAGTTAAAAATCTATTCTTTAGATATTACATGCCTAAGCACCTAAATGACTCCATTCGGAGAATTCAAAGATAGTAGGTAGCCTTTTCGTTTTTCCTATTTTCTCCCAAATAAAATAACAAAGTAAGATAGTAAATGTGGTAAGTAAATAAATATGTGCTTAAATGAAACAGATGTGTGAAAAATATGGACCAGATCTGCATTTATGAGGCAATGACCTTCAAAACTGGCAGGGAGCTGTTAACAATGTTCTTCACAGGGGAGCAATTATACTACAACCCTCCTATGTATACTTTCATTTCTCATGGTCTACAACTACATTCACATATCAGAAAGAATAAAAGAATAGTCTGGTAACTGTGGCAACCTTCATTGAGAAGATATAAGGCATTTTCATTACCTTAATAATCACATCCTAAATGCCAGATCAGTATAACTGCTGCAATATGAAAGGCTAGACCAACACTTTGATAGAATTTCCTACAACTGAAATTTACCAAATGTAGCTATTATGACTCTAACCCAGTGATACATTTCTGATTCTGTAATACCCTAAGTGGTCTCTGATGATCTCAAGAGGCACTGAAATTTTTCTAAAATAAATACCTTATTTAAAGAAAAATATGCCATACAATACTTTTAGGAAAAGGAGGTCAAATTATCACCAATTTTTTAAATATACAGTACTGCAATTCCTAAATGTTGTAAATACTGCTTTAACCCAGTAAGTAGCTCACATACTGATTTAAAAGACCCTGTGCCCAGTGTCTGACAAATAAGCGCATATGTGCTCACTCTCGTTCTCTCTCTCTCTCTCTCTCTCTCTCTCTCTCTCTCCACCCCTCCAACACACACCACACACACACACACACACACACACACACTAGAAACATACAAGCGGGAAAAGTTGCTAAGAAAAGCTCAATCTCTAATGCTCAAAAAAGGTGTATGCACAAAATATTAATTTCACATAAAATATTGTCTTATTTTCCACATTTCCTCACATGGGTAAAAACAAAAGCAATTCACAATAGTAGTGCCAAAGAATGACAATATTACATACTTTAGAATTCATGTGTTTTTTAAATTTCATGCAAGAATCACAATGCACAATCATTAACATATCTAGATAGTGAACACTTACTACAGTATGGTCATATTACACCAAGCTTAATTTTTTTAAGTGGCCTACATTTTTATAACATATTAAATTGTAATAATGTAAAATAAGACCAGCAGGAAAATAAATACAACCATAGTAGCATATAGCAAGCATAAATCCAATAAGTCATCCTCAACTTAAAAATATTTTTCGCAACAGTAATAAATACCACCCACAAGTATAATACCAATAAGCCAACTGGGTTTTCCACTATCTGGGAAAAATAACTAGTTGCCTTTTTGTGATACCTGAAAACCACAAGGTTATCACTAAATGGACAGGTGACATGAATTGTGTTTCATTTGTACTTTATATCTTGGCAAAAGTTAATGATCTGTCCCAGAAATTTTATTTCACCATATATCCCAAAAGTATTTTTAGGACTCATGAAGTCTAAATCTCACACTGCCCTTGATATGCTATTGTGTAAATGCTTTAAATTTTAAAACAAAGAATAAAGACTTTAAAAGCTCTGCACAATGTATTCAAATGGTAAGGATGTCCACTCAATCCATGTTTCCTCTAAGCCCACCACCAAAAAACAAAAAAAAAACTGTACATGACACATAAAGATACAATAGAAACAAAAAGTAGCATGACACTCATTCAGTAAGGAAATAATACACAACATCTCTATATCATATTCAACTACAAAAATCCTTTCACTTGATGGCTAGCATCTTTATGACTGCTTAATCTGTATTTAAGTGGCCTGAAAAAGAGATTTTGTTCTCTTTCTCTACCCTCATAGATCTTTGGCAGCAGTCAGCACTCATGCCCAGAGTTGGTTTTGGAGGTGGGAGAATAAGGAAAGTGGAGAGAAGGCTGACCTGAGCACAGAGTCAGCAGAGAGCAGCTGCTCTCATATACTATCCAGCGTCTTTCTCACCCACCGCTATTTTCCGCTATTGAGCATTGTCAGCGAAAAAAATTAATGGGGGAGGGGGGCGGGGAAAGAGACAAAGAGAGTAGGACCCCGGCCGTCAGTTTTTGTCTGCCACATCTGAGGTGAGAAGCCCTTTCGGGTTTTTTGCTGCAAAGGCAAGGGATGAGGTGAGACCCTCTGGGTCCAGCTCAATTTGCTTCTCCAGAAAGGGCAGTTTTCGGCAGTGAGCGCAGGATCCTCCTGGCTGGTGAACTAAACACCGGAGCATTGTTAATGTTTTCTATCTCTTACTTTATAAAGGAGGAAGAGGGCTGTGACTGCATTCCTGGGAAAGACTACTACTCCTGACGTGCCACGCAGCGAGAGGTTGTAAAAATCCCTTCAAAAATACCAGGTTCTGAAGAAATGCTGTGCAGCCTTATCGTATTGTTGGCGTTTTTTTGTAAGTCACCGATTCTCACCAACGCCAACCCTCAAATCGCTGGGACTTGTTGCTAAATCTTTACCTCACGCCCCCCAGAATTGCCCAGCTGAATAAGATTTGGGGAGAGAAAGGCCAGAGGGGGGCCTAAGTCTTTAAAGCCCAGAGGGCTGGTATCCCCTTCAATAGGCCACTCTGCATGGGCTACGCGTTCAATTCTACCTTCTGAGAGCTCTGACTCACAAATGCTGGGCGGGGGGGGAGGGGGGGGCGGGGGGCAAATTATGACACACACCATTATCGTTCCAGCCAAAGAGATGTAAGAAAAGCCTCCAGCCGTCCTTGCCGGGCCGGAGAGTCAAAACCTGCGCCCCCCGACGGGGCGGCCGGGGAAAGAGCCTCCCTCCCGACGCCCGAGGAAGGTGCTCCCCACACCGGCGGGTTCGAGGAGCCAGGATAGAGCGTCCTTACCTCGGGAGAGGGCAGGGGGCGAGGTGGGGGTTCAGAACGCGAGGACTCGCCTCTCAGCAGCGCCGAGCTCCGAGTGCCCAGCCCCGGACTGGGGCTCAGGCAGAGGCGCCCTGCACCGGGGCCGTCCGCCGCAGCCAGGGGTGGACAAAGCGCTGGGGTCTGGAGCGACGCGCGGGCCAAGTTGGCCAGACTCGGGGGACGAGGGGGTCTCGCGGGCGGGGCGGCGCGGCGCGGCACTGACCTGGATGGTGCAGGTGTACTCGCTGTCGTCCAGCAGCCGCACGGTGCAGCTGTACTCGCGCTCCAGGCTCCTGCTGCTGCCGCTCATCAACCTGCTCAGCATCTTCCCGCCCGCCCGCCCGCCCCCGGGAGAGACGCGGCGGCGCTGCGGACCCCGGACCAGGCGCCCCTCAGCCAGGCAGCTCCGCACCGGCCCCAAGCACCTGCACCATCACCCCAGCGCGGACACCGCCGCTGCCTCCTGCTGACCCAGCTCCTCCTCCTTCTCCTCCTCCTTCTCCGCCACCGCCTCCCCACAGCCCAGAACAAGCGCCCGGCTCTCTTTCCTCCGCGCCCTACTGCCCGTGTCCTGCTCGTGGGGCGGGGCCTCGGCCGGAGGGGCCCAATGGGGGTCAGCGCGGCGGAACCGAGTGGCAGACAGTAGAGCCAGTAGAAATAGGGCACTGCGATGATGGACAAGCTGGGGAAGCAATCACGGGAAAGCAGTCGGACCGAGACAAGCCGGACCAGCCCTCTGGCGTCCCAAACCAGGGGCTCCTTTTCTCCCTGCGGTTCCTGTAGATGCTACTTCCCCGCCCCCGGACCAGGTGTGGGCACCCGGCTCGATCATTGTCAGCTGTTTGGAATACATTTGGCCTCTGCTTCAGGGGCCAAGTCCCACACTCTGCAACGCCTCGGTTCTCGCCTCTCGGGAGCCGGAGCGGTGAGAGCTCACAATCCCTGCACCTGCAGAATGCAAGCACCTTCGGCTCTGGACCAGGCGGCTACCCCGACCTGCGCTGTATCGCAAGGCAGCCCGACGGTCTCCTCTGCTCTACCTCTCTTATTTTGGAGAACATATGTTTTACAGTAGCTACTTAAGGAAAACCTGCTGGGTTCGCAGAGGGTCTGAAGCACCAGGGTTTAACCCCTAGAAAACCCTCCACTCAAACACCCTTTGCCTCCTTCCTTTTATTTTCAGAAGACAAAAGGAAGAGACTGAGACGTGCTCCTTCCGCCGGTATAATACAGAGGAAAGGATCAACCCTTTCCTTACACCTTTAGAACTAGAATTATCGTGTCTTCGTACTTCCTCAACAAAACGCCAGAGTATGTAAGGAGGTATACATCACAAAGGAAAAAAATTGTCTCCTGCCTTCTCTGACCTCATATCTAAAGACCTCATGTTCTTTATAAAAATTTCACTAAGAGACAGTATTCTCCCTCAAAAAATTTTAATGGAAGGAAATGTTACAAAAGGATCAAATCAACAACGTTAATGCTGTAATAAATATATTAATTGAAAATAATGAAATACACATAATTTCCTGTTATTTTCATTTACACTGTTGGTTGTAGGTATAACATAACAAAAATAAAACCCAATGTTAACTGAGAAAAAAGCCCGACCATTAAAGTATGCTTCTTCCCTAGTGTCTTTGGACTCCAGAATTTATCCTTTTTTTTTTTTTGCATGTGACCCACCCTGCCCCCCTTTGTATCTTGGATTGCTTATCACCTCAGTAACCTGGATTGCTCTCCTCATTAGTTACATTCTCCCCTATGGCATTCAGGAGCCATAAGAGGAGGTTCTTCTTCTCAATGCAATCCTGGATGAGTTAGTTTAGAAACTAGAAGCAGTGAGCCAAGTATTCTAGCCATAAAACCAGATGTGAGCTCCTCTATTTCATAGCTCCAGCAGGTAGCCTGGTGCCTGCAACATAATACTCAATAAATGTTTTTTAAATGAAGTAAATGGAATTGATAGATACTATACAGCATCTAAACCCCAAGAGAAGAAACTAAGAGAATTTCAGGAAGGTCTTAGAGACAAGTGCAATTATTAATGTGTCAAAGTGATATTCTACAGAGTTCAGCTTTGTTGTGTAGTTGGAAGAAGATGATGAAAGATTTCAGACAGGCAGAACTTTTGTTGAGGGAAAAGTTGGTATTTGATGTAAAATCTAAGAGAGCAAGAAAAAATATTCAAAAAGCTAGAGGAAAGCCAGTAATGTGATGGTAGGGAGGCCTCTTTACCAAGTTATGCAAATAATCAGCTGTCAGAATAAAAAGACAAAGCACCATGAATCCAGAAAAGCTCTACAGAACTGAATGCAGCCTTTTTTCAAAGTATGACCACAAATACAATCAACAGGGATAAGATTGTGGCTGCTATGCCTATGCATCAAGTAACAGTCCTGCTCAGCCTAAGAAAATCATGTCAGCTTAGATGTTCTCCTCATTGAAAGACCAGTCAGATACTCATCCATGCTTATGCATAATATCCAGAAAAAACTTAAAACTCTCCCTTACTCTCTGAAACAGAACACTTTGTAAAGAAAACAGAGGATGGACAAATAATGGAAGAAAAGCAAGAATCTATCAGTTTCTGGTTTCTTGTATGCCTCTACAATAAGACTTGAGAACAGAGGCCTAAGGGGAACTAAAAAGAGAGGGTTCATATAAAATCAAATGGAGGAATACTTTGTTTACCTTTGGTTTTCTCAAGTCTATTGAACAGGATGCCCAAGATGGAAAGGATTTGTTCAATAAAAGGCCTCATATGTCCTTGAGAATCAGAGTGTCATAGCGTTCAAGTTTTTGACTATAAAGGAGGTCATATTTAAAATAAAATCCCCCCCGAAAAAAACCCCAACTACAATACTTCTGAGTTCCCACCTTCCAAATTATCAGGATGTCAGCCAGCCCCCTTTAGAGTTCCCCTCCCTTCTCTACTATAGAGGAGTCCCCAGGAGAGGTGCTGTCACCCACATATTCCTGAAATAACTGAACTATTTCTGCCTCTGCTTCAGATGTCCCATACCCTGATGTTCTGGAACACTGAGCTCTCTCCAACCAATGCAATCTTCAGCATTGCCTTGGGATTTGGCAGGAAGGGGCAGTGCCCTCTCTTCCCCAGGACATCACAAACATAAGAATGACATGGCTACTCTCAGAGCCCTTATGGACTAGATCAGGCCTGCCTTACTGTTGAGTTTCCAGCCTGGGTCCATATGTCTGGGTCCATACATCTCCCCTCTTAATCAAGAGTTCCCCCAACCATGTCTTGCGCATATGGGCCCAACCACTATAAAGCTCAGAGAAGAAAACAACTCTCCTCACCCAGTTAAAGGTCCACTTTCAAACTCCCATTTTCTGTCCCAGGTGCAACTTCTCCCTAGGATGACTAACCATGGGAATATCTACTCCTTCAGAGGAAACCCCACCCTACATCCCCAGGGGTGTGGCCTTGATCTCGGACCCAACTGGGTTATCACCTTAGAACATAACAGTCCAGCAGCAGCACATTTCTCACAAAGACTAAGTTATTCAGTCTTTACATGTAGGTCCTCAGTCTTTACAGGTAGAGCCTCACCAAAGCCAGTTCAGTACCTTTGCGTAATTGTTTCTCCAGGAAACAGTAAGGATCATGCCTGTCTTTGCTTTCCTATATCCTTTAGATCTCAGCATCTGTTCTCCTAAGGGCATGGGCTCAAACAAGGATATCCACATCTCTACAGAAACAACAATATATTGACACATACATGGTCTAAATCAACAGAAAGAAACAGTTCTCTTCTCTTCTGCAACAATGTCTGGGGAAGCCATGCTCCTGCTCTACACACAAAGATTTACGTATCCAAATGGAGCACTGCTTCTCAGCCTAAAGCATCTACATTCAGTTTAATGGTTACTTTATAGTTTTCCAAGAGTAATACATGTATACTTGTTTTAATTTGAGGAACTAAACAATTCACAGAGTTTTCCCAGAGCAGTCTACCTCTGAAGGCTTCCCTTTTATCAGGACAGAAAACCACAGTTTAAGAGACAGATTTTCTACCTTCTACCAACCCTTAGGATTTTCAGTTTAGCCCTCATTACTTAAAAGAATTATCTTTATATGGAAATATAAGAAATGCATGTGGTTTTTAAATTCCAAACTACAAACATTTATCTAGCATTTACTATGTGTCAGGCACATACTCCGTGACAGTTTTCTAGAACACATAAGACACAGACCAAAGAACATGGGAAAAGGAAATGTACAAACCAAGAAGTTCACAATCTAGGAGAGTGTGTTCAATATATGTACAATTAGGTATAATATGATACATGGAGCATGAACGAATTACTGCGGAAGAACAACAAATGGTACAATTATTTACACGTGGGAGACAGCAAAGCCTAAAAGAGAAAGCAATGGAGTTGGGTCCTAAGGAATGGAGTAGTGTCATGATGGCTGCAGACAGGAGGAGAAGAGAAGGATATGCGATGAGAAGTGACATTTTAAGTAGAGGAAACAGCATGAGCAAAGATATAGAAGCACAAATGTGTATAGCATGTTCCCAAAATTGCAAGTACCCCTGGATGGACAACATGTGAGGTGAATTGGCTGGAAAGAGATGGACTGAAGCCAGATCATATAGGACCTTCAATGCCATGCTTAGGAATTTGGATTCTGTTTTTCAGACAGTAGGGGAGCATGGGAGGTTTTTAAGGAGAGAAGTGACAGGATCAGATCTGTGTTTGGAAATGATCATTCCTATAGCTGTATGAATGATTAAATTAGAGCAAATGGAGATTATTTACTGGGGGGAAAATGCATTCTGAAAACAATAGAATATCTTTAATGAGGCATCAGAAGCGTTTATAATAGGTCTCTCAGATGTGGGTGACAGGCTTTATCGTATTCTCCAATTATGGTTCATTTTCCTTATATTTCCAGCCAGCCATTGTTCTAGCAACAAAATGTATATGAAACAAAGCAAATTAATTCATTTATTCAAAATAATTTACTAGTGATCTACAATATGCAAGTCCCTATGCCAGGTACTGAGAGAATTCAAAGATGAGTAAAACATATTCTCCATCCTCATAGAATTTACAGTCCCATGCAGTCTGCAAAATTACTTCAGCAACATTTATTAAGTATTCAGTTTATGTAGATTAATATTCAATGCACATTGGTTTTAAAAAAAGATATAAAGGGGCATGGCAGCAAAGATATGAGAAATAGCCCAAAAATATGGGCAAAGAAAATATATAAACAAGAAGAAATCAGAATAGCCCATATTTCTTAATAGTGTCAATACATGCTCAGAAAATGAAATAATTAACATTATTATACTTCCTCCCACCCTCTGTACACCAACATCCAATTTTTGTGGCTTATATTATTTCTATTTTGTCAGGGTTTAACAGCTTTTGGCAACCATATTTACTCTAGTTGTTTAGTCTCACTTCTGTGTTCAAATAGATTCAGTGCTTACCACCAATCCTTTTATCTTAGCAACATCATTCTGGGTTTTTTATTTTTATTCACATCCTGATAGGTGGGATTTCTTCGCTAAGTAGTTTGTTCAAGAATGCTTAATGGCCACATTCCCTGAGTTCTTCTTTTGTCTGCCTGTTGCCTTGAACAAATACTTGAACAGAAATACTACTTGTGGCTCACATTTTGTTCACGTTCCTTCTCTCAGAATTTTGTAGCCATGGCTCCTATGTCTTTTTTTTCCTGACATTTGCTATGGAGAAGTCTGAGTTGAGTCAAAATTTTTCCACTATAGGTGATTTTCTTTTCTTCTAAGATGGCTGAAGGCTCTATATAGTTAACCCTGAAGTTCAAGAACTTAATCAGAACATACCTCTATGTTAATTGTTCTAAATCAATTTTCCCTGGTGTAAGATGGTGGGTTTTTTGGTACAATAGCTCTTATTATTTTTTAATTTGTTGAGTTCTCTTCCTCTGGGACACCAATTAGCCCAATATTGGATTATATTTGACTGTATCTTTCATTTCTTTTAAATTCTTAAATCTCTATGTCTTTTCCCTCTTTATTCATTGTGATTGTCCCAAATCTTTCCTCCATCCTATTAACCTAATATTCAGCCAATTTTATTTTGTTCCTTGCTGTTGAAATTTATTTATATGATCTGTAATGATATTATTTTGGTTCTCAATCATTCTATTGTTTAACATCTCATCTTGGACCTCTTATTGTATTGAATATTATTTCTTACTGAGTCTATGGAACAAAATAGTCTTAAGGAATATGCTTCTTTTCTCTGGGTTATAACAAAGAGTCTGTCCTTGACCAAACTTTAGTCTGGCCCCTATGGATCCCCTTCCTAACCAGGCCTCGACTTCTGGACTTTTTTCCACCTTTTGGATTTTTTTCCATCTTTTGGACTTTTGTCTGTCTTTGTATACCTAATTTTAGCAAGAATCCTGTTAAGTCGGTTTAGCCAGAATCCCCCAAACTCAATATCCAGTCATCCTCAACGTCTTACCAAATTTCTCATAACCTATCATCCCCCAGATAATGTCTGATCACCTTGGCCTGCCTTCAGCAAGAATATTGCTAGGTTGGTTTAGGTGGAATCCCCCCTTATGCCTGATGCTTCCTCTTAGTAATTTCTCATTCACTGACCCCCAACTCCACCCCCCCAATCCCCATCCTGCTCCTTAGCTATAAATTTCCACTTTTCCTTGCTGTATTCAGAATTGAGCCCAGTTCTATACTGAGGACTATTTTCCTTTATTACAATAGTTTTTCTGAATAAAATCTGTTTTTAAACACTTTAACTACCATCCAGCTCTGGTTTTTCCTTTAACAGCTGTTTCCATCTAAACTAGATTCTTCACCTCTCTTTCAAAAATCATGTTTCTTTCTACCATGCTTGAATAGTAGTCATGTCCTTATATTTTATCCAGTTCATGCTCAGCATGGACAGACTCTTCAGACTTTCAATTTGCTCTGATATGTGCCAGTATTTCTTCTCCCAGTTTGGAGTTGTTTTCTAGTCAATTTGCTCTAAAATGAAGATGTGGGATAAGGGGAAGAAAAGAGGGAAGTTGTGCTGAGTGTTGCCCTTATTTTTCTGCTCTCTTGTGGGAGTCAGTAAATGACTAAACCCAGCCCAATCTAACCAGCCAGGGGTATATTACACTTTTGTGTAATTTGTATCAGTCCTTCTGCTCAGCCCAGTGAGCTGGAAAGTGGAAAGAGGAAGTGGAAAGCTCTGGAGGCCCTTATTGTCACTGCTGAGGTCCCATGGTGGTTTATGGTGGCTTCCATTCTAAAACAGTTTTCTTAGATTCCCCCATTTCTCCACCCTCCCCAAGGTTGCTTATCTACACCCTAAGAATTCTTCTTCACACATTAGTGAAGGCATGAGGGAGAACCTCAGAATGTTGTCAAATCCCCCACACTCAGGAGGAAGGATAAATTGGGAGATTGGGATTGACATATACACACTACTATATATAAAATAGATAACTAATAAGAACTAACTGTATAGCACAGGGAACTCTATTCAGTACTCTGTAATGACCTATATGGGAAAAGAATCTAAAAAAGAGTGGGTATATGTATATGTATAACTGATTCACTTTGCTATACAGCAGAAACTAACATAACATTGTAAATCAACTATAATCCAATTAAAAAAAATAATTTAAAAATCCCCCACCCTTTTTTCCTCTCATTCTGCTTCTGAGGAATAGGGGCAGGGTGAGTAGCCACACCTGACTGAACCAGAATACTGTTTCTCATATTGGTCGCCTTTAAAATTTTTTCATTTATGTGTAAGGTTTCGTCCTTTACCTTGTTTTAGCTGCTGGTGAATTTTGGACTTTGTAAATGCATTTTTTGTTGTTATTGTTAATTAGGTTGATGGATAGAAAATCTGTGATCCTGCCTAATTCTTCTGTCCTTACTCAGAAATTTGTCATCCAAGCTCAACTAGTTTTGGAGTAGTTACTAATCAAAGATGTTTTCATAAAGAGGTTCAAATACAAGAGAAAGCAAAAATAAACATTCCACAGTGTACATGCTAATTATTCAGTAAATGTCTGCAGAATTAATTTAAAAGTTTCCCTGAACATAGTTCAGTTAATTAAAACTGCAAATCATTATTATATCTTATCATTTCAATTTTTCCATTATAGTAATAAGGGAGCACTTACTATATGCCAGAAGCTCTGCTGGGTACTTTACATGAATTATCTAAATGAATCCTCACAACACTATGGTGAGGTTGTGCTATTGATATCATCCCCATTCTATAAATGAGGAATTTTCATTGTAGTGAGACTAAACAATTCGTCAAAAGAATACAGCTATGAAGAAGCAAGACCTGGACTCATACCCAGGTCTCTGGTGCCAAAGACTGTGCTTTTAACAACTACATTATACAACCTTCTTTTTTAGGAATTTAGTGGAAAGAGCATTGAACTTGGAGTCAAAAGTCCAGAATGAATACAAGCCCTAGATCTAGCATTATATGCTGTGTAATCCTGACAAGTCATTTGAATTCTGTTTCTCATTTATAAAATGGGGATGCTAATGTTTTCCCTGGTTGTTCTCAGAGTCATAAGACTTTTGCTTAAAAATAGCAGGTTGAAAAAAAAAAAAAAAATAGCAGGTTGAACACACATGCATTTACCTCTACTTTTGCTCCAAATTTGTTAAAACAACAGTAAGGGATTTTTAAAAAACATAAACCTACATGACCAATGTGAGTGAAGAGGAACCACAATAATAACATTTTGGGAGCCAGAAAGCATATGGGTGAGTAATAATTGAGCAGACCCAAGAAAGTTGAATCCATATCCAGCAAAGGAGAAAGCTGAGAAGCAATCTGATTTGCATGTAGAACCCACAAAATATTTAGAAATTGATGCAACAGGTGCTTTAGGAAGTGGAGACAGGACTGAAAACAGGAAGATTGTTTGAAAGTCCATTTAACAAACAGTTCCCTTCCCTAACTCTAAGCAGCCAAGAGACTTCTTTTGTCTATTTATTGGAAAATAATTCTCTGGAGAGAGCAAAATAGAGTTGCTGAACTGGGGGTGGCATCACCAGAAATTTAAGGAGTTTAAGTAATTCCTCTAACATAAAATGTAGAGACCAAAACGAAAAGGAAACAGGCAACTTGAAGGATGAAAAGACTAAGCAGGAAAAATAAAATGTTCAAAAAGCAAATTATTAGTAAATATCCTAATAGAGATAGGAGAAGATAAGGCATTCCTGAAATAAGTACCAAATGCCATTTAGGAAAAAAACACATTCAGATAATTAAAAAGAACCTTTATAAATATAAAATAAAATAGGAGACATGAAAAATAAACATGATTACAAATAAGGAAAAAAAGGTGGAGGACAGGAAATTATCAAAAGCATAACTCAAGAAAATTTTCTAAACTGAAGGACATGAATTTCCAAATTTAGAGGGTCTACCAACTATCCAGCACAATGTATGGAAACAAATCCACACCATGACACACCACTGTGAAATTTCAGAACTTAAGGAACAAAAATAAACTTCCAGAAGGGAAAAAAGTTATACAAAGCTAATATAAATTAGCTGTCAATCAGGTAAAAAGACATTTTAGAAATACACGATCTCAACAAATTTAACTCTTATGCACCCTTCCTCAGGAAGCTACTGGAGGATGGTTCTCCAAAAATGTTGGAGCAAACCAAGAAATAGGAACACATAGTAGATTGTGTTATGTGTTCAAAAAATTCCCTGCCCTTCTCTATCAGGGTTATAATTTTACTTGCCATCCCAGTGACATCAAACTTGGCTATTGGTTTGCTTTGAACAATTAAAAGTAAGTGGAAATGATGGATATCATTGCTCTTTTCTCTCCCAAAAGATTGGTGTGGGCCAGATCAGGACTGCTTCTGGGTCCTGAGAAGAAGCCAACATGGAGCAGAGCTGCAGCCAACCTACAGAGGATATCTAATGAAAGTGAGAAATAAATCTTTTTTGTTGTTAGCCACTGAAATTTTGGAATCATTACTGAAAAAGAGAAAAAAAAAGAAAGAAGATAAAAGAAAGAAAAAATTATCAAAAGCTGATTAAGATGTAAGATTCTGGAAATGAGATCTAACACAAGAAAGAGATGTGTAAATTCTCAGAATAGTGGTCAAGTTTGATCCCAGAATGACAGCTGTGAAGCGAGTCTACTCGAAGAATCAGAGTCAAAATGGATGGGACTTCCCTGGTGGCGCAGTGGTTAAGAATCCGCCTGTTAATGCAGGGAACACAGGTTTCAAGCCCTAGTCCGGGAAGATCCCACATGCCACGGAGCAACTAAGCCCATGCGCCACAACTACTGAGCCTGCGCTCTAGAGCCCACAAGCCACAGCTACTGAAGCCCATGTGCCAAGAGTCTATGCTCTGCAACAAGAGAAAGCCCATGCACAACAATGAAGACCCAATGCAGCCAAAAATAAATTTTAAAAATATTTATTTATTTATTTATTTTACTTTTTTAAACTTTTATTTTATATTGGAGTATAGTTGATTAACAATGTTGTGTTAGTTTCAGGTGTCCAGCAAAGTGATTCAGTATACATACACATGTATCTATTCTTTTTCAAATTCTTTTCCCATTTAGGTTATTACAGAATATTGAGCAGAGTTCCCTGTGCTATACAGTAGGTCCTTGTTGGCTATCTATTTTAAATACAGCATGTCAATCCCAAACTCCCAATCTGTTCCTCCCCCGCCACCCCCCTTTCCCTCCTGGTAACCATAAGTTCATTTTCTAAGTCAGTCTATTTCTGTTTTGTAAATAAGTTCATTTGTATATATATATATATTTTTAGATTCCACATATAAGCAATACCATATGATATTTGTCTTTTTCTGTCTGACTTACTTCACTTAGTATGATAATCTCCAGGTCCATTCATGTTGCTGCAAATGGCAATATTTCATTCTTTTTGATGGCTGAGTAATATTTCATTGTGTATATGTATGTACCACATCATCTTTATCTGTTCCTCTGTCAATGGAAATTTGGTTGCTTCCATGTCTTGGCTATTGTCAACAGCACTGCACTGAACATTGGGGTGCATGTATCCTTTCGAATTGAGAAAATCAGAAGGCTCTTAGATGTTTCAAAGAAGGTGAAATTTATAAACTACCTAATGTGTCTGACTATATTGAAAAGAAATACACCTTTGGGGGAGAATTTGGTTATGAGGTAGTGATAATTATAATAAAACAAAGTAAGTGAAAAATAAAAACAAAGCATGTATAACTCCATGAAAAACAAAAAAGAAAGGTAATCATAGTATGTAGGCATTTACATAGTCATAATAACATAAATATTGATTTAACTTAACCAACATAATGATATAACTATATTGAAAGAATGGATAGGAAGTGTGTAGGTGTGTGATTGGGGTAGGCTGGGGTTGAGGTAGTTGAAAGATCTTTCATAAAACACCTAATTAAAAAAAAATCAACAAGTAAGCAATATAAGCATATTATTTAGAAATACTGAGACAAATACCAAAAGAAACAGCAGAACTAGCTGACAGCTATTGCCTCTGGGGGAGGGGACTGAGAAAATTGGGGCCTAGGAAATTGCTGTTTTCTTTAATAGGCCTTATAGAACGTTTTGACTGCAAAACATTGCAACACAGGGGCATCTTGAGGCTTAACAACTCAAAAGATACAAGAAGAAAATGAATATAATAAACCAAAGTAGTACACATTTACACACACAAAATAAAGGATGAAGGAAGGGAGGGAGGGAAGGAAACATTTATAAACTATAAAGCACTGGGAACATTTACAATGACTGGAAACAAGTTAGAAGTCTGAGTAGCGTGGAAGTAGGAGAATGTAATGGGTAAGAGCATGTCTCTAGTTTCAGACAGCCCATGGTTCAAATTCTAGCTCTGCTCCATACTAGCTCTGTGACCTTGAGACTATTGCTAGGCCTCGGTTCCCTCATTTGTGAAACAGGGATAATAGACCCTCTCTTATAGAGTTGCTGTGAGAATGAAATGAAGAAAACACTGGGAAAGTTTTAGCTAACATTAATCTCTTTTGTTCCCTCATCTTCCCTGTGGATTAATAGCCATTAAATGGATGACTAAAGGACAATCGGTAGAAGGGGACATCTGAAGCAAAAACCTGAGGTGATATACAAACTGGAGAACCAGCCTCCGAATAATTGAAAACAGTGTATTGCAGTCGCTTCAGCAGCAGTAATTGGTAAGCCAGCTGCCATAAGGTTACAGCTGTTTCTTGCCTTTATCTGTCCCTTTCCCTTTCCTTTTCCTCCTTCATTCCTAACCATTGTCATTATCATTATCTTGTAATGCACACTGAGCATCTCATTCATTCAGAAATGTAAATTGAATACCAAATGCTCTTCTTTTAGTCTCTGATTTCCATGTGCTTGGTTTCTACTTACATAATTTAGGCAACAGGTTATGTTTGTAGTTATGAAAAGGAATTCTTTTCTGCAACAGGAAGTAGTTATAATCAATGATAGTTAGGGAGGCTTATAAACTCAAGAGCAACCACAAGGATATTTGCGCAGCACCCAACTCTCATAGAAGATCATTTTCCTTTGCAACTAGTGCAATTCTGATTCCAAGAGCCATTGTGCTTCCCTAATCTGGTAATCAAAAAATATGAATTTTCCAAGTAGATTTTTATGTCATGCCTAGCTCTTCCTTGCATGCTAGGAAGCAGGCATTTTAAGGACATAAGAGAAAGGGAGAGAGAGAGTGGGGGGGAACTTCCAATCTCTAGAGTTTATTGCCAGGAGAAGCCTAGTAATTCTGTAGGGACCACAGTTCTTTTTATTTTTTTCTCCTACGCGTCACTCAGAGATGTTGCCCAGACTGATGTAAGGCATTCTTTAAGACCACCATTCCTTAAATGAGAAAATGTCCAGAAGATCAATGGTACTTTCTGTGACTCAAAGTTTAGAAGACAAAAGGAACTACCTAAAGGACTCCCTCACTCCTTCATAAACATCCTGGTGTTCTTTTCTCCCTCCCCCTTCCAGCCTTTTTTATCCTTATCCATACGGGTAGACCCATTGGACATGAAGGTTCTACCCAAACCACCCCTAGGACCATCGTAACCAATCTTTATCCCAACAACCAGTGTAATCTGTCATTGCTGCTATGGTTCCAGTCACACGCTCCAGTTCTGACACACAGTTCTGTCCAATTGGTGAGATCCAGCCCCAACTTCTGGTATCTCAATTCCCTTATGGCTCCTTTAATTAGCTCCCTCATCTTGATACACCGAAAAATCACAGTCCCTCTGAGAAAGGGTTTAATGTATTCTTAATAGTCCCTCCCATTCCAGATGCTGCTATTTGCAAACAGCCCTGATTCAAACAGCAGGCTGCTAGTGGGAAGCAGCTGCATAGCACAGGGAGATCAGCTCAGTGCTTTGTGTCCACCTAGAGGGGTGGGATAGGGAGGGTGGGAGGGAGATGCAAACGGGAGGAGATATGGGGATATATCTATATGTATAGCTGATTAATTTTGTTACACAGCAGAAACTAACACACCATTGTAAAGCAATTATACTCCAATAAAGATGTTAAAAAAAAAAAAAGACAAACAGCAGGTTGTCTCTCTAGATCTCTGAATAGTCCCTCTCCTGTATTACCTAGCACTGTGATATCCAACTCAGAAAAACTCTCTAACTTCGAGTTATTTCTCCTTATTATCAACCGCTTCCCCAAGATACCCTCACTTCCTTATTTCCATGCCCTTCTGATGTGTATCAGTGAGGCAAGGATTTCCTCCCAGAATCTGCAGAGTTGGGTCCACCTTGTACCTATCTTGACCCAGTGTACCTTGTCTACTAACCATTAACCAGAACATGCTGGCCCTGTCTGAAGATAAGACAGTCATCCAGCCAACCTACTGGGAAGAATGTGTTTCTCATAAGGAAGCAGGAAGCCTGATCTTTGAGATCAAGGCAGCTTATACATGCATGACTCTATACCCCTCCTTACCCACACTGGTCTGCCTGTAAAAAGGCAAACATATGTCTATTTCCCTACTTTTGAGTCACTAACTGGGTTTGAAAGGATATTGCACTAATCGGAATAATTAGTTCCACTGGCTGAAATTTTAGGCAAACATAAGATTTTGCATTTGGGGTTACAATAATGACTAATAACACTTACTGTATGCTAGGCACTGTATTAAGTGCTTCATATAAACTAACTCACTTAATCCTCACAACTACTCAATGAAGTAGGCACTGTTCTATCCTCACTTCACAAATGAGAAAATTAAAGCACACAGAGGTTGAATAACTTACCAAAGGTCACATAGCTAGTAGAATTGGGTGTTGAACCCAAGCAATCCTCAAGGACCATTAAGCTATACTGCCCCTAGGAAACTAAGACAGGTTAGGTAAGGGCTTTAATTTAGATCCTCCTTCAAAATGGACTCTGTAATCCTTAAAATAAAGTCCAAAACGATTTCTCTCTGTGAATCAAGCAACTCTTAGCACATTTGGCTTCATCTTCATAATTCATTTGCTAATGTAAACAGGAAAGTAGCCAATTACTACTAAAGTGTGTTTTGTATTTATTAAACAATACTATAAAATTCTGATAAAAACCCCTATTGTAATTCAGACTTGAGGTTTTTTGTTGGTATTCAGAAACTGGTCCAGCTGTTTCTCCAGCTGCCTGGTAATTCCACAGGAAGAAAATCAGTGAATCAGTTCAAATTCTAAATTTTGAAAAGGACAGTGCATTTCCTTTTGTCTCCATAAGACACCTACATTTAAATTACTATGCAAAAGCAACCAGGCACTGTGTGAGCAAATTTGCATAATTGGTGTCAGGGGTCTAAAGCAGAAGCAAAAGGGGGCTAGAAATTAATGGAACTGATAGAGCTGATTATTCTATCCATCTTAGCATCTTTTTAAACCCTTTATAATGGAGACATTAAATTGCTATGCATATCTCCTTTAAATCTAGCTATATTATTAAGAGCTTAATTAGGTTAAAGAAGGAAAAACGCAACCATAAGGTTTTGCATGTTTGGATCTTTGCCCTTTTGTTTAGAACATGTATGGTAAAACATGTGCCCATTGTTCCAAAGATTTCATGGCATTCAGCGTTTCTTTCTGACCCATTTGCTCACAAAGCCTGCCACATCCGTTACACTAAACAGCCAGTTCATCCACCAGAAGACTAATGTGGATAATTCAAGCAAAATTTTAAGAAGCTGAACGTCTGCAGTAAATGTGGCCTATGTCTTTCATAGATTTTAGCTGTTCTTTGTGGAGAAGAACACTGTCGTAATCAGCAATAATTGCTTGCAAGGAACAGAAACCCACTCAAACTAACTCAAGCACAGGGGGTGATGCTTATTAAAAGGATACAGGAGTATCTAGTGGAACCAAAGCCGGTGGGGCAGCCAGGTCTTGACATGGAACTTCACATGCCAAGGGACTTGACATGGAACTTGAAAGTCAGGAACTAAAGGTATTCTTTTCATCTCTTCTAAGCTCAGTAATACCTTTTTTCTTTGAAGATTGGCTTTCTCTGCTTCAGCATCCCCTTGGTAGAAAATGGCAGTCTAGCCCCAGCTCTTTATCACCTACTAGCTCCATTGCCCAAGAAAAACTAGCTAGAGATTGCATCCCAATTCCAAATATCCAGGAGAGAGAATGTAATTAGCCCAACCTCAGGTCACATGTCTACTCCTTGTCCAATCAGCTATGGCTAGGGGAGCAGCATCATATGACACTGAGCGGCTCTCCCCCCTTTAGTAAGTGGAGCCGGTAGGCATTTTGAAAGGGACTTATTACAACACATTGTTGCCATTCTTCAGAATTAGATTAGAACTAGATTAGAATTAGAATTAGATTAGAATTAGAACTACAGATCAGTTAGCATTTAAACCTTCTTGGATCCACATTTTATCCATCTCTGCATCTCAAATCCATCCTTGTCTCTAAAGGTAACCTTAAACACTTGATTTTCTCTTTTCTGCCTGTGCCAAAATCATCAACAAAGTGTTGACAAGCTAGTTGTAAGCACATGTCAACTTGTACAACTGATGCTGACTCTCTCCTCCTCATGAAGAATTTCCTAGAAATTTTATTTTCCAGCTTCAAGAAATTTCACAAGAAATGCCTGCAAATATCTCCACCCTTGCTCTTAAACTAGGTACTCAGTGACCAAAAATAACATCAAGAAAGACAATCTACACCTTTTAGTTAGAACCTCCAAATAAATGAGAACAATGTAAACGCTATCTCCTGTGAAGATGTGTAAAAGGAAAATATAAAGTCATATACTTGCTAATCAACACATTATAATTTTGACTTCCTGGTTGGAAATGGAGTCACTTCATTAAAATACAGCCATATCAAAAAAAAAGAAAAAGAAAAAGAAAAGAAAAAAAATACAGCCATATCATTGTCAATTCCAAGTGACATTTCAGGAAAGAATAAGTGATGATACATCTAATGACCAAATTCAGCCATGATAATCCTTCATCACTGTCATTTAGCCACCGAGACCCCTTTCTAAGAAGGAGAAAGTGTTTTATCTTCTTAATTTTTAAAAAAGTTAATTTAAGTTTTAAGTTTCACAATCTATGTGAAAGTGTCCCCCTGGCATCTAGAGTTTCCCTAGTTATAGACGATAAAGAAGGTTCCATGCTGAATAGCTTTTAACTCAGTAAGAATTTTAAATTTTAGGAGATGAAGACAGAGATGATTTCCAAATTGCATCTGTGAAGAAAATGCTGACTATGGGTACTAGCCCAGGAATAACTACAGCCATATTTTTTCCCTTCTTATGTTTTCCAAATGAGTCATAAAGGACCCTCTGCATTCAAATAATGCGTCATGAAATGGGAAAGATAAAATACAGAAATTGGACATTGCTGTCTCTTCTTGATGAATCCAGCTTTTTGTTACCTGGTGTGAGGCCAGAATAGCCCTTCTAAAATAGAAGTGAGTTGTACTCCATGCCAGCCATTTCCAGTGCACTGTGCTATTTCTCTGCTATTTGTGTGGCACCTCTCCCAGGGGAAGCAATGCTGCTTTGTCTTTGAGAATGTCTGGTCCAGTGGTTCTTAACCCTGTTTGCAAATTAGAATTACCTGGGAGCTTTAAAAAAAAATACCAATGTGTGGATTCTACCAATTAAATTAGAATCTCTGAGAACCACAGGTGGGTATCAGTGTTTTTAAAAAGCTCTCCAGGGACTTCCCTGGTGGTGCAGTGGTTAAGAATCCACCTGCCAATGCAGGGGACATGGGTTCGATCCCTGGTCCAGGAAGATCCCACATGCCACGGAGCACCTAAGCCCGTGTGCCACAACTACTGAGCCTGTGCTCCAGAGCCCACAAGCTACAGTTCCTGAAGCCCACGTGCTCTAGGACCCGTGTGCCGCAACTACTGAGCCGGCACGCTGCAACTACTGAAGCCCATGTGCCTAGAGCCCGTGCTCTGCAGCAAGAGAAGCCACTGCAATGAGAAGCCTGCACACCACAATGAAGAGTAGTCCCTACTCGCCGCACCTAGAGAAAGCCCATGCCCAGCAGTGAAGACCCAGAGCAGCCAAAAATAAACAAAAAAATAATAATAATAAAATAAATTAAATTAAAAGTTCTCCAGGAGCTTCAAATGTGCCACCAGAGTTGAGAATCTCTGGATTAGACTTTATAAAGACAGGCTGACCATTACTTTTTGCCTTAAAGACCAATGTTTCTCAACCATTATTTCATTATTGCCTCCTAATGAGCCTTTTTAGACATTTTTTTCCCTAGGTCTCCCCCACCCCCAGCCCCATGAAAATTTAATACCACAGATATATTGTATACTTGTTACTGCATGTATATCTGTGCTTTATACACAAGAAGAGTAAGGCTCTTTTGCCCTCTAAGAACCAATTTTTGCCCCCTTGAGGGCAGTAGTATTCCCACTGAGAATGTATGTAGTAGACTGAACAAATCAATGAAGTTGGATGGGTCAGTTGCGCTGCAGTGACAAACAACCCAAAATCTCAGTGGCTTAAAACAAAAAAAGTATACACCTTGCTTGCAACAACATGTGCATTAGAAACCAGGAAAGGAGCCCAGCTCTACATCATGATCTTTACTCCAGAACCCAGGCTGCTGGAGCAACTTCTATGTGGAATATTACCAGTAATCATGGCAGAGGAAAGAGGGAACATTAAAAAAAAAGCATGCTCTGGCTCTTAAAACTTATGCCATGACTGCAGATTAGTCTATGCTCATTTAAAGAAAAGATGGACACTATTTTAAAGTGATCTTTTATATATATATATATATATATATATATATTTTTTTTTTTTTTTTTTTTTTTTGGTTGCGTTGGGTCTTTGTTGCTATGCACGGGCTTTCTCGCTAGTTGCGGTGAGCGGAGGCTACTCTTCGTTGCGGTGCGCAGGCTTCTCATTGCAGTGGCTTCTCTTGTTGTGGAGCATGGGCTCTAGGCGCGTGGGCTTCAGTAGTTGTGGCACACGGGCTTAGTTGCTCCACAGCATGTGGGATCTTCCCGGACCAGAGCTCGAACCTGTGTCCCCTACATTGGCAGGCAGATTCTTAGCCACTGTACCACCGAGGAAGTTCCTACTGTTTTGTTTTGTTTTGTTTTGTTTTTAATTTGTGCACCGGCTCCTTAGTTGCGGCATGTGGGCTCCTTTAGTTGTGGCATGCGAACTCCTAGTTGCAACATGCGTGCAGGATCCAGTTCCCCGACCAGGGATCGAACCCAGGCCCCCTGCATTGTGAGCGTGGAGTCTTAACCACTGCGCCGCCAGGGAAGTCCCCCTAATGTGTTTTTATATAAACAAATTTGAAATACAGTTTACTTTGGTTGTTTTTATATATCAAGTCCCATAAGTCTTGTATTTGTTTCTCATAAGGGTAACCCTGGACCATGACTTAATGTTATCTTTGCTTTGTCTTTTGGGTGACCTAACCTACATTAACATGAAGGCTGAACATTTTTAGACTTTTTTTCCAAAAAGCATAATAATGATTACTTTATTAATAAACGAAGTCCTGTATTTGAAAAAAAAAAAAAACTTATGCCAGAGGAACCCCCAAAGCCTCCACTCACATTTCAATGGCCAGAGTAAGTCACATGGTGACACCTGAGCTCATCAGACTTTAATCCTCCCACAAGAAGGGGAACCAGATATTGATGGGCAGTATACAAAGCAGGAAATCCTCTCAGACAATAAGAAAGGGTTACACACGCTCTTATTGATCACTAAGAGCATCTTTCCTGGTTACCATGCACCTGGTTTCACGGCAAGGAAGGGCATGGCATGGCACTGGCAATGCTATTCCCTTCTTGGTTTTTACATCTATCTTTTACTTGAATTAAGGTGAAATTAAAAGAACTCAGTGGTCATTTTTTAAAATATTTTTTCATGGTTCTACTAACTCCGTAGCAACAATCATGGCATTCTGCTTGCATTATTGTCAAGAATCCTTTTAGTGGATACTCCTAATTGTCTTTTGGAGCAGATCAGGTTTTCCTCACTGACTTTTGATCAGGTTTCATATTTCCAGTTTGAGGTTTGGAAATACACATTAACTACATTATATACCCTGTGCAAAACTTATTGTAGCTTCAAACCCAGAAAATGCAGGTCAACATCTCACTTCTTTTGTTTATCAATCAAGTTTCTGCCAGGACTATATAAGATTTCCAAGCCTCATGAAGGAAATGGTCAGAATTACAAACCATGATGACTGGACACATTGCCAAGTGCCCTAATCTAGGATTAAGTTTGGATACAGTGAAACAAACAAACAAACAAAACAAAAAAGAATATAACTTCATAATTAAAATCAGGCATATCATTTAGATATAGCGAGGGGGCCCTGAAAGGAATAATGCCTGTGGAAAGTAAGGATTTTAACTTGAATTGACATTATGACAAGGAATATTTAACATGATGTCTGTCTTGTTTCTTGTTGCGATTAGGCACGCCAACTGCCATTGGTTACCAAAAGACCTTTTGAACTACAAGTTGGTCTAAGCATTTGGACGGTTTTAGAGAGTCCTTTGATTAGGAAAAATAAAATCCGAGTTCTCGGTCCTTGCTCTATGTTCTGTGTTGGAGAATAAACCCTTTACACCAAATGATCCCTAATAGATCACTGTAGATCCGAAGTTATTAGAGCTTTATCTTGCAAATTCCATCATGTGCTTCTCACATATCTCTTTCTCTTTCGTTTGTCTGGATTCACCTTGGGGACAGAGCTTCCCTCCTATAACCCTTTCTCTCTCATAGTCCATTCCTTGCCCCAGGCCCCATCCCTGCCTCAACAATCTCAAGGCTTTGAGGACATTAAAAAGAGTTTTTCTGGGACTTCCCTGGTGGTCCAGTGGTTAAGACTCCACACTCCTAATGCAGGGAGCTGGGGTTCGATCCCTGCTCAAGGAACTAGGTCCCGCATGTCACAAGTAAAAAGATCCCACATGCTGCAACAAAGAGCTGGCAAAGCCAAATAAAGGAACACTTTTTTAAAAAAATGAAAAGAGTTTTTCTTCCTAAGATCTAATCATTTTATGACTTTCTTCAGTTCCGTCCCCTGCTAGGTCATGGAGAAGCCTATTCCTGAACGTCACAAAGAAGGGTCATTGTCTTAGGATCCCAAAGATGTCACCAGTAATAAACTTTTTATTCTAGTAGATACATTACACCACATAGAAAGTCTAAAAATCATTCTCCTTACATCATATGTCTCTAGAAGTTAATGACAAAAACCAGAGCATCTGTGATTTTTATCACCTGTTCCTGGCTGGGAATCTACCAGGTTTGGGAAACCCAAACATGATCCCCTCAGCACTTTTTACAAGGACACTATCAAAAGATCCAGGCTTAAAAAAAAAAAAAAAAAAAAAAAGATCCAGGCTTTTTTCCAGTAGCCCACAGACTCCTGGAGCTGTAGGGATAGCATAGAAGCCCTTGACTGGGTCCTACAGCCTCAGACCAGTTTGTTGTAAAGGGAAAATTTTGTGCAAGACAGAGTTGGATGCACGTTTTCACAAAACTGGACCCAAGCCCTTCTAGTACCTCCACAGAGAGAGGCAACTGGTAGGTTTCCAGACAGCACCTTGCCCTGTGCTTCCATTTGTTTTCCTCAGTCCCTGATCTATTCCTAATGTTTCTCCACACAGTTACAGCTCTGTCCGGTTGCAGTTCTTTGCTCACATCTGCAGTTTCACTGTGAATCAGGAATCTGGCTTTGATGTGGCATTTTAGTACCAGGGCCCAATTCTGCCTCTGGGAGAATTTGAGTCTTCATAGCCCACCTGGACAATTAGGGAAGTATCCGGCCTTCAGGGGAGATTGTTGAAGAGTAAGCAATACTGCGCCTTGTGGAAGGTAATGGTTATACTCCTCGTGGAGAAATTATTTTTTAAAAAGTAACTTTGAAAGTGAGATTTGAAGTGGGTTTGGAGATTTGCTTTTCATTTTATATCTTTGTGCATTGTTTGAATTTTTGTCATTTGCATAATGTATCTTATTTTAAAGTAAGTTTAGTCCATTAGTAAATAAATTAAATTTCTAAAAGTAAAAAGAAGCATTTAGGATATTTTAAAATATCCTGTTGTTTGCCATGTAAATATTTCCTGGCTCTACAACTAACTGTGTAACCTTAATCATTTGAGTCTGTTTCATCATTAGTAAAATATGGGATTTGGATTTGATGACACTTAAATTATAATTATTCTCTATTATCTTTCAGCTAAATTTTTTCCCAGTCTTCATTTTACCAGATATAGCAATTAATATGTATGGAACTCACATAACAGAAAAATGGAAATTTTTTAGTATTGAAAGCTAAATCAAGGCACTCATTCTAACCTGGTGGTTCTCAAACCTAGCTGCATATTAGGAATCCTTCTGGAAGCTTTAAAAATTCCAATACCTGGACCACACTCCAGACCAATTATATTAGAATCTCTGAGAGTAGGGTCTTGGCAATAGGCATCTTTTAAAAAGCTTCTCAAATGATTCCAATGTGCAACTAAGTTTGAGAACTACTGCTAGTTAAATTGTTACCTGACCTAAAAAAATCTCCTTTACAGAGTTTAAAATTCCACTACCAAGACACAAGTAACATTAATGACTTTTCTCTTTTAAAAATTAAATATACTCATAAAGACTAAATTAACCAATGCTTTGATTCAAATTAGCTTAGTAAGAGTACTTTCTTCCTAACACTTAGCTAAAGTCAGCCCCATGAAGAGGTTGAGAGTTTAAATAAGGTTAGGGGAAAAAATAACTCATTTTGGAATATATCATGAAATACCTTGGGAGCGGTTAGGTATGAAAAGGTTGCAGAAGGAAGCAAAGAGCAACCGGAAATCATCATGAGGACACCAGGAATATGGAAGAGGATGAACCAGGGAGTAGCAGAGGAATGAAAAGGAGCAGACAAGTGAACCAAAGACTAATTGCAACTATTTAAAAATTTGTCTAGGTCAAAGGGTACAAACTTACAGTTGTAAGGTGAATAAGTTCTGGGGATCTAATGTACAGCATGGTGATTATAGTTAATAATGCTATATTATATACCTGAAAGTTGCTAAGAGAGAAGATCTTAAATGTTCTCACCATAAAAAAGAAATGGTAATTATGTGATGTGAGGATACTTTTGGCTAAAGCTAAGGTGATAATCATTTTGCAATATATACATGTATCAATCAACACATGTACACCTTAAACTTACACACAATATTATATATCAATTATATTTCAATAAAGCCAGAAAATTTTTGTCTAAAAATTTCCATTAATCCAATCTGTAATGTAATCATTCCTAATAATATCAAATCTTTCAGGTTGAGTAGAAGAGACTAGCTATGCAGAGCATCTTAGTATGATTTTCTATATATTATTTCATTAATCAAATATTTTATGTACTTTTAAAATATAATATTTAAAAATTTTAATCCTTTCAATTTCATGAAGTACATAATATTATCCCCATTTTACAGATAAGAACACTAGGTTTGAAGGAGGGATTAACTTTTTTTGTTTTGTCACAATGAAAAGAAACTTAATCAAAAGGTAATTATATTGAAATGCTAGAGAGGGTGTGGAGAAAAGGGAACCCTCTTGTATTGTTGAGAATGTACATCAATACAGCCACTATGGAGAACAGTATGGAGGTTCTCAAAAGCTAAAAATAGAATTATCATATGACCCAGCAATCCCACTACTGGGCATATAAGCTGAGAAAACCATAATTCAAAAAGACACATGTACCCCAGTGTTCACTGCAGCACTATTTACAATAGCCAGGTCATGGAAGCAACCTAAATGTCCACCAACAGATGAATGGATAAAGAAGATGTGGTACATATATACGATGGAATATTACTCAGCCGTGAAACAGAACGAAACTGGGTCATTTGTAGAGACGTGGATGGACCTAGAGACTGTCATACAGAGTGAAGTAAGTCAGAAAGAGAAAAACAAATATCGTATATTAACGCATATATGTGGGATCTTAGAAAAATTGTGCAGATGAACCAGTTTGCAAGGCAGAAATGGAGACACAGATGTAGAGAACAAATGCATGGACACCAACGGGGGAAACGGGGAGGTGGGAGGAGTTGGGAGATTGCGATTGACATATATACACTAATATGTGTAACATAGATAACTAATGAGAACCTGCTGCATAGCACAGGGAACTCCATTTTTTCTGTACAGTAGAAACTAACACAACATTGTAAAACAACTATACCCCAATAAAAAAATTATATTGTAATATTTGGTATCTGAAAGCATATAGATATAGATATAGGTATATCTCCCAGCTGCCCTGAATAATTATGCCTTAGATAACTGGCTATTGTCCTCTGATATCTGCTCATATGTTCTTTTCTTTTTAAAAAATATTTAAAATATTTTCTAATATGTTATAATTATGTTCATTTCAAGGTAAAAATGTAACAAAGAAGAATTTTCCTTTACTTTTCTTCTTGAATCGCACCTATGCATACCCATACACACCTTCCCTTTTTGGTGATAAATGGTTATCTTGAAATTATAAAAAAAATTACTAAGCATAAGAAATCTCTGACACAAGATAATCAAATATCACACCTGGACTGATCTTCTAACTTCACAAAAGATTAAAAGCATAAGCTGTTGTTTTTATGCAGTAAGCTAAGGGAGAGATTTTATTTGCATATTTTGAAACATTAGCAACCAAAGCAAGAGGCAGCTAATGAGAAAGTATGAGCGTCCTTCCTCGAAGCTGAAAGGAATGTCATTTCCACCAATACTTAACAAGTGACCTTTGCAGAGAAGTTTCCCTTAAAAATGTGGCTGGCAGTAGTTAAGCTACAGCATTTTCTCCTGATACAGAATCTCCAGGAGTCACCTAAGAAGGAATGGTTTGCTCTGGGCTGATCGGACCTGGGGCTCACAGACCTGAGGAGGTCATCTGGAGAAGAATGCCTAACTGTTTGAAATGCCTTCCTGACACTGTCTTGTGGTTTATATGAGATGTGTCAATTAATTTACTTCAGTTCAAGAAACATTTCTTAACTATACTGGAAACAAGCACTTGTATTCAATATTGTAGGACATAAAAGATCTAATAATCTAAGTCAACATTGTCTCTTGCCCTGGATTATTACAAAAAACAAACAAATAAAACTAGTCCCAACCTCTCCCCTCCCCCAAAAAACAAAACAAAAACAAAAAACTGGCCTTCCAGGGCTTCCCTGGTAGTGTAGTGGTTAAGAATCCGCCTGCCAATACAGCAGACACGGGTTCGAGCCCTGGTCTGGGAAGATCCCACATGCCATGGAGCAACTAAACCCGTGTGCCACAGCTACTGAGCCTGCACTCTAGAGCCCACGAGCCACAACTACTGAGTCCATGTGCCACAACTACTGAAGCTCATGAGCCTAGAGCCCATACTCCACAACGGAGAAGCCACCACAATAAGAAGCCGTGCAACTGCAACGAAGAGTAGCCCCTGCTCACCGCAACTAGAGAAAGCCGCACACAGCAACAAAGACCCAATGAAGCCAAAAATAAATAATAACTAAATAAATTAAATTTTAAAGAAACTGGCCTTCCCCCATCTACTCGTGTGTCTCCAATCTATTCATACTGCAGCCAAGTGTGCTTTTTTTTAAATTGGAGTATAATTGCTTTACAATGTTGTGTTAGTTTCTGCCCCATAGCGAAGTGAATCAGCCATACGCATACACATGTCCCCTCCCTCTTGGACTTCCCTCCCCCAATCCATCCCACCCAACTAGGCAATCACAGAGCACCAAGCTGAGCTCGCTGTGCTATATAGCAGGTTCCCACTAGCTATTTTACAAATGGTAGTGTATTTATGTCAAACCTAACCTCCCAATTCATCCCATCCTCTCCTTCCCTCCCTGTGTCCACACGTCCGTTCTCTACATCTGCCTTTCTACTCCTGTCCTGCAAGTAGGTTCACCTGTCCCATTTTTCTAGATTCCACATATATGCGTTAATATACGATATTTGTTTTTCTCTTCCTGACTTACTTCACTCTGTATGACAGACTCTATGTCCATCCACATCTCTACAAATGACCCAATTATTTTTATGGCTGAGTAATATTCCATTATATATATGTACCACATCTTCTTTACCCATTCATCTGTCAATGGACATTTAGGTTGTTTCCATGTCCTGGCTATTGTAAATAGTGCTGCAGTGAACATTGGGGTGCATGTGTCTTTTTGAATTATGGTTTTCTCAGCTTATATGCCCAGTAGTGGGATTCCTGGGTCATATGATAGTTCTATTTTTAGTTTTTTAAGGAACCTCCATACTGTTCTCCACAGTGGCTGTATCAATTTACATTCCCACCAACAGTGCAAGAGGGTTCCCTTTTCTCCACACCCTCTCCAGCATTTATTGTTTGTAGATTTTCTGATGATGGCTATTCTGACCAGTGTGAGGTGATACTTCATTGCAGTTTTGATTTACATTTCTCTGATAATTAGTGCTGTTGAGCATCTTTTCATGTGCCTCTTGGCCATCTGTATGTCTTCTTTGCTGAAATGTTTATTTAGATCTTCTTCCCATTTTTTGATTAGGTTGTTTGGTTTTTCGATATTGAGCTGCGTGAGCTGTTTGTATATTTTGGAGATTAATTCTTTGTCTGTTGCTTCATTTGCAAATATTTTCTCCCATTCTGTGGGTTGTCTTTTCATCTTGTTTATGGTTTCCTTTGCTGTACAAAAGCTTTTAAGTTTAATTAGGTCCCATTTGCTTATTTTTGTTTTTATCTTCATAACTCTAGGAGGTGGGTCATAAAAGATCTTGCTGTGATTTATGTCAAAGAGTGTTTTTCCTATGAGTTTTATAGTATCTGGCCTTACATTTAGGTCTTTGCAGATGACATGATACTATACATAGAAAATCCTAAAGATGCCACCAGAAAACTACTAGAACTAATCAATGAATTTGGTAAGGTTGCAGGATACAAAATTAATGAACAGAAATCTCTTGCATTCCTACACACTAACAATGAAAGATCAGAAAGAGAAATTAAGGAAACAATCCCATTTACCATCACAACAAAAAGAATAAAATACCTAGGAGTAAACTTACTTAAGGAGGCAAAAGACCTGTACTCAGGAAACTATAAAACACTGATGAAGGAAATCAAAGATGACACAAACAGATGGAGAGACATACTATGCTCCTGGATTGGAAGAAGCAATATTGTGAAAATGACTATACTACCCAAAGCAATCTATAGGTTTAATGCAATCCCTATCAAATTACCAATGGCATTTTTCACAGAATTAGAACAAAAAAATTATACAATTTTTATGGAAATACAAAAGACCCCGAATAGCCAAAGCAATCTTGAGAAAGAAAAGCAGAGCTGGAGGAATCAGGCTCCCTGACTTCAGACTATACTACAAAGCTACAGTAATCAAGACAGTATGGTACTAGCACAAAAACAGAAATATAGATCAATGGTACAAGATAGAAAGCCCAGAGATAAACCCGTGCACCTATGGTCACCTAATCTGTGACAAAGGAGGAAAGAATATACAATGGAGACAAGACAGTCTCTTCAATAAGTGGTGCTGGGAAAACTGGACAGCTACATATAAAAGAATGAAATTAGAACACTACCTAACACCATACACAGAAATAAACTCAAAATGGATTAAAGGCCAAGTGCACTTTTAACAACATAATTCTGACCTCATTCCCCTTATTAAAAACTCCAATTATTTCCTACTCCCCCCAGGATAAAATAATAAATTATTAGGACTGCATGATGAAGCCCCTGCCTACTTCAATCAGTCTCATGTCATGCCACACTCCCCCTCCTTCATTAAATCTCCATAACCCTGACTTTTTTCAGTACTTAGAACACATCGTTTTTTTCTGAAATCTTAGATACTGTTCCCGTCTACTTTTTCAATTTCCTTCTCACTTTCACCTAGCTATTTCCTACTCTCCATTAGAATTCACTTTAAACATTACTTCTTCCAGGAAGCATTCCCTAATTCCCCAGACTAAATTATGTCCCCTTATTGTATGCTCCTGTTAAAACCTGCATTTCTCCATCATTATACTGAACACACTTATAATTATTGGTTAACGTCTGACTTTTCTTTTTCTTTCTTTTTTTTTTTTTAATTTTTGGCTGTGTTGGGTCTTTGTTGCAGCGAGAAGAGGCTACTCCTTGTTGTGGTGCACAGGCTTCTCATTGCGGTGGCTTCTCTTTTTGTGAAGCACGGGCTCTAGGTGCACAGGCTTCAGTAGTTGCAGCATGCGGGCTCAGTAGTTGAAGCACACAGGCCCTAGAGCATTCGGGCTTCAGTAGTCGTGGTGCACGGGTTCAGTAGTTGTGGTGCATTGGCTTAGTTGCTCCACAGAATGTAGGATCTTCCCAGACCAGGGATGGAACCCATGTCCCCTGCATTGGCAGGCCGATTCTCAACCACTGTGCCACCAGGGAAGTCCCAATGTCTGACTTTTCTGATTGACCAGAAGTTTCATTAGTGCATTTAAGACAGTGGCTACCTCCATTCACTATTGAATGAATAAAATTAATTAAAAATTTGTTCACTGCCCTCAGAAGAACCACAGTCTAGTTGAGCAAACATACACACACACCCCAATTTTAATACAAGATAAACTAAGCGTAGGAGGGACATGACATGCAATGAGAGTGATAGGAAAATAAGGAAGGGAAACATTAACTCTTAGTAAGAAGATGTAAAATAGCACTACTTGAGCTGAGCCATGATGGATGGGAAGAACTCCAACAGGAAGAATGGTGGGAAAGGATTCTACAGGGAAGGAGGAGCCAAGGTATGCCGAGAAGAGACTACAGGTAGATTTGGGCAAAGGCAAGTACTCCACTGTGACTGAGGTATGGCACGTTTGGAAGGGGATGGTGCAAGACAAAGCTGGAAAGGTAGGCTGGCTTTATCAAACTGAATATCAGACTGAGGTATTTGTGTCTTATTCCACAGGCAGGAGGATCAGATCTGGCTTTAGAGGATATTCTCTATTGTATAGAATTAAATAAAAGAGAAGGAGAAAAGTGGAAGAGAGATCACTTAGGGACTGTTTAGAGATCTAGTTCCAGTAGATAGCAGTCTCTCCACACTCTCAATATGTCTGTAAGCATTTTAAACACACAAGCAATAAAGAAACCTCTGTCCTGCTGCACATAAGCATTTCCAAGGGAATTCAGGTTATCCTATGGATACTACAGATGATAATTCCAAGAGAAGAAAGGATCTATTCAGCTAAATTTATGCTGAGAGGTGCACGTTCCAAAGTTCGAGTGGTTTTCTCAGGTTTTTTTTTTCAGCTTTATTGAGGTATAATTGACAAACTTGTAAGATATTTAAAGCTTGCATTGTGATGATTTGATATACGTGTATATATTGTGAAAGAATTCCCCCCAAAGAGTTAACTGACACATCCATCACCTCACGTTTGTCTTTTCTTTTTCTTTTTCTCTTTTGTGTGTGTGTGTGTGTGAGAACATCTAAGTTCTACGCTCTTAGAAAATTTCAATTATACAATAGTGTTATCAACTATAGTCACTATGCTATACATTAGCTCCTCAGGCCTTATTCATCTTATAACTGAAAGTTTGTGCCCTTTTACCAACCTCTCCCTTTTTCCCCCACCCCAAAAACCCTGGCAACCACTTTTCTATTCTCATTTTCTATGAGTTTGACTTCTTTTTGGATTCTTCATATAAGTGATACCATGCAGTATTTGAAACAGATTTTTATCAGGGCTGAATAACATTATCTCCAGTAACAGTGCTGCTCTTTCATTTAAAGAACAAAATGCGTCAATTATCTAAAGAAAAGAAGGTGATCTGGCTTTTTAAAATTAATTATTTATTTATTAATGGCTGCATTGGGTCTTCATTGCTGCGCGTGGGCTTTCTCTAGTTGAGGCGAGTGGGGGCTACTCTTCCTTACGGTGCACGGGCTTCTCATTGTGGTGGCTTCTTTTGCTATGTAACACAGGCTCTAGGCGCGCAGGCTTCAGTAGTTGTGGCACACAAGCTCAGTAGTTGTGGTGCGTGGGCTTAGTTGCTCCACAGCATGTGAGATCTTCCAGGACCAGAGCTCAAACCCGTGTGCCCTGCATTGGCAGGTGGATTCTTAACCACTGCGCCACCAGGGAAGTCCCGCTGATCTGGATTTTGAGTACAAAAATAATAGTAGAAAGTTGAATAATTAAAAACTCTTCCCCTATTTCAGGAAAATGAATTTTCATACACAGCTGGTATAGCCACAATCTACCTAAAAAACCAATTTGACAATTAGATTCCTACAAGCAAAAGACGGCTGATAATATTTCTATTTTCTATGGCACAGTGCCTTATGCATGAATTCGTAACACAAGCCCCTCACAACTTTGAAATTTCTTACATCTTTCTAAAGAATTTGACTTTTTTTTTTCTTACTTTCAGGTGCTTTGTTTGGCGTATGATGGGCATTCCTTTTGCATGCATCTCAGTAACAGAGTGTATGCAGTTTCATATATTTGTGGGTATCTTTCTTTCCTAGATCCTATATAAAGTATTTGCAAGAAACTATGGAATTGTAATTCCTCCAAGGATGAATATTGCCCCATTTATATAAAATGTATGTTTCACTGCTGTTTCTGTGCATTTCTGCAGACTTAACAAGCTTTTATTTCAGTTCTGAATCACGACGTAATTATGATTAATTTTCAATGGCAATTAAACTTAATATATGTATTTCAAGTAATACCTATAATTAAAACATTAGTAATATGAATGGTATAACGAAGGTTATGCACGCATGCACAAGCATTGACAACTATGTTAAGGCTGCCGTTTGGCTGAGAACAATTTTACGACACTACCCTGATTTCAGAGATACATCCTGATTTCAGAGATGCTAATGTGTGGGTAAAGGAAATACATCACAGAGTCAATGAAATATGGTAAGTCCTGCCTCCGCAACTAGATTATAAGTCTTTGAAAGTTGGAACCTGCATCCAAGTAGGATGTTCTCTGTAAATAACCTCACCATGATTCAAACTGACCTAATAAGAAAGTATATTGGCTCACAAAACTGGAAAGCCAGAGTGATGTGGGAGAAGCTTTCAGGGTTGGTTAACCCAGTGGAAAAATTATGTGATCAAGAACTCAAGTTTTGGGCTTCCCTGGTGGCGCAGTTGTTAAGAATCCACCTGCCAACGCAGGGGACACAGGTTCGAGCCCTGGTCTGGGAAGATCCCACGTGCCGCGGAGCAACTAAGCCCGTACGCCACAGCTACTGAGCCTGCGCTCTAGAGCCTGCAAGCCACAACTACTGAGCCCGCGTACCACAGCTACTGAACCCGCGTGCCACAGCTACTGAAGTCCGTGTGCCTAGAGCCCGTGCTCCGCAACAAGAGAAGCACCGCATTGAGAAGCCCGCCCACCGCAACAAAGAATAGCCCCTGCTCAAAACCATGAGAAAGCCCACACGCAGCAACAAAGACCCAACGCAGCCAAAAATCAATAAAGACAAATAAATTTATTTTTTAAAAAACTCAAGTTTTTTCCGTCTATCTGCTTGTCTTCCTTAATATCAGCTTCATTCTGAGGCTACCCTTTCCTCTTCCTCAGTGGTCTTAAGATAGTTGTCAATAGCTATCGAGGCTACATCCTACCTCTTAACATCCAGCCAGAACAATAAGAGTGTCTTTTTCCAGAAGCTTCCAACAAACATCTATGACTTGTTAGAACTGGTTCACATACCTCTTTTTAAGCCAGTTACATGAAAAGGGGAGGGATTATCCTGATCAGTTTAGATTAATCAAGCATTCAGTATAGAATTGGATTTGTTTCTCCTCAGGCATATGGAAGGCTGAACTCTTGGTCAAAATCAGAGTTTTGTTAGTAAGGAAAAACAGAATAATTTCTGCCTACTCCAGAATCCTCCTGAATACTTTTTCAACTCCACTAGTCCCTAGCACATGACACACTAATGGTAATTTCATTAAGACCAAGGATTGTGCCTTACTTATCTTTTCTACTATCTTTAATTTCCTGCACATAGTTGATGCTTAATAAATATATTATTATTGTGTATAATAGTGGTTGTGTTCTTTGCCAAAAGAATCTCGAAATGACCTATAGTTTTCTTTCTTTATTTAGAGGTGAGGCCCTGTAACAATAGAAAGAAATTTTGCTTGAAAAAATCAGCCCAGTAAAATTCTTGATATTCTGAAGAATTTCATGGACATAGCAGCTTATCCATGAAAGCAAAGTTGAAGGTGTGTAATAGATGAATAGTGAAACTTTTTTTTTTTTAAGAAACAAGATATATTAAACAAAGCTGTTTATCAAGAACTTTAGAAAAGATTCAGGGACAAGAGAAGGTAACCTTATGTCCATATCAAATGATTGCTTTTTGTGGAACTCTACTCCAAGGAAGACAGAAAGGGTAGCGAGTCTAGCTTTTTATTTTCTTCTTATTCTGATTCTATTCCAATATGAATCATTTCTTGTTCTAAACTATTCTGATTTCCTTTCCTTTGATCCCCAAGGTCTGAAGACTAAAAAATAGACAAGATCTGTTTGGCTAGCTAATCCTTTTCTCCTAAGTAGTCAGAGCTTCATGCCTTAGAGACTTTTTTTCTCCTATTCTTCCCACTGTAAATGTCGCAAGGGCACCAGAATGTGAGCTCCACAAAGGCAGGGACTTTGTCTTGTTCCTGTATCCACAGTTCCTACTACTGTCTGGCCCAAAGAAGGTGTTCACTAATTTTTAAAAAATGCAATAAATGAATGAGAAGAATGTCATTAAGAAGAAGAAATGATGTTACTATATAGTGAATTGTGGAATATTAATACTGTATTGTATTTTCCACCTAGAAAATTCTTTTAGAGTTTTAATGAGACGTGCTTGGAAAATGTACAATTTAAAATTTCATGGTAATTATTTCCCTATAGAAAATTGATATCTTCAAGGCACAGATCTGGAAAAACCTCAAATCTTGATTTTCAACAAAGTAGAAATGTATAACTCAGTTTTACATGTGGTTTATAAAATGATCTTAGAATTAAATTAACAAAAGTCTTGCACAGAGAAGGCATTTCAGTGATTAATTTAAGTACATTGTCATAAATTGTCAAGAGTTCAAAAGACAAGTAGATGATTTGTGAAAAGACACTGCCATGCTGAACTGGAGAGTTTTCCTATTCAAATGCCTTTGGTTACTTTTCCACCATATACAGATAATGCCCCAAAATCCCTAGAAGGATTACTATGTGTGTGGCACTTAGCACTTAGATGACAGATAGTAAATAGAGGGGGAAAGTGTTGGAAGAGGACACATCCCTTTCGTCATTCAATAAAATTGAATTATAATTTTAGGAAAAAGGCTGGATACTTAATATTCCCAAAGTGATTTCTGGACTCTGGGAATGGCAGTCTATCAGATGCTCTATACGCATAATCTCGTACACCCTCCTACACCCACAGGAGGAAAACATCTACTTCTGTGCTGCTTATTATGTATGCTTGAAGGAAGCTTTTGAAAGAGGGTGACCAACTCCTTTCAGTTTGCCAGGACTTTCCCAATTATGCAAGTCATATGTCCTAGGAAATCCCCCAGTCTCAGGAAAACTAGGACAGTTGATCATCCTACTTTGAAAGCTCCTTTTAAAAAATAATAGGAAAAAAAAAAGGTCATGAAGAACCTAGGGGTAAGACGGGAATAAAGACACAGACCTACCAGAGAATGGACTTGAGGATGTGGGGAGGGGGAAGGGTAAGCTGTGACAAAGTGAGAGAGTGGCATGGACATATATACACTACCAAACGTAAAATAGATAGCTAGTGGGAAGTAGCCGCATAGCACATAGGGAGATCAGCTCGGTGCTTTGTGACCACCTAGAGGGGTGGGATAGGGAGGGTGGGAGGGAGCGAGACGCAAGAGGGAAGAGATATGGGAACATATGTATATGTATAACTGATTCACTTTGTTATAAAGCAGAAACTAACTCACCATTGTAAAGCAATTATACTCCAATAAAGACGTTAAAAAAAAAAAAGTCACTGATGGGGCCAACTTTTACAAACATGCACTTGTATTCCTACTTGGTCAGCATTAATTTGTAACTCAGAAAGTCTTCGGTAAATATTGAAATTAAAATGGCTTTCCTGTGGGGTTAAAAATAATAATAATAATAGAAAACTTACTTGGACCTACCCAGGTTTCCTAATGCACTTCTTTTCTCCTTCCTGTCTTTTCCCAATTGCTCTATTACAATTCTAAAATGTTTCTCTCTTGTACCTCTACTGACTTGTTTCCCTTCAGCTTGTAGTGGACTTACAAGACAAGGTTTGGTTTATAGCTTAATATTGATTATATTTGTTAACTTCTAAGTAGGTAAATGACCTCTATGAATTTTATCTGAGTTTTCAGAAAAGGTGATGTAGGTACATTGAAAGGCCTTCTTTTCTTAGCCCTCGCCTTTGTAATGAGGGATCCTAGAATAAAAATGAAAACTAACAAAATTGTGTTTACAGATTTGAAAATAGAAGTGTATGACAGTCTTTGACGGCATAAGGATACCTCTTTTCTGGGATTCTCCCTCAGTTTTTTAAAAAAGTGATTCAATTTAAATTCTCTTCTAGTCTAGTGTATCCCAAGCTGGGGCACGCTGGAGATAATTTTAAGTGCTTTGCAGTGATGACATCATAACTAACTTGGGCAATGAGAAAATTATTTTCCTTTCACTTTTCTTTTAGTAACATTGATTTTGGCATGAACAAAAATTTCATTTTAACATCAATATGTCTTTTTTAAATATTTGTTTAATTATTTTGGCTGTGCCGGGTCTTAGTTGCAGTACATGGGATCTTTAGTTGCAGCATGCAAACTCTTAGTTGTGGCATACATGTGGGGTCTACTTTCCTGACCAGGGATCGAACCCAGGCCCCCTGCATTGGGAGTGCAGAGTCTTAGCCACTGGACCACCAGGGAAGTCCCATCAATCCGTGTTAACACCTCTCTAAGATCTACTAATCTTCCTTTGTAACAAAGAGTGAGTCAAGTCTTGGGCTCAGAGACCAAAAGTGTCTAGCTGGAATTTGATGAAAAGGTTTTGTGTTTGTTACATTTATCTTTATGGTTACATTCTACTTATGAAAATAGAAACTTTTTTTATTTTCAGGAGTGATATAGAGACATTCTTCTTTTAAGGTAAATGTATGTAAATAAAAATAATCAATTTAAAGGAAAAATAGTTGGCGAAAACCATAAAGGTGAGATAAGGATTACTTAAGCACAGGAAACCTTGTCCAGGTAATTTCCACATACTCAAGGAGAGATAGAGGATAGCCTGAAAGAAGATAGCATCTAAAGCTCCCCCTTTCCCTACACAAATACATGTACTATTTCCCTAAAGCATAACTGAATAAAACAGTGTAGCACACTATGTCAAGACACAGAACCTCAGATTTCTACCAGGATTTAAAAGGAAAACACTTCATAGTCTCTGTTTTTCTTTCTCATAGCAGAATGCCCTTCTTAGCATTCAACAAAAATCACAACTAGCACTGCGGTTGGACTTAACAGATTCCTTTAAATTCTAAGGTCTTGGCATGTCCAGAACCTGGATGCATCATGTGGGAGAGTAGCCATGAGCTCTCCATGGTATTAGTGTTAGAAGGATTGAAATGAACATCCTTGAGTTTACTTGTTGATCTGGCATTTAGAAACAGAAACTTTAAATGGTGTTTGGTTTCTGTAATTTCTCATTTCCTTTTATGAAACTTTTTTTAGGTATCACATTCATACAAAAGAGGATAAATCTGTGACAGAGCTTTCATCAATGGCAAACTTTGCTTTTATTAAAATAAATGATACCATGATATTTTACCTTCTAGTCAATATTAGAGACAATATAATTTGACATTTGATTAAATTATTTGGAAACATCACGGATCTTATCTTGGATTAAGATTTGAGAAAGCTGTGTTTCCCGAAATACCAACTTCATCAGATTAACTTCTACAATATTAATCAACCAAGTGTTTTTGAGCTTCTACTATATACTCAGCTCACATAGACACAGAAGAACACACAAAGACTTATAACTCATGTATTCTTCTCTTAACAGATGTATGATACAAATAGGCAGACTCTGCTAACTAACCCACATAAAATAATTATATAGTAATAAATTGGAATAAATACTTAAAAGGTAAATAGGATAATAAAGATTTTATATGGAAGTTATGTAAGTTTACAAGGGAGTTATATGAAGACAGAAATAAATGAAGGTTACGACAGTCCAAGAAAGTTTTCTGATGGGATCCTATTTTCTTTTTAAAAGATGGATAAATTTTGAAGTAAAAATTAAAAAAAGATAAAGGTGTTTAATGATTGAGATGTTGATTAAAGCAGGATTTGGCATGATATCAGGAGGGGGTGTGAAGGAAAATATGTAGAACTAGTGCTGTAAGCTTGGGATGGAGCATGGAGTTTGTGAGGGGTATTGGTGAGAGAAAATACTGGCATAAGTAGAGTGAGACCAAACTGCGGAAGATCTTGAAAATTAGCCTCAGAGGATAAGCTGATTCCACAAACAGTAGAGAAACCATCTTCATAGGGTCGTTGTGAGAATTAAATGAGGTAATATTTGTGCATAGAAATGGTATTTTAGGAATATTTGTATAACAGTAACAGGTAAACTATATTAAAATCAAAGAAGAAAATTAGAAAGCCAGATAGAAAGCTATTTCAATATTCTGGACACAGTCAATGAGGGCCTGGACTAGGGTGGTATCATTAGAGATAAAGAAAAGAGGCAAATCTGAAGCATATAAAATTAAAATCTAGTAATTTTTTTTTTTTTTTTTGTACGTGAGCCTCTCACTGTTGTGGCCTCTCCCGTTGCGGAGCACAGGCTCCGGACGCGCAGGCTCAGCGGCCATGGCTCACGGGCCCAGCCGCTCCGCGGCATGTGTGATCTTCCCGGACCGGGGCACGAACCCATGTCCCCTGCATCGGTAGGCGGACTCTCAACCACTGCACCACCAGGGAAGCCCAAAATCTAGTAATTTTTATTCAATCATTATTCAACATTTATTGATCAAGTACTATGTGTTAGGCACTGAGCCAGGCACACGCAGAATGAATGGAACTCAGGAAGATTCTGTACAGAAGAAATTCATGAGCAGTGTCAAAGATTTCTAAACTAGGAGATTAGAAATAAAGGTGGTTCTTGGTAACTCCCTGGCAGTCCAGTGGTTAGGACTTGGCCCTTGCACTGCTGGTGGCCCAGTTTCAATCGAAGTGGTTCTTAACAGAGAGTCAGGGGAACTGCGATGGGGAGTGGATAATCAGCTCCAATTTGGCATTTGAAATTTGACGAGAATACGGATTGTCCATCACAGTTTATTTACCAAACACTGGGCTAGATGCTAAAGCTACAGGAGGTGTAAGACAAGGTCCCTATCTTCAAAGAGCTTACACTTAAACCAGGAAGAGAAGACAAATTAACAAAATGGTAAATGACAATATACAGTGAAATAAGCTAACTGTCAAATAAGTGGGACAGATCACAAATGCTACAAACATTCAGAAGCAGGAGGTAAGCACTGTGGGTGGAGCACTGAGGCTGCTTTGTGGAAGATGTAGTATTTGTGCTAAATGCAGAAGATCTGGTGGTAACAACAATGGAATAACTACTATTTGTTAATTGTTTACTTTGTTTATATCATCTTATTCACATATACTACCTCATTTAATCCTCACAGCAATCCTATGATATAGATACAGATGAGGAGATGGCTTGGAGAGTTGAAGTATGTCACAGGAGGTCATATGGTTGGTAAGAAGTAGATTAATCCATGTTTGACTCAAATGACCGTACTCTTAGCCACTTCTCTACAAGGAGAAGAAAGAAGCTGTAGAATTGAAAGTAAGAAATAGATTCAAGGGGCATGCAAGTGGAGATGTACTAAAAGCAGATTAAAAACTTGATCTAGAACATAATAATAATGATAGTTAATATTTATGTAGTAGTTACTATGTAACAGGCACTATTCTATGCATATCACAGGAGCCTACTTAATCCTCCAATCCAATGAAGTTAAGTTCTATTATTATCCACATTTTACAGATAGGGAAATTAGGTGACACTGCTAGTAAGTGGCAGAGCCAGTATTTGAACTCTGACACCAGAATCCATGCTTTTAACCTGCATACTATCATGACTTTTGAATTAAGCACAGGTTAAAGTTAACTCTTAGAATTTGGGAGGGGAAGATATAGAAGACTAGGAAGGCATAAAAATGAGCAAGAGAATGAATATAAAGCCAGGCCAAGGACACTGCTTTAGGGGCACACACAGTGGGGACAAAAGGGGGAAGCCATGCTGACAAAGGAAATAGAGTGATGAACCATCAAAAGACACTAAAGAGAGGTTTGTCCATCAGAGAGTGTGGTCATCAGAATAAATGTTGCTGAAAAGAGAATATGAAAACTTCCCTGGTGGTCCAGTGGTTAAGACTCTGAGCTTCCAATGCAGGGGGCATGGGTTCAATCCCTGGTCAGGGAACTAAGATCCTGTATGCTGCACAGCACGGCCAAAAAAAAAGGAGAGAGAGAGAATATGAACTAAATAAAACTGACAGAAAAAATAACACTGGTTTTCTTATAGAAAGCGCTCTTAGGGATGGAAGTCAAAGTCCAGGAAGTTACTAAGAGAATGGGAGAGGAGGACGTAGGGACAGTGACTGTGGACCACACATTTTAGGAGATTGACAGTGAAAGAAGAGAGAGAAAGGGCCTGAGCTAATAGTGTTAGCAAGGTCACTTTTCTTTGCTGCCCTTAGGGACTTAGCCATAGACAGTTACTCCACTCCTTCCAACCATTAAGTTGGAAGAGAATGTCCACAGAAGTTCCTCCTTTAATAAGTCAAATGGAACCGATGCATTAGTAAATGGACAAACAGGATCTCATTGTGAGTTCTGTGATCCCTTTCAGGGCAAGTCTGTTCTGTACTACTCGTTCTAGCCCTTCTTTATATACTCTTTTGAGTTGTAGCTTAGATATTGCTACTAGTAGGCTGTTTCATGCCTCTGAGCTTTTCCACTTTGTTGTCTGTTTATATTCTGCAAGGTTCGACTCAAATGCCACAGTCTTTTCGAAGCTTTCTCTGACCCCAGTCTGAGTGAGACTTTATCCCCACAGAACCCCGTTCCCACACTGTCATAGCACCTGCTTTATTCCCCTACAACTGTTAGCAATTTTATTGGTCTCCACGCATGGATGACAATCTCTTGTGGAAAGAGAGTAAGGTTTTCATGGCTGGCTTCACAATGCCAAACACAAGCCTGACATAAAGTAGGCACTTGTAAGTGTTCATTGAACAAAGGTGTAAATAAAGGAAAGTAGGATTAGAAAGCCTCAGGAAGCACTTCATTTGTCCATTCAGTCCATCAGCCATCCTGTAAGGACAAGCTCAGGACTGGGCTTCCAATAGTCACTTGACTTTATTTAATTAATTTTTAATTTAATTTTTTACTGAAGTATAGTTGATTTACAATATTATATTAGTTCCAAGCATACAACATGATTCAATATTTTTATAGATAATAGTTCATTTAAAGTTTTTATAAAATATTGGCTATGTTCCCTGTGCTGTACAATATATCTTGGTAGCTTATTTATCTTATTTACTACTATTTTATACAAAGTAGTTTGTACCTCTTAATCCCTTACCTCTATCTTGCCCTCTCTCCCTTTCCCCCACTCATAACCACTAATTTGTTCTCTGTATCTGTAAGTCTCTTTCTGTTTTGTTATATTCATTTGTTTGTTTTATTTTTTAGATTCCACATGCATTTGACTTTTTAAAATTAATTTTTATTGGAGTATAGTTGCTTTACAATGCTGTGCTAGTTTCTGCTGTACAGCAAAGCGAATCAGCCATATATATACATATATCTCCTCTTTTTCAGATTTCCTTCCCATTTAGGTCCCACAGAGAATTGAGTAGGGTTCCCTGTGCTACACAGTAGGTGCTCATTAGTCATCTGTTTTATACTTAGTAGTGTATATTTGTCAGTCCCAATCTCCCAGTTCATCCCACCCCCCAGATTCCACATGCATTTGACTTTAATGTGGCATATCACACCAAGTTCCTCACCCATAAGATAAAGTCTGCTTATAATAATAAAATTTTTTTAAAAAGCTAAAGTCTGCTTAGTCTCCAGAAGCTGAAAAATAGGGATTTTTAAACCTTGTAACCCCATTTCACCGTATCCTTAAATAGAAGTGGAAGTGGGAATAAGCATTCTTATTCCTTTTCACAGACAAGGAAACTAAGGCAGAAAGCAGAAAAATAATTGCAAGAAGCTCATCTCTTTTATACTTAGGTTCTCAGGGTCTCTCAAGAATTAAATGGTGGCTCAGTCTGTGCCAAGTTTCTAGATGAGATTGGCTTGTGACTCTTTCTATTCTCCATCAGTCACCTACAGATACTCATCACCCCATGACAGGCTCCCACTCCCACAACCCAGTAGTCTGCACTGGACAAATCTGTCCCTATGTCAAATACATAGTTACTTGCAAAAGCATTACCCAAACACTATCACAAATCTTCCTATTAGCCAGGGCTCTTCCCCAAATGGGCCCATTCTAGCCTTGCAGAACAGAATCTGAACCACCAAAGGCTAGCCCCCTGTCTTGCAGAAGCTTGTAACAAAGGGTAGAGGGTGTGGGAATCTTGAGGTACGAACAAGTTGGTTAGTTGGTATTTATTTGATACATTTTCTTTAATCCACGTGAGATGAGCTAAACAAATTGTTTACCTGGTGTCTGTCCCCTGAGGCCTGAGCATTCAAATACACTAAACAGATGATTTACCATAAAACTCCAGTTCTGTCCATTTGTAAAACCCCAGCAAAGTCAGGTTTTCAGGTTAAGAGGGCTGTGCTCTTTGCTGATTTGTAAGTTTTAAGGCAGTTGGGTGTCTGGCTCCACTTAGTGCTGAAATGTCATAGTGCAGCCTGGTTCCGTTTTTCCACAGCCATAAAAATCAAGGAAGGGGTGAACTATCGACCACTTTTCTGTTTTAGGCAGATATGTAGCAATCACGTTCAATTTGAGAAGTTTGAAGTTCAAATCCTTCGGTGTTTGTGCTGAAAATAGTAAAAAATGCAGGCAAGAAATATAAGGCCAGAGTTGGAGTCAAGAGGAGACCCTCTGGCTACTATGTGGTAAACCAGTTTGGGTTCTTGGCCTGTGTTCTTTGCTTTATAGATAATGCTGCAGATCCTTTCAAAATCACTGTCCTCGTGCCATTCCTAAGACTTCATGGGAGAGGGAAAAGGGCCCAAAGTGAGGCTAGAATCAGAAGCTGGAGGTTTTCAATAGCATCACTGTATTAGCCCCAATTTTTAGTTTACCACATACAAAAGATTAGATGGTATATAACTGGGTTATTTTAGATTTACTAAACCATCGGGGGAACTGTGTGCTTCTAATAAACATTTTTAAAGGATTAATAATGTTCTATGTTGAATTTCTTTCAAACATTGCACCATAGAACACTTATTTGATCTTCAGTGTCATTCGCTGTCCATCAAGAATTTGGTCAAGTCAGGGGCTTCCCTGGTGGCTCAGTGGTTAAGAATCCACCTGCCAGTGCAGGGGACGCAGGTTCGAGCCCTGGTCCGGGAAGATCCCACATGCCACAGAACAACTAAGCCCGTGCACCACAACTACTGAGCCCGCGCCCTAGAGCCCATGCTCTGCAACAAGGGAAACCACTGCAATGAGGAAACCGCGCACCGCAACGAAGAGGAGCCCCCGCTCGCAGCAACTAGAGAAAGCCCGCGCACAGCAATGAAGACCCAACGCAGTCTTCATTTATTTATTTAACAATTAATTAATTAATTTTTAAAAATCTCACTGACTGATGAACAGGTGGGTGATTGCTCTGAGCAAACAACCAGACTCCACAACTTGAATTGCTTCCGTATGATGTTTTATATTGGTTGAGGAAACATATTGCATGCCTTTGGAAAAAAAGAATTTGATCCTGACATAGTTTTATTTAATAAGGACAAAAGCTTCATTTTATGTCTGAAAGACAGATGGGTCATGCTTATTACTAGTATAATCCTCGGGTTTTCCGAATGAATAGAGTTATAGAAATGAGATTGCATCTGAGTAAATACATTAATCTGGTTCCAGGCACATTTTTTTTGGCTAGTACAATTTCAATTGTTCATTATTCTCACTTGAATGGACCTCTCTGTGTAATCATAAAAACATTTCCTTAACAACCAGTACCAAATAATTAAAAGGATAGGATACAGTGCCCTTGTGCTGTGATACAGAGATAACTCTATAACCTTTATATAAAATTTTATAAATAACAAGGTACTTTTTTATCTTAAGACACAACTCATCTAGATATTTATTTATTTAGGCTGTGCCAGAATCTTCGTTGTGGCATGTGGGATCTAGTTCCCTGACCAGGGATCGAACCTGGGTCCCCTGCATTGGGAGCACAGTCTCACCCACTGGACCACCAGGTAAATTTAAATTTAAGTCATCTAATTTTTATGACTCTGCAAAGTAAATATTAGTACTATCATCACCATTTTATAGATGAGTAAACTGAGACTTAGAGAGATTGCACAACTTGCCCACAACCATAAATAAAGGAAGGAATAGGAAAGCAAGCCCTGTCCACATAGATCTCACCCTCTTTCCCTTCTCAGTGTATTTTCCACAACTTGACTTTTCAGTGTAATTTAGGATATTCATAATGTTTGAATGATAAGAGTAAGGAAAGAAAAATAGTTAAAATGTCAACCAAGGAAGAAATTAATAAGTATTTAACGAAAGGATAGCCTCCTAAATGACAGTGTCTATTAGCTCTACATAAAAATTGCATACACAGTGCCAGAAAGTAAGGATGGGCTCCCCCACAAAAAAGGAAAAAAGATAGGAGCATGTCCAAAGGACACAGAAGTGACCTGAAAGAGCTTCCAGTGGCCAGAGCTGGAAGAATTTGATCAAACAAAATAAATAATAATAGCATTATATTATAACCTGAAGAATAGAATAAATATCCATGCGTCCACACTGATATAAATAAATGATTAAATAAGTAAATAAACAAATAAATGGGGGAGAAGGAACAATTCTTCCTCACAGAAGAATTCCAATTAATGATGTAGAAAAAATGAGGCAAATAGAAAATCACCATTAGAACACCACAGTAACAATTGCTACAGGCAAGATCAATCAAATCATTGAGTGAAACAGTAAAATCCAAATAAAGTATGGAGTTCAGTCAATAGTAATGTATCAATGTTGGCTCAATAGCTGTGACAAATGTATATGTAAGATGTTAACAATAGGGGGAAATGGGTATATGGGAACCCTATGTACTATTTTTGCAATCTTCCTGTAAATTTAAAACTATTAACTTAAATATTTGTGGAATATTACAAAGACAAAATTCCAGTTCTCAATTACAATGAGAAAAAAGTAGTAACCTTGCAGTGTGAAACCTGGCAGACAGCACCTTAACCAGATGATCAAGGTTAATATCACCAGTAATAAGACATGTCAATATCACGTACCCCTGATAAAGGATGTGTTAAGGACATTGTCTCTGTGAGATTTTTCTCAAAAATTTATAACCTCAATCTAATAATGAGACAACATCAGACAAACCTAAATTGAGGGGCAGTTTACAAATTTCCTGATCTGCAATACTTAAAAGTGTCAAGGTCATGAAAGACAAGGAAGGATTGAAGAACTATCAGAGATCAGAGGAGACTAAAAGAGACATGACAGCTAAATGCAATGTAGGAGCCTAGATCAGCTCCTGGAACAGAAAAAGGATATTAGTGGAAAACTGCTGATATCCAGATTAAGTCTATGTTTAGTTAATAGTATGTACCAACGTTAATTTCCCAGTTTTGATAAATGTACCATGGCTACATGCCAACATTAGAGGAACCTAAGAAAAGGGTATATAGGAATTCTTATATAGGTGTATAGGAAGGATGTAAGGAATATAGATTTGTGCTATCTTTGCAACTCTTCTGTAAGCCTAAAATTATTTTGTATTTAATTTTAAAAGTAAAAGCTGTATGTAAATAATATACAAATTAGTTCTCTTCTGCTTCCTATAGCTGAAGGAAAGTCCTGTTAAGTTTTAATACTCTGTGTGGTATAACTTAACAAACACAATCACTACGTATGAAATCTTCCCTTCAGAAAGACAAATACTATTAGATCATAAGCTCCTTGAGAGCAGGGTCCATATTTTATTCATCCTGCATCCTTGATGCCTGGCACATAGTAAGTACTTAATAAATGCCTATTGAACTGAACTATGCTATACAGATGCATATATAGATGTATATTACATATACACATAATTACACACACAGATACATATGCATATATCAAGGTAAGGGGGAAGCAAAAGATTACAACCATAAAGACATGTGTTCCTGAAACTGAAGAGCCAAATTCAAAAATAAAACATCCCATGAATTAATTGAGCATGTTGTATAAGCTCAGATGCTATAAACACATCAGTCTTTTCCTCTCTGATAAGCTTTTGGGCTATTTGACAGAACAGGTTTACCTTTGCCACCTGGTGACAGGATGGCAATAATAGCAGTGGCTGACAGCCTCTCTACTTTTCTCCTATAAGACACCTCCCACAAAATGTTCAGAGTTCCCTGCATAACCATAAAACAGAGTCTCTTGACGGTTTCTGTCAGCTGACAGCAGCATGGAATGACTGAAAAGGGAAATCATGCAGTGGGAAATAAGAGACTGCCTTTTTGCACACCAACTTTGTCTCCCACCCAGCACGAATAAGAGAATAGGGACTAAAAGAGGGAAATGAGTACAAGACTGAACATTTTACCCAATTTTTCAGTGATAGATAGAAAGGGCAGATGGTAAGTAGATCAGATAAGAGTTGTTTTTATCTTTTTTTTTCTAGATCCTTTTCTTTGTGTGTGTCTGAATATATATGTGTGTGAGAAAGAGAAAGATAGAGAGATACAGAGAAAAGGGGGAGACTGGGATCCATTTCTGAATGTGTGTAAGAGGCCATATGCAGCCACAGTTACACACAGACACTTAGAGGTGTAGATAGAATTGGAGACAAAACTGCCTGCCTGCCAATTCTTCTAAATAAATATGTTCACAGATTTCATAGCACTAATGAACTGAAAAGTAACCACATATTGAAGCTGGATGCAGCTGTCTACACTAAGTTTGAGAATATTTTAAGTGAATATTAAACTAATAATAGGGACTTCCCTGGCGGTCCAGTGGTCAAGACTCTGCGCTTCCACTGCAGGGGGCGAGGGTTCCATCCCTGGTGGGGGAACTGAGATCCTGCATACCACGCAGTGCGGCCAGAAAAATCGAAATAAAATAAAAAGAAAGTCTTCATTTAAAATAAATAAATAAATAATCTAATAATAGAAATTAGAGAGGCCGAGTTCTCAAAGATGCTTGAGTAAGCAACCAGTTAACATAATAGAGGAGGAGTACGTAGTTTGGATATCAGATGTTAGATTCATGGGTATTCATCATAACTTTATAATTTCAATATATGATATATATGTCTTGTGAGTCAAAATGTTGTCCTGGGAGCATGGTAAAAAGATAATAGGAAAAAAATTTTAATTGGTTTATAAGCAACTACAAATGCTTAAATTTAAAAAGTCGAGGCACAAGCTACAGTTATGATACATGAGTAAGGATGCTCAGAGTTGACTGATACGATGTCTGCAGCATTGTTGTGATAGCTTTGACACATTCCTGAGCTGGGCTGAGAAATATTTATCGTGATGTCAACAAACCTGTACAGTGTTGAATTTTAATAGTAATTTTAGTAATAAAGATGTTTTTGTTACTGTGGACTACAAATAACAGATGGTTGATCAAGACAGACAAAAACTAGCCCAAACCCTTCTAATGGCCCAACTAAGAGAGAGTGGCAGGGATAAACTCCAGCTCAAGTCAGACTCCACAGCCCATGTTTTTTCCACTATATCATATCCTTTCAAAGTGCTAGTGCCAGTAAAGCTCTAACTAAACATCATCCCAGAGAAACTTAGCTGAAAGTCAGCCTTATGAGAGAAATGAAAGCGCCACTTGACACACTGATTCTAAAAGTTATATAGAAAGGCAAAGTAGCAAAAACAGCCAAGGCCCTTGTGAAGAACCAGAAAAGAGAATTTAATCTCCTGGATATAAAGACACAGTATAAAACTTTAGGAATTAAGACAGTGTGGTGTTGGTGCAAGGATAGACAAATAGAATGGAATACAGAGCTCATGCATTGATCAACATTTGATTTTAACAGAGGTGCTACTGCAGAGCAGTGCAGAAAGAACAATCTTTTCAATAAATGATGCTTGAATCTTGGGGAGAAAAAAGGAAACTTAACCTTTAACTCATACCATACATACAAATCAATTCAAGGTGGATTGCAGATCTAAACTTAAAAGTCAAAAAATGTTTCTAGAGAATAGTACAGAACATTTTCATGATTTTGGTGTAAGGAAACACCAAAAACAAGACACATAAATTTAAAAGTTGATAAATCTGACTCAAATTAAAATTAAGAACTTCTGTTCATCAAAAGACATTATTAAGAGAATGAAAAAACAATCGGCAAAAAGAAAAAGAACTTTACAATGTATATAACTGACAGAGGGCTTGTATCCAGAGTACATAAAGGACTGCTAGAAATCAACAAGAAAATGGTAAACAATCCAGTTGAAAAGTATGCAAGAGATTTGAGCAGGCATTTCACAAAAGAGGATATCAAATAGCCAATAAACATATAAAATTTGCCCAACCTCATTAGTAATCAGGGAAATGCAAATTAAAACTGCAAATGGGTAATACTACATATTCACCAGAATAGCTAAACTTAAATAGACTGACCATAACAACTGTTGGCAAAGAGGTGAAGCTCTAAGAACTCTCATACTCTGTTGGCAGAAGTGATACAACCACAATTTGACTTTACTAAAGTTAAGGACATATCCCATGACCCAGCAATTCAACACTCTGATACCCAATAGAAATGTGTGCATATATATGCCAAAGAGACATGTACATAAATGTTCATGCAAGTATTATTTGTAACCTCTCCAAACTGGAAACAACCCAAATATGACATCAGCAGTGGAATGGATAAAAATGTAATGTGATATATTTGTACAAGGAATGATATACAGCAAATGAAAACAAACAGACTATACCTACATTAAGGATAAATCTCACAAACATAAGGATGAATAAAAGAAACTAGATACCAAAGAATACATAATGTGTTATTCCATTTGTAGAAAGTTTGAAAAAAACAGGCAAGACTGAACAACAGTGTTTTAGAGCACATGCTTAGAGAAGTCAAGAAAATGGTTACCCTTGGGAGAACAAAGGAGATAGTAATTGAGAGAGAGTTGCTGGTGATGTTCTTTTTCTTGAGCTCGGCAGTGGTTACATGGGTGTTTATTTTTGGGATAATTTGATGAGCTATTCATTTTTGTATTGTACACTTTGCTAAATGATAGTTCTATTTCACAACAAAAAAGGTTTTTTAAAAAAGGCAGGATCTTTTTAATCCCCGTTATGTTCCATAGAGGGGAGAAAAGTATTGACCACTTATATGTTAGGTTTGGTGCTCCTTTTCTGAAGCCAAGGGAAGAATGGCAATCAAAGATGCATGTCATGATTACTGCCCTTAAGAAGCTTATAATCTTATAAGGATGAGAGATACACAAAGTATTACAAGGTAGGATTAAGTGAGCAGCAAATAAAGATACCATTCTGCTATTTGCATTAGTTGGGTTCCTACTAAATGTTATATTATCTAAAAAGTGCATTATAAAAGTGATTGTCTCCACTCCTGGGTATATAACTGAAAAACACTAAGTTGAAAAGATACATGTACCCCAGTGTTCATAGCAGCATTATTTACAATTGCCAAGATAGGGAAGCAATCTAAGTGTCCATCAACAGATGAATGGACAAAGAAGATGTGGTATATATATGTATGTATATACACACACACACACAATGGAATACTACTCAGCCATAGAAAAGAATGAAATTTTGCCATTTGCAGCAACATGGATGGATTTGGAGGGCATTATGCTAAGTGAAATAAGTCAGACAGAGAAAGACAAATACTGTATGATACCACTTCTGTGTGGTATCTAAAAAATACAACAAGCTAGTGAATATAACAAAAAAGAAGCAGACTCACAGATATAGAGGACAAACTAGTGGTTACCAGTGGGGAGAGGGAAGGGAGAAGGGGCTATATAGGGGTAGGGGATTAAGAGGTACAAACTATTATGTAGAAAATAAGCTACAAGGATGTATTGTACCATACGGGGAATATAGCCAATATTTTATAATAAATATAAATGGAGTAAAACCTTTAAAAATTATGAATCACTATATTGTACACCTGTAACTTATATAATATTGTACATCACCTATATTTCAATAAAAATTTTTAAGTGATTGTCTCAATGGGAAGAATTGAGATATAACAAAGAAAAATAATAGTTATTTTTCTTCAGTATTTTCAGCAATGAAGATGTTTTTGTTATTGTGGCCTAAAAATAACAGATTGGTTGATCAAAACAGACAAAAACAAGCCTGAACCTTTCTCATGGGCCTTTAACTTCACACACTGAAGCTTTTCTATTTCTGTTTTCATCTTTGGCCCTGAAATTTTCCAAGCACTTATGTTCCAGAAAGATAATTTTTTAAATCTTATTAACATTTACTCTAATGATATGAAATCCAGCAGCTCTAATGACATTGCATATCTTTTCAAAGAATTTATTACCCTTGACTTTTGCATAAGTCATGGCCTTTATTTTCCTAGCTCTACACAATGTTATCATTAACCAGGACTTCTTATACACACTGTTATTACTTTTATTACCCATTGTAATGAAAGATATGAGACACAAGTGAAATAAGATGCAAAAGAAATTCCAGCCCAGTTCACAAAATGAGCCGCCAGCCATTCATTCAGCCTTACGTTTCTATAGCAACAAGCAGCAGCAGTTCCATAGCACCATCATGTTATAGAACCTGCAACCAGTCTAGGCACTGCAATTCACGTTCTCTATGTATTTAATTACATCCAGTTTGCAATATGAAAACCAACTGTAGGTGAAATGCCTGTGTGTGTAAGTTGCTATGGAAATATGGAGAGGGAAATGTTTAATTCCTTCTTGGAGGGAAACTGAAGTTCAGGGAAGGTTTCATATTTGATCTGTGTTTTAAGTAAAGAGAAGGTGTCCGCAGGTGTTGAAGCGGGGGAGGCACCTCCAGGTCAGGATGCAGTGTGAACAAAGCCAGGAAACACTGCTGCGAAAGCCCAGAGAACAGAAATTAAACTGCATGGTTGAAATAGGGTTTTTTGAAAGTGAGTCTTCAAAATCTTTTAAAACACTGCAAATGTATATCCATCTCACTGTGTAGAACTAGTATATCTTATTTCCTCAAAACAGAAGCTGTTGCTCCTCAGTCACTTCTCAATGACATATTTAGATGATTTCACTCCAGTTAATCTGCATTCATTTTCTTCCCATTAGACACTTTCCCCCTTTATAAAAATGACTATAATTCACAAAAGGCACTGGCAGTCTCTGATAAAAATATATCTCTATGGACAGGCTTTAGAGTGATTTGGCAACATGAATACTGAACTCTAAGCAGGATATCTCGGTCCTGATCATTCAAGGAGCATGTCCTTCAAGGAGCTCCGAGATCCTGCTTAAGTCACTGAACCTGTTTTGACCTCAACTTTATTTACCTGTAAAACAAGATGATCTCCAATATCCCTTCTATTATAATGGTCCTTTCAGATGGTGAACCATAAACTAATCAGCAGCCTAATGTCCTAATCTGATGCTAGGAGATCTGCCTCAGATACCTGGCACAAAACAGATATTAAAATATTTGCTTCCTAAGAAATGGGCTTTCAGGGCTTCCCTGGTGGCACAGTGGTTGAGAGCCCGCCTGCTGATGCAGGGCACACGGGTTTGTGCCCCAGTCCGGGAAGATCCCACAATCCACGGAGCATCTGGGCCTGTAAGCCATGGCCACTGAGCCTGTGCGTCTGGAGCCTGCGCATCCAGAGCCTGTGCTCCGTAAAAAAAAAAAAAAAAAAAAGAAATGGGCTTTCAGATAGAGTTCCTCAGACAACGCTAAGGCAAGGGAAAGAACCTCAATCTAGGTACGTGACAAACTATACTATAATGCTCATCTGTCATTAAAGTTTAGTTCAATTAGATTCAGAAATCTCTATACTTGACCAATGCTATGCTTTTTTAAAAAATTGTAGTAAAATATGCATAACATGAAGTTCACCTTTTTAACCATTTTTAAGTGAACAATTCAGTGGCATGATGTACATTATCAATGTTGAATAACCTTCACAGCTATTTATTAATGCTATGCTTTTGTGTTTTGCTTTCTCCCCCAGAGTTTCCTTAGAAAATATTATTTTAATTACATTTTCTCTTTCTGTCAGTTAAATTAAAAGGTAAAGGATATTTCACGCCTCTATCACAGTGGTTCTCAAATTGGGGGCCATCTTCCCCCTCAGGGGATATTTGGCAATGTCTGGAGACATTTTTGGTTGTCACAACTGAGGGGATGCTATTGACATCTAGCAGGTACAGGCTAGGAATACTGCTAAACAGCCCACAGTGCACAGGACAGCCCCACACACAGACTTAACTTCCCAAAATGTCATTAGGGTCACTTTTAAGAATGCTTACTCTTTTTAAATTTTTAAAAATTTAAATTTTTTAAATTTCAGAATCAATATGGGACTCAATGTCTCTCACTCTCAGCAATGGAGACACGTGGTAGCAGCAAGATTGGGAAAGTTTTGAAACCTAACGAAAAACAGCAAGGCTTGGGCAGATAAAGTGTAGAAACCAAATAAGGATGAGCTGTGAACATTTCCGTGTGGTGATGCCCTCACTGCTCTGCTCTCTGATTCTGTGGTAATGGTCATTTAATAACCCTTCCTGTAGTACAAGGTTTATCAGTGGTACAAGTATAATATTTAAAAGGCCAGTCCAAAAGGCAAGAGGTCTAAACTGAGAAAGGCAGTATTTAATTACTTTTTCCTTTGGGATGAGTTCTTTCTAAGAGGCAATCTCTCCTTGAAATCTGTCTTCTATTGCACCTTGATTACTCCCATCTCATCTCATCCTTAATTTACTGGAAATATGTCTGGCTCTGATTTTGACTTGTTTGAGATCTTTTTTCAAAGAGGACTACTAGCTTGGTTAAACCCAGCTGAGTTCCCTACCAGAAAAAGTAAGTAGTAGTTCCTTTTATAACATCACTGCATTCTAATATGTTTTCATGAATTGGAAATAAAGGGATAGAATTGCAGCTTGTCTGGCAATTGCAGATAACCCTAGAACACTGTCACATCAGTGATCATCATCCTTCATGTGTGCCAAAGAACAACAACAATGAAAACGATGAGAACAATTGGCTTATTAGAAAAATTTAGCAGTGTTGTAAACAAAACATAATTAGAAAGGTAAATTTGCTATAGTAAAGAATATGCGTTGTAAACAGCTTTCAATAGTATTATATGACCTGCTTTTAGAAGTTATATCCCTGTTCTCTTTTAGAAAAGATATGATTTAAAGTAATCTAGGGGCTTCCCTGGTGGCGCAGTGGTTGAGAGTCCACCTGCCAATGCAGTGGACACAGGTTCGTGCCCCAGTCTGGGAAGATCTCACATGCTGCGGAGCGGCTGGGCCCGTGAGCCATGGCCGCTGAGCCTGCACGTCCGGAGCCTGTGCTCCACAATGGGAGAGGCCACGACAGTGAGAGGCCTGCGTATCGCAAAAATAAATAAATAAATAAAAATAAAGAAAGAAAGAAATATAACCTCTGGAGTTTATAGCTCTACTTTGGCCACCGTGTACACTGTCAGTTCAGTTAATCCACATTTCCTTTAAGAGTGATGTTAGATCAGTTTTTAAATTTCAGGACTTTGACTACTCATTTAAAGAGCATAAATCATTTTTGACCCTAGGTAGGAATACATTAGAAACTAACTGAACTGTCCTAGGACACAAATATAGGGAAATGGCCAGGTTGTTAGGTTCTGTATTTGATGTTTTATGAAGGCTCAAATGATTGTTGTTGGAAAAAGATCACAGCTTTTGACCCAAAGAGAAGTGATTAGCTCATGGAATGATGTTAAAAATAGAGGCAACTAGAGCAGCATTTCCTAAATACGCTCCATGGAACATTAATTCCAAGGAAGTTGGCAATTGATATGGCAAAAAAAAGAGGAGGATTTTTAAACCAAGACCCAAATTAATTAGTAGGTTCAGTTAAGTGAAAAAGTCAGTTCTCGAAGAGGCAGGCATCAGTTAAAATGATTTTTTTTTAATTTATTTATTTATATTTATTTTTGGCTGTGTTGGTTCTTCGTTTCTGTGCGAGGACTTTCTCTAGTTGTGGCAAGTGGGGGCCTCTCTTCATCGCGGTGCGCGGGCCTCTCACTGTCGCGGCCTCTCTTGTTGAGGAGCACAGGCCCCAGACGTGCAGGCCTAGCAGTTGTGGCTCACGGGCCCAGTCGCTCCGCAGCATGTGGGATCTTCCCAGACCAGGGCTCGAACCCGTGTCCCCTGCATTAGCAGGCAGATTCTCAACCACTGCACCACCAGGGAAGCCCGTGCGCCACCAGGGAAGCCCAGTTAAAATGATTTTTAAACATAGTTCCCTGATTTTTTTTTACTCACGAGAGCATTAAGTAATCACTGGATATTACCCACACTGGTTTTTTAGCCACCTGCTCCTGGTGCTTTTCTCTGGAAAGCAGAGCTAGAGATTGACCCCACATTTTCCTTAAGACATGACCTGGTCACTGCAGCCTCCCGGATGACCTGCCTTCGTCTCTTTTAATCAAGATTGACAGTGAAGGGCTTCCCTGGTGGTGCAGTGGTTGAGAGTCCGCCTGCCAATGCAGAGGACGCGGGTTCGTTCCCCCGTCCGGGAAGATCCCACATGCCGCAGAGCGGCCAGGCCCATGAGCCATGGCCGCTGAGCCTGTGTGTCTGGAGCCTATGCTCCATAACGGGAGAGGTCACAACAGTGAGAGGCTCGTGTACCGCCCCAAAAAAAAAAAAAAAAAAAGATTGACAATGAAGACATCCAACCACTACTTCTTCCTTCTCATCTGGAGCACTAAAAGATAGGTTTCCTCTCTTCTCTACTAGAAATATTATAAAGTGGTAAGCATGCAAACATTTTTGTAACATGATAGTACATCTGATATATTCTTTCCTTCCCTTTGATATAATTTATATACATTATTTTGTGGAAGAAGAACAACCTAAGCCTAAGCTAATAGAATATTTTTCCAGTGACAGCTTAGCTCATCAAATGACAGTTTATGATGTCTAAATGCTCACAGGCATATGGCTACAGTCTCATCTTGCTATTCAACACATGCAAAGTTAATAGGTTTCCTTGTACATGAATGTTTATAGCAGCATTATTTATAAATAATAAATTAAAAATAATGAAGTACTGATGCAGGTTACAAACATGTATGAACCTCAAACCTTATGTTAAGAAGACAGCTAAGAAAGAAGACAGCTAGGACTTCCCTGGTGGCACAGTGGTTAAGAATCCGCCTGCCAATGCAGGGGACACAGGTTCGAGCCCTGGTCTGGGAAGATCCCACATGTCACGGATCAACTAAGCCCATGCACCACAACTACTGAGCCTGCGCTCTAGAGCCCACAAGCCACAACTACTGAGCCCACACATCACAACTACTGAAGCCCGCGTGCCTACAGCCCGTGTTCTGCAACAAGAGAAGCCACCACAATGAGAAGCCCGTGCACCGCAACAGAGAGTAGCCCCCACTCACTGCAACTAGATAAAGCCCACATGCAGCAACGAAGACCCAACACAGCCAAAAAAATTAAAAAAAAGAAGACAGCTAAGTGCACCTTAGGCTAAGTGAAAGAAGACAGTCACAAAGGACCACATACTGTATGAGTCCCTCTATAGGAAATGCCCAGAAAAGGCAAACCTGTAGAAAAAGGAAATAAGCCTAGACCTTGTGGGGCAGAAGGATGGGGAATGACGTCTTATGGGTTTCTTTTGAGATAATGAAAATGATCTGAAATTAGTGGTGATGGTTATAAAACTCTGAAAATACATCAAAATCATTGAATTATACATTTTAAATGGGTGAACTTTATGGTAAGTAAATTGTATCTTAATGAAACTGTTTAAAAAGTTAATAGGTTTCTTTATTATAAAACTTCTCAGGACTTTAATAACTTGATGTAATTTGTGAATCTTCAAGAGGAAGGTTGAGAATGAAGTGCTTACCCAAATGATTTGCCCCATGGACCCATGCTCCCCACCCCCATCTACTTTTTGAGCATTCCCATGGAATTGGTGTTTCTATGTATCCATTAAGAAAGCTCTAATCTAGGACATATAAACAATCTTTAAAGAAGTTCTAATCAAGAGGTAAATACTCGTTAATCCTTGGATAACGATTTGAAGGAATAATTCAATGGATTTAGGTGAGATGGGCCAGGTCTTGCTACTTTACCCGAAGTTATATGTAAATAATACTATAGCTAAGACATATATTCTACGCTTGATCTTACCCGAAGGGCAGAAAAGCAATAAAACATTTATTCTAACAAGCAGTGTTTCAAGGTAGTAAATTCTTTGACTTAATTTGCTCCCATTCAAAAATTACCCCTCAGTGGAAGAGGAAAAGGAAGAAAGGCAGTGGAGAGAGGTCTCCTGCTGCAAGCATGATGGAGAACTGGCCATCAGTCTTGCTCGTATAGGTCCTGCTTGGGGAATAAAAGGCAGTTGCGCGGAGCACCAGGCATAATGAAACTTTCCAGGTGCTACCTACTATTCCCTTCCTGGGCTAAGGGAATTTTTTGTCATGTTAACTAAGCTAGCTGACTAAACCAGAAACCTTGTTTCCTTTTCCTGTGGAATTCATTTCTCAAAGCCTCAGTCAATCATCCCTAATATTTCCTAGAAGTGAAGAACAGCCTGGACAGATGTTTCCTCCAAAGCAGCCTCCCAGAGAGTGAAAAAAAAAAAAGAAGAAGAAGAAATAAGGGGGCACAGGGATGATCACACTTTATGAGTTCATTATTAGAAGAAAACTTTGTACTTTTTCTTATGTATCTCTTACACACTGGCAGGAAGAGGTGAAAGGTATGACATGGTATTCAGTCAAGAAAATTGATTTCAATATGATAGAGGATAAAGCCAGAGGAGTGAAAGTGAGATTCACAGCTTAAAACTGAAGACAACTACATCCCCATACAGCTCTTGCATAGATTTGAGAAAACAGAAAGATCTGAGGTTGTCAGGTGAAGATCTTCAAGGAGGTAGTGAAGCAATGTGCAGTTTTCTCTACAGCTGGAAAGATTTCTGCAGCTATAAAAATGGCTGCAAGTTAATTTACAAAGAAACTTCTGACTATTTCTCCAGGGTTCTCTATTTCAGTGAATGGCCCAGGAGTGATCCAGTGGCCGAAATTAAAAACTGTTTCCCTGACTCTATCATTTCTCACCTGAATTATCGCAACAGTCTCCTAACTGGCCCTCTGTATACCATCTATATACTTGAGGCACAATCACACTTGGCTGGAAAAGTCTTTCTAAATCATAAATCTGATTGCATCACTCTCTCTTAAAACTTTTTCATGGCTTCTTATTACTCTTAGGTAAAAATCCAGACCCCTTAATATGAACTTCTCCATAATTTGGCCCTCACTTATCTCTTCATCTTCATCTCTTGCCACTTCTTTTTCTAGTCTCTACACCAGGGGATCCAAAGTGGAGTGCATGTACAAGACCATCCTTTGGGTGTGGGATGAAAATATTTGAACTTCTACAGATTGAGAAGCAGGAACAGAAGCTGAAGAAATGGCATACATTAAGAGTCTGGAGTGCCAGTGGATGTCTAGAGGAAGCAAACACTCTGAGGAAGAAGGGACTATTAGGGAAATATGGGGAAAAGAAAGATAGAGGCACCGGAAAGAGAAGGTGGCTCCTAGAGCTCTATTCCTGATAGATGCACTTCTGGTTCTACTTCCAATCTATATACATCCTTATAATACACCCTCCTTTTCCTTGAGAAAAGGGTCTTATTTATATTTTTTAAATGTCTTGGAAGAGTGGTATTTGTTCTATGCAACCGTAAGAATCTACCTAAAAAACTTGGTGTCCATCTATAGGGACTGGTTAAAGAAAATAAAATATACCTTTCTATGCATTTACCAAAAGTGAATATGTAGGTCCTCTGCTTCTTTGCGCCCGATTTGCATCCTGCGGTTCCGGAATAGCTGGGAAGATGCGGTCCTTGGACATCGCGGAGCTGGCAGAGCCGGAGGAGGTGGAGGTGATGGAGCCCGAGGAGGACTTTGAGCAGTTCCTGCTCCCGGTCATCAACGAGATGCGCGAGGACATCGCGGCGCTCACCCGCGAGCACGGGAGAGCCTACCTGCAGAACGGGAGCAAGCTGTGGGAGATGGATAGTATGCTCATTCAGATCAAGATGCAGGTGGAGGCCTCAGAGGAGAGCACACTCAACCATCGCACAACGCGGACAACGGAGTCGAGGGCAGAGGGACCAAACGGTGCAAGAAGGCGGAGGAGAAGGCCAAGGAGATCGCGATGATGGCAGAGGTGCTGGTGGAGCTGCTCTGGGGGATAGAGAAGAGCGAGTCGTCCTGAAGGAGGGTCAGCCGTTTACAGCCAATGGATTCTGGTCAACTGATGGAGGTTGGTTGACACCCTGGAGAAGCTGAAACCAGAGAGCCTTTTGTTTTCTCTTTTTTTCTCTGTCTACGCTCTGTCCTCACTTACACCATGTTTCTGCTATGTTCTGTGGTTAATGACCTCAATGTGAGTTTTGACTGTTAAATGTTTTTCTTTGGGGAGGTAACTTTTATTTGGAAAATGCTCTCACAAGAATTAGGGTCTAGATTGTAAGCTCTTGCAGCAGTCACATTTGTTCCTGGGCTTTCGTTATTTCTAACCTAAAATTTTGAGGTGCTTTGCTCTTTATTGTGTGACCTGATAGCTCCCTGGAACTTCAGGTCTGTGTGTAACAGAAGAGACTCAGAGTTGGAGTTCTCCAGCCCTGAAGGTGCTGAAGGAGCTGCATTATTTCTAGAAGACGACTGCATTATTTCTAGAAGACGACTCCTTCTTTAGTGATTGCTAAAGAAGCTGAAGAAGGGATCAGACTTCAACTGGGAATGTGAATGGGACTGATCTGGCTAGGACTGATGAATCAGAAGAAGGGCTGAAGGATGGTACTGTATTTGGGAACTTTAATTTCTCCGTGAGAACAAAGGAGGAGAGATGTATTTTGTTCAAATTTTAAGTTTTATGTGGCACATTGATGTAACCTGTCTGGTCATATTGTTTGGACAACCTAACTTAGCTTTATGTGACATGGAACCTAGAATAGGAGACAAGATAGATCTTGGTATTCTATATAATCGATGTAATACCCTGATGCATTTCAGGGGATTCTGGACATAAAATGAAAGAGATATTTGCAAAGGCCTTTGAGGGTCTGGGGAAGAAAAGCAAGGGCTGTCTGTTTTGGACCCTAAACAGAACAGGGACGAGGTTTCTTCAAGATTCATAAGTTGTCTAGCTGTAAGTTCATTTCAGTAGCAGACCTGACAAGTATTTGAGGTCAAAACCCTACCGTGTGTTTAAAAAAAAATTTATCATGTTAATAAAAGTATTCATTTGCTTAAAAAGACAAGACGTAAACAAAAAAAAAAAGTGAATATGTAGTGCTAATTTGATTAACATGGAAAGTTGCTTCCAAGGTATTTTTAAGTGAAAAAGTAGGTCACAAAAATTTTGTTTAATATTTTGTGTGTGTATGTATGTAGACAGAAAAAAATCAGGAAAGATCTATACTAAAATGTTAGTAGTGGTTACATTTGGATGGGTGGAATTGTGGGCAATTTTCACTTTTTGTTTTTCCTTTCTGATTATCTGATTTGCTGTTGTTTTGAGCATGCATTACTTTCAGAAACAGGAAGGTAAACTACTAAATTTTTTTCATTTTTATGAAGAGAAAATATTAAATTATTTCCATTCTTAAAAAAAAACAAGAAAAATTTAGACTTTTAGGATTTTCCTTATATGTGGTAGAGTGACTAAGGATGAGCCAACTACATCCAGAGGGAATAAATCTTTTTCATTCATTCATTAAACATAATATATGTGAGACACAGCACTAGATGATGGAAAGATAAACAGGACAAAATTCTCATCTTTAAGGATCTCAAAGTCTAACAAGATGATAAATATGTAAACTAATAGCTGTAATAGAGGTATAATAAGTGTAATATCATGTATGTTAGGTGTAGCAGGACACAAGGAAGAAATCGTTGGGGAAGAGACATTCAAACAGGATCACAAAAGGCTTAGAGAATGAGAAGGGAGTGCTTTCAAGGGAAGAGAATGAGAAGGGTGTGCGTTCAAGGCACGAAGGCATGAAATAGCACAGGGTACACAGGGCGTCATCTAATCACATATCATTTGACATAAGTTACTTTGCTATGGAAATGAACAGATTTTCTTTAAAATACCAATGATTTTTAATATAGATTTTAAATAAGCCTAATAATGCCCAGATGTCAAAAGAAAGAACACTGTGTACACTGATATAATGTTAATAAGAAAGTGTTCACAGACATATTTCAAAACATATTAGTATTTCAAAGTTACTATACTACTGTGCTGAAAAATGTGTTCTTTTGCAAACACTGGCTTCTGTTCTGTCTTGGGATGTCATGTGCTACCTCTCCAAGATACTGACAAATCAAAATAGTACCTGAACAGGAACAGCGAAGTGAGTTCAATCCATCATCATGTTTACTTGATATAGATCAGGGGACTGGACTGCTGAAAACAACACAAACAACATGCTGAAACTAACAGATTCAGTGAAAAATTATGTAGGTTTAAAAAAAAAGCTTTTAGCTTCTACTTAAAGCTCAGACAACGGATAAACAAGGATCCCTTAAAGGGCACTATATGACACATGACTAGCTCTCCTCACAGCTGTGTCTTCTGCCTGAACATCAGTGCAAGAGGATTTATTGTGGTGCCATACTAGCATCAGCAGCAAGTACACTGTTTCAGGGAACCAAAATTAACAAATAAAGGTTTGGAAAATTACAGGATGATCACTTGAAATTAGCCCCACATAAGGTTCCACTACATTAAATGGGGCCATATTTAATTGGGTCATTACAGAACAATGTCTAGCAGAGAAAGCCACCAAGAGCTAGAAGATTAGATGAAATGCAGTAAAAACAAAAAAAACATAGGGCAGAAACCTTGGGTTTTCTGCCAAGTCCAGAAAAAAATACATTGCAGCATACTGAGCCGAGGCATGACTGTCTTTTCATTGGTTGCCGAGAATCTAAGTCTGGTTTTTAAAAATTACAAAGGAAATAGAAGCGAAATGTTAAGGAACAAGACCCACTATATTTTGGAAAGGTATGTGAGAAGTGGTGATTAATTAGTAAAAATATTTACTGAATTCCTACTATGTGTCTACTATCTACTGTGCTACCTGCTAAGAAGAGAGAAAATAAAAGTGACAAAATGTGTGCTTTTTGGAGTTCATAGCTAACTGGCCAGGCAAGATACACCAATGTGAAAGAGTAGAGTAACAATGTAAGGTTAAATGATTATTGCCAAAGTGATGCAGTTTGTGGACAATTAGTGCATAATTCAGAAGAGAAAGACATGAGCTGAGCTGGAACTTGAAGATCTCAGAGCGAGAGAGAGAGAAGATTTATACTAGATCTTGAAGAAAGCTTGGATTCTAATCCGAGGTTGGTCTTTAACCATTAGAATGATTTTGAGCAAGTCACACTACTTCTCTGGATTTTCATCTTCACGTATAAACTGGAAATTTTAAATCAGGTAGTCTCTAAAATCTCTTCCTGTTCTAAAATTCCATAATTCCAGAATATTTTTTTAAAAGGTGAAATGGTTAAGAGAGTATTCAGAAAGTGTTTTAGACAAATCCAAAGAAACTGGGAAGAAAGAAGTGAGTAGTCATTGGAGAAGGGGAAGAAAGCCTAATGATGTGAGGTCAAAACAAAATCACAGCCTACTCCATACTATCAGTTAATATGGTCCTTCAGAAAAACACCTACTAAAGTCTAGTAGGAGGCAGATATGTCACAGAAAAATAAACTGCTATGGTAGAAATCTAAAGAACATCGTGGAGGCACAATAAGATAATGGTCATTTCTACTTGGGAGCAGCAAGGCATAGGAGGTGTCAAAAGGAGGTGTCAAAAGGAGGTGTTTTAAAGGAGGTAGACTGAGTAGTTTCCTTGTTGGGTATTGGTAAAGGAAGAAGAGACTGAAAGATTCAGGAGGACATTTCTGTCTCTGCTGTATGCTCTGCAACTCCTCCTACCTGCAACACTATCTGGTACACAGCAGGCACTCAAATAATATTTAATTAATTAATTAGTCAATTTTAATTAATGCACATTTTATGATATAAAGCCTTGAACAAAGTAGGATTCCAATAACAAGGTGCCACAATAGTGAAGTTTAAAATTTTTCATTTAATTCCAGGCTTTTGGATTAGGAAGAATTAATATTGTTAAAATAGCCATATTGGGACTTCCCTGGTGGTGCAATGATTAAGAATCTGCCTGCCAATGCAGGGGACACGGGTTTGAGCTCTGGTCCGGGAAGACCCCACATGCCGTGGAGCAACTAAGCCCATGCACAACTACTGAGCCTCACTCTACAGCCCACAAGCCACAACTACTGAGCCCACATGCCACAACTACTGAAGCCCGTGCGCCTAGAGCCTGTGCTCTGCAGCAAGAGAAGCCACTGCAACGAGAAGCATGCGCACCACAATGAAGAAGCCCCCACTCTCCACAACTAGAGAAAGCCCGTGTGCAGCAGTGAAGACCCAACATAGCCAAAAAAAAAAAAAAAAGCCATACTACCCAAAGCAACCTACAGATTTAATGCAATCCCTATCAAAATACCCATGACATTTTTCACAGAACTGGAACAAACAATCCTAAAATTTATATGGAACCACAAAAGGCCCAGAATTGCCAAAGCAATCCTAAGGAAAAAGAACAAAGCTGGAGGGATAACCCTTCTAGACTTTAGACTATACTACAAAGCTGCAGTAATCAAAACAGTGTGGTATTGGCATAAAAAACAGACATATGGATCAATGGAAAAGAATAGAAGGCCCAGAAATAAACCTATGCACCTATCGTCAATTAATCTACGACAAAGGAGGCAAGAATATACAATGGAGAAAAGACCATCTCTTCAACAAGTGGTGTTGGAAAAGCTGGATAGCTGCACGTAAATCAATTAAATTAGAACACTTCTTCAGACCATATATAAAAATAAACTCAAAATGGTTTAAAAGGGGGCTTCCCTGGTGGCGCAGTGGTTGAGGGTCCGCCTGCCGATGCAGGGGACACGGGTTCGTGCCCCAGTCTGGGAAGATCCCACATGCCACGGAGCGGCTGGGCCCGTGAGCCATGGCCGCTGAGCCTGCGTGTCCGGAGCCTGTGCTCCGCCACGGGAGAGGCCACAACAGTGAGAGGTCCACGTACCGCAAAAAAAAAAAAAAAAAAAAAAAAAAAATGGTTTAAAGATCAAAATATAAAACATGACACCATAAAACTCCTAGAAGAGAACATAGGCAAAACATTCTCTGATGCAAATCATAGAAATATTTTCTTAGATCAGTCTCCCAGAGCAAATAAATAAATAAAATCAAAAATAACAAATGGGGCCTATTCAAACTTAAAAGATTTTGTACAGCAAAGGAAATCATCAACAAAATGAAAAGACAACCTACAGTATTGGAAAAAATATTTGCAAATGATGCAACTGACAAGAGGTTAATATCCAAAATATACAAACAGCTCACACAACTCAGTATCAAAAAAACAAACAACCCAATCAAAAAATAGGCAGAAGATCTAAATAGACACTTTTCCAAAGAAGACATACAGATGGCCACCAGGCACATGAAAAGATGCTCAACTTTGCTAATTATTAGAGAAATACAAATCAAAACCACAATGAGGTATGACCTCACACCAGCCAAAATGGCTATCATCAAAAAGTCTACAAATAATAAATGCTGGAGAGGGTATGGAGAAAGAGAACCCTTGTATACTGTTGGTGGGAATGTATATTAGTGCAGCCACTATGGAAAATAGTATGAAGTTCCTTAAAAAACTAAAAATAGAGCTACTGTATGATCCAGCAATCCCACCCCTGGATATATATCTGGAAAAATTAAAAACTCTAATTTGAAAAGAAATGCGCACCCCAATGTTCACAGCAGCACTATTTACAATAGCCAAGACATGGAATCAAACCAAGTGCCCATCAACAGATCATTGGCTTAAGAAGATGTGGTATATATATGTGTATGTATACAATGGAATATTACTCAGCCATAAAAAATGAAATATTGCCATTTTCAGCAACATGGTTGGACCTAGGGAATATTATACTTAGTGAAGTCAGACAGAAAGACAAACACTATATGATATCATTTATATGTGGAATTTAAAAATAATACAAATGAATCTATATATAAAACAAAGACTTATAGAAAGCAAATTTATGGTTACCAAAGTGGAGAGGAAAGGAGGGACAAATTAGGAGTATGGGATTAATAGATACAAACTACTATACATCAAATAAATAAGCAATAAGGATTTACTGTATAACACAGGGAATTACATCCAATATCTTGTAATAACCTATAATGTAATATAATCTGAAATACATATATTGATATAATTGAATCACTTTGCTGTGTACCTTAAACCAACACAATACTGTAAATCAACTATACTTCAATTAAAAAAAACAAGCATTACTCACTTCATAATAAACTTTTCAATTAAGTATTTTCTTAATCAACTATTATAGTAATAATATAATTGTGATCACATGGGTATCTGAGATATTTGTAACATTGTTATTAATAATGAAGAAATTAATGAATAAATCGTAGTGAAAAAAGAAAGTTACGGAAGGTTTCCAATATGAAATAGTCAAACAAAGCATCAGAGACATAAGATAGCATGAAAAACAGGATATCCTTAGAGCTAGGGCATGAGATATAGGGAAAAAAATAAGGCTGGAAAGGCTGATAGATGCTGGGTTGCAGTCCTACCAAAACCACGGCCCTTTAGTCCCGAAATTACCAATATTTTGACTCTAAGAACTTCTTTTTTAATGTCAGAAACTGTACAGATACTCATGTGACAGTAATTATACCTTCAGTGTTCACTGATTAAGAAAATATATAATGGAAAAGTTTATGAAGTCACTAGTAATTTTAAATAAGTTTTTATTTTATTCATCACAATATCATCTCAGATTCTTTTTAAAAAAGTAGTTAGATTTTGTAGAAATTATTTATTCAATATATAGACAAAGGTTAGTGAACGTATAGATTCATTCATGCCCCCACCACAAACTGAGGACCACTGCTCTAGTAACAGCAGCAGTAGTAGCAACATTTATTGAATACTTGCTAAGTGCCTGTTCCAAGTACTGCACATGTATTAACTCATTTAGTTCACACAACAACCATATGAAATAAGAATTATGATTACCCCCCTTTGTGACAGTTTGTTTTTGCTTCCTTATACTTTTTCTTCCCTTTTCCTTCACTAAAAGACCCTAATTTTCAAATGAGGACATTGCTGCTGTAAGATATATTTCCTTGCCTCCTTGGTCTCAGGGTGGTGACTGTGTGACTAGCTTCAGAGCAATGAGAAGTGGAAATGTACATTTGGAGAAGTCTTCTTAATAGTTGGAGAAGGGCATACCCTTTCTCCTTCCTGCTTCCTGGACCAAGAATGTCATGTCTGGAAGTGAAGATGAGGTCCATACTGTAGGGATGACAGAGCACTGAGTTGGAAAGAGCCTGCCATACCAGTTCCAGATGGCCTGCTTCTCAATTTATTTTATGTGAGAAAGGAGAAAACCCTATCTTGTTTAAGTTATTATTTTTTTTCCCTTCAATGGAGCCAAACTTTATCCTAACTGATAGGCCATTTTGGAAATGAGAACACTGAGGTTCTGAGTTTAAGTAGCTGGCTTGATGTTACAAACTTATTAAGAGGCAAAGAGAGACTTTTAATTCACACATTCTTACTCCAGAGCCCATATTACCCCTTACAGTATACTGCCTCTTGCTATACAACTGTAGGAAATGGGTTTGACATAGGGAAGTAACTTGACTGTGTTTTCTCTTGACTAGTACTGGCTGCCATGGGAAGGGGGCATTCTTTTCACAAGGTAACCCTTTTCAGCTGAGGTAATTCTGAAGTGGGCTGATAGCTGAGGGCTATCTGTTGACAGCACTCCCAGCAGCTGGGGAAAAAAGTCCTTCATTCCTGAAATGGGATCTGAGTGGCACATCATAGCATCTATCTCCATGCATGACATCATACCACTTCCTGTGACTGTGACTTTTCCCCCTAGCCATCCAAAACCTGGTTGATCTGGGGGTATAAAGGTCTGGACCCCTCCAACGCAGGACAGCTCTGAAGGGACATCCCAGCTCCAGTGCTCTTCAGGGAGTTGGCTGAGGTTTTCACTGAGACTTTATAGCAGCCCAGCTTCTCCCTCTGCCCATCCTGTTTTCCTCTCTTCCCTTCCCTTCTCTTCTATGGGTGGTGATCCTAGGTACACTCCCTTAGAAAACCTCCCTGGGCTTCCCTGGTGGCGCAGTGGTTGAGAGTCCGCCTGCCGATGCAGGGTACACCGGTTTGTGCCCCGGTCCAGGAAGATCCCACATGCCGCGGAGTGGCTGGGCCCGTGAGCCATGGTCGCTGAGCCTGCGCGTCCGGAGCCTGTGCTCCGCAACGGTAGAGGCCACAACAGTGAGAGGCCCGTGTACCGCAAAAAAAAAAAACCCGAAAAACAAAAAAACCTTCCTAACTTCCATCTCAGAATTTGTTTCCTGGGGAACCCAACCTGTGACACCATGTCTTTATTCAGTCACTGTTCTTAATTGGAAGGGAGGTAATACATGTCAAGAAAACTGTGGGAATTCCCTGGTGGTCCATTGGTTAGGACTCAGTGCTTTCACTGCCGGGGCCCCGGGTTCAATCCCTGGTTGGGGAACTAAGATCCCACAAGCCACGACATTATTTGTTTAGTTCTACCCAACTCTTTCTGTTTCTTGGTATCAGACTGCCCACTAGCAATAGAGGAGTGCCCTATGTTGGGCCAATCATAATCCCCCAGCTCCCTGGGCACAGTGGTAAGTACAACTGGCGTGCACACGATCAGGCTTGGACAACCAGAACCTTTCCTTGGTCATTTTTGTACTGACAGCTAGAAAACTGAACTCCTTTGCTTCTCAGATCTTGGAACTGGCAGGATGTGTCCCTTTGGATGCTGGGGCCACATTTCCTGTCTACAAGGAAAAGGGCCATCTGAAGTAGGAGAGAATAAAGCCAAGAAAAGGGTGGAAACAGAAAGACCCCAGTTCCTGGTGTTCTTCCAATAGTACTGTAAATTACCCTAGTATCTATCTATCTGTGCACCCACCCACCCACCCACCCACAAACACACACACACACACACACACACACATATATAATTTTACTTATTTATTGCTTAAACCAGTTTAGGTTATTTTTATTTACAATGGAAAGAACTTGCCTACACATCTGTGTATTTTCTATTTCTACAAGCTGCTACCTTCTCTAACCTAGTCCTACTCAATGTCCTAAATATTGAAGAATAAGCTATAAAATAACTACTCCTCTGCTCAAATCCAGGAAGTCAAATTTTTTATGAGTCAACATATATTGAAGACAATATATGGCAAACAGTGTTTTGAGCTCAAGAAAATGAGCTCCATATAAAAGCAAAATTCCTATGATTTAACCTCACTTGCCACTGGGTAATAGATTCTTACGCTTCAATTTAATCGTTTTTTTTTTTAGAAAGGGTTTTTTTTTTTTTTTTTTTGCTGTGTTGGGTCTTCATTGACACGCACTGACCTTCTCTAGTTGCGTTGAGCGGGAGCTCCTCTTTGTTGTGGTGCGCAAGCTTCTCATTGCAGTGGCTTCTCTTGCTGCAGAGCACAGGCTCTAGGCGCGGGGGCTTCAATAGTTGTGGCACGCAGGCTCAGTAGTTGTGGCTCACAGGCTCTACAGCACAGGCTCAGTAGTTGTGGTGCACAGGCTTAGGTGCTTCACGGCATGTGGGATCTTCCATGGACAGGGGCTCGAACCCATGTCCCCTACATTGTTAGGTGGATTCTTAACCACTGTGCCACCAGGGACGTCCTCTATTAAATCTTAAAACATTATTTATCTGTGATTATACTGCCTTTCCAATTATATGAATATATTTATATCCATACTTGATATCATAAAAGATATCCCCCCAAATAGGAACTTTTATAACTAATTTTTAGAAATACAGAAAACCTGTAAAAATACTACAGAGTTCCAGAGTTCCATTCGATAGGGTTATGAGTTTTGGGGAGGAAAACCACAGAGTGCTACTTCCATCACATCCTATCAAAGGTACATGCTAACAACATGACTTACCACTGTTGTTGTTAACCTCGATCATCTGATTTAAGGAATTGACTTTTACCTCAATTAGTTTAAAGCCTAATCCAGAACCATCTATAGGAGAGCACTTATACACTGTCTTCATGATATCTTGATTGGGTTTGTTAGTAGAGGGAAGAACTCAAAGAGGTAACCATCAAAACAGATAAAAAATGTTTTCTCCCTGGGGGAGGAGTGGAAAGAGGATTGTTTTTCAAGCTTCAGCCCTGCCACTTATTAGATGTATGACTTTGGGCAAGTTACTTCCACATCTGTAAAATGGAATAATGGTACCAAATAGTTCTTTTAAGCATCTGATGAAAAAAATGTATGTGAATGTGTTTTGTACAATAATATTATACTTCTACATGCTAGAATCCCACATAAAAATGAAAACACTTTTGGAAAGATTATCTGAAACATCTTAAGCAGTTTAACGTCACTTTATAGTTTCAACTGCTGGCTAAGCAAAGCAAAGTCAATATGAAATTGATAGACGAGGATTTCCCATTTTTGCCTTGCTCCCTTTTGCCAAGGTCTGCTTGTCCTTTGAGACTGGAGGGGATTTCTTAGATCTTATGAAGCCAGAGCAAAGGGCTCAAGTTTGATGTGGACTAAATATTAATAATTTTGGTGTTTTTTTTTACTGTATTTGTGAGAGAGAAATCATCACTCTTTCAGGGTGCAATAATTCTTCCAGGCTACTCTAGGACTATTAGGCAAGAAACTTTATTTTTGAAATGGACAGGAAACATAGAATAATTATTCAAAGATAACAAGTCTTCTTACTTCAAAATCATACCACTCTGATTTGAATGAAAATACCAAAGTTCTTGCGTTTGGTTGGTTTATGTTCATTCTTGAACCTGAGGTCTGAAAAATAAAGCAACTCCATCTTCTCCTTAAACAGGAAAGAGCCAAATAACTTTTAAAACTTCTATGCGAAAGATGTTAAAAAAAAACTTTAATGCGAGGACAAATATGCAGAAAACACAAAAGAGGTGAGGGCTTTTTCTGCCTCACTGTAATTAATGCCGAACATATAGCAACAGTTAGCCTGGTATAATGCAAAGAGCAATGATGTTAGAGACCAATGACTCGAATTCAAGCCTAATTCTGTCTCAAACAAGATATGGGACTTTGAGAAAGTTTTTGGTACATCTTTGTGTCTTGGATTCCTCATCTGTAAAACTGTGTTGCTGAGAGGATAAGATGAGACTAAGTATGCAAAAACAATTTGTAAGAGAGCTACTATATCTAACCCAGACCGTGCTTGCTGTCAGTAACAGCATAAGTTATCATTCATTGTGGGCAGCTTCTGGACTTTCTACTTGGAAGCCCAGTTCGAGGCAAAAGCAGCAGTGAGTTTAGGAACAGGGGCTCATACATTCTGAAGTTCTTTCCATTAGTGAAAGCAGTAACCTTGGAGACCAGGCTGGTACCACCTCTTTCAGTCATAAAACTTAGTTTCTCTTGCTTTCCCCCGTAATGTTTGGGGCACCACAATTTCATGGTATTTTTCTATCTGGTTATTGTTTTCTCTCCACATCGTTAGCACAAGCAAGAAAACCTACTGAAGCAAATACAAAATCTAGTCGCCCATTCTGCCCGCAGCTCACCTAAGTTTTCCTTACATAGCGGTCGCAACCTCAGATGTCCTCAAAAACAAAAACACTCACGAGGGCCCTGGCATGGTAGGCACTCCCTAGACCGTGGGTCAAGGGGATTGAGCAGGTAAAAGCCGAAGGGGCTCCAGTTCAGGTATACAAGTACTAACCCAGACCGCCAAAATCATCACAACACTCTTCCAGACAGAGATAACCCTCGCGAGATAAGACTGAGAAGAGCGAGAAAAGCCCACTTTCTCGCGAGAAGAGGGGGCGTTGGCGGAAACTAGGAAATGGCCCCCTTGGCGACCCAGACCCAGCCAATGGGCGGGGCCAGGGTTAAATCCACCCCCTTCCGGCTCTTTTCCCCGCCCCCTAACCCTGAAGTGTTGGACCTGGGTTTCGGGCAGCTGGGTTCTCCTGGTTCCGCCCAGCTGGTGCGGGGTCTAGTTCAGCGCCTGCGGAACGCGCTGTGGCAGGATTTGAAGGGGGGGGCGGGGAGGGGCCTGCGGCTTGCGGCCCCGCCCCCTTCTCCGGCTCGCGGGCGGGCAAATCGGCCCGCCTCCGGCTTCAGCCGGCCCTGGGGCCGTGTCCCCCAGGCAACTCAGCCACCTCGGCCTGAGCGTCTTCCTGCAGGCGTCGGCGCCGAGGCACCGGGGTACAGCCTGGTTCGGCCCCATGGTGGGTTTCGGGGCGAACAGGCGGGCCGGCCGCCTGCCCTCCTTCGTGTTGGTGGTCCTGTTGGTGGTGATCGCGGTCCTCGCCTTCAACTACTGGAGAATCTCCTCCCGCCACGTCCTGCTTCAGGAGGAGGTGGCCGAGCTGCAGGGCCAGGTCCAGCGCACCGAGGTGGCTCGCGGGCGCCTGGAGAAGCGCAATTCGGACCTGCTGCTCTTGGTGGACTCGCACAAGAAACAGATTGACCAGAAAGAGGCCGATTACGGCCGGCTCAGCAGCCGGCTGCAGGCCAGGGAGGGCCTTGGGAAAAGATGCGAGGATGACAAGGTAAGGACGAGCCCTCTCCCCTCAACCCCCAGTTTTTTCCAGCTCCGCGGTGGGGGTGTTCGCCCAGCCGTGGCTGCCTTATGCCTTCCAGAATTGAAGCCTCGGAGGCTCCCCTTACCGCTAACAACCCTATTTCTGTCGGACTTTAACCGGTTTAATCACTGCCACATTTTCCAGTCCCTGCCAGATGAAACTGGCTGTAAGTTTTGGTTCTCAAGAGTGGCCTGTGCGTGGATGCCGCCTCTTCTCCAAGCTCAGCTGCTGAGCTGGCAGTAGTAATCATCTGGCCTATGTGGTCGGCCGCCTTACGTTTACAGATACACAAATCTGGAGGCTGCCGGATTTGGTGTGTTACCTTATCCTTTATTCCGTGCACACTGATTATTATTAACTAATTTATTTAAAGGATGGGGCCTCCTCTACTTATGATGGTCACCATATATTTTTTAAAGCAGTCTGAGTTTTCTTACATCTCTATGGGGCTATGTATTAAGCAAAGAGTCGGATATTACTGCCTTTTTTGTGATGGAAATGTTACGATAGATGGGCTCTGGAGCCATATGTGAGCCACTTGTGACTTGGACATAGATAATCCAAAATTATGTACTCAGTTTGAATGGTTAGTGAAATTAGCCGAAAAGGTAGAACCTAGAAATAAGTTCTAAGCAACAGAATCTCATGTCATTGTCCTCATTGATCTTGAAAGGAAATAAAAATGAAATTTTGTATGCCTGACTATTAGGGTTGGTGTTCGAAAGCCATACTAAGTTTAAATTTTAAAAGTTTAAAGCTAGACTGTAATTAGACCCGCCGCTGAATAGTCTTTGTTCTCACCAGCATATTGGGAACTATGTTGTTATGACCTATGCAACTTCTGTTGATTTACCACAGTAAATTTCTGGGTGGGATAAGTAGATGCCTTTCTTTCTGGACCCTCTTTTGGTAGTCTTCACACTTTTTTGTGTGTGTTCCTATTATAAGTTTCTATTTTGTATATTAAAATCATTTGTAGTAAGTCATTATAAATTAAAATCTCCTGAGCTTCCAACTTCCTTATTGTCACCAACCTCTACCTTGTTTCTTATTTCATGAAGATTGAAGCCCTCAGGTAAGTGCTTTTCTATGACCTACACCTTCACCATAACAGAGACAGCTTCTGAGAGGAGCAAGAGCTCAGCAAACTTACAAACATAATACATACTGAACTCTATAGACTGAAAAATTCTGTTGGGTGGAATAGGCAGAAATCCATGAAATTTTGTAGTATTAAAACAAGGTCTTCAGTCTTGGAATGGTTAGGCATACTATTCAAATTCTCTCCAATCTGGAAAGAAAGATAAGTCTTTTTTAGTAATTTATACTCAGGATTCCATTTCTTCCATCTACTGGACTGTAATTATCAGTTTCTTTCAGTAGGTTTTCACTTTTACCTTAAACCATATGTAGGTGTTCGCTGTTCTAAAATTTTTTTATTCTTCCATATACTCCCTTCTCCCAATCAACCAATGTCTTTTTTTTTTTTTTTTTTTGTGGTACTTGGGCCTCTCACTGTTGTGGCCTCTCCCGCTGCAGAGCACAGGCTCCGGACGCGCAGGCTCAGTGGCCATGGCTCACGGGCCCCGGGCCCAGCCGCTCCGCGGCATATGGGATCCTCCCGGACCGGGGCATGAACCCGTGTCCCCTGCATCGGCAGGCGGACTCTCAACCACTGCGCCACCAGGGAAGCCCCAACCAATGTCTTTTTAAATTTTCACTTTTAAACTCCGGTTATGGGTGGTCTATAAATGTTTCATCTATTTCTTTTTTCATCCCCATCCTAATTTTTTAAATTCTGTATACCATCCTTCTTTCCTCCTCTTCTCTGAAGCTATTCTCTTGAAGGTCACAGGTGTCAGTCTTCCTGGTCAAATCCAAAAAAACATTTTTATTCTCATTCTGTTTAATTTCTCAGTAATTGATTGTCTCTAGCTTTTCGGAAACTATCTCCTTTCTTGCTTCTGTATCATTGAACTCTCCGGCTTTGCTTCCTGCCTTCTTCACTATATTCTTTGATGGATTTTTTTTCCCCCCTCCAACAGTGTAATAGTAATGGACTTTATTCTTGGGCCTTTGCTTTCCCCTTACAGCAGTATTTCTCAAGGTGGTGTTAAACAGAATGCTGTCCTAGAAATTGTTTGTAGATGGTCAGGAGAAAAGCCTTCTTTTTGGAGGGAAATGTTAAATAATATAAGCAGTATATCCTCCTCTTGGAATTCATAATGCCTGCTAGCATATAAAGGCTCTGAGAAATGTATTAGTAAAGAAACCTATTTAATTTTGTTTAACTTAGTCTCTGTCAGTTAATTTGATCACCGACTACTGTTTTCATGGCCTACTTGTTACCATGGTACAGAAGAATGTAGCAAAGCACACTAGTTTGGGAAATGTTGCCCCAGGTATCTTAACTATTGTTTGGCTAATATTCTATGCAGCTGGCTCACAAATCTGTACCTCTTCTTTGCATGTCAGTTTTATATTTTGAACTAGCTATAGCATCTTCGTTGGAGAGCTTGTGAGTGTATGTTCCTGGGGTTAATGAGGAGGCTTTGAGTTGCTAATAGAAAGGGTTGTCTTGGTCTAGATGAACTGTAGATGAAATTTGTCTTTCAGAGGTGTTTCCTTTATTCCTGCTACTCCCTCAATAGCTGAGAGGAGGGATTTATTTTCTATAAATGGTCTAAAATCCCTTTGGGTGGTGGTAGTGTTGAAGTAAATTTGACAATTAAAAGTGTCTTCCATTTTGAAATAGACTTGTTTTAATGTTTAATCATTAATGTAGTCTCTTTAAAGTAAAGGCTCTCTCTGCCTTTCAGGGTTTTTACCTATAGTACACACTGGTGCTGGCCCCCTCAATAATCATTTATACCCCCTTTGTTTGGTATATATCCTTCTCTGTGACTCAGGGGTAAGTCCTGATTGGTTTAAACTGATTATGGTAATTTCATTATTCCCAGTGATTAGTTTAGGAAGGGGCTGGCTAGTGAGTCATGAAGGGAAGTTTCCTTGCTCCTTAAAAGAGTCATACTTGCACCTCTGTGGTTATCTTACCCCAAATCAAAAATCTCCAGTCTAATCATAAGAAAACATCAGACAAACTCATATTCAGGGACATTCTACAAAGTACCTGAGCAGTACTCTTCAAAATGAAGAGATGGTCTCTTCTGCCAGATAGTGTTGCTTCTGCATGTGATACCTGAAATTGAGACAACCGGAGTGCCACGAGAGTTAGCTAAGGAATGGCTGAGGCACTGAAGATGGCAGAGTGGAGTGTTACAATAGAATATTGGCACTCGTTATATAAGATAAAAAAATTTCCATATTGTTTAAGCCAGTCAAGTTGAGAGTTCCTTAGCTAAGTAAGGTATCCTGACTGTTAATATTCTCATTGTCACCGTAGTGTCTGAGGTATAGGTTAAATCTTATGTGTCCCCAGGGCAATGTGGGCAGTGACCTCAAATCTGCACGTGGTTTTGGGGTTCCTCAAGGGTCTTTATCTTAAGTATCAACAGTGGTGTTTGGACGCCTGACTAGGTATTTGCTTCACAGTTTTTTGGAGACCAGGATCTTACGGCGGCATCACCTCCCTATATACCCTTCCCGCCTCCACTCCATAGATGTTCCACACCAAAAATCCCTTTGCCCTGATGAGCTAGCTGCCTTAGGTATGATGTGTTTTGAGGGGGTGTTGGCAAGGCAGTCCTTGCTCTGGCTACCATTTCTTTTTTAACTGTTATTTTAGAACATTTTAGATCTATGGAATTATTGCAAAGATAGTACAAACAGTTTCCTCATACCCCACACCTAATTTCCCCTGTTATTAATATCTTACATTAATATGGTGCATTTGTCATAATTAATGAATCGCTATTGATACATTATTAATAACAAGTCCATACTTAATTTGATTTTCTCAGTTTTTCTCTAATGCCCTTTTTCTGTTCCAGGATCCCATCCAGGGTTCCACAGTACATTTAGTTGTCATGTCTCTTTAGTCTTCTTTTAGTTGTGACAGTTTTTTCAGACTTTGTTTTTTATTTATTTATTTGGTTGCACCGGGTCCTAGTTGTGGCAGGCGGGCTCCTTAGTTGCGGCTCACGGGCTCCTTAGTTGCAGCATGCGAACTCTTAGTTCTGGCAGGCATGTGGGATCTAGTTCCCTGACCAGGGATCGAACCTGGACCCCCTGCATTGGGAGCGCAGAGTCCTATCCACTGTACCACCAGGGAAGTCCCCAGACTTTGTTTTTTATGATATTGAAAGTTTTGAGGATCACTGGTCAGGTGTTTTGTAGAATGTCCCTCAGTTGGGATTTGTTTGATGCTTTTCTCAGGATTAGACTCAGGTAATGGTTTTGGGGAGGAAGACCACAGAGATAAAGTGCCATACTCATCGTATCAAGGGAACATCTCTCAAAATGACTTATCACTAGATGTTAACCTTGATCACCTGGCTTGAGGTAGTGTTTGTCAGGTTTCTCCACTGTAAAGTTACTCTCTTTTTCTCCTTTTCCATGCTGTGCTCTTTGGAAGGAAGTTACTATGTACACTTAATGAATTGGGAGTTATGTTCTATCTCCTTAAGGGCAGAGTATCTATATAAATTACTTGGAATTCTTCTGCATATAAATTACTTGGACCTTTATCTCTTCTCCCTTATTTATTTATTCAGTCATTTATTTATATCAGTATGGATCATGGATATTTATTTTATACTTTAGGTTATAATCCAGTGCTACTTTATTTTGTTGCTCAAATCATTCCAACTTTGGCCATTGGGAGCTCTTTCATTTGCCTCCTGTATCCCTCTGACATAATACCCCATCACTGTGACAAACCCCTACTTTCTGGCACTACAAGATGCTTCTGGCTTATCTTATATACTTCCTGCCCCAGTCCTAGACTCCTTCTCCATGGAGCCCTAGTTACTTTTATTGGAAAATGGTATTAGAGACCAAAGTCTAGGTGCTAGGTGTACTCATTGCAACTGTCAGGCTATCTTTGGGAATCTAGGAATCCCTGCTCCACAGGAATCGGAAAGGTGACATTGGACATCTTCTAATTTATTATTCTATCCTGCCATTTTCAGTCTGTTATCTGGGCTGTTAGAACACAGAAATTCTTTAAGGGAGCTTGAAATTGTCCATGGAAGTGAGAAATAAGCTCCACTTCTTTGGGATTCCCCCCACATTTACCTTATTTTTTTGCCTTCCTCCCTAAGGAGTTTCAGCCTAGAGGGGTGTATTAGTTGGTTACGGCTGCCGTACAATATACTACAGACTGGTTGGCTAAAAACAACAGAAATTTATGTTCTGATGTAACATAAACTCTGATGGAGTCTAGAAGTCCAAGGTTGAAGTACCAGCAGGTTGGTTTCTTCTAGAGCCTCTCTCCTTGGCTTGCAGATGGCCACCTTCTTGCTGCTTTTTCATCTCATGGTTGTCCTTCTGTGCTCCTGCATCCCTGGGGTCTCTTCCTCTTCTTACAAGGACACCAGTCGTATTGGATTACAGTCCCACCCTAATGGCCTCATTTTAACTTAATTACCTCTTTAAAGACCTTATTTCCAAATAGGTTTCATTCTGAGGTACTGGGCGTTGAGACTTCAGTATATGGGTTTTGGAGGAATACAGTTCAGCCCATAACAAGGGGGAATCAGTGACACACACACTGACTGAGAAAGACCCTTTCTTCTATTTTCTAGGTGTTGGTTATTTCTCTTTTCCTAACTTGAATTCTTCCTGCCTGTATCTTGTACCAAAGTTATGTGATCCAGGTGGGCCAAGTCAAGCTCTTGATAAATAAAAGAAGCTGTTAGAATGTAGAAAAAGACCTTCCCAAAACTGTTGTTTTATTACAGATGAAAAAAAAAGTCAGTTTTTAGGTTTGAAGCTGAACAGTAAATGACCTCTTTTTCCCTTTAACAACCATAATCCTCCTTGATGGCAGTAATATATTGTACCTTTGCTTGAATAGGGGAAAGGTCATGTGCCAGAAAGGAGGGTGGGTAGCATATTACTTTTTTTTTTCCAAAAAAATCCTCGTTGCGTTTGTGTGTGTACACAACACTCATACACATACCAAATAAGTATATGTAAAAACCCTAGCACAGAGTAGATGTCCATTACCATGGTCTCAAATCCTGGCCTGCCATTTGCTATGTGTAGAACCCCGGGCAAATCACTTAACTTCTCTGTGCCTTGGTTCCGCATCTGTAAAATAAGGACAGTAATAGTTAGCTCTCTCACTCTTGTGAAGTTTAAGTGAATAAATTCTTTTAAATGTTTAGAACAATGCCTACCACATAGTAAAAAAAAGAGAAATGTTTAATAAGTGTTATGTTAGCTATTACTATTCCACAACCTCTTCCTTATTTCTGTCCTGACTTCTTTCCAGGATGGAATTCTGTCCGTGTTCCTGCTTAAGATCCGTCCCAGCTCTAGCCAACCTGCCTCACCCTTTGCTCCTGGTTGTCTGACTCCACCCCTGCCACCTTTCCTGGGCCACTTCTAATTAGGCTTAGTTAACTCCTCTCATACTTGTCTCAGCTGACTCCCTGAAGCCTGCCTATCTCTCTGTAATTTGAAGATCAGCCTTGTACAGTTGTTTAATATGCTGCACATGAAAACTCCTACCTTTGCCTCTGCCTCCCCCATCATAATCTGGCCAAATTCTAGCTGTTGTTTAATTGCTACCTCAAATTATTCATAAGCCATACAAAACTCATACCTCCTCTCCAAACTATATATCCCTTTCCTACCTTCTTGGTCTTTATAAAGCTCATGCAACTATTATTAAGGTGGAGGTTAGAAATTTTGGTGTCATCTTTGATTCCTTCAGCATCTCATATTCAGTGAAGGTGCAGAGGAGTTACTTGATCAAATTGAGTTTATAAAAACATCACTCTGGTTGCAGAATAGAGAATTGATTGGAAAGGAAGCAGGAGCTTCCTAACTAGCCTCCTTGCCCTGGACTCTATTTCTTTCAGTTAGTTCTCCCCCTTAATCAAACCTGATCTTCCTCAAACCTTAGTTTCAGAGTAGTTGTATCACTCACTGTGTCAAATCAGAATTCTGCTGTCTAACCTTTAAGGTCTTCCATGGAGTGCCTCCATCTACCTTCGTCTCCCACTGTCTCCTGACCCAAACTGTGTTCCAGACATGTTGCTTTGCTTACCTTTGTCTCCCCACCTGCCTTTCTGTGTCATGTTAATTTCTGTTTCTGTACCTTTGTTCCTGTTAATGACTCTTACCTCTTGCCTCTTTTCTGTTTCTCTGTTATACTAATCTTTTGGTACTTCGACCATGAAGCCCTCTGGGACTTCTGACCTGGAGTATGCTTTTTTTTTTTTTTCTTTGTACACAAGTAACATTTATTGTTTGAGCCACACTAATTTATTTTGTTTTTCATTTTTCACTAATAGTTTCTTAGGTGTTGACTTTGTCTTCTCAACAAAATCTTAAGTTGCTTGAGGAAGGACCATATTTTAAAAATTTTCCAATAATCTCTTGATAGTCCTTAGTGCTGATACAAAGTGTTATGGGTTACTGGATTAGAGTGGACCGTAATCCAATTTCTTGTGTCCTTATAAGAAGAGGAAATTTGGATACATAAAGAAATACAGGGGAAAAAAAAAAGAAATACAGGGAAGAAGGCCATGTGGAGATGGAGGCCTTGATTGGAGTGATGCATTTATAAGGTAAGGAATGCCAAGGATTGTCAGCAACTACTAGAAGCTAAGAAAGAGGCAAGGAAGGATCCTCCTTTAGGGCCTTCAAATAGAAAGCATGGCCCTACAGACAACTTAATTTTGGACTTTTAGCCTCCAGAATTGTGAGAGAAAATTTTTGGTTGTTTTAGTCACTGGGTTTGTGGTACGTTGTTATAATGGCTCTAGAACAGCGGTCCCCAACCTTTTTGGCACTAGGGACTGCATTCGTGGAAGACAGTTTTTCCACAGACGGGAGGGGGGCGGGGTATGGTTCAGGCGGTAATGTGAGCGATGCAGAGCAGGAGATGAAGCTTTGCTTGCTCGCCGGCCGCTCACCTGCTGTGTGGCCTGGTTCCTAACAGGCCGTGGACCAGTAATGGTCTGTGCCGCGGGGGTTGGGGACCCCTGCTGTAGAAAACTAATATAAGATTCAATAAAAGCTCTGGCGGACTTTTAAAAGTTATTTTATTTTTTTGTAGAAACTGACAAGCTGTTTCTAAAATGTATATGGAAGTGCAAATAACCTAGAATAGCCAAAACAATTTTAAAAAGAACGAAGTAGGAGGACTTATACTCCCTGATTTCACAACTTATTATAAACATATAGTAATCAAGACAGTGTGGAATTATTGAAAAAAATAGGCATATAAATCACTGGAACGGAATAGAGTGCAAAAATAGACACACAGATATATGGTCAATTGATTTTTGGCAAAAGTGCCAAGACAATTTAATGGGGAAACATTTCAACGAAAGATGTTAAAGCAACTGGATATCTTTACGGTCGTGGGGTGGGTGGTGGTGTTGTATACTGTTGTGCTGCTTCACAACATATGCAAAATTAACTTGAAATGAATCATGGACCTAAATGTAAAAGTTGAAACTATAAATCTTCTAGAAGACAACACAGGAGAATATTTGTGACTTTGGATAGGCATGGATTTTGAGGGCACAAAAAGCATGAACCATACAGAAAAAAACAGATAAATGTGACTATCAAAATTAAGAACTTTACTCCTCAAAAGGCACTATTTAAAAAAAGAAAGAAAGAAAAAGCAAGTCATGGGTTGGAAGAAATATTCACGATACATTTATCTGATAGAAGAATTATATCAAGGCAGTCTCCTGTAGCAGGACCCAGCCCACCCATCAACAGGGCAGCACCAGCCCTAATACCCACTTGGCCCCAGCCCTGCCCACCAGCAGGCCAACACCAGCTCCTAGACCACCAAGGCCCTACAACCAGAGACCCGGGAACTCCACTCAGCCCACTAGCAAGTCAGCACTAGCCCCCGGCACCCCCTGGGCCACAAACCCAGCCACCAGCAGGCTGATACCACCTTGGACCCCTTAGCCAGCTACCCTAGGATCCAGCCCCACTCATCAGTGGGCCAACACCAGCTTTGGGACACCCTGGACCCTGCAGCCAGCTGTGTCAGGAATTGGCCCCACCCACCAGTGGGCCAACACTAGTCCTAGGACCCCAGGGCCCTCAGCTAGTAGCCTGTGACCCAGCATCACCAACCAGTGGCCAGCAGCCTCCACACAAGGCACAGCCTGGTAGCCAACAGGGCTGGGGTCCAGCTACACCTACCAGACTGCCTGCAGTAGACAGACCACCACAACAGAAGGGCCCGTGTAGCCCACATAGGGGGCACCCCTAGAGCATATAGCTCTGGTGACCAGAGGGGAGTGTACTGCTGGGACGCATAGGACATCTACAAAAGTCCACTTTTCCGAGGTTGGGAAATGAAACCAACCTAACAGATACTTAGAAATAAAAACAGTAAATTAGGCAAAATGAGGCAACAGAGGAATATCTTCCAAATGAAGGAACAAGATAAGTGAAGTGGACATAGGCAATCTACCCAACAGAGAATTCAAGGTAATGATTGTTAAGATGTTCAGGGAACTTGGGAGAAGATTGGATGAGCAGATGTTTGAAGTTTTTAACAAGACTTAGAAAATATAAAGAACCAAACAAAGATGAAGAATACAATAACTGAAATGAAAAATACACTGGAAGGAATCAACAAGAGATTAGATGATACAGAGGTATGGCTCAGTGAGCTGGAAGACAGAGTAGTGGAAATTACTGAAGCTGAACAGAAAAAAGAAAAAAAAAAGAAATGAGGACAGTTTAAGAGACCTCTGAGACAACATCAAGCATACTAACATTCACGTTGTGTGGGTCCCAGAAGGAGAAGAGAGAGAGAAAGGGACAGAAAACATAATTGAAGACATTATAGCTGAAAACTTCCCTAACCTGAGAAAGGAAACAGACATCCAGGTCCAGTAAGCACAGAGAGTCCCAAACAGGATCAACCCAATGAGGACTACACCAAGACACATTGTAATTAAAGTGGCAAAAATTAAAGATAAAGAATGTTAAAAGCAGCAAGGGACACACCAGTCAGAATGGCCATCATCAAAAAATCTACAAACAATAAATGCTGGAGAGGGTGTGGAGAAAAGGGGACCCTCTTGCGCTGTTGGTGGGAATGTAATCTGATAACAGCCACTATGGAGATCAGTATGGAGGTTCCTTAAAAAACTAAAAATAGGGCTTCCCTGGTGGTGCAGTGGTTGAGAGTCCGCCTGCCGATGCAGGGGGCACAGGTTCATGCCCCGGTCTGGGAAGATCCAACATGCCGCAGAGCGGCTGGGCCCGTGAGCCATGGCCGCTGAGCCTGCGCATCTGGAGCCTGTGCTCCACAATGGGAGAGGCCACAACAGTGAGAGGCCTGCGTACCGCAAAAAAAAAAAACCCAAAAAACTAAAACTAAAATTACCATATGACCCAGCAATCCCACTACTGGGCATATACCCAGAGAAAACCATAATTCAAAAAGACACATGCACCCCAATGTTCATTGCAGCACTATTTACAATAGCCAGGTCCTGGAAGCAACCTCAATGCCCATCGACAGACGAATGGATAAAGAAGATGTGGTACATATATACAATGGAATATTACTCAGCCATAAAAAGAACGAAATTGGGTCATTTGTAGAGATGTGGATGCATCTAGAGACTGTCATACAGAGTGAAGTAAGTCAGAAACAGAAAAACAAATATCGTATATTAACACATATATGTGGAACCTAGAAAATGGTACAGCTGAACCGGTTTGCAGGGCAGAAATTGAGACACAGATGTAGAGAAAAAATGTATGGACACCAAGGGGGGAAAGCGGCAGGGGTGTGGGAGTGATGAATTGGGAGATTGAGATTGACATTAAAATGGGTGACTAATAAGAACCTGCTGTATAAAAAAATAAATTAAATTAAAAAAAAATAATGCTTATGCAGTGAAACCTCAATTAAAAACCCTGAACAGTGAAGTTCGGGGAGGTTCCTCATTGATGAATATATTGATGTACTGGAGGGCACCCTGACTCCACAGGGATGGATGCTCTTGCACCCTCTTCTCCCCCATGCTGTTGCCCTACGTACCTCTTCACCTGGCTATTCATTTGGATCCTCTATAATAAAAGGGCAATCACAAGTTTACTGCTTTTCTTGAGTTCTGTGAGGTATTCTAAAATATTTCCGAACCTGAGGAGATCATGCAAATCCCCCAATTTGTAGACAGCCAGGCAGAAGTGTGGGTTTCTTGGAGATACCTGAAAATTGTGGCTGGGGTCTGATATGGGAAGGGGTAATCCTGTGGGACTGTGTCCTTAACTTGTGGGGACTGTGTTAACTCTGGGTAGTTGGGTAGTTAGTGTCAGAACTGAATCAACCCAGTCAGCGTCAGAGAATTGGTGTTGAAATGTAATCACATATTCCAGCCTTCCCCACCCACCCATGTCACCAAGGATACAGTACACCTCACAACTGGCCTGAGTTCAGTTCTGTCCAACAAAGCTTTCCTGAACACCCAGACATACCAGGAGCTGGGAGGCATGCTGAAAATTAAAAGGTTAATCAGCCACAGTTCCTGCCCTTAAGGAGCTCATGGCCTAGCGTGAGAGAAGACAACATGTAATTTCAATATAAGTAAAGTCATAGGGTATGGGTAGAAGGGTGCAATGTATGGGGCTATAGAGATACATCTCTAAAAAACACAGCTATCAATTTAAAAATGGGCCAAGGAGCTTAACAGACATCTTACTAAAAACGATACACAGATGACAAATAAGCATATGAAAAGATGCTCCATATCACATGTCATCAGGAAACGCAAATTAAAACAACAATGAGATACCACTACATACCTATTAGAATGGCCCAAATCTGGAACACTGATAACACCAAATGCTGTTGAGGGCATGGAGCAACAGGAACTCTCATTCATTACTGCTGGAAATCCAAAATGGTACAGATACTTTGGAAGACAGTTTTGGGGTTTCTTACATTTGTACCATTGTACCATCCCAGCAGTCGTGTTCCTTGGTATTTACCAGGAGGAGTTGAAAACTTATGCCCAGACAAAAACCTGCACACATACATTTATATCATTTCATTCATAATTGCCACAACTTGGAAGCAAACAAGATGCCCTTAAGTAGGTAAATGGATAAATAAATGGTGGTACATTTAGACAATGGAAGAATATTAATCAGTTAAAAAGAAATGAAACTTAAATGCACATTACTAAGTGAAAAGCCAATCTGTAAAGGATGCATACTATATGATTCCAACCATATGATATTCTAAAAAAGGCAAGACTACAGAGAGAATAAAAAGATCAGTGGTTCAATATTCATTGCAGCAGTATTTACAATATCCAGGGCATGGAAGCAACCTAAGTGTCCATCGACAGATGAATGGATAAAGAAGATGTGGCACATATATACAATGGAATATTGCTCAGCCATAAAAAACCAAAATTGAGTTATTTGTAGTGAGGTGGACAGACCTAGAGTCTGTCATACAGAGTGAAATAAGTCAGAAAGAGAAAAACAAATACTGTATGCTAATGCACATATATGGAATCTAAAAAAAAGGGTTCTGATGAACCTAGGGGCAGGGCAGGAATAAAGACGCAGATGTAGAGAATGGACTTGAGGACACGGGGTTGGGGGAAGGATAAGATCGGATGAAATGAGAGAGTAGCAGTGACATATATACACTACCAAATGTAAAATAGATAGCTAGTGGGAAGTAGCTGCATAGCACAGGGAGATCAGCTCGGTGCTTTGTGACCACCTAAAGGGGTAGGATAGGGAGGGTGGGAGGGAGATGCAAGAGGGAGGAGATATGAGGATATATGTATATGTATAGCTGATTCACTTTGTTGTAAAGCAGAAACTAACACACCATTGTAAAGCAATTATACTCCAATAAAGATGCTAAAAAAACCCAAGAAAAGGTCATGAAGAACCTAGGGGCAGGACAGGAATAAAGACGCAGACCTACTAGAGGATGGACTTGAGGACACAGGAGGGGGAAGGGTAAACTGGGACAAAGTGAGAGAGAGGCATGGACATATATACACTACCAAATGTAAAATAGTTAGCTAGTGGGAAGCAGCCACATGGCACAGGGAGATCAGCTCGGTGCTTTGTGACCACCTAGAGGGGTGGGATAGGGAGGGTGGGAGGGATGGAGATGCAAGAGGGAAGAGATATGGGGATATATGTATATGTATAGCTGATTCACTTTGTTGTAAAGCAGAAACTAACACACCATTGTAAAGCAATTATACTCCAATAAAGATGCTAAAAAAACCCAAGAAAAGGTCATGAAGAACCTAGGGGCAGGACAGGAATAAAGACGCAGACCTACTAGAGGATGGACTTGAGGACACAGGAGGGGGAAGGGTAAACTGGGACAAAGTGAGAGAGAGGCATGGACATATATACACTACCAAATGTAAAATAGTTAGCTAGTGGGAAGCAGCCACATGGCACAGGGAGATCAGCTCGGTGCTTTGTGACCACCTAGAGGGGTGGGATAGGGAGGGTGGGAGGGATGGAGACGCCAGAGGGAAGAGATATGGGGATATATGTATATGTATAGCTGATTCACTTTGTTATAAAGCAGAAACTATCACACCATTGTAAAGCAATTATATTCCAGTAAAGATGTTAAAAAATAAAATAAAAGCAGCAAGGGAAATGCAACAAGTTATATGCAAGGGAACTCCCTTAGAGCTGACTTTTCAGCAAAAACTCTGCAGGCCAGAAGGCAGTGGCACGATATATTTAAAGTGATGAAAGGGAAAGACGTACAACCAAGAATACTCTCTCTGGCAAGGCTTTCATTCAGATTTGATGAAGAGATCAGAAGTTTTACAGACAAGCAGAAGCCTTGAGTTCAGTACCACCAAACTAGCTTTACAGAAAAGTGTTAAAGGGACTTCTCTAAGTGAAAAATAAAAGACCACCACTAGAAACCTGAAAAGTACAAAAGGAAAAGTCTCTTTATAAAGGCAAATATACCATAATGGTAGTAAATCAGTCATGTATGAAGCTAGTAGGAAGGTTAAAAGACAAAAGTAGTAAAATCGTATGTATCTGTAATGAGCAGTTTAAGGGATACACAAAAGAAAAAGATGTAAAATATGGTGTCAAAACCAGTGAATGTGGGGGCAGGGAGTAAAAATGCGGGGTTGTTAAAATGCGTTTGAACTTAAGAGACCAGCAACTTAAAATAATCATATCTATACATAGATATAGATTGTTATGTACAGTGTGGAAAATATAGTGAATAACTATGTGTTATCTTTGTATGGTGACATATTGTAAGTAGACTTATTGTGATCATTTTGAAATGTATAGAAATGCCACATCACTGTGTTGTGCAACAGGAGCTAACACAGTGTTGTAGGTCATTTATACTTCAAAAACAAGCAAACAAACAAACTCATAGTAAAAGAGATCAGATTTGTGGTTACCATACCAGAGGGAGGGGATGAGGGGAGGGGAAATTGGATGAAGGTGGTCAAAAGATCAAAATAAACTTCCAGTTATAATATAAGTATGTACTAGGGATGTAATGTATAACATGATAAATATCAGTAACACTGCTCTATGTTATATATATGAACATTGTTAAGAGAGTAAATACTAAGTTCTCATCACAAAAAAACTTTTTTTTCTATTTCTTTCATTTTATATCTATATGAGATGATGGACACTCACTAACTTATTGTGATAATCATTTCATGATGTATGTAAGTCAAATCATGCTGTACGCCTTAAACTTATACAGTGCTGTATGTCAATTATATCTGACTAAAACTGGAAGAAAAAAATTTTACCAGAGTATATAAAAAGCCTTTACATGGGCTTCCCTGGTGGTGCAGTGGTTGAGAGTCCACCTGCCGATGCAGGGGTCACGGGTTCGTGCCCCGGTCTGGGAAGAACCCGCATGCCGCGGAGCGGCTGGGCCCATGAGCCATGGCTGCTGAGCCTGTGCGTCCGAATAAAGCCTTTACAACTCAATAATAAGACAACCCGATTTTTTAAAATGAGAAGAAATTTGAACAGACTTTTCATCAAAGATTTATGAATAGCAAATAAGCACATGAAAAGATTCTCAATAAAATTAGTCATCAAGAAAATGCAAATTAAAGCTGCAATGAGACACCACTACATATCCATTAAAATGACTAATACAAAAAGACTGACAATACCAAGTGTTAGTGTGGACGTAGAGTAGCTACAACTCTCATTTACTGCTGGTGGGAGTATAAAATGGTGCAACCACTTTAGCAAACTACTTAGCAGTTCCTTATAAAGTTAAATATAACTTTAAAGTTAAGTATTTATGTTATAAATATGACCCAGCCATTTCACTCTTAGGTATTTGCTGAAGAGAAATTAAAACATATGACCACACGAAGACTTATACACATATACCCGTAGTCGCTATATTCACAAAAACCAAAAACTGGAAAAACCCAAATGTTCGTCAGCAGGTGAATGGATAAACAAATTGTGATAAATTCATATAGCAGAATATTACTCAACAATAAAAAGGAATGAATTATTGATACACTCAACAACATAGATGAATCTCAAAACATTATGCTGAGTGAAAGAAGACCAATGTAAAAGAGTACATACTTGTGATTCCATTTATATAATTGTCTAGAAAAAGCAAACTAATCCATAATAGTAGAAAATAGAACAGTTGTTGCTTGAAGCCAGAGGTGGAGGGAGGGAAGACGAAGGGGCAAGAGGAAACTTTGAGGGGGTGGTAAAAATGTGCTATATCTTGATTGTACTGGTGGTTACACAGATGTATAAAGTTATCAGAAGTCATCAAATTGCATACTTTAAATAGATGCAGTCTACTGTATGTAAATTATACAAGAACTAAGTTGTTAAAAAATAAAAATTAAAACATGCAGTAGAACTGTGGGAAAGCCAATCAATGGCTTCCTATTACCCTTAACATAGCTCACAGATAATTTCACAGTATGACTTCAGCCTTGCAGTCCAGTATCAAATATTACTATTCTTTTAGCTCCCTCCACACCACATACTGAATTTTCAGATCCTCAAACTTTCCATGTTTTTCCCTATTCTGTGCTTTGAAACATAGTGCCCTACACTCAGAACCCCCTTCTCATCTCTCCCAAGCTCCTTATTTCTTCAAACCTCTCACTAATTCTTTACCTCACTAAAGCCTAATCTTTCTTAGGACTCATCTAAAACTCTCTCAGAAATGTCTTCCCCAACCCCTTAAGCAATGTTAGGACCTCCCCTCATATTCCCTGCTAGATTGTAAACTCCATAGGTATACTGTATCTGTCTCTTGTTCATTTGGTCACTGCTGTATCCACAGCATGTAGCATAGGAACTGACCCCAAATAGAGGCTCAAATATAAATAAAGAAATGAAATTGGGGTTAAAAATGGAAGCACAGGGTATATAAACATTGAGTGGGAGAGGGATCAGATGAGAGGAAATGGGTGTTATTGAAGCTAAGGAGAAAAGTTGCAGGAAGGAGGGACCAGAGAGATCTATAGTACAAAATGCTAAAGATAGTCAAGCTGTTAACTTAAGATAGTTAAGAGTGGAAAATGTTAGTGGATTAGGCCTTTGTTAATCATCAAATGAGAAGAATTTTTTTCCCAAGTTGATTTAAATTAGATATGTAAGTTTGAAATTGTAAAGAGAAAATAAATTATTTCATATTAAATAGAAAAGTCTTCCTAGAGTTAAGTTTTGAAGTCATCCTTAAGGGAAGGACATAGTTTGGCAGAGAGGAAGAATGGGACATGGAAGGCAACTGATCAAAATCTCTGAGGAAACACTGTTCAAAAGGAGCTACCTGGCCAGGAAAAAATAAAGCAAGAAAGTTAGATAAAGTTTTAAGAATCAGAAAGAGAAAATTGAAGCACTGTGAGAAATTAAAATTACTCCATGCCTTGCCTGTGCCAAGATGGACAAAAACTTTAGTCAAAGGGAGCGTTAATTCTCTTCCAAGTAAGAAGCCAAAATGCGGAAACCTTAGGTCTTCATTCACAAAAAACAGTTTTTGCTTTATGAAGTCACAGTTAAACAAGTACTCCCTGTTGCTTCAGAGGACATATACTACATTGCCACATTATAGAACATGAATTGTTTCTTTTCCTCTATGCAGTGGGTGGAAGGAATCTCCTTGAATGTTCTTTTAGGTTTTCTCTGCATAACTGAATCCTAGCCAACATTTTTCAAGAATCAGTTAGTTTTATGATCTCCATGAAACCTCCTGGGATTACTCTGACCCTTATCATGGGAAAAAGAAAATGCAGAGAAATATGGAAATAAGAAAGGAAGCCAAAAAAAGAAAAGTGGGGACATGTTTCTAAGAACTTTGTAGTACAGGGTACATTATGTGATCAATATATTTTTGTCAGTTAATATATTAGGGTTTTAATACAAGACCAGGGAATTCCCTGGCAGTCCAGTGGTTAGGACAACATGCTTCCACTGAAGGGGGCACGGGTTCCATCCCTGGTTGGGGAACTAAGATCCTGCAAGCTGCGTGGCGTGGCCAAAAAAAAAAGACCAAATTTCTTCAAGATTAACTATAGCAATGCACCCAGGAAATAAAGAAACTAACATTATTAAATGTCAAAATCTGTACTGGAGGGCTTCCCTGGTGGTGCAGTGGTTAAGAATCCGCCTGCCAATGCAGGGGACATGGGTTCGAGCCCTGGTCTGGGGAGATCCCACATGCTGTGGAGCAACTAAGTCCGTGCGCCACAACTACTGAAGCCTGCGTGCCTAGAGCCCGTGCTCTGCAACAAGAAAAGCCACCACAATGAGAAGCCTGTACACCACAATGAAGAGTAGCCCCTGCTCTCCGCAACTAGAGAAAGCCTGCGCACAGCAACAAAGACCCAATGCAACCAAAAATAAATAAATTTATAAAAAAAAAATCTGTACTGGACAGGCTTTTATGTATTTCCATTAATCCTTCTCATTTTGTGGTGGAAGAAACAAGCAGGTGAGAGAATGGCAGAATTCTAAACTCAAAGGTCTGTTTGATTTCAAAAGTCATTTCCAATAAACTATTTTGCCACACATTATATACCTATATCTATATTGTTTTAAAATATATAAAATTATATATTATTATATAAGAATAGTTATCTTGCCGACAAATAAAATAACTTTTGAGTATTCACTATGTGTATTAATTGCCTAGGACTGCTGTAACAAACTACCACAAACTGGATAGCTTAAAATAATAGAAATTTATTATCTCACAGTTTTGGAGAGTAGAAGTCCAAAATTAAGGTGTTGACAGGGCTATGCTGTCACTGGAGCCTCTAGGAGAAGATTCTTCTAGCTTCTGATAACTGCAAGCGTTCTTTGGCTTATGGCAGCATAACTTCAGTCTCTGTTTTCATCTTCCATGGCTGTCTTCCCAAAACGTCTGTGTGTCTTTGTCTCTACACATGGTGTTCTCTTCCCTAATTCTGTTTTCTTTTCTAATAAGGATACTGGTCATATTGGATTAAGGCCTACCCTAATCCAGTGTGACTTCATTTTAACTTGATTACATATGCAGTGACACTATTTCTGAGTAAGGTCACATTCACAGGTATTGGCGGGGGGGTTAGGACTCAAACATATCTTTTGGGGGATACAACTCAACCCATAATAAGTCTATAAATCAATTTGGAGTGAACTGAATCTTAACCATATTGAATCTTCCAATCCATGAACGTGGTATATCTATGTTTACGTCTTCTGTACATTCTTGCAGCAACATTTTATAATTTTCAGTGTTTCAGACTCACATATTTTATTATGTTTATCCCCAAGTATTTCATGTATTTGATGCTATCAAAAATGGAATTGTGTCTTTTATTCTATTTTCCACTTCTTTGCAGGTGTGTAGAAGTGCTATTAATTTCTATATATTGGTCATTTCCCTGCACTAGAACTTATTAGTTCTAGCACTAATGGAATCTAAGGAATTCTAAGGATTCTATAAAAAGCCATTAGAACTCATTAGTAGTAGCTTTTTTTTTTTTTTTTTTTTTTTTTTTTTTTGCGGTACGCGGGCCTCTCACTGTTGTGGCCTCTCCCGTTGCGGAGCACAGGCTCCGGACGTGCAGGCTCAGCGGCCATGGCTCATGGGCCCAGCCTCCCCGCGGCATGTGGGATCTTCCCGGACCGGGGCACGAACCCGTGTCCCCTGCATCGGCAGGCGGACTCTCAACCACTGCGCCACCAGGGAAGCCCCCAGTAGTAGCTTTTTTGGTAGGTACTTTAAAATTATTTCTGGACAGGATCATGTCATCTGCAAATAAAGACAGTTTTTCCCCCCTTTCCAGTTGGATGCTTTTTATTTTATTTTTCCTTGCTTTATTGTACTGGCTAAGACCTCCAGTACAATGTTAAATAGAAGTGGGATTGGATATCCTTGCTGAGAGAGCATTTAACAAAATTTAACACTCGTTCATGATAAAAACGCTCAGCACAATAGGAATAGAAGGAAACTTCCTCATATTCATCCGAGATGTCTATCAAAACCCCACAGCTAACTATATATTTAATGGCAAAAGACTAAATGCTTTCTCCTAAGATCAGAAACATTGAAGGATTTTAAGTAGAGGAATTACTTGAGCAAATTGAGCTTAAAACACTACTCTGGCTGCAGAATAGAGAATTGATTAGAAGGGAGAAAAAGTAGATGTAGGGAAAATAAATATAAAATTTTTATTAAAGAATTTTTTTAGTAGTACAGATGAGAGATAATGGAGTCTTCAGGTAAGCACAGTATAATTCTTTTTTTTTTGTGATACGCGGGCCTCTCACTGCTGCGGCCTCTCCCGTTGCGGAGCACAGGCTCCGGACGCGCAGGCCCAGCGGCCATGGCTCACGGGCCCAGCCGCTCTGCGGCACGTGGGATCCTCCTGGACCGGGGCACGGACCCATGTCCCCTACATCGGCAGGCAGACTCTCAACCACCGCGCCATCAGGGAAGCCCACAGCATAATTCTTAACCTGGGCAATACCAGCCTCAGGAGGCATTTTTGTTAGTACTGATGACTGGGGAGTGTTAATGGCATTTAGGTGTGGAGCCAGGAATGCTAGATGTTCTGTATTGCAGAAGAGAGTCCTAACAATGAAGGACTGTTTCACACCAAATGCCAGTGGTACACTGATGGAGAAATACTGGGTCATTAAGGCACATAAATGGAGAGAAATAGAATTTAACAAAATTTTGTAATACATTTGATGTGTGATGGGGAGGCAAAGATGAATCCTGTGATACTGGTGATACTGGTTGTGGTGCCATGACCTGAGGTAGGAACCTTAGATTAGAAGTTAGTTTGAGAACACTGCAATTTTAGGTTAGTCGAGTTTGAGGAATCTATGAAATATCTAGTAGGCAGTTGAAAATACACTTCTGGAACTCAGTAGAAAAGACAAGCTAGGAAAAGATGTTCGTCGTTGAAGTCATAGGAATGGTCCAGGTTATAGAGTGAGATGATGAATATGTAAGACAGAGCTTTGCAGCATATAAGGGTATAGTAGAGGAGGAGCAGGTTTAAATGACTGAGAAAGAGTAGCCTGAGAGAGGAAGAAAAAGCTGGATACTGTGGTGGCATGTAGGTCAAGGGAAAGAGTTTTGAGGAAGAGTCACCAGTGTTAATTGCTGCAATTATTTACTTATGATTGTCTCTCCATAACTAGATTGTGGGCCAAATAGGGCTGTATGTTTTGTTCATCTTTGTATTCCCACAGTCCCTGTCATAATATTGCTTAATAAATGTTTAAGATTCTTGAGGAAGAGTCCATATTTCTTAATCTGCATATGTTTTAAGTACCTGGTTTATACCCAGTTAATAAATAACTGTTGAGTGAATAACCATATCTGAACATTTATACTGGATCTGTTTTTTCATGTCTTCCAATTTTATATTGTGAGTTTCTTGACTATAAAAATCTAGTCTAGGGCTTCCCTGGTGGCGCGGTGGTTGAGGGCCCGCCTGCCGATGCAGGGGACACGGGTTCGTGCCCCGGTCTGGGAAGATCCCACATGCCGCGGAGCGGCTAGGCCCGTGAGCCATGGCCACTGAGCCTGTGTGTCCGGAGCCTGTGCTCCGCAACGGGAGAGGCCACAACAGTGAGAGGCCCGCATACCGCAAAAAAAAAAAAAAAATCTAGTCTAAACTTTGTAAACACTTAACATATTTGGTACTATGCCCTATGTATGGACTCAGTAAATATTTGATGATTGATTCAGCAGTTTGCACTGGCTCTTAAACTTACTTTAAAAAAAAATTTTTTTTATCTGCGTTGGGTCTTCGTTGCTGTACGCGAACTTTCTCTAGTTGTGGCGAGCAGGGGCTGCTCTTTGTTGTGGTGCACATGTTCTCATTGAGGTGGCTTCTCATTGCAGAGCACGGGCTCTAGGCGTGCGGGCTTCAGTAGTTGCAGCGCGCAGGCTCAGTAGTTGCAGCACACAGGCTGTAAAGCACATGGGCTTCAATAGTTGTGGCTTCCAGGCTCAGTAGTTGTGGTGCATTGGGCTTAATTGCTCCGCAGCATGTGGGATCTTCCTGGACCAGGGCTTGAATCCGTGTCCCCTGCATTGGCAGGCGGATTCTTAACCACTGCGCAACCAGGGAAGCTCCTGCACTGGCTCTTAAAGCATGCATAAATATGTGCTGGGGCTACCACAGATATTATCCACATATCTGATTACACTACTTTTCTGGAAGACATAATCAAAATATTCTGATGTAAAGGCACTCATTATCACCTCATTATCTTTCTGGCATACATAGAATGTATCCTTTTTTTGTAACATATGATAGTACATCTAGATTAGTATTTTGTTCATTTAGGAACTCAAAAATATTCTCCTGGTTCAATTTAGCATTTATATGAAGAGAAGAAAACCTTAGGATTAGTTAATGGGAGGATAATGAAAAAAATTGAGTTGTCTTGTATACTGCGTATCATCAGGGACTTGTTGCATAAACTGGAAACTAACAAAATAAATTCACAAAGGGTAAAATGAAATAAGTCCTTTTCCTGATATAGTGCTTTGTGATTTTTCAAAGCACATTATAAGCATAAGTCATTTATATGGGAAAGTTGAGTATTTACCATGTGCTAGGTGCTAGGGATAGAAAAATAAGATTCAATACTAGTCCTCAACAGTGGATATATAAATCAGCTATGCTTCAATTTTAAAAAAAGAATATTAAAAAAAATTACTAGTCCTCAAGGAACTTGATCTAATGGGGGAGATACACATAGAGAAATAATTCATAATGCATGATTAAATGCCACAGAACTGTTTACAAAGGGATTTGAAAGTATTAAGGAACAATTGATTAACTGCTTCAGGAAGTCAGGAAAGAAAAGATTCACTAAAGATGAATCTTAATGAAGAGTAGTTCACCAAACTTAGAAAGGGGTAAGGACAGAAGGAACATAAATGAAGCCAGGAAAGCTTGAAAGTGTGTTGTACCTTCACGGGTCAAGCAGTTCAATAGGAGAGTGGAATGCAAGGTACATGTTGGTGAGAAGGAAGGGAATTTGTGGCTGCAGATAAAGCTCTTTAGGGCCAGACTCTTTATTATTAATTTTTTATTGTGGTAAAATTTACATAACATAAAATTTACTGTTTTAACCATTTTTAAGTTTACAGTTTAGTGGCATTCACAACATTGTTTAATCATCACCACTATCTATTTCCAGAACTTTTTCACCATTCCAAGGAGAAACTCTGTACCCATTAAGCAATAACTGCCTCCCTCTCTCAGCCTCTGGTAACCCGTATTTTACTTTTTGTCTCTATGAATTTGTCTATTCTGGATACTTCACATAAATGGAATCATACCACACTTGTCCTTTGTGTATGGCTTATTGCACTTAGCATAATGTTTTCAAAGTTTATCTATGTTTTAGCGTGTATCAGAGCTTCATTCCTCTTTACGATTGAATAACATTCCATTGTATGTATATACCACATTCTGTTTTCCATTCTTTTGTTGATAGACACTTGAGTTGTTTCCACCTTTTAGCTATTGTGAATAATACTTCTTTGAACACTGGTGTATAAGTCTGTCTGAATCTCTGTTTTCTGTTTTTTTGGGTATATACCTAGGAGTGAAATGCTGGGTCATATGGTAATTCTATGTTTAACTTTTTGAGAAAGCACCAAACTGTTTTCCACAGTGGCTGCACCATTTTACACTCTCATCAGCAATGCACAGGGTTTCCAGTTTCTCCATAGCCCTGTCAACACATGTTATTTTCCCTTTTTTTTTTTTTAAGTAATAGCCCATCCTGGTGGTATTGGTAGTTTTGATTTGCATTTCTCTAATGACTAATGATGTTTAATATTGTTTCATGTGTTTCTTGGCCATTTTTATCTTCTTTGGAGAAATCTCTATTCAAGTCCTTTGCTCATTTTTGATGTGTTTTCTGTTGAGTTGTAGGAGTTCTTTATGTAGTCTTGATATTAAATCTTTGTCAGAGATATGATTTGCAGATATTTTCTCCTTTCTGTGGGTTGTCTTTTCATTCTGTTGATAGTGTCCTTTGATATACAAAAGTTTTAAATTTTGATAAATATAGTTTTATTTTTTTCTTTTGTTGCCTGTGCTTTTTGTGTCATATTTAAACACCCATTACCAAATTGAAGGTCATGAAGATTTTCCCCTGTTTTCTTCTAAGAGTTTTATAGTTTTAGGTCTTGAATTTAGGTTTTTGATCCATTTGAGTTAATCTTCCTGTATGGTGCAAGGTAAGGGTCCAACTTCATTCTTTTGCATGTGGTTATCTAGTTGTCTCAGCAGCATTTGTTGAAGAGACTCTTCTTTCCCATTAAATGGTCTTAGCATTGAAAAATCAGTTTACCAAATGATGTAAATACACTACCATGTGTGAGAAAGCTAGCTAGTGGGAACCTACTGTATAGCACAGGGAGCTCAGCTCAGTGCTCTGTGATGACCCAGATGGGTGCGAGGGAGGGATGTCCAAGAGGGAGGGGATATATGTATACATACAGCTGATTCACTTCATTGTACAGCAGAAACTAACACAACATAGTAAAGCAATTGTACTCCAATAAAAAAATAAGTATCTTGCACCATAAAAAAAAAATCAGTTGACCAATATGTGTGGGGGTTTATTTCTGGGCTGTCTACAGTCAGACTCTTAGAATCTTTATAATGCCATACTAATCACCCTCTTGGTGATGGGGAACAATATAATCAAATTTGTATTTTGAAAATATAATTATGGGCATAGTATGGAGAATAATTGTAGAGAAAAGAAATTGAAGTCAAGATCAGTTAGGAAATATGTTACTGCAGAATTTTAGGCAAGAACTATGGGCCTAATTTTAAAACAATGGCAGCAAGAATAGAGAATAATAGATCTGAAAGGCTGGTTAATTTGATATTTACAATGAAATCATAAGGTAGATAGGGCTTGTAGTTCCCATTGTATAGATAAAACTAAAGCTTTTAAAAGTGATTTTCCTCTGGTCTCATACCTATTGTTGGAATTAAAACCTAGGTCTTCTGATTTCTAATCCAGTATTTTTTCCATTGTACCATGGTTACTTTCTCGGAGAATAATAAACGGTGGAGGATGAGATCATTTTTGCAACTGGTCATATTTAACATTTTTAATGAATGATTTAGAAAAAGTTCATAGTGTACAGATGGTACTGTTGAAGGGGATAAACCACAGAAAGATCATTAACTATGCATTGGGGGAAAAAATTGAAGATTCAGTGGAAGCATTTAGGAGAAAATAATCCACAGTACTTATAGGATAATTAGCTCTGAGCTATCAAAAAAAGGAAGTGGGGATAAAGTAATAAATTGGGAAATTCTGTGAAATTTCCAATATACTACTTTAGACAAAAAGGCTAACTTTTGGGGACTGCTGTGCTAGGTCCTGGGAACAATAAAGTAGACATTCTACTCTTTTACATAATAATAATAGCTAACATTTATGAAGAACTTACTACTTGTGGGGGGGAGGAGGAGATATTGTAAACATTCATTTGTCTCTGATGAGGCAGATCATATTCTCATTTTACAGATAAGGAAACTGAAGTGCAGAGAAGTTAAGCAGTATGTCTAAGGTAACAGAGCCAATAAGTCATGGATTCAGAATTCAGACTCAGGCAATTTAACCTTACAGCTTGTTCTTTTAAGCAATATGCTATTGGGCCTCTGTATAATCACAGTCTTTCCATACCTGCAAAACTTTGTTCAGTATCGATTACATGATTTAAGTTTTAAGAAAGATCCAGAGAAGAGCAGCTAAGATCAAGGGATGAAAGAGAGTTCCAACTAAAAAGACCTGGGAAAAAACTTGAAAGACTATATGACTAAAGAATATAGATATGAACTTTCATATAAAATTCTGCAAGGTAGTTTAGTACTTATACATATTCTGCTTATAAATAACCCATTCTTATAGCTTATGCTGCTGCCCTAATGCCGTACAGTATCTCTTTAACTGGAGGAAAGGAGGAAACTATATTACAGCTTAGTGAGAAAAATTTCTTAACAGGTTTTACTTCCTTAAATGGTGCCCCTCCCCCAAACAAAACACATTTTACTCCTCAAATATTGTTCTGGTACCTGCAATGCCTCCAATTAGAGATTTATTTGACAGCAGGATATGATGTCTGTAAAAGAATTTTTTTAAATTGTGATTTAAAAACCCCACATAATATAAAATTTACCACCTTAATCATTTTTAAGTGCACAGTAATGTTAGCTATATGCATATTGTTGTGCAGTAGATCCCTAGAATTTTTTCATCTTGCAGAACTGAAATGCTATACCCAATGAACAAAACTCCCCTTTTCCCCTTGTCCCAGCCCCCTGGCTGAAAATGAATTTCTTTTTTTAAAAAAATTAATTTATTTATTTTATTTATGTAATTCTGGATGTGTTGGGTCTTTGTTGCGGCACGTGGCTTCTCGTTATGGAGCATGGGCTGTAGAGCGCAGGCTCAGTAGTTGTGGCGCATGGGCTCAGTTGCTCAGCGGCATGTGGGATCTTCCTGGACCAGGGCTCCAACCCATGTCTCCTGCATTGGCAGGGGGACTCTTAACCATTCTGCCATGAGGGAAGTCCCCTGAATTTCTTTTTTATTTGAGAAAAAACTTTAATATGAAAACTCTTATAGTGGCATAAAATTAAATCATGTTTAATTGCACATACAAAGAATCCCCTTCATTAACAGGACAAAATTATATTAAATTGGAACCTTTAGAAAATCAAGGATGTATACTCACTCTAGGTGCTAAGAACTGAAGTGAGCTTTCTAATACAGTTATTTCTGGAAAAATTCGTTTCAGAGGACCCAGGACTAATTCCACCATAGAATTTTTTACTTGAAAGTAATGAGTATGATCAACTGAGGTAACTTTCACAGAAAGTGAGCTGAAATCCTATTGGCCTTCTGCTAAGTAGAAGGATTATTGGTGGAAGTAAATTCCTCTCGCAGCCTATGCTGGAAACAGCTTAAATACATTCCCCTTAAATCCACTCTAATCAGGCTTTTGCCCCTGCCGTACCACCAGTGTCCTTTTCAAGGTACCAGTGATTTCAGTGTTGCTAAATCCACTTGTTAATTCATAGTCATCATCTTACTTCACCTATGAGCAGCATTTGATAAGTTGGTTACTCCTTCCTTCTCCTCCTCTTTGAAACAGGCTTTCCGGAAATCCAGCTTTCCTTCTGCCTTCTAGCCAGTCCTTCTCATACTTTTTTCTGGTTCCTCCTCAAAGGAGGAGGTTTTTTCTGGTTCCTCCTCAAGAACTACGGCTTAGTTCTTGGACCTCTTCCTTATCTATACTCAGTCTCTTGGAGAGCTCCTACTAACACCTACTTAAATATCACCTATATACTGTTGATTTCCAAATTTATATCTCTTATCCAAACTGTTCTCTTGAATTCTTGGCTTGATATCCCTACTCATCTTGAACTCCTTACCCATTATTTCCTCTTGGATGGCAAGTACAGTTTTGGACTTAACCTGTCCAAAGCCAAACCCCTGATCTTTCCCATACCCCAGATCTTCTACTCAGAGCCATCCCCAACGAAGTTGATGGCAACTCCTTCTTTTATCAGGCCAGAAACTTTGGAGTTTTTCTTGACTCCTTATTTTTCACCGCCACTTCCAACTTACCAGCAAATTCTGTTGGCCCAGGTTACAACACATATATCCAGAATCCAAACACTTCTCCCTACCCCCATTACTACGACCCCAGTCTGAATTACCACTATCTCTTGCTTAGAGTATTGGTGATGGCTTATCTGGCCTCCTTCTCTCCTTGCTTCCACTTCAATGCATTTTCAACACAGTATCATGTTAAAATGTCAATTAGATCATGCTCTTTATCTGCCCAAGATGCTTCCGGTGGCTTCCATCTCAACTGCAGGAAAAGTCCAAGTCTTTACAGTGGTCCACAGGCCCCATACCATCTGCTTTGCTCACAGTTCTCTGACCTTGTCTCTTACTACCCTTCTTGTTGCTCACAACATTCACACCACACTGGCCTTTTTGTTGTTCTGTGAAATAGAAATCATTCTCCTGTGGTAGGGCTTCATGCCCTCTGCCTAGGACACTCTTTCTCCAGAGAGCTACATGGTAATTCTCACTCTTGCAAGTCTTTGTTCAAATAACACCATTTTGGTGAGGCCTTCCCCCCTCTTCTCCATCTCTAATGTATTTCTTCCACAGCAGTTACCAGTTTCTAATGTGTTCTGTAACTTCTTTGTTTATTGTAGCCACCCCCATCAACAAGAGCAGGAATGTTTTTCTGTTTTTGATTTGCTGTATCCCCAGTGCTTAGAACAGTGACTTATGCAAAATAGGTACTCAATAAATATATACTGAATAATCAACATAGGAAGAAATTAAATGTGCCCTCAAGACCTAAAACAGGATTTGGCAACAGTAGTGTGTAGTCTTGGCAGGAGGTAGCTGGATATGACTAAATTAGAGGGGACCTGGAAGTGGAAGGTATGAATAGGGCCTAATAGCGTAAAAAATTGGGAGCTTGTTGGAAGGATGGGGGACAGTGAATGTAATGACATTCTTATCTGTAAAAATTAACATCATGCTACTATAGAATCAATTTAAGTTTTGGTTCTGATTTTAAAGGAGGCAATGTAATTTGTAGTAGTAAAAAGGAAAGGGAAGGATACTCCATTTGCTGATGATAAATGGACATAGGAAAGAGAAATTTAATTATTAGAGATGGGTAAAACTAACTTGACTATGTCAAAGTGATCATTTCTGATAACTGGCTAGAGAAAGTGGTGCCCACCTTATGGAAGGCATTAAATCCTCAGTAGAAGAATTTTATAGTCTATGCCAGGGTCAGTAGTATTCTATTGTTAGATCTTGACTAGAAGAAAGATGATGGAAAACAAAGTTTTTCCAAAGATGTTTCTCACTATGGCTAGAAAATAAATAAAAGTGGGAAAAGACAATTGATAGATTAGATATCTTCACTTATTTATTCAGTAATAATGTTGAGTACCTGCAGTATTCCAGGGGATACAGGGGTGACCAAAGAAGTAAGTTCTCTGCTCTTATGGAGCTTATATTCTAGTGCAGCTAGATGAGAATAGTCCATGTAGGTGGTTGCCATGAACACAGAATAGGTTAAGGGTCAGATCTGAGAGAAACTGCAGAAGAATTGCCAGGGCTTGGTGATAGCTTTTATTTATTTTATTTATTTATTTATTTTGGCCATGCCGCACAGGCTTGTGGGATCTTAGTTCCCCGACCCGGGCCCATGGCAGTGAAAGTGCCGAGTCTTAACCACTGGACCACCAGGGAATTCCCCGGACTTGGTGATAGCCTGTGCAGCATATGAAGGCATGTAGTTGTAGGCACTAATGGACTGGTGAGTAGGATGAGAAGAGGTAAGAGGCAGGAGAACCAAAAGGATGATGATGCCACTGAAAGTAATGGGAAAGTTGACAAGGGTGCTAATTTGTGGAGAAACTCTTTTGATTTTTTTACATTTCAGGTTTCAGGTATTAGTGGATGTGCAAATGGAAATGTCTTATGGGCTGGATATGGCAGGTGGGGAAGAGACTCTTGCTCTCATACTTTCCAGGTCTGCCTTGCTTTCCCTTCCAAATCTGCCTTGATTTCCCTACCTATCTCTCATTCTCTCCTTCCCTTTCATAGTCCTCCATCTGCATCCTCTTATGTGGCTTAAAATTGATCACTCATTCATCATGCCCTTTGTGGGTCTACTGGAGGCATTGCTCTGTGTCTTTGTCTTTTTATGACCCTAGAGGACTGAGCAGTCACCATCTGAAACATTGGTGGCTTTGGTAGAATGAGAGAATAGTGAACTGTGCTCCCTATAATTGCTTATGCCTGGACGCAATTCCTGTCATTTTGCTCACATTTCATTGCCCCTCCCTTAACCCAATTTCAGAAGAATGGGGAGGAGCAATCCTACAAAGTGCCTGGGATGAGAGCTAGAAATATTTGCCAACATTAATGACTACCAAAGGCCTTAATTATTAATTCATTGTAACATGAACCTGACATAAGATTTCAAATCCTTGAAACTGAAAGTTTGTGAACCTCAAACATGCATATTCTTGGGAGAATATGTTAAAAAAAAAAAGGATTAGAACTGCCGAACAAACTATACTTGTTTTTCAACTTCACCTAGACTGCTGATCCTTTTCTTCTTCCTTTCCAGTATCCCTATTCATTCTTTACTTTCCTCTCTATACAGCTAAGATTCAATGGTCTGTTGTTTTAGTTTCTTGCCATTATTCTTTTACATGTCTATTTCAAGTGCAGGTGGAGAAATTCATACAACCATACTGGTACTTACAGAAATTTATGATCAGCTACCCCAACTGGATTTTCATGAGCACCTTACAGACTACATATATCTAGTCAACACACTCATTCCAACAACTTTCAAACTTCTACCCTCCTCAGCCCCTGCCTGCCTTAAACTCCTCTTCTCCTTGAGCTCAACAGGTGATCCTGTTTCCCGCTTGACCAAGAATTGAACAGGAACTACTACCCTACCAAATCTGCAGGCATACCTACACCTCCACCTGTATGTCTTTCCTCCTTGTTAGAATAAAGAAGGGTTCATCCTTTCTCCAGGACCAGCCTCTCCACCTGTTCTCGGGGTCCAATCTCGTCTACCTTTTCAAAGACCTCGTCCTGTTATTAATCCAGTCTCCCTCTTATATTCAATCCCTTTATCTATACTTGCTCCTCAGCACTTAAAATATACCTGAGTCTTTCTTCCCCTTCCCAATCACATTTCTTGAACAGAGAATTGTCTTTGTCCACATTTGCATTTTTCTCTCCCTGTACCCAACTTCTCAGCATCTTTTTACCTAGCACTGTGCTCCTGGCTTCCATCATGCTAGACTCTCCCGTTTTTCTTCTCTCAGTTCTTAGTCTCCCTTACTGGCTTCTCTCCTATTCATCATTAAGTGTTATAGTTCATAGTTTTCTATTTGAGATCCTCTTCTCATTCTACTCTCTTCCTAAGTAATCATAATCACTCAGAAAACTTCATTTACGCTGATGACTCCAAAATGTGTATCCTTTATCCAGACCTCTCTCCTGTTTCTTGTATATTGCTGTATTTCTAGGCCTTCTACACTGTCTTTCACTTAGTAGGTGTTCGATTAATGCTTTCCTTATGACTGGCTGACAGAATGAATGAATAAACAAACTTTAGTGATTTTTTTGTGACTCTTCTTAACAGACCAAAACCAAATACTTTGTATCCTCAGGCCTAGCACATAGTGCATATTCAGTAAATGCATTATAAATGACTTATCAAAAAAAAAAAAGAATGAGTGAATAAAAAACCTTTGTAGTGATTCATTGTAGCCAACTAAGACCAAAGACCTTGCTTATCTTATTCTCTTTAAAAATGTAACTGGGTATAGTTTAAACTAAAACTTGCTTCAAGAGAGACTAATTCTTTGACAGATCAAGTAAAAGTTGCAAGTGTGTTTGGAATGTTGACTGAATTACATGTGTGCAATGTATGAGGAATAAGAAAAAAAGGTTATAGACACCTACTAACTACTGATCTAGTATATGCATGGGGGTCATAAGCACAGACTTTGGTCTGGGACTGCTTGGGAGAATATCCAGAATCTACTGTAGGCATATGATATAGAGCACAGTTTCCTCATCTGTGAAATGGAGAGTCCACCTCAGAGGGTGGTTGTGGGGACTAAATGCAATAATATTTGATTAGCACTTAGCACAAGGCCTGGCACAGAATAAGCATTTAATAGTTATTATTAATGTTATTCCATTTTGATCCAGCTGGTATAGTTGCCAGCCAGAGACATACTATAGATGAGTAATTGCTAAACATGGCTGCTTATCAGAATCACTTTAGCTTTTTAGAAAAAAAGATTCCTGGACTCATCCCCAGACTGCTGAATTGGACTGAAGTGGTGTTGGGGAGGCAAGGATATATATTTCTTAAAGCTCCTCAGGTGATTCTGAGCATCAGCCAGGTTTGGCAATTATATTACAGAAAATAGTTTTGTTTCCAGAAATCATCTGAGTATGAGATATAATCAGGAAAAATGTTTCTAGTGTGGAGAAAAAGGAGCCAGAAATGACATCCCTAAAAAGCCAATTGTATGTAATCTTTGGGATCAGTGGTCATAGTTGTGCTGATTGCCTGAGAACAGGTCATAATGAAAGTGAAGCATGCACAGCTGAGCCATTTTCAAGGTCCCAGAATGAAAAGAAAAGCAGAGCAAGTGAGCTGGTAACAGCTCCCAAACTTAATTCACAGTAGCCATGTGGGATGGGGAAAGCATTAAGAGAGCTTCAGAAAAGAGGGGGTAGAAATATAAAGATTAAGTTTTAGGTATTAGAGGAACAAAGATTAGAGGAAAATAAATGAAGTAGCTGAGGGTGAGCTCTAAGAAGTGCTGTAGGAAAATATCAGGAGAGGATAATTCTTACTGAAAAAAAGAGATAAAGAACACATGCCTCAGAAGAAGAAGGAAAAAAGAGGTTGCAGGAAGGGTCATAAACACATTTTGAGAGATTAACATGGAAAAGGCCAAAGGAAGCATGGATAATCGGCCTGTTATAGATGGACTCCAAATCCCGGAGAAACAAGTATTACAGAAGGAGAGAGGGAAAGTGAAGCCTAACTACAGCAGTGAAGTTGATAACAAAGGGAAATAAATGAGGTAGTTCAGAAGTATTGAAGGATAATTAGAATTATATAAATAGGGCTAAAGTACAGCTTCAGGTAGGATAGCATGTAGTACAAAGAATATGGAACACAAAAGTCTAAGGAGCCATTCAGCAAACACTTATTGAGTGTTTATTGGGGTCAGGCAGTATGCCAGACACTGGACACAGGGATGAACGAGAGACAGTTTCTGGTCTCATGGAATTCTCATTTCTGATGAACCTTGGGGGTAGAAAAGAGACAAAGTGACAGTCTGGTTGGAAATAGGGCTGCATGTGATAAAAGAACATTTTGTTTTTGAAAGGACTGAATATGAGCTTTCCTCAGTAGACTCTGAAGCCAGGCAAGGCGTTTTGAGCATTGCGGGGGTTTGGAGGATATATTTGAATCTGGGTTGGAGTCTATCTGACCATAGATGTACATTAGGCAAAGAGATGGGGCTGTGTTTCTGAATGTATGTGTGTGTGTGTGTCTGTCTAAACACATCTATCTCTCATCCCCAAAGAAATTTAAAAAGAAAATGATTATTTGGTATCTTTCTTGCATATTGTAAATAAGGATATTATGGGGAAAGTCTGAAAGTAACCAAGAAAGGACCTAAGAAGCTAATGAGAATCCATTTATAAAATAAGGATTAAATAATACTTCTTAGGGTTTATATACTGTTACTTGTCTGGAATATACTTAGAAAGAAAAGAAAGTATAGTCGTCCCTCGGTACTGAAGGGATTGGTTCCAGGAGCCCCTGTGCAGAGATGTATGCTCAAGTTCCTTATATAAAATGGTGGGTGCAGAGGACCATCTGTATTTTATAGCATTGCCAGTTCAACAGAGCATATATGTGGTAAAGTGAAATACCTTTTTTCTAATTATGCAGTAGTGAGAACTCAAATTAATTTCTCAGCAGCTCGGAAGTTTTGATAGAGTAATTTAGAACATAAGCAAATTCCTGGTAGAACACAAGGAAATTAAAACTATGAGGAGGAATGATCAGCTTCCTTTTGAAGGTGAGGAGGTGGTAGAAGTATTAAAAGAAATGAAGGATCTCAGAGGGTTAAACCCAAAGAAGTTAAAGAACTAAAGAGACCTATCTATATGCAGAAATGATTAATGAGAAGCATAAAAGTAAAGAAAAACAGATAGAAGACATTGAAGAAAACATTAAAAATCAGAAGCCAAGTGGAAGAAGTCTTTAAACAGATCCAAGATGGTAGAAAACATAAGATTAAAGCCAAAATTAAGTCATTGCTTTACATTCTTAGATTTTGCAAAAATACAAGGGAGTGCCATGGTAGGTAAAAACACATTCAGATTGCCTTAAAAGGATAAGATTGAAAGTTAGAGGAATTCTTTGTCAAACTGTTTTAGGAGCTAGATAAGAATTTTGGGGATTGGGTTGTATATGTGGAGAGAAGAGATATCAGATGCCTGTAATATTGCAGTGTCAAAAAGATGAACAGGTAATTTAGTAGCAGACATCTAGATTCTAAAACTGAGCAGCATAATAAAATTATTCTAGAAGGAAGAGAACTGGGATTAATGATCTACTAGAGATCTATGAGCAAATCTGTTGTGCCTCTGTTCAAAGGCATATGGAAGGTGAGATAACCATCGCACTGAAACTAGTATTAATACGAAGTGAGAGAAATTGGGAACTGGTACCTGATAATACTGAACCCTGAATATAAGATTTTTGTGCAAAGAAAGACTGACAGGAATAATAGAGAACATGAGATGCCAAGGAAACAATATGCCATAAAGTGGGTCTTAGAAGCTAACTGGAAAATCCTTGCATGGCAAAAGAATGAGGTGGGAAATAAATTCATTCTGTTTGGATTAAGAAAGGCTTTTATTTAGACAAGCTGTGATTTTCTCTTTAATACCATGTAAAATATATAGTTCCAGAGCAGCTTTTGAAATGGGAGGACTTTATATACGAGCCATTGGGATCAGCGTCTCCATTCTCAATTAAAAAGATTGAAGAGAAAATTAAAGTGATAAGAATAAAGTAGTACTGCTCATAATATCCTTTACTATTTTTGAAGTCTGTAGATTGAATTCCCCCATCTCCATTAAAAAATTTTTTAAGGGTATAGGGGACTTCCTTGGTGGTCCAGTGGCTAAGACTCCATGCTCCCAGTGCAGGGGGCCCGGGTTCAATCCCTGGTTAGGGAACTAGATCCCACATGCATGCCGCAACTAACAGTTCGCATGCCATGACTAAAGATCTCGCAGGCCGCAGCTAAGACCTGGCACAGCCAAAATTAATTAATTAATTAATAATAAAAAAAGAAAAAGAATAGCATCTCTCTAGCTGTTTCAAAAGTAAATTTAAAATAGAGTACAGGAAGCTGGAAGAGCATCATAAAAATGGATAAAAAACAAAGTAATGCAAACTTGTTGAAAACAAAAATAAAGGATGGCTATGTTCTTTGGAGGGGCAAAAAATGTAAAAAGAAATTGGATCATGAAAATACAATAATCCCCCCTTATCCTTGGGGGATGCATATGAAGACCCCCAGTTTATACCTGAAACCATGGATAGTACTATACCCTATATATACTATGTTTTTTACATACATACATACATACCTACGATAAAGTTTAATTTCTAAATAAGGCACAGTAAGAGATTAATAATAAAATAGAACAATTATAACAATATACTGTAATCAAAGTTACATGAATGTGGTCTCTCTCTCTCTCAAAATATAATATCTTGTACTTTACTCACCCTTCTTTTGAGGATGTGAGATGATAAAATGCCTGCGTGGTGAAATGAAATGAGATGAATGATGTAGCATTAAACTACTATTGACTTTTTTGCTGCTAGGTTAGAAGGAGGATCACTTGCTTTGGGTGATCTTGGACCATCGAGCCATGGCACTGTGAGTGGTTGGATGTTAGGAGCAGGTGATGTTGATGGTTAGGGATCCCAGGAAGGACGGAGCGTGTCACCCAGATTTCATCACGTTACTCATAACAGCCCGCAATTTAAAACTTATGAATTGTTTATTTCTGGAATTTTCAGACTGCTGGTAACTGAAACCACAGAAAGCAAAACCACGGATTGGGGTGGGTGGGGGCCTACTATGAAAGAAACGGGAAAGAAAATAGACATAGGCTAATTAGAAGTTATTAGAAAGCAGTTCTTAGTAGTCAGCAGATCACATAGCTGTTGGTATCAGATTTTCCTGCTGCCTCTTGCAGCTTTTCATCAGTGATATCATTCCCATGGCTTTAATCGCCATCCGTATGCGAATAACTCTCAAATCATCTATGCCCAAGCTCTAAACCCATATGTCCAACTTCCTACTAAAGATCTCTTGGGTGTGTCACAAGTGCCTCAAATTCAGTAGGTCCAAATCTGAAAAAGAATCATGTCCCCACTTCTCCCTCCCATCCCAAGTCTGTTTCTCCTGTGTTTCCCTATTATGGAGTATTGCAGTCTTACCTTAGTCCCCTTACTCTAGAAATTTAAACATCATCCTTAATGTTTCTTCTTTTACTCCTCTATCTAATCAATCAGTTAGACTATTCATTGTTCCCCTTTAATATCTCTCACATATATTTATGTCTCTGTTCTCATTCTGTTAGTTTGGACCAGGAATTGGCAAACTTTTTCTATAAAGGGTCAGATAGTAAATACTTAAGGCTTTGCAGTCCATATGATCTTTTTTGCAATCACTGCAGCTCCAAAGCAGCCATAGACAATATGGAAATGAATGGATGGGGCTATTTCCCATAAAACTTTATTTATAGACACTGAAATTTGAATTTCATATAATTCATGAAATATTCTTTTGGCTTTTCTCTCCAACCATTTAAAAATGTAAAAACCATCCTTTGTTTGCCATCCATACAAAAGCAGGCAGCAGGCTAGATTTGGCTCACAGGCATAATTTGCCCACCCCTGGCTTGAAGGAACATTTTCTCTCACTTGAAAAACAACAGTAGTCCCCCATTCTCCTACTGTCTTACCTGGTCTCTCTAGTCTTGTCTCTCTAGTCCACTCATCATACTGAAGCCAGATTGACTTTTTTTTTTTTTTTTTTTTTTTTTGGTACGCGGGCCTCTCACTGTTGTGGCCTCTCCCGTTGTGGAGCACAGGCTCCGGACACACAGGTTCAGCGGCCATGGCTCACGGGCCCAGCCACTCCGTGGCATGTGGGATCTTCCCGGACCGGGGCACGAACCCGTGTCCCCTGCATTGGCAGGCGGACTCTCAACCACTGCGCCACCAGGGAAGCCCCAGATTGACTTTTTAAAATGCAAATTTGGTTTCATTACATTGTTTGAAGTCCTTTAAAAGTTGACCATAGCCAGTGGAATGTATCCACATTCCTTGGCAAGACGCTTTGTAATGTGGACCTTGCTTATCTTTCTAGACATATTTCTTGTCATTTCCCCCAACTCTCTGTTCCAGCTTAAAACTGCTTAGAAGTGCTTGCAGTTTCTCTGATGTGCAGTGTTTTTCACTTCGAAATTTTGACACGTTTCCTTACCCTCTCCCTACTTCCACCTGGCTAACCACTATTCTTCCTGCTGGACTTATTTCAGTTATCATCATCTCCAGAAACCTCCTCTCATTCCCCCAAGGCTGGATTTAAATGCTTTTACTAATTTCTGCCATCCTGTCTGTAGAATCCAATAATAGCACTTATTTTACTATAATTGCCTGTCTACTTGACTGTGTCTTCTAAATAGTAAACTTGAGTGCCTAGTGTTTATCCATTATTTTATCCCCAGTTTCCTATATGGTGCCCCATAGTACCCTCAGCATTTTTATTTTTTGCATTAAAATGTTGATATAATTCAGAGAGCATGAAATTCGCCCTTTTTAAAAAAAGTGTGCAATTCAGAGGTTTTTAGTATACTCACAAAGTTGTGCAGCCATCTCCCTATTTAATTCCAGAACATTTTTATCACCCCAAAAAGAAACCCCACGCCCATTAGGAGGTCACCCTTCATTCCCCCTCCCTTCAGCCCCTGGCAACCTTTAATTACTTTTTGTCTCTATGGATTTGCCTAGTCTGGACATTTCATATCAGTGGAAGGGCCCTCCAGTCTTTTTTTTCCCAACCTTCTTCATTATTATAGTTTTCCCTGTATCATGTGCTTTAGCCAAACAGTACCTTGGTGGGGTCTTCATACATGTCTCATGCTTTCTTACCTCTGTACCTTTTCTTATGCCACCTCCTCTATCTGAAATGCTTTTTTCTACTTATTTAGAGTTTTACCTAGCCTTCAATGCCTAATTCGGATAAGACCCCTTCCAAGAAACTTTCCTGATCATATTAGGTAGGAATCATCTCTGAAATCCTACAGTAATTATACTAGTTTAGGTGCTACCTTGCCTACTGATTCTTTGAGACTGCTCTCATGTTTTCTAATTGTTTTATACTCTCCCATCCAGTACCTTGGCACAATAAGTTCTTAAAACGTAGTTGAAAATGTCATGGACACTCTGGAAAATAACATGACAGTTTCTTTAAAAACTAAACATAGACTTACCATACAACCCAGCAGTCTCACTCCTGGGCATTTATTCCAGAGAAATAAAAACTAATATTCATGTAAAAATCTGTACACAGTTTTTCATAGCTGCTGTATTTGTTATAGCCAAAAACTAGAAACCACCAATATGTTCTAAAGTAGTTGAATGCTTAAACAAACTATTGTACGTTCATATCGGAATACTACTCAGCAATAAAAAGGAATGAACTATTGATGTATACAATTATGTTGATTGAAAAAAATCTCAGAAAGTCACATACTATATGATTCCATTTATATAATCTTGAAACGACAAAATTACGGAATGGAGAACAAATTAGTGGTTACCAGGGATCAGGTATAGTGGGGAAGGAGGATAGGTTTGACTATAAAGGGTAGCATGAGGGAGATATTGGTGACAGTGGAATAGGTCTGTATCTTGATTTTGATGGTGTTTACATGAATCTATACATATGATAAAATGGCATAGAACTATATACATACACATTGTACCAATGTCAGTTTCCTGATTTTGATGTCATATTGTTGTATAAGATGTACCCATTGGGGAAAATTGTGTGAAGGGTATATCAGATTTATCTGTGCTATCTTTGCAATTTCCTATGAACCTATAATTATTTCAAAATGAAAAGTTAAAGTTTTTTTCTTGAGAGATTGAAGTGGTATTTAGCATAATCATTTTGCCACTCATGGTGCTGCTTTTTCATCAGTATGAATCAGTCTGCACCTTTCAAAATAATGTTACTCTTGAGGATGACAAGATAACCTGTTTATAGTATTTTAGTTGCATTTTACAATTAGATGAAACCTGTTTAAGCAAGAACGGAGACAAAGTAGTTCTTTGATATCCTGGCTATCCAAGGCCTTGTCTTAATTTTTAAATTAAGTGGTAAGCCTTAACCTGAGTCATATTTTGGTACACTTTAAGTTCCTGGAGCTCTTGTATACTGGCACCTACAGGACAGTGACTGCAGCAATGAGTCCTGTGTAGTATCTGTCATCCTGTGGGATGTTGATAAACAATAATTATTTTTGACTTGACATTAATTGATTCAAACAATTCTTTTCTTAATATAGAGTTGAAAATCTTCTGGTAAGATTTCGAAAAACCATACTATTAACCAATATTCAACTCAAAAACTTTTTCTTTTTTTTTTTTTTACATCTTTACTGGAGTATAATTGCTTTACAATGGTGTGTTAGTTTCTGCTTTATAACAAAGTGAATCAGTTATACATATACATATGTTCCCATATCTCTTCCCTCTTGCATCTCCGTCCCTCCCACCCTCCCTATCCCACCCATCTTGGTGGTCACAAAGCACGGAGCTGATCTCCCTGTGCTATGCGGCTGCTTCCCACTAGCTATCTATTTTACGTTTGGTAGTGTATATATGTCCATGCCACTCTCTCACTTTGTCACAGCTTACCCTTCCCCCTCCCCATATCCTCAAGTCCATTCTCTAGTAGGTCTGTGTCTTTGTCCCCATCTTACCCCTAGGTTCTTCATGACCTTTTTCTTTTTTTTTCTTAGATTTCATATATATGTGCTAGCACACGGTATTTGTTTTTCTCTTTCTGACTTACTTCACTCTGTATGACAGACTCTAGGTCCATCCTCCTCACTACAAATAACTCAGTTTCGTTTCTTTTTATGGCTGAGTAATATTCCATTGTATATATGTGCCACATCTTCTTTATCCATTCATCCGATGATGGACACTTACGTTGTTTCCATCTCCTGGCTATTGTAAATAGAGCTGCAGTGAACATTGTGGAATGTGACTCTTTTTGAATTATGGTTTTCTCAGGGTATATGCCCAGTAGTGGGATTGCTGGGTCATATGGTAGTTCTATTTGTAGTTTTTTAAAGAACCTCCATACTGTTCTCCATAGTGGCTGTACCAATTCACATTACCACCAGCAGTGCAAGAGTGTTCCCTTTTCTCCACACCCTATCCAGCACTTATTGTTTCTAGATTTTTTGATGTTGGCCATTCTGACTAGTGTGAGATGATATCTCGTTGTAGTTTTGATTTGCATTTCTCTAATGATTAGTGATGTTGAGCATTCTTTCATGTGTTTGCTGGCAATCTGTATATCTTCTTTGGAGAAATGTCTGTTTAGATCTGCTGCCCATTTTTGGATTGGGTTATTTGTTTTTTTGTTATTGAGCTGCTTGTAAATTTTGGAGATTAATCCTTTGTCAGTTGCTTCATTTGCAAATATTTTCTCCCATTCTGAGAGTTGTCTTTTGGTATTGTTTATGGTTTCCTTTGCAGTACAAAAGCTTTGAAGTTTCATTAGGTCCCATTTGTTTATTTTTATGTCCATTTCTCTAGGAGGTGGGTCAAAAAGGATCTTGCTGTGATTTATGTCATAGAGTGTTCTGCCTATGTTTTCCTCTAAGAGTTTGATAGTTTCTGGCCTTACATTTAGGTCTTTAAGCCATTTTGAGCTTATTTTTGTGTATGGTGTTAGGGAGTGATCTAATCTCATACTTTTACATGTACCTGTCCAGTTTTCCCAGCACCACTTATTGAAGAGGCTGTCCTTTCTCCACTGTACATTCCTGCCTCCTTTATCAAAGATAAGGTGACCATATGTGTGTGGGTTTATCTCTGGGCTTTCTATCCTGTTCCATTGATCTATCTTTCTGTTTTTGTGCCAGTACCATACTGTCTTGATTACTGTAGCTTTGTAGTATAGTCTGAAGTCAGGGAGCCTGATTCCTCCAGCTCCGTTTTTCGTTCTCAAGATTGCTTTGGCTATTCGCGGTCTTTTGTGTTTCCATACAAATTGTGACATTTTTTGTTCTAGTTCTGTGAAAAATGCCAGTGGTAGTTTGATAGGGATTGCATTGAATCTGTAGATTGCTTTGGGTAGTAGAGCCATTTTCACAATGTTGATTCTTCCAATCCAAGAACATGGTATATCTCTCCATCTATTTGTATCATCTTTAATTTCTTTCACCAGTGTCTTATAATTTTCTGCATACAGGTCTTTTGTCTCCTTAGGTAGGTTTATTCCTAGATATTTTATTCTTTTTGTTGCAATGGTAAATGGGAGTGTTTTCTTGATTTCACTTTCAGATTTTTCATCATTAGTGTATAGGAATGCCAGAGATTTCTGTGTATTAATTTTGTATCCTGCTACTTTACCAAATTCATTGATTAGCTCTAGTAGTTTTCTGGTAGCATCTTTAGGATTCTCTATGTATAGTATCATGTCATCTGCAAACAGTGACAGCTTTATTTCTTGTTTTCCAATTTGGATTCCTTTTATTTCCTTTTCTTCTCTGATTGCTGTGGCTAAAACTTCCAAAACTATGTTGAATAAGAGTGGTGAGAGTGGGCAACCTTGTCTTGTTCCTGATCTTAGTGGAAATGCTTTCAGTTTTTCACCATTGAGGACAATGTTGGCTGTGGGTTTGTCATATATGGCCTTTATTCTGTTGAGGAATGTTCCCTCTATGCCTACTTTCTGAAGGATTTTTATCATAAATGGGTGTTGAATTTTGTTGAAAGCTTTCTCTGCATCTATTGAGATGATCATATGTTTTTTCTCCTTCAGTTTGTTGATATGGTGTATCACATTGATTGATTTGCGTATATTGAAGAATCCTTGCATTCCTGGAATAAACCCCACTTGATCATGGTGTATGATCCTTTTAATGTGCTGTTGGATTCTGTTTGCTAGTATTTTGTTGAGGATTTTTGCATCTATGTTCATCAGTGATATTGGCCTGTAGTTTTCTTTCTTTGTGACCTCCTTGTCTGGTTTTGGTATCAGGGTTATGGTGGCCTCGTAGAATGAGTTTGGGAGTGTTCCTCCCTCTGCTATATTTTGGAAGAGTTTGAGAAGGATAGGTGTTAGCTCTTCTCTAAATGTTTGATAGAATTTGCCTGTGAAGCCACCTGGTCCTGGGCTTTTGTTTGTTGGAAGATTTTTAATCACAGTTTCAATTTCATTGCCTGTGGTTTGTCTGTTCATATTTTCTATTTCTTTCTGATTCACTCTTGGCAGGTTGTGCATTTCTAAGAATTTGTCCATTTTTTCCAGGTTGTCCATTTTATTGGCATAGAGTTGCTTGTAGTAATCTCTCATGATCTTTTGTATTTCTGCAGTGTCAGTTGTTACTTCTCCTTTTTCATTTCTAATTCTATTGATTTGAGTCTTCTCCCTTTTTGTCTTGATGAGTCTGGCTAATGGTTTATCAATTTTGTTTTACTTCTCAAAGAACCAGCTTTTAGTTTTATTGATCTTTGCTATTGCTTCCTTCATTTCTTTTTCATATATTTCTGATCTGATCTATATGATTTCTTTTCTTCTGCTTACTTTGGGGTTTTTTTGTTCTTCTTTCTCTGATTGCTTTAGGTGCAAGGTTAGGTTGTTTATTCGAGATGTTTCCTGTTTCTTAAGGTAGGATTGTTTTGCTATAAGCGTCCCTCTTAGAACTGTTTTTGCTGCATCCCATAGGTTTTGGGTCGTCATGTCTCCATTGTCATTTGTTTCTAGGTATTTTTTGATTTCCTCTTTGATTTCTTCAGTGATCACTTCGTTATTAAGTAGTGTATTGTTTAGCCTCCATGTGTTTGTATTTTTTACAGATATTTTCCTGTAATTGATATCTAGTCCCATAGCATTGTGGTTGGAAAAGATACTTGATGCAATTTCAGTTTTCTTAAATTTACCAAGGCTTGATTTGTGACCCAAGGTAAGATCTATCCTGGAGAATGTTCCATGAGCACTTGAGAAAAATGTGTATTCTGTTGTTTTTGGATGGAATGTCCTATAAATATCAATTAAGTCCATCTTGTTTAATGTATCATTTAAAGCTTGTGTTTCCTTATTTATTTCCATTTTGGATGATCTGTCCATTGGTGAGAGTGGGGTGTTTAAGTCCCCTACTATGAATGTGTTGCTGTCGATTTCCCCTTTATGGCTGTTAGTGTTTGCCTTATGTATTGAGGTGCTCCTATGTTGGGTGCATAAATATTTACAATTGTTATATCTTCTTCTTGGGTAGATCCCTTGATCATTATGTAGTGTCCTTCTTTGTCTCTTCTAATAGTCTTTATTTTAAAGTCTGTTTTGTCTGATATGAGAATTGCTATTCCAGCTTTCTTTTGGTTTCCATTTGCATGGAATATCTTTTTTCCTCCCCTCACTTTCAGTCTGTATGTGTCTCTCGGTCTGAAGTGGGTCTCTTGTAGGCAATATATATATGGTTCTTGTTTTTGTATCCGTTCAGCCAGTCTGTGTCTTTTGGTAGGAGCATTTTATCCATTTACATTTAAGGCGATTATCGATATGTATGTTCCTATTCCCATTTTCTTAATTGTTTTGGGTTTGTTATTATAGGTCTTTTCCTTCTCTTGTGTTTCTTGCCTAGAGAAGATCCTTTAGCATTTGTTGTAAAGCTGGTTTGGTGGTGCTGAACTCTCTCAGCTTTTGCTTTTCTGTAAAGGTTTTAATTTCTCCATCAAATCTGAATGAGATCCTTGCTGGGTAGAGTAATCTTGGTTGTAGGTTTTTCTCCTTCATCACTTTAAGTATGTCCTGCCAGTCCCTTCTGGCTTGCAGAGTTTCTGCTGAAGGATCAGCTGTTAACCTTATGGGAATTCCCTTGTGTGTTATTTGTTGTTTTTCCCTTGCTGCTTTTAGTATGTTTTCTTTGTATTTAATTTTTGACAGTTTGATTAATATGTGTCTTGGCGTATTTCTCCTTGGATTTATCCTGTATGGGACTCTCTGTGTTTCCTGAACTTGATTAACTATTTCCTTTCCCGTATTAGGGAAGTTTTCGACTATAATCTCTTCCAATATTTTCTCAGACCCTTTCTTTTTCTCTTCTTCTTCTGGAACCCCTATAATTTGAATGTTGGTGCGTGTAATGTTGTCCCAGAGGTCTCTGAGACTGTCCTCAGTTCTTTTCATTCTTTTTTCTTTATTCTGCTCTGCAGTAGTTATTTCCACTATTTTATCTTCCAGGTCACTTATCCGTTCTTCTGCCTCAGTTATTCTGCTGTTGATCCCTTCTAGAGTATTTTTAATTTCATTTGTTGTGTTGTTCATCATTGCTTGTTTCATCTTTAGTTCTTGTAAGTCCTTATTAAATGTTTCTTGCATTTTCTCTATTCTATTTCCAAGATTTTGGATCATCTTTACTATCATTATTCTGAATTCTTTTTCAGGTAGACAGCCTATTTCCTCTTCATTTGTTAGGTCTGGTGGGTTTTTATCTTGCTCCATCTGCTGTGTGTTTTTCTGTCTTCTCATTTTGCTTATCTTACTGTGTTTGGGGGTCTCCTTTTTGCAGGCTGCAGGTTCATAGTTCCCGTTGTTTTTGGTGTCTGTCCCCAGTGGCTAAAGTTGGTTCAGTGGGTTGTGTAGGCTTCCTGGTGGAGGGGACTAGTGCCTGTGTTCTGGTGAATGAGGCTGGATCTTGTCTTTCTGGTGGGCAGGTCCACGTCTGGTAGTGTGTTTTGGGGGTTTTGTGGACTTATTATGATCTTAGGCAGCCTCTTTGCTAATGGATGGTGTTGTGTTCCTGTCTTGCTAGTTGTTTGGCATAAGATGTCCAGCACTGTAGCTTGCTGGTCGTTGAGTGAAGCTGGGTGTTGGTGTTGAGATGGAGATCTCTGGGAGATTTTTGCCGTTTGATATTATGTGGAGCTGGGAGGTCTCTTATGGACCAGTGTCCTGAAGTTGGCTCTCCCACCTCAGAGGCACAGCACTGACTCCTGGCTGCAGCACCAAGAGCCTTTCATCCACACGGCTTTGATGATAAAGGTGCTCTTCACTGTTGTTCAAGTTCTAGGTAGAGATTTCAGACTGCCTTTACCCTAAAAAGAGCTGGAGAAGCATTGGTGGTTCTTCTCCAAAGGAAGGTACCCTCTGAATGTTTGGGAGATGAAGAAAGGAAGATGTTTGTTCTTTTTCATATGGTCTCATCCTCCAAATCACCTTTGGAATCAAACTTAAAAACTTTTGAAAATTGTTATATATTAAGTAAAATGAATATTCTTGTGCAAATTTAAAATGAGTATTACAAAATCAGAACTTATTTCTAATTCTTTTTGGAAAGTGGTGTGTTATGCATAACTTAAGGATTTTTCTTTTGTACTTATGATCAAGCTCAAAATGAATATGAGGGAACAAAAGTAAATATGAGCAAAACTACATATTCTTTAGTAAAATGAAAATGATTTTTTTTTCAGGTTAAACTGCAGAACAACATATCATATCAGATGGCAGACATACATCATTTAAAGGGTAAGAAACTTAATTACAGATTAAAGATAAAGGTCACTAAATGTCTAAAATCCTGAAGAATTAAGAAATCCTCAAGTTAAACAGCTAAATGAAATAGGATTTTTGAACAAAGCTCCTCTGATGGCAAAACATTTATCCTTTTGTCTTAAGATATATTGAAAATTTTTTAATGTTACTTTATATATAATAAGTGCAAGTTAATATTTGAGGTCTGCATTTTAATCTTGTGCTGTAGACAGAGTTCATGCAATGAAATGTTAGAAGAATCCTCAAAGAAAATTGAGGTGTAACTTCGGAGACTGTCAGATTTCTAGGGAAAAGATTAAGGATGATTGTTCTGTGTCCAGTCTGCTAAAATAATCCATTCCGATCTAGGGATGCGTTGGAAAAATCCTCCAAACTTAATGTTTTACATACCCCAGGATCAAAGAAACCTGCAACAAAAACTGGGAAGAAACCTGGAGACAGATTTGATAGATAGGTAGGTAGGTAGATAGATAGATAGATAGAAAGAAAGACAGATTTTTTTTCACTTAGATGAAGTGATAGGAGATGACTAAAGCTCTTATGAAAAATAATAGGTAAAGAGAACAAGCTCTATCGCCTGCTTACATTACTTCACACTGTCACTGGCCTTTGGAGTTTGGGGTCTGAGGACTATCCCGCTTTTCCCTCATACCTTTTGATTACAACCCTATATATTTTAAAACTTTGCATGCAGTGACTCTGAGTTTATATATGTGGGTAATACTTGCTCTCTAATTTCATAACTATATCTTTATAACCATTTTAAACCTATTTAGATAGAATTAAGTAATATATACATATATTTTTCAAATTTATTTATATTTATTTATTGGCTGCATTGGGTCTTTGTTGCTGCATGTGGGCTTTCTCTAGTTGCCATGAGCTGGGGCTACTCTTCATTGCAGTGTGTGGGCTTCTCATTGCAGTGGCTTCTCTTGTTGTGGAGCACGGGCTCTAGGCACGTGGACTAAAGTAGTTGCATCACACAGGCTCAGTAGTTACAGCATGCGGGCCCTAGAGTTCACGGGCTTCAGTAGTTGGGGCGCACGAGATCAGTAGTTTTGGCTTGCGGGCTCTAGAGCACAGGCTCAGTAGTTGTGGCGCACGGGCTTAGTTGCTCCGCGGCATGTGGGATCTTCCCAGACCAAGGATCGAACCTGTGCCCCCTGCATTGGCAGGCAGCTTCTTAACCACTGCACCACCAGGGAAATCCCAGGTAATATATTTTCAAACATCCTCTTGAAGAAGTCAACCTAAGTTGACTTTGTAATTTATGTAAGTTTTGCTTCTCACCTAGCAAATCCATTAGGAAATATCATTTGTGTGTTATAACCCAGACATAGGAATTATTAATTTTTTACTATCTATGATTTAGAACAGCTTTGATTTTCTGTTAAAAATTTACTTTCTGGTTGGCCACAATAATTGTTGTTGCATTTGTGTCCATATTCTACTCTTTTTGACTCACAGGAGTGCACAGGATGACACAGAAGATGGCACACTGTCAGTGCTGCTTCCAGCTTGCAATTTTTACAAATGATTTTGCTTGTCATCAAAGTATATTTCTTATTAAATAGTAATAGATCGTTGAATAGGAAGTCCTATGGGTTTTGCTAGTACATGTCAGAGAAAATGACAGCCTATGTTACTGAGTAAAAATCTTTATTTTGCTGTATGTGTTGAAGTAGATCTTGAGATGTTTTGAAATTTTGATGATGATCTTTAGCAGAGAAAAAAGCTTTGATTTGAACTCATACCATGCAACTTTTGGTTTTAGTGCAGTTACTGAAGCTTGGATGCTTGAGACTGAATTTCATTAATGTGACTTTTGCACCCTGGAAACTTTCTGCTGAAACAAACTTCTTGACAAGTTGACAGTAAAATCCGTATTTGACTGTTTTCATTGACATTAATGTCGGATATAATGGAATTAATACACATCAAGATCCTAAAAAAAATCTTTTAATATTTTCTTGGAAATAAGAGGATTAGGGTTGGTTTTTAATGCCTGAGAAAGTAAATTAACATTCTACTATACACTGATTTATTTTGAATAGCTTACCTTATTTTTATTCCTATTACTGAAAGAAAATTTGCAATAAAAAATTTCCAGAAGTAAATATTTTTTTTGGCTTGAAAAGATCATCCTAGAAGTTAAATTGAGAGATTATGGCCATATCTTTCTATAGCATACCATGATATTACTGTCAGAGCTAGACTACCCTGCACAATCAACCTTGGACCTGATCTCATATTAAGTTACTCTGGGGACTTTCCTGGTGTTGCAGTGGTTAAGAGTCCCCCTGCCAATTCAGGGGACACAGGTTTGATCCCTGGTCCAGGAAGACCCCACATGCTGCGGAGCAACTAAGCCCATGCACCACAACTACTGAGCCTGCGTTCTAGAGCCCACGAGCCACAACTACTGAGCCCACGTGCCACAACTACTGAAGCCTGCAAGCCTAGCGCCCGTGCTCCGCAACAAGAGAAGCTACCACAATGAGAAGCCTGTGCACTGCAACTAAGAGTAGCACCCTCACTTGCGGCAACTAGAGAAAGCCCGCGTGCAGCAACGAAGACCCAACGCAGCCAAAAATTAAAAAAAAAAAAGTTACTCTGAGCATCCTGCTGTGGTGACCTAGAGCAGCCACACTAGACACAGAGTATCTTTGGGTTTAAAATGAAGAAAACACATGGCAATCAGTTGAAAGTAAAATTGTGATATAGGAAAATTTTGTCTTTAGTTTTGCTTTCTGATCTGTTTACTCCCCTTGCCCTCATTTTTTTGGCCACGGCACGCGGCTTGCGGGATCTCAATTTCCCAACCAGGGATTGAACCCTTGCCACTGCAGTGAAAGCACCGAATCCTAACCACTATACCACCAGAGAACTCTACTTGTCCCCTTTCAAGTCTTTATTTTGGCCCACTCAAAGCATCAATCTGCTGCATGCTTTTTAATCCTTTCCCTGTATTCAAATAGGTTAGAATCTGATATTTTACATGGACTGGAACTCACTCATACTGATGTTCTATTTTTCTGTCAATTGAATTTTAAGCCTTTTATCTCCATTTAAAAATGAAAACTTTATTTCCTGATAAAGGTATTTCAAATATTGTTAGTGAGAAACTTTGTGGGGAGGCAGAGAAGCCATCCCAAATCTTAAAATCATACTAAGCCTCAGGTTCATTCTGAAGGTAAACTTAGCTGCTTCAGTTAGTTTACTGTGTAGGAAAAAGAAGCCTGAATGAGTCCTGACCACTAGTTGAGGTCCATTCCCTAGTAGCTACTAGGTAGTGCTGATTTGATTTTTCTTTTTTTTTTTTAAATTGTAGTAACTTTCAATTCTAAAATATTTCCTTCTTGAGTACAGTTTCAGGGAACTGGCTAACACTGTCTGTAAACTACAAGGCTTTTTGTCACTGCCTCCTGCTGGGATCTCATTGTTTCTGTAGACTCAACATCCATAGCTGAGGCCAGAGTTCTGCTACCTCTAGCCCTCTGTTTCTTAGTAAATGGGACCAGGGATCAGGTAACAAGCTGAATATGTTATTCAGGGATACCTGACCTCAGATTTGTCACTTTTATCTAGGGTGGGAGTAATGTGAAAAACTACAGAAATCAACCGTGTTTATATATTGGAGAATTAATAGAGTAAGCAGAGAAATTTAAAATGTGACTTGACTAAACTCATAGACACAGAGAGTAGAATGGTGGCTACCGTTCTACTGGGAGGTGGCTGGGAGGTGTGTGGGGAAAATGAGATGTTGGTCAAAGGGTACAAACTGTTATAAGATGAATAAGTTTTGGTGATCTATATACAGAATGGTGATTATAGTTAACAAGACTGTATTATATACTTGAAAGTTGCTAAGACAGTAGATCTTAAATGTTATCACCACAAAAAAGTGGTAATTATGTGAGATGGTGGACATGTTGGCTAATGCTATGATGGTAATCATTTCACAATACGTGAGTGAATCAAATCAACATGTTGTACACCTTGAACTTACACAATGTTATATCTCAATTAAAATAAAAATAATAGGGCTTCCCTGGTGGCGCAGTGGTTAAGAATCCACCTGCCAATGCAGGGGACACGGGTTTGAGCCCCGGTCTGGGAAGATCCCACATGCCGCAGAGCAGCTAAGCCCATGCACCACAACTACTGAGCCTGTGCTCTAGGGCCCGTGTGCCACAACTACTGAGCCCACATGCCACAGCTACTGAAGCTCATGTGCCTAGAGCCCATGCTCCACAACAAGAGATGCCACCGCAGTGAGAAGCCCGTGCACCGCAACAAAGAGTAGCTCCCACTCGCCACAACTAGAGAAAGACCACGTGCAGCAACAAAGACCCAACACAGCCATAAATAAATAAATTTTTAAAAATAAATTTTAAAAATAATAATAAAAATGTGGCTTGAATAAGCAAGCATATTTACTACCTATAAGCACTTTATGTAAATCATTTACTTTTCATATTTGATTATTAATACTATACAATAGTTGTTATTATGCATATTGTTAAACTTTATATACTTCAGCAAATGTTCATGTGACTTTAACATTTTTACTTTTTGTCATCCATAGTTATGATTCTACAATAAAATTTAGAAAGTAGAGAAAAAAATATGCTCAGAATCCCACCACTAAGTGTAATCACTGGTAGCATTTTGATGTATTTTTATTCTCATCTGTTTTACATGGATATATTTTATATTATAAATATATGTTTATATCTTTTTATAAAGATATAATATCTTTATAAGATATTATAAAGATATTATAAGATAATATCTTTATAAAGATATATCTTTTTATAAAGGTATAAAGATATATATCTTTTTATAAAGATTTATATTATAAATATATGTTTATATCTTTTTAAAAACTTACATCACAAGCATTTTTTGAGTGCCTTTAAAGTAACAAGATTATTTCTGTAAGCCCTCTATGAAAAGTAGATGTTATGTTATCGTTATAATATTGTACATTATGGTTAGATATTATACTTTAATCTTAATAAGTCATTATTGCTTATACAGAATAGACCTCTGTTCCCATTTATAAAAATTAAAACTTTCTTTACTACTTTTGCTTAACTTCTAAGGCTGTTGGCTAATTTTTTAATCCTCTATCCAAGAAACTGACATTTCTCTTTTCTGGCTGAATTTCTTTTATTTGTAGGGTTAGATAAAGAGGGAGTAACTAGAAAATGTGGGGCCAGTGATGATGGATTAAAGGTTCCCAAAGGGGATCTGGTCCAGCTTTTAATTTACTGTCCAGTTTGAAATTTCATGTTATTCATTACAGCTAAAACTTTTAGCTGTAGTCTGGAGGTTATAAGCTTTGAAAATGGAATTTTGGTATATGTGGACCTAAACCTCAGTAGCAGAACTAGAAATGAGATCTAAAATGATTGGTACCTAATTTGGGAATCAAGTATGATTTAGAATGAATTGAATTCTGTACCCATAGCCAATACACCTAAAAAATATGATTTTTTCCCTACTTTTATAAAGCAGTAAGGTTTAGAGAGATAGTTAGTTCTTTTTGTACTGTTTCTACAACTTAGCATATTGTCTACATAATGTGAAAAGATGTATATATTTTTAATATTTCTGATTTATGTGAAACCACTGAGGCTATCTTGTTTTATTGCCCATGCATGTGTATGAAAGGCAATTAAATGTGGTACTAATTATATAAATTTAACTTCCTGTATATAATTTTTGAAAATCCCATACCTTCTCAATGGGAAGCAGTAAAGTAAACTTCATTCCTTTGATTTTTACCTTCTGTGGATAGAGCAACTCGCTGAGCTTCGTCAGGAGTTTCTTCGACAAGAAGACCAGCTCCAGGACTATAGGAAGAACAGTACTTACCTCGTGAAGAGGTTAGAATATGAGAGGTAAGATGCTACATGCAACAGATATTTATGAATCTTGAATATTTGTCCAACTTTCAATTCATTTCTTCCTTTCTGGCTTTTGTTTTTCTTCTCTTCTTTCATTTTACTAGGTCTTTTAAGTTCCTTTTCTGTTATCTTTCTATGCCTCTTTGAAATCACTCTTTTATTTTGATACGTTGAACAACATGAAAATATCTCTTACAAGGCATGTTGAATCTACTAGAGTTCATTGTGAGACAGAAAATCTTTCAAGGTCTGAGTTTTATTGAATGGGATGTGGCAAAGACTGAAAGAAGATTCTGTGGTTCTTTTTGAGGGTCAATCCAGAAGATAAAGCTGGCAGTGGAAGATATCCCCAGAATAGCTGAGGGACTAAGCACCAGCTGCTTCTCCTGTTCTGCACTTCAGTCCCTTTGCTTACACCTCTGCACTGTTGGTGATGAGGTTGGGAAGCCTCTTAGGGGCCTTTCTAGAATTACTCTTTAAAAGGGTTTATTGTATATTAAATCAGTTTTACAGTTAAAGGTATTTTTGGGTCTACACACCAAAAATTAGAAAGATTCACTGTATTTTAAACTGTTTATCCATTTCTGACTTCTTACTCTTGTAGGTTATCAATATGCATCTACTTACATATATGTATTTTAATCTAATAGTATTCAGTAATTTTACATATATCTTTAGGATTAAAGAAATATTATTCCAGCATGTTAGTGTACCAAAGCTTGTTTAATCTCTCCCAACTGCTGGACCATTGTAGGAGTTTTCCTTTTCTATCACTATAAAAATCTTTGACTATCAACTATAAAAATCTTTGTGCAAAAAGCATTTTCTCCCTCTTACATTATTTCACTGGTTATATTCTCAAATATAGAACTTCTGAGGTGGAATATTTTATTGATCTTGTTGCTCTTATCACATATATGAAAGATTGCTTTGTAAAATGACTATACTTATTTATAATGTAAATGTTTCCCTGTAGCCCCACCAACATTGGCTTTTATATTTCTAACTTAATTTTGCTAGTATAGTAATAAGATAGTACTATATATACATATAAGAAGTTTAATTTGCATTTTAAATGGTGGAAGATAACATTTTTCTGTGTATGTATTCTTTGTTTCTTTTTGCATGAATGATCTATTTGTATTCTTTGACTACTCGTCCAGTGGAAATTCACAATCTTTATGTGTTTTGTTCCTTTACATTTTCTCTTGCTGGTTGCATTCTCTCTTCTTTATTAGTTTCTTCCATTGTTGCTCTTCTTATGGTTTAGGCTTTTATTATTGCGTTGAAAGTACTATTTGATGAATCATCTGCTGCCACTCCTTATCAACTCTTATAATTCTAGCTTTTCTTATCTATTACTATATATTGGTCTTACAGTTTTCTCTTCTAAAATGTTTTTCTCTTCTATGATTGAAGTTGACTTTGACAGTTGTTTCTTTATAAATGCAACTTATAAAAATAAATTTTCATCTTTCTAATTTCTGTTTTTTAATTAGTTTTATCAATATTTTTATCCTCTGTTAAAGGTTCAAATATTGTAAGAATTTTGACTGTGAGCTATTTTTATGTCTGCTCGTTGTCCTTCCCTACCCACTCCCCTGCTAACTGAATGCTTTATACTTATAAATGTATGTTTCCAACTTCTAGACATCTTTGAGAATCAATCCAAAATAATAGTCTAAAAGAATGACTTGTAATTTAGTTTTCAGTGTGGACAACAGATCAAGGAATTAAGAGCACAGCATGAAGAAAATATTAAAAAGTTAGCAGACCAGTTTTTGCAGGAACAAAAGGTAAATTTTTAAAATACTTAAAATATGTTCTTGTTATAAATCTTAAAATTTAGAAGTTAAAATTTGTATTTTTGTTATAAAACATTATATTTTTAAGTATTTTAGCCTGCCTAATTCTAAAAGTGACTGGCAGTGGCTTTACTGCTGAGTAAATTAGACATTTACAAAAGTATAACCTCAACTCTTAAAACTAATTTTGAGCTAAATATCTTTTACCTGACTTTTAAAAATAATTTTTGCTATTTATTTCTTAGGTTGTAAAGTGGATGATCATTTTACTTGAAAATCAACTATTTGCTATTTTATGCTTTTGAGAAATAGAAAAAAATTGAGAAAATTTTTCCTTAATTATCAGTCTTTGTTATTCTGAATTCCTTTCTTAAAACACAGAAATGAAACACTAGCCACTATTTTGATTCATATTTTGGGGGTGGCAAATTCTTTTAGTTCATACAATTCCAGTTGATATATATTATGAAAGTCCTGCTAGAAATGGAGGGAATTTGTCTGAAGTTTACTAGTCATTAGGACATTCATTTTTTTATACACTATAATCTAATCTGACTAGCTGTGGTTTGTATAAAGTCTTGTGATTTAGAGTTAAGAGAGATTGAATAGTGAAAAGTATTTTTCTTGGTCTTTGGCAGCATCTCATCTAAAGGACTAGAAGCTAAGGAAACCAGGTTTTCATTCTTTGCTCTTTCAACTATTTTGCAGCATGATATTGAGGGCATCATTTTTTTTAATCTATAAAGTGGAATGGCTGCTGCCTATCTGCAGTCTTCCTTGAAGAGACATGGGGATAGATTGCTGGAAGATGGCAGGCCTGAGTGAGCTACCTAGGTGGCATTGAGGGCAGCCAGAAGGTATTATTGAAACACTGGATGGTTAGAGGAGCATAGTAGAACACGGAAGGAAGGGAACAAGAGGCTTGCTGTTGCAATTGTGTTATTACAAGCCCAGTATATAAATAATGGGATGAATTTGCTCTCTTCTCTTCTCCCAAGAAGCACGTATATAAGCTTTTTCCTTTTTCCTGCCAACTGTAGTTCTCCCTTTCTGCTCTTCTATATTAGGCTATTTTTACATTATTAATTAGCTAATATCTACTCCAGTTCTTCTTTGCACTTATCCTGCCCTAAATGGAGCAAGGTGGGGAGGAATGGAGATGCTTAAGAGCATTTCTCCTTTGTAGGGTGACATACCAGCTGCCTAATCTACTCCTCATTCTCATTCTCTGTTCTTCGACTACTATAACTAGTTGATTCTGTGAAATTTGAGTTGTTTTTCGTAGGAACAAATCCATTGTAAGCTATATGAAACAAGCATAAGTTGTATTGAGGGATTTTTTTTTTTTTTTTAACTAAGTACATTCCTGTCTTGGAAATTACTCTGGGGAGGGGGTCAGCAAACTAAGTCCAACCTCCTGCCTGTTTTTAACTGCCCATCAGCAAAAAACGGTCATTACATTGAAAAATGGTTAAAAAGTCAAAAGAATATTTTATGACTGGGAAAGTTGTAAGAAATTCAAATCTTAGTGTCTACAAATACAATTTTATTATAACACATCCACACTCATTTGTTTATTGCTTTCATACTACAAAGATAAATGGTTATAAACCAGAGGAGACTAAGAAGACCTGAGTACTTAAATGCAATGTAGTAAAAAATTAAATAAATAAATAAATAAAATAAAATAAATGCAGTGTAGTATCCTGGATTGGATCCTGGAACAGAAAAAGGTCTTAATGGAAAAAGTGGTGAAGTCTAAGTAAAGTCTGGAGTTTAGTTAATAATGTACTAATGTTGGTTTCTTAGTTTTGCAAATGTGCTGTGCTATTGTGATGTTAATATTAAGGGAAATTGGGAGATGGGTAATTACTTTTCTGTAAATCTAAATTATTTCAGAGTAAGAAGTTTATTTAAAAAACAATTGGGGGGGGGGACCTTGAAGATGGCGGAAGAGTAAGACACGGAGATTGCCTTCCTCCCCACGGATACACCAGAAATACATCCACACGTGGAACAACTCCTACAGAACTCCTACTGAAGGCTGGCAGAAGACCTCAGACCTCCCAAAAGGCAAGAAACTCCCCACGTAACTGGGTAGGGCAAAAGAAAAAACAGAGGCAAAAGAATAAGGACGGCACCTGCACCAGTGCGAGGGAGCTGTGAAGGAGGAAAAGTTTCCACACACTAGGAAGCCCCTCCGCGGGCGGAGACTGCGGGAGGCAGAGGGGGGAGTTTCGGAACCGCGGAGTAGTGCACAGCGACGGGTGCGGAGGGCAAAGCGGGGCGATTCCTGCACAGACGATCGGTGCCGACCAGCACTCACCAACCCGAGAGGCTTGTCTGCTCACCCGCCGGGGCGGGCGGGGCTGCGAGCTGAGGCTCGGGTTTTGGTTTTGGACGGAGCTCAGGGAGAGGACTGGGGTTGGCGGCTTGAACATAGCCTGAAGGGGTTAGTGCACCACGACTAGCCGGGAGGGAGTTCGGGGAAAAGCCTGCAACGGCCGAAGAGGCAAGAGACTTTTTCTTCCCTCTTTGTTTCCTGGTGCGCGAGGAGAGGGGTTTAAGAGCGCTGCTTAAAGGAACTCCAGAGACGGGCGCGAGCCGCGGCTAAAAGCGCGAACCCCAGAGACGGGCGCGAGCCGCGGCTGAGGGCGCGAGCCCCCGAGACGGGCGCGAGCCGCGGCTGAAAGCGCAAACCCCAGAGACGGGCGCGAGCCGCGGCTAAAACCGCGGACCCCAGAGACGGGCGGGAGACGCTAAGGCTGCTGCTGCCGCCACCAAGGGGCCTGTGTGCGAGCACAGGTCACTCTCCACACCCCTCTTCCGCGGAGCCTGTGCAGCCCGCCACTGCCAGGTTCCCGGGATCCAGGGACAACTTCCCCGGGACAACGCACGGCGGGCCTCAGGCTGGTGCAACGTCACGCCGGCCTCTGCCGCAACGTCACGCTGCCTCTGCCGCCGCAGGCCGGCCCCGCACGCAGTGCCCCTCCTTCCCCCATCCCCCAACCCCCGGCCTGAGTGAGCCGGAGGCCCCGAATCAGCGGCTCCTTTAACCCCGTCCTGTCTGAGCGAAAAAACAGACGCCCTCCAGCGACCTACACGCAGAGGCAGGGCCAAATCCAAAGCTGAGCTCCTGTGAGCTGTGAGAACAAAGAAGAGAAAGGGAAATCTCTCCCAGCAGCCACAGAAGCAGCGGATTAAAGCTCCACAATCAACTTGATATACCCTGCATCTGTGGAATACCTGAATAGACAAGGAATGATCCCAAATTGAAGAGGTGGAATTTAGGAGCGAGATCTATGATTTTTTTCCCTTTTCCTCTTTTTGTGAATGTGTACGTGTATGCTTCTGTGTGAGATCTTGTCTGTATACTCTTACTTCCACCATTTGTCCTAGGGCTCTATCCGTCCATGACTTTTTTTTAAAAATTCTTTTTCTTAATAATTAAGTTTAATTGTAATAACTTTATTATACTTTACCTTCGTTCTTTCTTTCTTTCCTTCCTTCCTTCCCTCCTTTAGACAACGAATCACCCCAAATTGAGGAGGTGGTCTCAGGGAGCAGGATTTATGATTTTTCCCCCTTTACCTCTTTTTGTGAAGGTGTATGTGTATGCTTCTGTGTAAGATTTTCTCTGTATAGCTTTGCTTCCAACGTTTGTCCTAAGGTTCTATCTGTCCCTTTTTTTTTTTCTAAATATTTTTTAATTCAATAACTATATTATACTTGATTTTATTTTTACTGTATCATCTTTCTTTCTGTCTTTTTTCCTTCTTTCCCTCCTTCCTTCCTTCCTCCCTCCCTCCCTCCTTTCTTTCCTTCTTTGCTTCTTTCTTCCTTCCTTCCTTTCCTCCTTTCCTTCTTTCTTTACTCATACTTCTACTAATTCTCCCTACTTTTTCTCCCTTTTATTCTGAGCTGTGTGGATGAAAGGCTCTTGGTGCTCCAGCCAGGAGTCAGGGCTCTGCCTCTGAGGTAGGAGAGCCAACTTCAGGACACTGGTCAACAAGAGACCTCCCAGCTCCACATAATATTAAACGGTGGAAATATCCCAGAGACCTCCATCTTAACACCAGCACCCAGCTTCACTCAACGACCAGCAAGCCACAGTGCTGGACAACCTATGCCAAACAACTAGCAAAACAGGAACACAACCCCACCCATTAGCAGAGAGGCTGCCTAAAATCATAATAAGGCCACAGACACCCCAAAACACACCACCAGACGTGAACCTGCCCACTAGAGAGACAAGATCCAGCCTCATCCAGCACAACACAGGCACTAGTCCCCTCCACCAGGAAGCCTACACAACCCACTGAAACAACCTTAGCCACTGGAGACAGACATCAAAAACAACGGGAACGGGGCTTCCCTGGTGGCGCAGTGGTTGGGAGTCCGCCTGCCGATGCAGGGGACACAGGTTCGTGCCCCGGTCCGCGAAGATCCCACATGCCGCGGAGTGGCTGGGCCCGTGAGCCATGGCCGCTGAGACTGCGCGTCCAGAGCCTGTGCTCCGCAACGGGAGAGGCCACAACAGTGAGAGGCCCGCGTAATGCAAAAAAAAAACAACGGGAACTACGAAAGTGCAGCCTGCAAAAAGGAGACCCCAAACACAGTAAGGTAAGCAAAATGAGAAGACAGAAAAACACACAGCAGATGAAGGAGCAAGATAAAAACCCACCAGACCTAACAAATGAAGAGGAAATAGGCAATCTACCTGAAAAAGAATTCAGAATAATGATAGTAAGGATGATCCGAAATCTTGGAAGTAGAATGGACAAAATGCAAGAAACAGTTAACAAGGACCTACAAGAACTAAAGATGAAACAAGCAACGATGAACAACGCAATAAATGAAATTAAAAGTACTCTAGATAGGATCAATAGCAGAATAACTGAGGCAGAAGAACGGATAAGTGACCTGGAAGATAAAGTAGTGGAAATAACTACTGCAGAGCAGAATAAAGAAAAAAGAATGAAAAGAACTGAGGACAGTCTCAGAGACCTCTGGGACAACATGAAACGCACCAACATTCGAATTATAGGGGTTCCAGAAGAAGAAGAAAGAAAGAAAGGGTCTGAGAAAATATTTGAAGAGATTATAGTTGAAAACTTCCCTAATATGGGAAAGGAAATAGTTAATCAAGTCCAGGAAGCACAGAGGGTCCCATACAGGATAAATACAAGGAGAAACACGCCAAGACACATATTAATCAAACTGTCAAAAATTAAATACAAAGAAAGCATATTAAAAGCAGCAAGGGAAAAACAACAAATAACACACAAGGGAATCCCCATAAGGTTAACAGCTGATCTCTCAGCAGAAACCCTACAAGCCAGAAGGGAGTGGCAGGACATACTGAAAGTGATGAAGGAGAATAGCCTGCAACCAAGACTACTCTACCCAGCAAGGATCTCATTCACATTTGATGGAGAAATTAAAACCTTTACAGACAAGCAAAAGCTGAGAGAGTTCAGCACCACCAAACCAGCTTTACAACAAATGCTAAAGGAACTTCTCTAGACACGAAACACAAGAGAAGGAAATGACCTATAGTAGCGAACCCAAAACAATATATAAAATGGAAATAGGAACATACATATCGATAATTACCTTAAATGTAAATGGACTAAATGCTCCCACCAAAAGACACAGATTGGCTGAATGGATACAAAAACAAGACCCTTATATATGCTGTCTACAAGAGACCCACTTCAGAACTAGAGACACATACAGACTGAAAGTAAGGGGATGGAAAAAGATATTCCATGCAAATGGAAACCAAAAGAAAGCTGGAGTAGCAATTCTCATATCAGACAAAATAGACTTTAAAATAAGGACTATTAAAAGGGACAAAGAAGGACACTACATAATGATCAAGGGATCGATCCAAGAAGAAGATATAACAATTGTAAATATTTATGCACCCAACATAGGAGCACCTCAATACATAAGGCAAATACTAACAACCATAAAAGGGGAGATCAACAGTAACACATTCATAGTAGGGAACTTTAACACCCCACTTTCACCCATGGACAGATCATCCAAAATGAAAATAACTAAGGAAACACAAGCTTTAAATGATATATTAAACAAGATGGACTTAATTGATATTTATAGGACACTCCATCCAAAAACAACAGAATACACATTTTTCTCAAGTGCTCATGGAACATTCTCCAGGATAGATCATATCTTGGGTCACAAATCAAGCCTTGGTAAATTTAAGAAAACTGAAATCGTATCAAGTATCTTTTCCGACCACAACGCCATGAGACTAGATATCAATTACAGGAAAAGATCTGTAAAAAATACAAACACATGGAGGCTAAACAATACACTACTTAATAATGAAGTGATCACTGAAGAAATCAAAGAGGAAATAAAAAAATACCTAGAAACAAATGACAATGGAGACACAACGACCCAAAAACTATGGGATGCAGCAAAAGCAGTTCTAAGGGGGAAGTTTATAGCAATACAAGCCCACCTTAAGAAGCAGGAAACATCTCGAATAAACAACCTAACCTTGCACCTCAAGCAATTAGAGAAAGAAGAACAAAAAAACCCCAAAGCTAGCAGAAGGAAAGAAATCATAAAAATCAGATCAGAAATAAATGAAAAAGAAATGAAGGAAACAATAGCAAAGATCAATAAAACTAAAAGCTGGTTCTTTGAGAAGATAAACAAAATAGATAAACCACTAGCCAGACTCATCAAGAAAAAAAGGGAGAAGACTCAAATCAATAGAATTAGAAATGAAAAAGGAGAAGTAACAACTGACACTGCAGAAATAAAAAAAATCATGAGAGATTACTACAAGCAACTCTATGCCAATAAAATGGACAATCTGGAAAAAATGGACAAATTCTTAGAAATGCACAACCTGCCAAGACTGAATCAGGAAGAAATAGAAAATATGAACAGACCAATCACAAGCACTGAAATTGAAACTGTGATTAAAAACCTTCCAACAAACAAAAGCCCAGGACCAGATGGCTTCACAGGTGAATTCTATCAAACATTTAGAGAAGAGCTAACACCTATCCTTCTCAAACTCTTCCAAAATATAGCAGAGGGAGGAACACTCCCAAATTCCTTCTAGGAAGCCACCATCACCTTGATACCAAAACCAGACAAGGATGTCACAAAGAAAGAAAACTACAGGCCAATATCACTGATGAACATAGATGCAAAAATCCTCAACAAAATACTAGCAAACAGAATCCAACAGCACATTAAAAGGATCATACACCATGATCAAGTGGGGTTTATTCCAGGAATGCAAGGATTCTTCAATATACGCAAATCTATCAATGTGATAAACCATATTAACAAATTGAAGGAGAAAAACCATATGATCATCTCAATAGATGCAGAGAAAGCTTTCGACAAAATTCAATACCCATTTATGATAAAAACCCTTCAGAAAGTAGGCATAGAGGGAACTTTCCTAAACATAATAAAAGCCATATATGACAAGCCCACAGCAAACATCATCCTCAATGGTGAAAAACTGAAAGCATTTCCACTAAGATCAGGAACAAGACAAGGTTGCCCACTCTCACCACTCTTATTCAACATAGTTTTGGAAGTTTTAGCCACAGCAATCAGAGAAGAAAAGGAAATAAAAGGAATCCAAATCGGAAAAGAAGAAGTAAAGCTGTCACTGTTTGCAGATGACATGATACTATACATAGAGAATCCTAAAGATGCTACCAGAAAACTACTAGAGCTAATCAATGAATTTGGTAAAGTAGCAGGATACAAAATTAATGCACAGAAATCTCTGGCATTCCTATATACTAATGATGAAAAATCTGAAAGTGAAATCAGGAAAACACTCCCATTTACCATTGCAACAAAAAGAATAAAATATCTAGGAATAAACCTACCTAAGGATACGAAAGACCTGTATGCAGAAAATTATAAGACACTGATGAAAGAAATTAAAGATGATACAAATAGATGGAGAGATATACCATGTTCTTGGATGGGAAGAATCAACATTGTGAAAATGACTCTACTACCCAAAGCAATCTACAGATTCAATGCAATCCCTATCAAACTACCACTGGCATTTTTCACAGAACTAGAACAAAAAATTTCGCAATTTGTATGGAAACACAAAAGACCCCGAATAGCCAAAGCAATCTTGAGAACGAAAAAAGGAGCTGGAGGAATAAGGCTCCCTGACTTTAGACTATATTACAAAGCAACAGTAATCAAGACAGTATGGTACTGGCACAAAAACAGAAAGATAGATCAATGGAACAGGATAGAAAGCCCAGAGATAAACCCACGCACATATGGACACCTTATCTTTGATAAAGGAGGCAGGAATGTACAGTGGAGAAAGGACAGCCTCTTCAATAAATGGTGCTGGGAAAACTGGACAGGTACATGTAAAAGTATGAGATTAGATCACTCCCTAACACCATACACAAAAATAAGCTCAAAATGGATTAAAGACCTAAATGTAAGGCCAGAAACTATCAAACTCTTAGAAGAAAACGTAGGAAGAACACTCTATGACATAAATCACAGCAAGATCCTTTCTGACCCACCTCCTAGAGTAATGGAAATAAAAACAAAAATAAACAAATGGGACCTAATGAAACTTCAAAGCTTTTGCACAGCAAAGGAAACCATAACCAAGACCAAAAGACAACCCTCAGAATGGGAGAAAACATTTGCAAATGAAGCAACTGACAAAGGATTAATCTCCAAAATTTACAAGCAGCTCATGCAGCTCAATAACAAAAAAACAAACAACCCCATCCAAAAATGGGCAGAAGACCTAAATAGACATTTCTCCAAAGAAGATATACAGAATGCCAACAAACACATGAAAGAATGCTCAACATCATTAATCATTAGAGAAATGCAAATCAAAACTACAATGAGATATCATCTCACACCAGTCAGAATGGCCATCATCAAAAAATCAAGAAACAATAAATGCTGGAGAGGGTGTGGAGAAAAGGGGACACTCTTGCACTGCTGGTGGGAATGTGAATTGGTTCAGCCACTGTGGAGAACAGTATGGAGGTTCCTTAAAAAACTACAAATAGAATTACCATATGACCCAGCAATCCCACTACTTGGCATATACCCTGAGAAAACCAAAATTCAAAGAGAGTCATGTACCAAAATGTTCATTGCAGCTCTATTTACAATAGCCAGGACATGGAAACAACCTAAGCGCCCATCATCGGATGAATGGATAAAGAAGATGTGGCACATATACACAATGGAATATTACTCAGCCTTAAAAAGAAATGAAATTGAGCTATTTGTAATGAGATGGATAGACCTAGAATCTGTCATACAGAGTGAAGTAAGTCAGAAAGAAAAAGACAAATACCGTATGCTAACACATATATATGGAATTTAAGGGGAAAAAAATGTCATGAAGAACCTAGGGGTAAGATAGGAATAAAGACGCAGACCTACTGGAGAACGGACTTAAGGATATGGGGAGGGGGAAGGGTGAGTTTTGACAGGGCGAGAGAGAGTCATGGACATATACACACTAACAAACGTAGTAAGGTAGATAGCTGGGGGGAAGCAGCCGCAAGGCACAGGGATATTAGCTCGGTGCTTTGTGACAGCCTGGAAGGGTGGGATGGGGAGAGTGGGAGGGAGGGAGACGCAAGAGGGAAGACATATGGGAACATATGTATATGTATAGCTGATTCACTTTGTTGTAAAGCAGAAACTAACACACCATTGTAAAGCAATTATACCCCAATAAAGATGTTTAAAAAAAAAAAAAAAAAAAAAAAGAACAATTAGGGGGACTTCCCTGGTGGCACAGTGGTTAAGAATCCGCCTGTCAGTGCAGGGGACATGGGTTCGAGCCCTGGTCTGGGAAGATCCCATATGCCGTGGGCCAACTAAGCCCGTGTGCCACAGCTACTGAGTCTGCACTCTAGAGCCAGCGAGCCACAACTACTGAGCCCACGTGCCACAACTACTGAAGCCCACGCATCTAGAGCCTGCGCTCCGCAACAAGAGAAGCCACTGTAATGAGAAGCCCACGCACCGCAACGAAGAGTAGCCCCCACTCTCTGCAACTAGAGAAAAGCCCTCGCGCAGCAACAAAGACCCAACACAGCCAAAAATAAAAAAACAAATAAATTTATTAAAAAACAAAAAAACAATTAGGTGGCCCCCTTACCAAATCAACAGTACTGCATTTAGGAAGCCATCTTATTTTGTTAATAGTATTTAATATTGTCCATTCACGTAAAGGTATTGCCGTTAATAATGCATCAAAGGGACAACATCTTTATTAACTGTTTTAAATGGAGAAGTATTTTTGACCACTAGTTTGTTGACTTTACGTTTTGTTGGTTATTGTTTGTTTTATCCACATCAAAAAGCAGTGGAATATTATGGAAGTAGCCTTATGATGTAGCATTATAGCAAAAATGTAGAGAGATGCAGGATGGCTGCTCAGGTTGTACCTCAACGATTTTCTCACCTTTGGCCTTCATACTGACATGTTCAGAAATTTCAGTTTATCATTTCACTCATCATAAATTAAGCTCTCAGAATTGGCTATTGCTTACCAAGTTCCCAAAAACTGTGGGAGTCAGAAAGACTGTGGTTTGAATCCCTTTTCCACACTTCTCTAGCTTTGTAATCTTGAACAAGCTGCTTAAACTTCTTTAAGCCTCAGTTTTATTTTGTTTTTCCCAAAACTATTCATTTGTCTCCACTAAAGGATAGACTTGAAAACAATTTGTAAACTATGAAACACAGTGCAAATGTTTGTTGTTGATTTTATCTGCCAGATACACTGGAATACCTACACTTGATTGTCAAAGCACCCTTTCTTCTTTATTGTGACAAATTCTTACAATTTGCCTCCTATTTTTCTAGATTTTCTATAGATTTTTTAGTACTATTGTTTTTTATAATGTTACCAATGATTGCACTGCATAATGCTTTAGAGTTGACAGAACATTTAATGTTAATATTATTATGCATTAAATATTAATATGGCAACCCAAGCATGTGTACTTGACTCCTTGCCTCTCCCAGTTTTCCACTGAGGCAACTCAACCAATATAAAAGAGGAAACTGGCCCCCCACAGAATTGAGTCAGACCTAATCATAAACCTGAAGATTCAAGTTTCCAAGGAGGAGATATGGTTAGTTGAAGCAGGTTACAGGGAGCACTGACTTGTGCATTGTTCTGCCATTCCTTCCTATGCTTGAGTGGCCAGTGCACCTGGGAAGAAGTTTGCTTGTTTTCTACCCTTGCTGTTTCTACTTGGGGAAAAGCCTGACAATGTCAGTAGCCATCTATCACACTTGAGGGGACACCTGTGTGCCATCCTCCTGCTCTCTGCTATCCTACTCGATTACAACATATGCCTATACAGAATCCACTCTGCCCACAGCACCCAAGACTGTGCCAAACTGTAGGCCTCCACAGCAACCTACAGTGCTCAGCAAGACTGTCTTCTCACAGAATCACCAAAGAGAATTATCAGCATAGCCAAAGGGAATTATCTCTGCCTAAAATTTTAGGCCATTTATGATAGAGACTTTTAAAAAATATTACTTATTCTCTGAATTCATATCAGGTATGAAAACTGAACAGAAAATAATATATCCCACATCTCTAAGTGTTTAGAATTTAGACCCATGGTATGTATTTCAAAAACATGAATTGTTTCAGAATATTAAGTTAATAGTTGTTTCAGTAGTTTCACATTTTGAACTGAAAAATACTTACTGTTACCAAATCTTACAGCAAGAGGCCCACAAGTTTGAATCAAAAGATGGAAATGGATTGGATATAAACCATCATGCAGTACCTAAAAACATTCCAAAAGTTGCTGAGAATGCTGCAGGCAAGCATGAAGAACCCTCAAGCAATCATATTCCACATGGGAAAGGTATTACTGTTATTTTGTGTTAATAGAAAAACTATTAGAAATAGTTTCTAATAGTTTGTGTTAATAGAAAAACTATTATTTTTCTCATTTTGAAGTGGATTATTGAATCATAAAGAATATTGTTTGATTTTACTTCCATTATGATTAGGTGTCTGTTTCAAATTTGGATCCTTTAATAGAGAAGAAAAAACAGTAAGTTTATAGAGTTACAACTATGTCCAAAGCAAGATATAAAGATATTCATTTGATATAGCCTATTGCTCTACAAACTGATTATAACATTCCTTCAAAATATTTTCAATTTATGTAATGAAAAATATAAAATTATATTTTTTGTTACTGTTACTTGGGCAGAACAAATCAAACGAGGTGGTGATGCAGGAATGCCTGGAATAGAAGAGAATGACCTTGCAAAAGCTGAAGATCTTCCCATTGGTAAGTAAAAGTTATTAGAATATTTAACTGAAGTGATCATGTTATTTTTCATGTGACTCTATTGTTTGTTTTTTTTAAAATAAATTTATTTATTTATTTTTGGCTGCGTTGGGTCTTTGTTGTCACACATGGGCTTTCTCTAGTTGTGGCAAGTTGGGGCTACTCTTCATCGCAGTGCATGGACTTTTTTTTTTTTTTTTTTTTTTTTTGGCGGTACGCGGGCCTCTCACTGCTGTGGCCCCTCCCGTCGCGGAGCACAGGCTCCGGACGTGCAGGTTCAGCGGCCATGGCTCACGGGCGCAGCCGCTCCGCGGCATGTGGGATCTTCCCGGAGCGGGGCATGAACCTGTGTCCCCTGCATCGGCAGGCAGACTCTCAACCACTGCGCCACCAGGGAAGTCCCAGTGCATGGACTTCTTATTGCGGTGGCTTCTCTTGTTGCAGAGCATGGGCTCTAGGCACGCAGGCTTTAGTAGTTGTGGCATGTGGGCTCAGTAGTTGTGGCTCGCGGGCTCTAGAGCACAGGCTCAGTAGTTGTGGTGCACGGGCTTAGTTGCTCCACGGCATGTGGGATCTTCCCGGACCAGGGCTCGAACCTGTGTCCCCTGCACTGGCAGGCGGATTCTTAACCACTGCACCACCAGGGAAGCCCATCATGTGACTATTGTTTTTCTGAGTAACACCTGAGAAAAGTCACAGATATCTGGATGATTGATATTTCCAGTTAACTAACTCAAGATATAAATGTTTTGGATATATTTTTATGAAAAATTTTGCTAAAATGTATAAAGTACTTGTTTTTGCCTTAAGAGTCAAGCATAAAGAAAAAAGCGTCAAACATATTTGAACTTTTTCTTGATGACTCAGAGTTATTTCTCATGACAGTTATGCTATGTTAGTTACTTATGTTTACTAAAAGTATGTGTGGCTTATTTCTTTCAGGCTAAATGTTCCTAGATTGCTGTGTTGTTGATGTGCTTTAATATGGCATAGTAATACCGTTATATAGGTTTTTAGGACTTGGCGTTTCTTTTCAGTTAATCACCCGACACTTTAAATAGCTTATTCACTTTTTTCCCTTGTTTTATGGCTACTTCTGTTCAGTGTATATCTTTTTCTCCATTAATGTGTCTACTTCTTGTCCATTTCCACTTGGTCTGTATCATTGCTGCTATCCTAATCACATTCAGTTTTTCTATTTTTCTTAGCTATCATAGGTACCCCCTCCCTGCTGACTGCAATATATTATGGTGGAAAATAGGAAGAAACAGCACGTCTTTGGTCCTTCTTAGCTGTTTTTGTTCCTTTTCCATCTCTGTGATCACTTCTGTGGTTATATAGCTCATTGTATGTGGCTGAAACTGCTGAGTGTCTGAGGTCCAAATGCATGAAGTATTAGTCCTTTCATTTGTTGGATCATATGGTAGCTCTGTTTTTAGTTTTTTGAGAAACCTCCATAGTGTTTTCCACAGTGGCTGCACCAATTTACATTCCCGCCAACAGTGTACAAGTGAATTAATTTTTTTTTATCTTTGATTTTCTGTAATTTGAAAATGATATACTGTGGAGCAGTTTTTTTGTTTAGTTTTTGTTTGTTTGTTTTGGCATTTATCCTGCTTGGTGTTCCCTGAGCTTCCTTGATCTGTAGTTTGGGGTTTGACATTTATTTGGGGAAATTCTCAGTCATTATGATTTCAAATATTTCTTCTGTTCTTTTCTCTCTTCTCCTTCTGGTATTCTCATTATGCATATGTTACACCTTTTGTACTTGTCTTAGGTATTTGGTTCTGTTTTTTTCCAGTCTTTGTCCTCTTTGCTTTTCAGTTTTTTTTTTTTTTTTTTTTTTGCTTTTCAGTTTTTGAGGATACTATTGATATATCCTGTAGCTCAGAGCTTCTTTCCTCAGCCTTCTCCAGTCTACTAATAAACCCATCAAAGGCACTGTTCATTTCTGTTACAGTGTTTTTGATCTCTAGTATTGCTTTTTGATTCTTTCTAGGATTTCTGTCTCTGTACTTATATTGCCTATCTATTCTTGCATGCTGTCTGCTTTATCCATTAGAGTTCTTAGCATATTAATTACAGTTTTAAATTCCTGGTCTGTTAATTGCAACATTTCTGCTGTGTGTGGTTCTGAAGCTTACTCTTTTCAAATTGCATTTTTCGCCTTTCAGTGTGCCTTGTAATTTTTCCTTGATACCTTAACATGATATACCAGGGAAAAGAAACTGTTGTAAATAGGTCTTTAGTAATGTGGTGGTGAGGTGTCGGGGAGGGAAAGCATTCTGTAGTCCTATGTTAGGTCCCAGGCTTTTAGCAAGCCTGTGTCTCTGGACTCTGAACTTCACAAGTGTTTCAGTTTTTTTCCTCCCCCCTTAGGTGAGACAGAGTGGCTAGAGTGGGCTGGAGTTGGGTATTTCCCTTCCCCAGGTCACTTAGACTCTGATAATGCCCTAGCAGTTTAGGCGCTGTTCAACTAGTTTCTGCGGAGGGCAGACAGAGAACTGAGTGCTTTGGTGTATTTCAAAAATGGTTCCTTTTGCCCTCCCCCTGCCCGAGGGGATGTTTCTCGGTATTTACTATGGGAACCTAGTTGAGCTCCTGGAGATAAATTTCACAGCTTTGAGGGAGCCCCCTCTGTGACTGGGTCCCCCTAGAGTTTTAACTATGAGTTGCCCATACTGAACCTCTGGCAATTAATTAGTTACAGTTCAGGTTTTGGTACCGTCACTGCCTTCTATGGCAGTTTCTGTTCATTAGTCTCTCTTGTAAACCAAGACTCCCATATTTGCCTGTCCCTCTAATCATGGTGGTAGTAGTTTGCCCTGTGTCCTACTCTTTCTTATGGACCCAAGAAGAGTTGTTGATTTTTCAGACTGTTTAGCTTTTTTCTTGTTGTTAGGATAGAGTGGCAACTTCTGAGCTCCTTGTATGCAGAACCAGAAACCAGAAGTCTTCTGGATTAATTTTTGAACCTCTTTGAATTGTTGGTGTTTGCTTTGAGAATCATTGTTCATAACAGTTATCCTTAATTATTTAGAGAATTGTTTTCAGTATAAAAATTATTTTGATATAGTCACTGGTGAAAAGAAACTTTGAGCTGTAGAGTCTAGTTAGATGCAAACATAAAGGAGAGCCATGTTGTACCTTCGTACCTTGAGCTCTCAGTATGGTAAACATGGCAAGGTCCCAGTAAATGTGTATGGCTGAATTACCAGAATATCTTTAGCAGTGGAGCAATGGTCTCTAGAGTCAAACTGCTGGATTCAGACCCTTGGCTCTGTCTTTTAACAGGCATGTGATCATTTATTTGCCCTTATCCTTATCAGTGAAATAGGACAACAGTTTCAACCTCATAGGGTGGATGTGAGGTTTAAATGTAAAGCACCAAGAACAGTGTGCCTGACATATAGCCTGTGCTATATAAATCTTAGCTGCTGTTGTTATTACCATGATTATTTTATATTATTAGAAACATATTTTTATCTCCTTGTCACTCCTTTTACTGAGTATTGTCTTTTCTCCCTGAAGTAATCTATGTCATAATTCTTAATGCCAGTACAAGTTCTGGTGTGTATGTGGAGTCCCTAATGAGGCAATAATCCCACAGAGGAAGTAGAAGGAAGAACAGTTCATCCTTGTATTTTTTTTTCCATCCTTGTAATTTAAAAACAGACCCTTATGTGTTAATAGCAGTTTTGTTTACGATAGCCAAGACTGTACTAGAAACTATAGCAGAGCAGTGCTGAACTATCTTAAAATACAGCTCTGAAACAGTAAAGGGCTATATAGCATGCGCCTATGGTTAGCACGATGCTTCAGCTTCTCAGCTTCCAAAGCCATAGAGCTAAAAACCTTAATGGGTTTTGGTTTTGTTTTGTTTTTTGCGGTATTCGGGCCTCTCACTGCTGCGGCCTCTCCCGCTGTGGAGCACAGGCCCCAGACGAGTAGGCTTAGCGGCCATGGTTCACGGGCCCAGCCGCTCCGCGGTATGTGGGATCCTCCCGGACCTGGGCACGAACCCGTGTCCCCTGCATCGGCAGGCGGACTCTCAACCACTGCGCCACCAGGGAAACCCTGTTTTGTTTGTTTTTAATGTTGATTTGGAGCTTGTCACAAGATTTTACAGGAGTCTTGTAGTTTAACCCATTACCTTCTTGACCTGGATATTTTAGGCACCTGTGATGTTAGGCAGTTACATATTTATATCACTAGTTTTTAAACTTTTTTAGATTCAGAAACATTCCAAACATACAGAAAAAGATAGAAAATAACATAGTGAATACTCAAGTATCCACTGCCCTTTAAAAAAAATACACAAAGATAATGTAACATTTTGCCACATTAGTTTCAGATATTTCTGTTATTGATGTTATCGTTAAAGAAATAAAACATTACTGATAAACTGAAGCCTGCCTGTGTACCCTCCAGATCTCAATCCTGTCTCTTCTTCCCCAGAGGTAACTACTGTGCTGAGATTGGTGTGTATCAATTTCCATACATGTTTTTCGACTTTTACTGCACTTGTAAACATCTGTAAAACTATGAAGTATTGTTTTATTTGCTTTCTTAAACTTTAAATAAATGATGTCATTGTTTATATGATTCTGCAACTTTTTTTCCCCATCGGTATTATGCTTTTGAGACTTACCTGCGTTATACCTGTGGCTTTTTAACAGTTATAATTATTTCACTGTATAAATATACCACAATTTATCTATTCATATATAATAAACAATTAGGCCACTTCCAGGTGTTTATTTTGTTGTTGTTATTTCAAACAAATACTACAGTGGACATTCTCATGTATATCTTCTTCCGCACCTGAGAGTCTCTGGATACTTCTAGTATTTGATTAGTACATTGAGATTAAAAGGTGAGCTTGTTGCTGACTAGAGGACAGGCCTAGAGATCTAGCTGTCCCAAGTCCTACCCAGTCACTGAGGGTTGAGGAGATCAGTAGGTCAACACACTGGTAGTCTGTAAACAATTCCCAGCACAGTAGTTGCAAAGCTGTGCACAAGGATATGAACTTAAAAGTAGAATTCTTACATTATAGAGTATCTTCAGCTTTACTATACTTATATCAGTTTACACTTTTGCTAGTAATATATGACAGTTTTTGTTTATCCACATCCTCAACTAATATTTGGGTTTGCTATACTTTAAACTTTTTGCCAATCTGAAATGGTACCTTAAATTTGCCTTAGTATGAGTGACGTTAAACATCTCTTCGTATGTTTATTGGCCATTTTTGTTGCCTTCTTCTGTGATTTGCCTGGTATCATTTTTGCCATTTTTCTATTGGATTGTTAGTATTTTCCTTATTGATTTTTAAGAGTTCCTTAATAGTATGTAATGCAAATACCTTTTCCATATCATGCATATCAACAGAGAGGAAAATCTTATTTCTTACTTGGAAACTTCCTTCTAGTTTTAAGATCTAGTTAATCTCAGTAAAAATTGCCTCTAATGGTCTACTTTGGGGAAAACCTCATAAAGTTATAAAGATTTTTATGTACCTAAGCAGTCAGAAGTTCTTTTATAATTAATAATTTATAAAGAAAAACTTTTTGGTTTTCTAAAAGTTTGCTTTCTTTCTAGGTAGAGCTACTCTATTTATAAGATAATTAACTTTCTAGAACAGAAGATTTCTACCTTGGCCATATATTGGAATCACTGGGGAGTTAAAAAAGAAAAAAAAAAAAACCGATGCCTGAGTCCCACTCCAGAGATTTTTATATATTTGATCTGAGTTGCGGCTAGGGCTCTGAATGTTTAAATGCTTCTTAAGTGATTGTATTATGTAGCCAACCTAGAACACCACTGCTCTCAGAGGATTCTCTAGGTCTGTACTGCCTAATATCAGTACATTAGCCGCTGGTCACATGTAGCTATTTAAATTCATTAAACTTAAATAAAACTAAAATTTCAGTTCCTTGATCAAACTTAGCCACACTTCAAGGGCTTAATAGTCACCGTGGCTACTGGCTATTGTATTGGACAGCACAGATATAGAACGTCTCCATCATTGCAAAAAGTCCTATTGGATAGTGCTGCTCTAATTGAAACTGGTAATAGGGTTTGTTTCTGGGGAAGAAGACTGAGGACAGAGATGAAAAGGGGACTTTTCATTATATAACCTTTTGAATGTTGGTTTCAAACTTTTATGAGGTAATTTTATTAAATACCTATTCAAAAATAAATATTTTTTTAAAAATTAAAGAGAGATAATTATAGCAATATTTGAGAGAAGAAAAAAGAAGATTATGTTTAAAGAAGCAGTGTAGTTAATCTTTTTGTGGGGGGGCAAAGGTTCTTTCTCTAAAGTTTAGAGCTTTTAGAGGAAAAATTATATAAATTTATAAAAACATATTAAAATATTTTAACAAATTAAATCATTGTAAATAGACTTTTAGGCATCTTGTAAAACAGAAATTGGCAAACTACAGATTGGTTGCCTGTTTTTAAATAAATAGTTTTACTGAATATTACCATGCTTATTTGTTGTGTATTGTCAGTGACTGCTTTTGTGCTAGAAACGGCAGAATTGAGTATGGACTACAAGCTTAAAATATTCACTATCTAGCGCTTTAAGAAAAAGTTTTCAAAGATCCCTGTTATAGAAGAAACAAATCAGGTAAAAATTGGGCATTTTTTATTGTTGTTGTAGGGGAGAAATACTAGCACATTATCAAATTGTACATATTCCTGGAACTGCTAGTAAAGGTACATAATTACATAAACTTCTAATGATACATTTGGTTTATAATTGAAAGACATTTCTTTCAGTGTCATATTTTATGGGGCCACAATTTATATTGGCCACAATTAAGAAAAAAGGAATCAAAATAGCCTTGAACCAGCAAGTATCATCCAGGGAGAATAGGATAGAATAGGACTCAGTGAGTTTGAGGTTTAATTGGTACCTGTTTCTCTCACTTTTTAAAACTATACTTCTAAAGTATTGTGTTTTAGTGGTTATTCTAGGGATTACTATATGCATCCTATACGTATCATGGTATAATTAGAAATAGTATTGTGCTACTTCAGGTAAAATGTTAGAACCTTACAGAGATGTAATTCCATTTACTTTGCCTCATTCTTTGTGCGGTTGTTATCATATATGGTATTTCTATATGTTAAAAATCCCAGTGTTTCCATTATTACTTTGGTTTAAAAAGCCTTTTAAGGGCTTCCCTGGTGGTGCAGTGATTAAGAATCTGCCTGCCAATGCAGGGAACATGGGTTCGAGCCCTGGTCCAGGAAGATCCCACATGCCGTGGAGCAGCTAAGCCCGTGCACCACAACTACTGAGCCTGTGCTGTAGAGCCTGCGAGCCACAACTACTGAGCCCGCAAGCCACAACTACTGAAGCCCGCGTGCCTAGAGCCCGTGCTCTGCCACAGGAGAAGCCACCGCAATGAGAAACCCGTGCACCGCAACGGAGAGTAGCCCCCACTCGCCGAAACTAGAGAAAAGCCCACGTGCAGCAACAAAAACCTAAGGCAGCCAAAATTATGAATAAATAATTTTTTTAAAAAAACCTTTTAAGAAAATGGGAGAAGAAAATATTATGGTCTCTTATATTTACCACATACTTACCACTTAAACAGTGCTCATTATTCCTTCCCGTGGATTCTAATTTCTATCTTGATTATCATTTTCCCTTCAGCTTGAAGAACTTCCTTAAGCATTTCTTGAAATGCAGGTCTTCTAGCAACAAATTTTTCCAACTCTTGTTTATCTGAAAACATTTTTATTTCATACTTATTTTGAGGGATATTTTTACTGGATATAGAAATATGGTTGTTTTTTTTTCTTTCAGCCCTTTAAAGACACAGTTCCATTGCCTTCTAGCCAACAATGATTCTAAGTCAACCATTATTCTTTCTGTTGTGCTTTTGTATTAGTGTGTATTCGTTTTCTCTAACTGCTTTAAAATTTTCTCTTTAGTTTCATTTTTATCAGTTTGACTAAGGTGTGCCTTGGTCTCGTTTTTCTTTGTACTTATTCTGCTTGGAATTCCCTGAGGTTATTTAATCTGGGGGGTGATATTTTTCACCAAATTTGGTGAATTTTCAGCCTTTATTCAAATTTGAATATTATTTAGAAATTTTTCTGCCCTATTTTTTCCCTAAGACTCAAAGTACATGCATTGCAGACTGCTTGATATTGTCCCACATGTCACTGAAGTTTTTGTTCATTTTTTTACAATAATTTTTCTCTTTCAACTTTTTAATGTCTTTGATTTGTCTTCAAGTTCATTGACCCCTTTTTCTGCAGTGTTTAGACTGCTGTTCAGAACCCATCTAGTGTAGTTTTTCATTTCAGATGTATTTTCAGCTCTAAAATTTCCATTTGGTTCTTGTTTTAGTTTCCACTTCTCTGTTGGATATCCCTATCTTTCCCTTTAAATCTTTGTGTGTGTGTGTGTTTGTGTGTGTAAAACAGTTGTTTACCAGTCCTTGTTTGCTAGTTTATACAAATGGATCATTTTTGAGTCTGTTTCTGTTGATTGCTTTTTTTCTTGATTACGGGTGGTATTGCCTATTTCTTTATATGCTTAGTAACTTTATCGTGTACTGTATGAATGGATTTTGTTGTCTTCTTTTAAAGGGTGCTGAGTTTTTTTCTTGCAGACAGTTAAGTTACAGACAGTTAAATCTGTTAGGCTTGGTTTTATGCTTTGTTTGGGCAGGTCAGTGTTGATTTTGTTCTTAGTCTGAGGACATGGCCCTTAACTCTAAGGTGTGATCCCTTCTTTTAAAGTAGACTTTTAGCATTTCATTTGAATGCCCAAGATGCTCAGTGAAGATTCTGTACTGTGGGCCGGAGATCCAGTCGTCTCCAAGTGCTACATGACCTCTGTTTTTTTTGTTCAGCTCTCAGCCCTGCAGCAGGTACTGTGTGTTAGGCCCCATAGAATCTCACCGTATGTATACACAGCCCAGGTCTTGGCCAGAGACCCAAGGGGACTATCCATGCAGATTTCTGTCCCCCATTTCACACAGCTTCTTTTTCTATAGTATTCTGTCCTACAGGTTCCAGCCACCTCAGCAGCCCAATCTGCTTCCTCTGCTCACTGAGACTGTTCATCTCATGTATATCGCTTCTTTTAAGAATTGGTCTTGTACTCTGGTTGTCCAATGCTTTATCTATTTTGTCCATATTAAAAATTGTTTAGGATGTGAGAGAGGGTAAGTCCAGTACTGGTTATTACATCATGGCTAGCATTGGAAGTCCATGTTATTCTTTTTAAATTATATAAATGGATTTTTAAGTATGAAGGAATTTTGAGTTCACAGACCAGGTCTTAGAAGCCATATGAGAACATCATTTTAATAGTCTCTATAGACATGTACCTGTATTTCTTAGAGGGCTGAGATGGCTCCACTGGTCAACATTTGAGCAGTTACAAACATGTTACATCTGTTTATGTACGCAGAACAAAATAACATAAGAATGTTACATCATTGTTTTGTATTGAGCATTCATGCTTCTGAATGATTACTATTTTAATGGGTAATTACTGATAAGAGTTTCGTGAACTTCCAGAAACATTACTATAAGTAAACATTCATCAGGATTCCTAAGTGTGAGCAAACTGTGTAATCAGGAGGCTCAATAAATTGGTTAGGGCTGGTAGTTTTACATTTAAATGTTTTTCTTTCCTCAACCTGAATCTTGGATTCTTTTTTCATTTTAGTGATAAATGCTTAACTTTGACAACTCTAAATACTTAGTATATGTTGAACACCTACTATTTTCTAGGCATCTATCATAATCTATTAGCAAATATTCTCACTTATTTCCCACATTGATCATGCAAGGCAGATGGCATTATCCCTGTTTTTCAGATGAAGACTGAGGCTTTAAGAAGTTAGGCACTAAAGTCTTACAGTTAATAAATTACAGAGCCATGATTTGAGCCCTGGTCTAACTCTAAAGCCCATGTTTTTTATTCTATCTTTTATTCTCTTAGCTGTGCAACAGAACCACGTTTGGAGCTTTTAATAAATACAGATACGTAGGTACCATCCCGATATTCAGTATGTCCGGGGTGGTATCTGTAAAACTAAAGTGTTGCCAGATTTGAGCACCACTGGTTACTAGTGCCATATTCCTTCTCCATCGTCACAGGCACTGGGTTGTGAAGCCCTGTAAGGCAGAAAACTAGGAATGTGAACATTTTAAAGATTGTAGCTGTCACTGAAATAAGAAAATGAGAGTGAAAGGCAAATATACTTCTTTTTTGGTTCTCAGGGTAAAGACTGCAGCTGAGGGCTAATAGAGAAGTTGAGGAGGATTAGCCCTAAACTTCCTATTACCTTTTGTAAGCATATCAGCCAGGTTCTCCAGAAATGACTACTTTGAATTTTTAAGTCAAGTGAGAGGTATGTCTCATCTCTACTGTCATGAGTTTCAGTTCCTCATCTGTGAAAGGGGATATCTATCTCAGATAGATTTGAGAGTGACATGAGATTATTGCCTGGTTCATACTAAGTATTCAGAAAGTGGGAGCTACTATTATTATAATTAGTACTATTACTGCTTCCTTTGGAATTACCAGTTTAGTACCAGCCCTCAGCCCCCTAACTACCTATCCTAACATTTTTTATTGTTCGTTGTCTCTAATATGGCTCCTCCTCTCCTCTCTGACTTCATTTCTATGCTTTCCCTCCACTGCTTTGTTTGCATTTCCTCAGATGTGCTGTGCATGTTCCTGTCTCAAGGCCTTTGTACTTACTGATCTCTGCCTGAATAGTCTTCCTTCACGTTTCATTCATACCTCTGCTCAAATATGTCTTCTTCAGAAATACCTCCCCTGACCAACCAACTAGAATAGAGTGTCCCACTACTCTCTATCACACGTCCCTGTTTTACTTTATGCATAACATTTTCACTCTGACATTTATATTATATTCTGTACATACTTTTTTTTAAAGTAGCATTTAATTAATTTATTGAAGTGTGGTTGATTTACAATTTTATATTAGTTTCAAGTGTAAAATAGCATTTTAATACAATAGAAATAAATCAAGGGCTGATTGGATCTGGTGAATATTGTTAAAAATATATTGTCTTTAACATGAAAAGATGCTCAGCATCACCAATCATTAGAGAAATGCAAATCAAAACCACTATGAGTTATCACCCCACACCAGTCAGAACGGCCATCATCAAAAAGTCTATGAACAACAAACGCTGGAGAAGGTGTGGAGAAAAGGGAACCCTCCTATGCTGTTGGTGGGAATATAAATTGGTACAGCCACTATGGAGAACAGTATGGAGGTTTACCCAAAAACCAAAACTAGAGCTACCATACAATCCAGCAATCCCACTCCTGGGCCCACACCCAGAGGAAAACATGGTTTGAAAGGATACATGCACCCCAGTGTTCACTGCAGCGCTGTTCACAATAGCCAAGACATGGAAGCAACCCAAATATCCACTGACAGACGAATGGACAAAGAAGATGTGGTACATACCAGTGGAATATTATTCAGCCATTAAGAAAGAAATAATACCATTTGCAGTAACATGGATGGACCCAGAGACTATCATACTAAGTGAAGCAACTCAGGCACGGAGAGACAAATATCATATATCGCTTATATGTGGAATCTGCTAGTGTTGGAGGGTCTCCTGCTGAGGTGGGGGGTCGCCGTGGCTCACTGTGAGGACAAGGAAACCGGCAGCAGACGTTTGGGGAAGCAACCCCCAGCGTGAGCCCTCCCAGAGTCTGCCACCAGCCCTACCAAAGAGCCCAGGCAGGCTCCAGTGTTGGGTCACCCCATGTACATACTTTTAAATTTACTTGTTATATAACTTGGTCTGTTTTGTCCACCGTTGAATCTCCAGATTTTTAGAACAGTGCTTAGCATACAGTACGCACTTAATAAGTATTGCTGAAGGTTGCTCGCTGTCACCACTCTTATTCAACATAGTTTTGGAAGTTTTAGCCACAGCAATCAGAGAAGAAAAGGAAATAAAGGGAATCCAAATCAGAAAAGAAGAAGTAAAGCTGTCACTGTTTGCAGATGACATGATACTATACATAGAGAATCCTAAAGATGCTACCAGAAAACTACTAGAGCTAATCAATGAATTTGGTATTGTAGCAGGATACAAAATTAATGCACAGAAATCTCTGGCATTCCTATACACTAGTGATGAAAAATCTGAAAGTGAAATCAAGAAAACACTCCCATTTACCATTGCAACAAAAAGAATAAAATATCTAGGAATAAACCTACCTAAGGAGACAAAAAACCTGTATGCAGAAAATTATAAGACACTGATCAAAGAAATTAAAGATGATACAGATAGATGGAGAGATATACCATGTTCTTGGATTGGAAGAATCAACATTGTGAAAATGGCTCTACTACCCAAAGCAATCTACAGATTCAGTGCAATCCCTATCAAACTACCACTGGCATTTTTCACAGAACTAGAACAAAAAATGTCACAATTTGTATGGAAACACAAAAGACCGCGAATAGCCAAAGCAATCTTGAGAACGAAAAACGGAGCTGGAGGAATCAGGCTCCCTGACTTCAGACTATACTACAAAGCTACAGTAATCAAGACAGTATGGTACTGGCACAAAAACAGAAAGATAGATCAATGGAACAGGATAGAAAGCCCAGAGATAAACCCACACACATATGGTCACCTTATCTTTGATAAAGGAGGCAGGAATGTACAGTGGAGAAAGGACAGCCTCTTCAATAAGTGGTGCTGGGAAAACTGGACAGGTACATGTAAAAGTATGAGATTAGATGACTCCCTAACACCATATATAAAAATAAGCTCAAAATGGATTAAAGACCTAAATGTAAGGCCAAAAACTATCAAACTCTTAGAGGAAAACATAGGCAGAACACCCTATGACGTAAATCACAGCAAGATCCTTTTTGACCCACCTCCTAGAGACATGGAAATAAAAACAAAAACAAATGGGACCTAATGAAACTTCAAAGCTTTTGTACTGCAAAGGAAAGCATAAACAAGACCAAAAGACAACCCTCAGAATGGGAGAAAATATTTGCAAATGAAGCAACTGACAAAGGATTAATCTCCAAAATTTATAAGCAGCTCATGCAGCTCAATAACAAAAAAACAGACAACCCAATCCAAACATGGGCAGAAGACCTAAATAGACATTTCTCCAAAGAAGATATACAGACTGCCAACAAACACGTGAAAGACATCATTAATCATTAGAGAAATGCAAATCAAAACTACAATGAGATATTGTCTCACACCAGTCAGAATGGCCATAATGGAATAAAGACACAGACCTACTAGAGAATGGACTTGAGGATATGGGGAGGGGGAAGGGTAAGCTGTGACAAAGCGAGAGAGAGGCATGGACATATATACACTACCAAATGTAAGGTAGATAGCTAGTGGGAAGCAGCCGCATAGCACAGGGAGAGCAGCTTAGTGCTTTGTGACCGCCTGGAGGGGTGGGATAGGGAGGGTTGGAGGGAGGGAGACGCAAGAGGGAAGAGATATGGGAACATATGTATATGTATAACTGATTCAATTTGTTATAAAGCAGAAACTAACACACCATTGTAAAGCACTTATACTCTAATAAAGATGTAAAAAAAAAATATTGCTGAAAGATTGAATTTCCATATTTGATAGCTCTCCTTTATAAAAAAGACAAAACCCAGTATCATAGTGGTAGGATAAAAGCTATGTGCTCTAGTGTATCCGGTATTTTATCTTTATGTTAAATAGGTTTCACCATTTTATGTTTGGTAATTTTACTTAATAATGGCTTTATCAATGATATATATTTTAACAGCCTAGTTATTCATGATATTATCTGATAGCAGCATGCTATTCTCTGTTGACTTGTATGTTTTCCCCTGGCTCTCAGTGGTCGTCAATGGAGAGGACCTGAGTAAAGTATATCACAGATTATAAGTTTAATATTACATAATTGTTTGCATTCTTTTCAGTGTCTTAATTCTTTCCCAGACTTCAGTTGTCTTTGAGCTCACATTTATTGTTTCTCTTAATTTGTTTAATAAGTACACATAGTCATTGACCTAGTGTTTAGTACTTCCCTGAGAACTCACTCTATCGTGTAGTTACAAAAATTCTCACCATAAAATTATTTATAATAATAAATTGAAGACCATATAAATGTTATAGGTAAGCTTATTAGTTCATTAAATGTGTTTTATCCATAAATGTGATATGTAGTCATTAAAAAAGATAGTGTTGAGCTGTTTTTATTAACATATACATATATCTATGATTTTTTTTTTGTTTTTTGGCCCAGCCATGTGGCTTGTGGGATCTTAGTTCCCCAACCAGGGATTGAACCTGGGCCCCCGGCAATGAAAGTGCAGAGTCCTAACCACTGGGCTGCCAGGGAATTCCCAATATACCTATGATTTTTTTAATGAAAAAAAGCAGGTTACAAGGAAGCACGTACAATATAATTTCATTTTTGTGGAGGAAAAATTAGATACTTGAATGTGTATAGAAAAAAAGTCTGAAGAATCCTATCCAAAATCGGAGAGCAAGATTAGCAGTCTTATTTTGTGTCCAAGTCCACTAGTAATTTTCCGGATCTTCATTTATTTTGGTACCACTAACTGTAACTGTTAATTCTGGCTCCTGGGAAAGCCTCTGTCTTGTCCTGGATATAAATAAATCACCTCTCCCCTTAGTTCAACAAAAGAAAAAGGCTGGAGTTTTTTTTAAAGGAACTTTTCTAGGAAAATAAACAAAAAAGTCACAGTGAAAGCATAGAAACCAAAGTGTTTACAGAACACACATTACTTTTTCCTAAGTAGTAAAAGTCTGTCCACCAACTAGCTTAGCTGATGCAGTTTATGGCACTCTAAAGTCCTTGTGGCAATTCTTTACCCAGATCTTTCTAGCCAAACCTAGTAAGTTGGAAGTTTTGATTCAGTACTACCATTTAGGAATGCTGTAGAAGAAAATGGGATGACATAGAAAAATGTATATAAAATATTAAATAAAAAATCAGATTATAAGATAGTATATATGATGGTATCCTAATTTTGTTTATGGTATATGGTGTAATGTACAGAAAAAAACAAACAAAACAGATAATCTTGAAATGGTAGCAGTGGTTATCTTTAAGTGGTGGAATTACAGCTCATTTTAAATTTCTTTCTGGTTCTCTATTTTTATAAATTTTTACAGAAATGTAGTAATTCACGTCAAACTTATAAGGCTCCATATTACCACAGTCATGTCCTCAGGTTCCTCCTTGGTGGATTCAACCAGCCTCAGATTATATACTGTATTTGCACTCCGTGATTGTTTGAATCCTCAGATGCAGAACCATGGATAAGGAAGACTGACTAAGGGAGTTGAGCATGAGGGTGGGGTCAGGTGTCCTGGAACCAGTCCCCCATGGATGTCAAGGCTTGACTGTATAGTTTCTGCTACAGACACGCCGTGTTTTATTGTGCTTAGCTTTACAGTACTTCACAGATCGTGTTTTTTAACAAATTGAAGGTTTGTGGCAATCCTTTGTCAAGCAAATCTATCGGTGCCATTTTCCCAACAACATTTGCTCTTTTCATTGCCTCTGTGTCACATTTCGGTAATTCTTGCAATATTTCAAACCTTCCACCAACAAAAAGATTACGACTTGCTAAAGGCTCAGGTAATGTTTAGTATTTTTTAACAATAAAGTATTTTTAAATTAAGTTGTGTACGCATTGATTTTTAGACATAATTGTACTGTACACTTAATAGACTACTATATAGTGTAAACATAACTTATATGCACTGGGAAACCAAAAAAATGCATGCAACTCGCTTTATCGTGATATTCACTTTATTGCAGTGGTCTAGAACTGAACCTGCAATACAAAGGTATGCCTGTATATCAGTTCTAAACTCCTCTGGATGTTTTATAAAGGCTCTTTCTTTTTTTTTTTTTTTGTTTTTGGCTGCACCACATGGCATGTGGGATCTTAGTTGCCCAACCAGGGATCGAACCCATATATAAAGGCTCTTTTTAATCCAGCTTTTTCTACCTATATAAATCTTCATAGTTTTGCCTCTGAATAGTCATCTTGTTCTTGGGCAGGAGGCATTATTAAATAAAGCTAAGAACATGTATGATCACTTCCTGTTTAGTATTGAAAGTACCCTCTCTTGTCTTTTGGTTTATATAGTACTGGAGCCAGCTAGGGTCCAACAGTGATCCACAAGTTTGTACATTATGACTGACTTCTCTTTCCAGTATATCTACCAGATGCTTAGTTGTCCTCAGAGTCTATTAGCAAATCAAAATGGTGTTAAACCTGGGAAAGTACTGCTCTTTAAAGATGTTAGCCGATTGCTGTTATTTAGCTGTCTTACATGCAGTGGTGGGTGTTGGGCATTGCAGCTGGCAATACGAACAAGGAAATGGGGGAACACAGTAAGATATAGAAAACCTCAACTTTCTGTAAATTTGAATGGGTTGCTTTCTTAGAGTGAATTTTAAACTTCTTGGGTCCTTAAGTTTAGAAATCTATATAATAATAAATGAAATACAGTCACCGAAATAAACTTTGAGGATTATAAAAATAACCCAAGTATACTAGTTAGGACTGACGAGGCTGTTATGTACTAACAAATAATCCCCAAATTGCAATTGCTTAAAGCAATAAAGTTTCATTTATTGTTCACATTACAGACTGATGCAGGTTGCATGATTCTCTTTGCAGCTCTCTCTAAGCAGTGTCCTCTTCCATTATTTGATGCCACTATCTTCATATGTAGCCTCCTAATTTGTGACAGAAGGGAAGAGAGATTGTAGGTGATTTGCACAGAAGATTTTATTGGCATAGTTGGAAGTGGCTCATTCTGTTTCACTTACATTCTTACGGTTAGAACCCAGTTTCGTGGCACATAAAAGTAAGGAAGGCTTATCTTCCTCTGTGCCTAGGAAAAATATAATGAAATGGGGTCACAAAGCATCGTGTCTGCCACACCAAAGTTTTAGAAGGATAAAATGTGCCACTAACCATATCTTATAGATGGGCTCTCTATTTTTTTTTTCTCTTTATCTGTTTGCCTTCTCTCTAGTTTCCTTCTTGCTCTCTGCCTTTCTGTCACATTAAGCTGCCCAAGGTTGCAGTGGAGTGAGTGAAAAATGATCTCTTTCCCTATTGCCTTTATTTCTTAAGGGAGAAGAAAGTCCCAGCTCTAAATAAGTACATCTTGGCTAGTAAAGCTTTTTGTACAAAACTTAAAAATTCCCTTTTCAGGAACACTCTTGCACTGCTGGTGGGAATGTAAATTGATACAGCCACTATGGAAAACAGTATGGAGGTTCCTTAAAAAACTACAAATAGAACTACCATATGACCCAGCAACCCCACTACTGGGCATATACCCTGAGAAAACCATAATTCAAAAAGAGTCATGTACCAGAATGTTCATTGAAACTCTATTTACAATAGCCAGGAGATGGAAGCAACCTAAGTGTCCATCATCAGATGAATGGATAAAGAAGATGTGGCACATATATACAATGGAATATTACTCAGCCATAAAAAGAAACGAAATTGAGTTATTTGTAGTGAGGTGGATGGACCTAGAGACTGTCATACAGAGTGAAGTAAGTCAGAAAGAGAAAAACAAATACCATGCGCTAACACATATATATGGAATCTAAGGGAAAAAAAAAGGTCATGAAGAACCTGGGGGTAAGATGGGAATAAAGACACAGACCTACTAGAGAATGGACTTGAGGATATGGGGAGGGGGAAGGGTAAGCTGTGACAAAGTGAGAGAGTGACATGGACATTTATACACTACCAAACGTAAAATAGATAGCTAGTGGGAAGCAGCCACATGGCACAGGGAGATCAGCTCGGTGCTTTGTGACCACCTAGAGGGGTGGGATAGGGAGGGTGGGCAGGAGGGAGACACAAGAGGGAAGAGATATGGGAACATATGTATATGTATAACTAATTCACTTTGTTATAAAGCAGAAACTAACACACCATTGTAAAGCAATTATACTCCAATAAAGATGTTAAAAAAAAATTCCCTTTTCAAAACTAAAATCTGAACTTGTTGAATCAGTCATATTTAGTTTTTATTTAAAATCTGAGCAGCTTAGAGTAGCATATTCTCATAGCTTTGCCTAATCTATAAATGTCAATTTTTATTTATGCTATCCATATAAAAAGGTCTCACTGTATCTGAAGAGATTCATTTATTTATTCATTCATCAAATCTTAATTGAGCTCCTGTTATATGCCAGGCACTATTCTAGGTATTGGGGATATAGTGATGAACAAGACAGAATTCCTATCTTGTATTCTGGTCAGATTTATTGATCATCAAAATCTGTGATGGATGGTGCAATATATCAATTAGTAACCATAAATTAGTTAGTTAATATACCAATTATAAGGATTACAAAATTAGAGTAAGCATCATAGGATTAGTGCAATGTAAACAGATTCATGGTGATTGGTATTTAGAAACCAAAATATCACGGGGAATAATATGGATCTGTTTTTAATTTTAGCTTTAAAGAAACCCCCTGTTTCCTTTTCTCAATATGAAAGTCATCAAGTAATCTCCCATCTGCCAACTGGACAACCTCTCTCCCCAAATATGGTTCCAGGTATGAAGTCTTATTCTTAAAATTCCATTTGAAAATCAATTTTATGGTCATGTATTGTTACATAGTGAATAAAACATGTCATTTAGCAGCACAGTGAAGTATCATTCATTATTCTAGGTAACTTTGTATATTGTCAAACGACTGATAAAAGCTCAGGGAGATTCATTGCAGCTCTATTTACAATAGCCCGGAGATGGAAACAACCTAAGTGCCCATCATCGGATGAATGGATAAAGAAGATGTGGCACATATATACAATGGAATATTACCCAGCCATAAAAAGAAACAAAATTGAGCTATTTGTAATGAGGTGGATAGACCTAGAGTCTGTCATACAGAGTGAAGTAAGTCAGAAAGAGAAAGACAAATACTGTATGCTAACAGATATATATGGAATTTAGAGGAAAAAAGATGTCATGAAGAACCTAGGGGTAAGACGGGAAAAAAGACACAGACATACTAGAGAACGGACTTGAGGATATGGGGAGGGGGAAGGGTAAGCTGTGACAAAGCGAGAGAGTGGCATGGACATATATACACTACCAAACGTAAGGTAGATAGCTAGTGGGAAGCAGCCGCATAGCACGGGGAGATCAGCTCAGTGCTTTGTGACCACCTGGAGGGGTGGGATAGGGAGGGTGGGAGGGAGGGAGACACAAGAGGGAAGAGATATGGGAACATATGTGTATATATAACTGATTCATTAAAAAAAAAAAAGCTCAGGGAGAGATCATTACAAAATGAACTTTGTCTACTGGACTATTAAGAGTGGGAGAATTATTTGTTCTGCCACTCTGGACTACGTTCCCTTTCATCACTACCAGTATATATGTCTTTACCTTCTCCAAAATGTGTTCAAGTTTATCTCACAGAGGCCTTCTATAAAATGAGATCCGCCTGTATTAAACTCCCTACTCTGTACTTATCTGTGTGTTTTCTACTGAATACCTACTCAGTTTTACAGAAATGTTCCCCTAAAATGAGAATTGGTATGATTAAAATTAATTGTAATAAAGATCTAAATCGAGGCTTTGATGAGTTAAAAAGGGAGGTGGGGGAAAGAAAAGTTATATCCAGGAGATACTAATAAGAAAGAATCAAGAGTTAACAGTTATGTCGCTGTGTAGATGAAAATAACTAAGATTAGAAATTCTAAAAACCTTATTGGATTTTGGAGATTTCTGACAGCAATATAGAATTTGGAGGGAAGAAAAGTTACAGGTATCACTGCCATTTTAATCTTTGGGTTTCTACTATTGATGTATATTCCATTGATGAATAGGTTTATAATCAATACTAAAGATACCCACCTGGGAATGATTAGTAAACTTCACACAACTAAAATCACAATGGTTATAAGATTTGATTAAAGAAATGAAATAAAGCTTTAAAAAAAAGCTACCTGACTACCCAGTAGCAGATAAGTGTCTTACCTTTTCTCAGATACATCTTATGAAATTCTTCTGCAAAATATGACCTTAATTTGATGTTTTTATGCCATAGATTCTCATGTAAACCACAATGGAAACCCCAGAACTTCAAAACAGAAGCCTTCCAATCCTCTTCAACATTTAATTCCAGGCCCTAACTTGGAGAGTGAACCCGGAATTCAAGCAGGTATTCTAAAGCAGGCTACTAAGGATCGAGCCGGTGATCTCCATAAATTGAAGCAAAGTAAGAATCAGTTGATGAATATTATGCTGAAAAGATTTCTTTAAATATAATATATTTATTTACAAGTCTGAATTAAGGTCTTTATTATTATAATCTCTAACTAATGGATGTATAGTGAAGTTATATACATACAAAGAGAAAGTATGACGGTTATAAAATTTAAAAGAAAAATAGGTTTTAAACGGATAGAGATATTTTAAAGAACACTTTCAAAAACTTCTCTTGTTCTCCAGTGTTAAAAAATAAATTTCAGGTGAGTTGATTTTTAAAAATGCTATTAGTTCTTATGAATGTAAAATTTTTCTGAGAAGTGAGAGAAGATATATTTTGTTAGGCTAATATATGAAAACTTTGATTAGAAAGGAGGGAAGATAAAGAGTTTTGAAAAATGAGTTCTGGAAGAAATAAAGACTGCCATGGTAGAAAGTTCAATGCTGTTTCCTTTTCCATTCCCTGCAATGGCAGTTTGCTTCATTTAGGTGCTAGAAGTGAAAGAAATTGAACAAACTCATAATACTGTGTAATAATGTTTGACTGCTTAATTGTTTCAGAGGTATTGATTATGATAAATGGACAATACCTGTTAATCTGCATAATTTTCTAATTGGTAGATTTTCAAGATGTATAAAAAAAAATTCCAGTAGTAGACACAATTGGGGACAGGACAGTGGCTCTTAGACCAGCTCTCTTAAACTGTACTTTTCACTGCTTCTGCTTTTTAAGGCTTCTTCCCTTCAACTTCTGAATAGACAGAATGTCTGAAAGCTTCAGTTTGCTTTTGTTTACTTTTAATGATGGCTTCTATGGCAACAACTCTTCAGAGCAGTGTTTAGGTATTTACTTGTACACAGGTTGTTTGTACTGTGATAACTGCACAGTGTTACATTTTTAAATTGGTCTTATGACAGTTATTCATATTTCTGCATCTATATGAATATATAGTTTGTGTACATTTAATTGACTTTCCTTCCTTGACATTTTAAAGCGTATCCATGTATCTTGACTAAAGTATTATATAAAAAATATTTTTTTTTACAAGAATATGGTTAACATTTTAAATACAGTGAAAAAATATTTCCTCCAAATCTTGTTGGGGAATTGGCTTCAAAACTTTTTTCTCAACAAAAAGAGGTTTATAGTAAGGTCAGAATCTTACTAAGATAAAATATCTTAATTTGATCACTTAAGATTTTCTTCTACTTATAGTTTATTCTATAAAAATTGTTATTGTTGTCTTACCTCTCTTTTTTTTAACCAGTCTTTGGGTAAAGAATGTGATTGGAAAATGATCACCAGGAAATTACTACATTCCACAATTTTTTTTTTTTTTTTTTTTGTCTGTGCCGTGTGGCATGTGGGTTCCTAGTTCCCCAACCAGGGATCAAACCCATGCTCCCTGCAGTGGAAACATGGAGTCCTAACCACTGGACCACCAGGGAATTCCCAACAATTCATTTCTAAAAGAGCCTATTGAGTTTTAAAATCTTACTCTGAATTCTTTTCAATGTATATATTGAGTTGAAATCAATGTGAGCACTATTTTGTGATTTACTTTGGCATTATTTCTTACCTGTGTTTTAACCTATCAAATAGTTATGATTTAAAAATATACATATATACATATACACACACATAGACATATGCATATATTCCATTGTGTTTAGGCAATAATAATAGTTCATTTAGCTCTACTCTTTGATTATTTAAATTATTTTGTATTTTCTTATGTTAGATGTCGTGATTATGAATATCTTTTTTTCAAATTATTTCCTGCTTCTCCTACTTTGGGTATTCCTTTAAAAGTGTAGTCCCCTAACTGAATTTATTAGGTCAAAGTACTTGACTAACTTTATAGCTCCTGTTACATAATGTCAGATTGTTCTCTAGAACAGTTTTACAATGTCACTAGAGATGTTTATATTTATTTCTTTCCCTAAGGCCTGGCCACATTTGCTTTTTAACTCTTTTGTAAGGCATTTAGAATATAATGATTCCTTAAGGGTGTTTTAATAGGCATTTACTTTCTGGTGGCCTGTCCATTTTTATGTGAGGAATTATACTATAATTATATCTTGGTATATAATCTGTGCATCAGTTTTGACCACTGAGCCTGATAACTTTGGAGATTGATCCTGTACCTTTCTGTCAAATCTTTATCAATAATTCAGATGCTAACCTTTGATAAATTAACTTTACTGCAGTTTCCTCTCCTGCCTTTTGTGATATGAGACTTTATTATATCATGCAAATGATTATTTTAGAAATTAAAAATAAGTTTAAAATTGTGGTAAAATACATATAGAATTCACCAAAGTGCACAATTCAGCAGTATTTAGTACATTTATAATGTGCAATCATTACAACTGTCTAGTTCCAGAAAGTATTCACCACTACAAAAGAAAACCCTGTACCCATTAAGCAGTCACTCCCCATTTTCTCCTACCCACAGTCCTTGGCAATGACTAACCTATTTTCTGACTCTATGAATTCACCTGGAATCCTGGATATTTCATGTAAATGGAATCATACAATATGTAGCCTTTTGTGTCTGGCTTCTTTTTCTTAGCGTACTGTTTTCAAAGTTCAGCCATGTTGTCACAGGTATCAGGACTTTATTTCTGTTATGGCTGGATAATATTCAATTGTATGAATACATTTTGTTTATTCATCTGTAGATGGATATTTGGATTGTTTCCACTTTTTGGCTATTGTGAATAGTGCTGCGATGAACATTCATTTACAAGCTTTTGTTGAACACTTGTTTTCAATTCTTTAAGTGTGTACCTAGATGTAGAATTGCTGGATTATATGGTAATTCTATGTTTAGCTTTATAGGAAACTGCCAAACTATTTTCCACAGCAGCTGCACCATTTTACGGTTCCATCAGCAATGCACGAGAGCTCCAGTTTCTCGACATCCCTGTCAGCACTATCAGTACTTTCCACTGTTGCTGTTGTTTTTACTGTTGCCATCCTAGTGCCTGTGAAGTGGTATCTCACTGTGATTTTCATTTGCATTTCCCTAATGACTATGACATTGAGCATCTTTTCACGTACTTGTTGGCCATTTGTATATCTTCTTTAGAGAAATGTATATTCAAGTCCTTTGCCCATTTTTAAATTGGGTTGTTTGTCTTTGCTGTTGAGTTTTAAGCATTATTTATATATTCTGAATACTAAACCCTCATCAGATGTATGATATGCAAATATTTTTACCCATTCTATCATTTGTTTTTTCACTCTCTGATAGTGTTCTATGATGCACAAAGTTTTAAATTTTGATGAAGTCCAGTTTGTCTATTTTTCTTTTGTTGTTCATGCTTTTGGTGTCATATCTAAGACACCTTTGCCAAATCAAAAAGGTCATGTTTTCTTCTAAGAACCTCTAGTTTTCGCTCTTTTTTTAACTTGAAATATAATTGATTTACAATATTATATTAGTTTCAGGTGTACAACATGATGATTCGGTGTTTGTATACATTGTAAAATGGTCACAACAATAATAGTTTTAGCTCTTATATGTAAGTTTTTGATCTATTTTAAGTTAATATTTATATACGGTATGAGGTAAGGATCCAGCTATGTTCTTCTGTGCATCGGTATTCAGTTGTCCTAGCACTATTTATTGAAGACACCTTCTTTCTCCATTGAACAGTCTTGGTATCCTTGTTGAAAATCAGTTGACCACACGTGTATGGGTTTATTCTGGATTCTTAATTCTGTTCCATTGAGACCAGATGCCAGGAGCACACTGTTTTGATTACTGTCACTTTGTAGTAAGTTTTGAAATTGGGAACTGTGAGTCTTCCAACTTTGCCCTTCTTTATAAGATTATTTTGACTGTTTGGCATCTCTTACAATTCCATGTGAATTTTAGGATCTGCTTGTCTATTTCTACTAAAGAGACAGTTGGTATTTTAATAGGAATTACATTAAATCTGTAGATTACTTTGGGGAGTATTATCATTTGAACAATATTAGGTCTTCCAATCCATGAAGATGGGATGTCTTTCCATTTATTTAGGGTATCTTTAATTTTCTTCAGCAGTTTTTGTAGTTTTCAGTGTACAAGTCTTATGCCTCCTTGGTTAAATTTATTCCTAAACATTTAATTCTTTTTTATGTTATTGTAAATCAAATTGTTCTCTTAATTTCCTTTTCAGATTGTTCATTGCTAGTGCATAGAAATATGACTGATTTATTTGTTTACTTGGCTTTTGGTTTTAAAATTTTTAATGCAGATTTCTAAGAATTGCTAATATTTGGGTTCATCTTAGAATGGTATTTTATTTTCACTCTTTTAGAAATAATAGTGTTTTTAAATATACTGTAAAAATATACCTATGTTATATACATTAGCATATACATAAACATATGTGTATATATATATAAAAAATCAATATTTTGAATATGATTCAAAAATTTTATGAGTATTTTACATCAACTACATTTTTTTTTCTTTTTACCTTTTGACGGCCCTTCACCCATTTCTCCCATGTCCCCACCCCCAACCTCTGCCAACCACCAATCTGTTCTCTGTATCTATGAGCTTGATTTTTTTTTTTTTTTCTTTTTGGCTGCATTGGGTCTTTATTGCTGTAGGCTTTCTCTAATTGTGGCAAGCGAGGGCTACTCTTCATTGCAGCGTGTGGACTTCTCATTGCAGTGGCTTCTCTTGTTGCGGACCACGGGCTCTAGACACAGGAGCTTCAGTAGTTGCAGCACATGGGCCCTAGAGCACACAGGATTCAGTATTTGCGGTGCGTGGACTCAGTAGTTGCAGCACACGGGCTCGCGGGCTGGGCTCTAGGACATGCAGGCTTCAGTAGTTGTGGCTTGCGGGCTCTAGAGCACAAGTTCAGTAGTTGTGGCTCACGGGCTTAGTTGCTCCATGGCATATGGGATCTTCCTAGACCAGGGATCAAACCTGTGTCCCCTGCATTGGCAGGCGGATTCTTAACCACTGTGCCACCAGGGAAGTCCCTATGAGCTTGATTTTTATTTGTTTGTTTTACTTTTTCTTAGATTCTACATATAAAAGAGATCATATGGTACTTACTTATTTCACTTGGCATAATACCATCAAGGTTCAACCATGTTGTTGCAAATAGCAAGATTTCATTCTTTTTTGTTGCTAAATAATATTTCATTGCATATATATACCACACTTTCTTTGTCCATTCATCCACCAATGGACACTTAGGTTGTTTCCATATCTTGGCTATTGTAAATAATGCTGCAATGAACATGGGGGTGCCTGTTTCAAGTTAGTGTTTTAATTTTCTTCAGATAAATACCCAAAATGGAATTTCTGGATCATATGGTAATTCTATTTTTAATTTTTTGAGGAACCTTCATACTGTTTTCTGTAGTGGTTACACCAATTTAGATTCCTACCAAGAGCATAAGGGTTCCCTTTCCTCCACGTTTCTCCAGTAATGACTGATTTTTGTTTGTTGATTTTGTATCCTGCAACTTAGCTGAACTTAACACAATAGGTTTTTATTTGTGTATATTCCAACATATCCATCTTGACTCTTACGACAACTTTCATTTCTTTTATTGAAAATCATCTGTCCTTTTTCTGGCCATAAATATACTACTTAATTTTCATTTATTTTTTTTTTACCACGAATGGATTATTTGACCTCTTTGGAATATACAATGATCCAAATTTAGTTTTCTCTATCTTGATAACCATTTGTCTCAGGATTATTATTTATTTTCCCTTTGTGATATTTACTTCTGGTTTATCTTGTACACACATAAATTCACATTAAATTCTTTCACTATTTTTATCTCTCTCTAGAATTTCCATTTTTTTCCATTTCTTGTCTTTATCCCTAGCATATGGTACGATTCTGATGCCAGTTCCAATGTGTGTGGGTTTTTCCCACACCACTAAGCAATTCTCTAACACCAGCTGGGTATCTACAGATTAACTCAATTCTGACACTATCTACCTGGAGATAACCTCAGATCTCACAGGTTAAGGGCTCAGTCCTCCCCCACTTCAGATGCCAATTACAAGTCCAGATTGTTGCCTATATTTCTAACTGACTGGATGAAGATCTAAGGTACCAACAGCCACTTTCTTGGGTGCAATTAATTTGCTGGAGCAGCTTGCAGAACTCGGAGAAATATTTTACTTACTAGATTACCAGCTTATAAAAACTATAACTCAGGAGGAGCTATATGGAAGAGTTGCATAGGACAGCACAGAGCTTCCATGCTGTTCCAAGCATGCCAATCTCCCCAAATCTCCATGGGTTTTTATGGAGGCTTCATTACATAGGAAATACACATTCATTACATTGCTTTATAAGAATCTGAACCTACCTTAAAATTTTTAAAAAGCTAAATTTTTCTCTGTTCTTCCAGAAGAATTTCACTGTCAGTTTATCAAGTTCTATGACTAGCCTCAAATGTAGTTTTAATTACAATTTTATCCTTTTTTTAAATCCTTACTGTTTTCTTCTTTGGTTTTATCCTTCTCAAAATCTTATTTGCCTAAAAGTTTCTATATAGTAGAAGAATTATTTAAAATAAACATTTGAGACTTCCTGGCAGTCCAGCAGTTAAGACTCTGTGCTTCCACTGCAGGGGGTGCAGTTTCCATCCCTGGTCGGGGAACTAAGATTCTGCATGCTGTGCAGAGTGACCAAAAAGGAAAAATAAAATAGAATAGAATAGAAAACAAATATTTAAGGTATATACAAGGGACTGTTACCAGAAGGGGGACTCCTTCCAGGGCCCTAGAGTGGTCTCTTGTCTAACACTTGGAAATGAATTGTCCATGGAGATGCATTTACTGGCAAAGCAAAAGACTTTATTGGAAAGGAGTGCTCGAGCAGAGAGCAGCAAGGTAAGGGAACCCAGAATAACTGCTCTGCCACTTGGCTTGCAGTCTCAGGTTTTATGGTAATAGGGTTAGCTTTCTGGGTTGTCTCTGGCCAATCATCTTGCCTGTGCCCATATTTGGTCCTATTCAAGGCCCTTCCTGATGGCGTGTGCATCTCTCAGTCAAGATGGTTTCCAGCAGGAGGGTTTCTGGGAGGTTGGCAGGACATATTATGGACTGGTGTCTCCTCCCTTCTTTGGGAACCAAATTCTCCTGGTTGGTTTGAGGTGGCAGCACTGTGTTCATTATCAGGACCTCCTGTTGTGAGACTACTCATGCAGGTGGTTATTACCATGTCTGGCCAAGGTGGGTGGTTTTGGTCAATGGTTTCCTAATAGAACCATGAGAGATAATCTAATGCCCTATTACTCACTACTCTGGACTAGCAGCATCCAAATCACCTGTGATTGTTAAGATTTCGGACCCTACCCTAGACCTTATTTATATTAACATTAAAGTTTGAGACTCCACTATTATGTGATTTCTTCATTTTACAGACAAGAAAATTTAGATCCAGAGTGTTTAATTTACTTGAGGCAAATAGTGGAACAACCAGGACTATTATCTAGGTCCCTTATCTTCAGGTTCACTGCTTTTTCACTGTATCACACGACCTCCTCTATACTTTTAAAGTTTTGGAAAAATTCTTTAATAGTTCCTTTTCTTGTTCTATTTCTGGCAGACTCCTAATTGTACTTTAAAGCTGTGCTCTGCTGGCATCTATTTGATAAAGCCCTTCTCATATCCCTACTGTCTTGACCAAATCAATCATTCCCCTCTCACTGTATAGTTGACCCTTAAACAACATGGATTTGAACTGCATGGGTCCACTTATATGTGGATTTTTTCACTAGTAAATACTACAGTACTACACAGTCTGCGGTTGATTGAATCTGAGGATGTGGTTGCTGCATGTATGGAGGTGCAACTTTAAATTATATGTAGATCTTTGACTGTGCAGAGGGTCAGTACCCCTAACCCCCATGTTGTTCAAGGGTCAACTGTACTTCAATCCATTGAACATATTATCATTAGTGTATATACCACATCATTTTGTAATTAACTGTTGAAGGGGAGGAAAAATTTTTCCATGACCTTTTGAGGATCCCTGGCTGGGTCTGAAAATTAAACTGAGAAAGATTAACAGGAAAAAAAAACCTACAAATTTATTTAACGTGACACAGGGCCCTTCATAAGGAAAAGGAGACCCAAATAAATGGTTAAACCTGAATTTTTATTTTTTTAAAAATTTAAACAGTAAGTATATATATGTGAAATAATTACTGTAGTAGTACAGAAAATTTAATCATTTTACATTATAAAAATGATTTATGCAGAAGTGGTTTAGTTTAGAGAAATTGGCATTATTATTACTGACATCATTTGGATATAACTGAGAAAAAATATAAGATGAATAAAAAGTTTTTGGAACATGATATCCAAGAAAGTTTTTTTTGTTTTTTGTTTTTGTTTTTGTTTTTGTTTTTTGCGGTACACGGGCCTCTCACTGTTGTGGCCTCTCCCGTTGCAGAGCACAGGCTCCAGACACGCAGGCTCAGCAGCCATGGCTCACGGGCCTAGCCGCTCCGCGGCATGTGGGATCTTCCCAGACTGGGGCACGAACCCGTGTCCCCTGCATTGGCAGGTGGACTCTCAACCACTGCGCCACCAGGAAAGCCCCCAAGAAAGTTTTTAATCTTCATTTTGTTTTCAGTCAGTATCAAGGTGGCTCTCTACAGGTCATTGTGCAATAAACTATTGGTACAAACCAAAACATGATTATGGAAATACTGTATGAGTTTACCCACCCTTTTACTGAGAATTTCCTCTTTTGTCTCCTCCCCTTAGTGAAATAATTTCAAATTCCCTAATTTCAACATATTCCATAATAATATGTCTAACTATAAAATTATATGTTTACATAATATGTATATGTAAAATATATATACATACACACAACACTTAATACTCATGCAAATATTAGAGAAAAGTAAGAGATTCTTTTAGATACTTTTTTTTTTTTTGCGGTACACGGGCCTCTCACTGCTGTGGCCTCTCCCGTTGCGGAACACAGGCTCCGGACGCGCAGGCTCAGCGGCCGTAGCTCACGGGCCCAGCCGCTCCGTGGCATGTAGGATCTTCCTGGACCGGGGCACGAACCCGTGTCCCCTGCATCAGCAGGCAGACTCTCAACCACTGTGCCACCAGGAAATCCCTAAGATACATTTTTAAAGGCAGGAGAAAAGAGGCAGAGGGAGAGATATCCATTCAGTTTAAACAGAGAAAGGCAGAAGACAGATCACATATTTCATTGAATCTGAAAGTCATTAATTTTAAGTTCAACACTTTTTTTTTTTTTTTTGGTCACGCTATACAGCCTGCAGGATCTTAGTTCCCTGACCAGGGATCAAACCCGTGTCCCCTGCAAAGGAAGTGTGGAGTCTTAACCATTGGACTGCCAGGGAAGTCCCAACACACTTTTTTTTTTTTTACCACCAAGAAAGGAAAAAAGTTGCTGCCAGTTACACTATGACACATCACTGATTTGAAGATGTATCCTGATGTTAGCAGTATTAAATGTGAAAAAGTCCATCTTAGAATCAATGAAATGTATATGTAGTATTTTTTGTCTTTTTTCTATTTTGAGTGATATCTTCTTTCTTAAAAATCCATTTTCAAGATTAATATTTTAGATTAACATTAGGGTAAGTTTTACCTCCAAGTAACTGAAATGGTAAATGAGAATGTCAATATGCTGCAAAAGTTTCCTTTTTTCATGAATTATCTCTGAAGTCTAAAACGTGTTTAGTGACCCGTTCATAAAGAAGAGGTTTCCTTTGCCAATAAACAAGTTATAGATTTGATACAAATGAGTGATCATTATTCATGTCTGGAACTTCATGGGCTCAGCCCTCCGAGTTAATAATTAACTCAGAATTGGGAACATATTTGCCTACTTTTTGTTTCCTCTAGATTAGTGTTCAAAGTGCAAATCTATATTATTAGGCTAATTTTCCCTTCCAATTTATTATTTTTTTAATTAATTTTTATTGGAGTGTAGTCGCTTTACAATGTTGTGTTAGTTTCTACCATACAGCAAAATGAATCAGCTATACGTATACATATATGTCCTCTTTTTTGGATTTCCTTCCCGTTTAGTTCACCACAGAGCACTGAGTAGAGTTCCCTGTGCTATACCATAGGTTCTCATTAGTTATCTATTTTATACATAGTATCAATAGTGTATATAAGTCAGTCCCAATCTCCCAATTCCTCCTACCTCTCCCTTCCCTCTTGGTATCCATACATTTGTTCTCTATGTCTGTGTCTATTTCTGCTTTGCAAATAAGGTTGTCTATACCATTTTTCTAGATTCCACATATATGCGTTAATGTACGATATTTGTTTTTCTCTTTTTGACTTCACTCTGTATGACAGTCTCTAGGTCCATCCACGTCTCTACAAATGACCCATTTTCGTTCCTTCTTATGGCTGAGTAATATTCCATTTCCCCCTCCAATTGAGAACCCTTCAACAAATTTGTTATTCGGTCTTCAAAAGAAATGTATTTATCTTGCCCAAATTAATGGGAGTCTTAGACAGCTGAATATTCCTTCCAAATCCTTTGGGTTTTTTTAAATTAGCTGCTACATAATTAAATAGTGCAATCTGGTATCTCACTATGGTACAGGCAGATTTTAGGACCAACTATTCCTTTTCCAATCAATGCTAAATACTTAGCTTTGAATGTTTTTGTAATAGGCTTGATGAAGAGTGGAAAGATATGATAGGACAAAGGATATGAAGTAACTGTAGTAAACTGGGAGAAATTTAGCAAGGCTCATTTGTTCAGATTCTTCTTGATGTTCTTCTGTCTTGGATATAAGGATATTCCTTTACTCCAGGTATAGGGAGGATACCACTCACATGAGGGTTTTATGACCTGCTTCAGGGGAAGGTCAGAAAGTCCTTTCTGCACATGCCATTTCTCAAATTCCTTCAGCTTGAAATATTTGATATTTCAAGGTGCTGTGTTTTCAGATTGCATGTCCTGAAACCTGTCATTCCCCTGTCTGAAAGTTCCATATGAAGTTTCACAATCCAGAAACTGAGTTGTTAGCTTGCTCCATAACCCATTGAACTAGTCTCAGTCCTGGGTATTTCAGGGAAAACATAAGAAAAACAAAGGTTAATGGTTGGTACAAACTGTAAACTCGGTTTTTTAGTCCAGAAGACAGTCAATCAAGAAGATTTTCTAGATGTTGGACCTGAACCACCTTCAGATGCTTTATATTGCATTGGCAATATAACAGCTTTTCCTTGAATATCTGGTAATGTCATCAGGTGATCTGTTGAACTTTCTAAGTGGCCTAAATGGCAACAGGCACAAAGGTTGTCCATACATGAACTGTTGTGGTGATTTCTCTGAAGTTTACATCAAACTGTCCATCTTCAGCTTGCAAGGCTTTAGGAAAAGGACAGTTTTAAGTTTTAATGATTCAAAGTTAGAAGGGCTGAGAAAAATTGGAAACTTTAATTTGGAGAGTTGCAGCCAGATATTGAAGGAAACTAAAAGGATTCCGCATCTAGTCTAGTTTGCAGGTAGGTAACAAGATCTTAAAGACAATAAATAGGACTAGTATTTAATAGCCACAAGGGTTTACTGTCATTTTCTATTGAAGCATCATTTTTCTCTCTATAGTCACCCCATTTCTATCAAAGATAATCAAAGACTATTTTTCAAAATAAGTCTAGTCTCATTAAACTTGGCCTGATTATTTATGTGAGTACAAGAATAGTGATTGACCACATAGGTCTTTTGAGTTTTCTTTGCTGGAACTTTTCATAAGGATTCTCAGATTGGATTTTTAAAAGCCTCTGGAGGTGAGGAAGCCAAGCCAGAGACTCGCCTTCAGACTTCGCCTGCAGTACCTAGAGACAATTCCTATCTTCTTGAGGTTCACAAGATATCCTGAAGTTCCTGGGCCTGCCAGGAAGTGACATTCCTTATTCATCTGTAAGGCTGGGAACTTTGTATACCAGGTATAAGCTGGTTTTTCCGAGGGGGGATGGGGGCACTTTATAAGTATTGACACTTTAAACCCAGCCCTAGTTCCATGAAGCTGTCTGGTCATATCTGATTTTATGCATCATTCTCAAATATGACATTCTAGTCAGAGCCTTGGTAATATAGCCAAAGTTTCCAACTGTGTTCTATTACAAGGAGAGCAGATTCTTACTGAACTTAAAATAACTATATTGCCATGAAAACAAGATTTCTGACTAAGAGCTCCTGAATTCTGGAGGGATTAGGTAGGGGAAAAAGTAGTTGTTTTATCTTTATTCACAAAAGTATACTTTTGTGAATAAAGATAAATAACACCAAATTGCTGTGTTACAGATAGCTTAAGAGATAAGAGCAAAGGGTTTCCTTAAATCTGGAAAACAAAAGATTAAAGTACCTCAATGTTGGGTAGTGTGTCCTGAATCCTATAACTGTTTGTATACATGTCTTCTCTGTTAGAGTGGTAACTCACAAGGGCAGGAACTGTGTCTTATTCTTTTTTATTTTCCCAGCCTTGCATGTACATAGTAAACATTTGTTAAACTTACTGCATTACTTTTGGAATTTTATATTTCTGTAGTTAGTCACACAATCAAAATGATTACTTGGTCATAAATTATATGATACATGAGAAGTTCCCTACTTTTAATTTCTTTATTCTAAAATTCTTAGTCCTGAATCTTTTATAGTCTCTCTCTTTTTGTAAATTGTAGTTTATGGATTGTTTAAATTTTTTTTTATTCTCCAAACACCCAACTACTAATTTTGCCACTTTTTAATTTTCAATCTGCCTTTTATTTTATTCTTTGCTATTTGTGACTTGTCACTTTATTCCCCTTTTAAGTTTTTGGACAGATACTTAATTCTTCACACTTAATTCTTTCTTACTAATATATTAACTTATAAACAAACTTTTATCAAACGCCTGTTAGGCAAAACATTATGCATTTGTAACCACAATTTTTCCTCTGTTGTTTCGTTGTGTGTATTAAGTTTTTATATACTAAATTTCCATTTCTATTGTCTTCTAAAAATATTTTGCCATTTTATTCTGACTTTATTCTTCATGAATAAGCATTAAGGGCATTATTTTTCTCTGTAGTTTTAATTGTTTTTGTTTGTTTGTTTGGCCATGCTGTGTGGCTTGCAGAATCTTAGTGCCCCGACCAGGGATTGAACCTGGGCCCTCAGCAGTGAAAGCATGGAGTCCTAACCACTGGACTGCCAGGGAGTTCCCTCTATAGTTTTAATTGTTAACTTCACTTTTCCATCTGTATTCAAAATAGGTAAAAGAGAATGTTTAGAATAGCAGATGAGGGATAAGTGTATTTGTTCATTAGGGAGATTAAGGCTTATAGGAATGGCCAGGCTTTAGTGGAATTTGAAGAAAGTGATCTTGTGTTACGCTAGATCTATATGTTCTGTTTCCAAAACTTTGTTAAATAGCAAAAATAATTCTTTGCAGAGATTGAAAACTGATGACACTTCACCATATCCAGCTAGCATATTAGTTTTGTTCAGTCCACACGGTGATTTTTAAAAATCTGAAATAGTTGCCAGTATTTAAAAGTCAAGAGATTTCATGTAAAATTCCCAGTCTCTAATTCTCTTAAACCAGATTGTTTGACATAATCACTGGAACTGATTATGACTATTCTGTTTAGAATGAGACTTGCCTTGTCCCATTTCTCATAATCCCACTTTGACATAATACATCCAGTTATCTTGCTTGTCTGATACTTGGAGGCGTTTGAGTTTGTGACCCCTTTCTATAACATGAGAATATAGAATAGAAACCTTGTAGTTGATCCAGGGCAGGGGCTTAGCTGTATGTTAGAAACCTTGTAGTTAACCTCATGGCAGTATAGAAAGGTACATGAGGTTAGACTGGGCTTGAGAGGGAAGTATTACCTGAAAGTTAGCGAGCAAGGGGTATTAGGCTGAGAAGTAATATTGAAAAATGGTAAGTGAGGAGGTGGTAGTCTCGAGAAAAAAGGTACTGCGTTAAAAATGCCAGAGACAGAACACTGTTATCATAATGAGGCCTTATTGATAAATGAAAGGTATGAAGTAGGAGTAGGAAGAAAGTGTCTGAGTATGTGAAGAAATCTCTTTTTCTGTCCTGACTCCTTTTGCATCATGGAGACAGTTATAATCTCAGTCCATATCGTCATCAAATTTTACTTCATCTAGAGACCAAAGGTATATATAGAGATCAATAAGTACAAATAATAGAAGTGTAAGTAGGTAATGAATATAAAAGTATTTGATCCTGTAGATACTAAATGATATGCTGTTAGAACAAGTTGAAAATTTTGTTGAAACTGACTACTGGACATAGGGGGAAAATCTTAGATTTTTTTTTTTTTAATCTTAGATTTTATACAATAACCACAACAATTTTTTTGACAGTTTTAAATTTAGCATATTTTATAACTTAATATATCACACTTACATTGATACATTTTTTATAAATTTAATTTTGTCTTGCCACATCATGCAAAAATGGCTAGGTAAGTTGTTGGCATGTTTTGCCATTATTTAGAAAATATATTTGTGTTGGTTTAATTTAAAATATAGAATGTAGTCTATATGGTGATACAAAATATAGTTTAGGGGATACTTCAGAGTATCCTGGAGGCACACTTCAAAGAAATAGTCAGACATCCTCCAAAGTAGTTGAAATGGAGAATTCATGGAAGACCCACCTGTTTGCCAATTAGGAGGGCTGTACTCTATATATTTAGATGCCTTGAACTGAGAAAACAGTTCATTTCAAATGTCAGCCCTGTACTGAAAGTCACAAGGACTTTCAAAACAGTAGGTGGTGATTGTTGATCAATATGGGCTTTTCTGTATGCCTGCTCCAGGGTGAGTAGCAGCAGAAATTCATTTATTTAACTGTGGTTAATGATTCCCCTGAACAACTTGGTGAGACAAGGTAGTGTATCAGAGAGTACATGATTTTATGTATGGATTTTTTAAAGTATTTTTCAACCTCTGATCTAGATGGCTTAGTGGGTTTATCACCTTTGAGATATCCACTCTGCTCACACAGATAACAATCGATAAAATGTAAAAAGAGAGAACTAAAAGGATATTGATAATCTCAAAAACATGTTAAAAATTACTGTGGTCAAGAAATGAAACAGGGGCTTCCCTGGTGGCGCAGTGGTTGGGAGTCCGCCTGCCCATGCAGGGGACACGGGTTCGTGCCCCGGTCCGGGAAGATCCCACATGCCGCAGAGCGGCTAGGCCCGTGAGCCATGGCCGCTGGGCCTGCGCGTCCGGAGCCTGTGCTCCGCAACGGGAGAGGCCACAACAGTGAGAGGCCCGCATACCGCAAAAAAAAAAAAAAAGAAAGAAAAAAGAAATGAAACAAAAATATACGATGATGAAAGGAAATGAATGATTAGACCTATTAGGTTCCAGGTCTGGAAATGAGGCTTCAAGGAATTTGACTCTTAAGAGCAAAAGAATATAATGGGAGCCAGGCTTATTGCTTAATGCCAGGATCTAAATAAGGCCCCATCTTCCTTGGCAGAGGAAGCAGAAAATAAATGTTGCTGACTGCCATCAAGAACTACAGTGTTTAGCAACCTGAAGGCTTATGGAGCCAGAAACCTGCAGATGCAGCCTTATGACCATACTGCATGGTCATACCACATCACTATTAGTTCCGTAATGAATCTGTGCTATCCCAAATAGCATCATGGTATAGAAACTCAGAAATGTGATTTAAAAATCTTATCCTAGACTGGGGAACTGGGACATCTCTAAAATGAATACATAATAAAACAAAATAATTTTATTTTAAATAAAATAAAATGAATAGATAATATAGGTGAACACAGAGAGGGTAGAAGAGGAAAAACACAAATACCCCACCCCCCATACACACATCCACACTGAAAATTAATCAGCAAACCAAAACCCCCAAATATATGAAAAATGTTAATGCTAAGAGAGCCAACATACCAACAATTGAAACATGAAAATTATTTTTGTGTTTAAGGGTCCTCAAAGAGAGATGACGAAATAACTTATTCAAAAAAAGAAGAGATTAAGAAACAGGCAGAAATAAAACAAAAACAGTTAGCTATAAAAACCAGTTATACATTTTAGAAATGAAAAGTATAATCATTGAAATAAAAAATCAACTTATGAGATAGACCATGAACATAATTGACTGACTGATTAGGAATCTTGTACTGAGATATTCAACAAGAACGTAGCACAGAGTAGCAAAGACATAGAGATAAGTATATATCATATGTATATGTGACAGAGATGTTAAGAGAGACAGAATATATATGTGTGTCTAATAGGAGTTTTGGGTAGAGAATAGAGTAAATGGTAGATAATCAATATTTGAAAACTTTAAAGTGCTCAGAGTTTTCTGAGGTTGAAGAAAGACATGAATTGCTAGATCAGATATGCCTGGGATAAATGAAAAAAGTCTTTGCTTTTAGGCATTGTAGGAAAACCTCAAGAGTATCCAAAAATAAAGGGAAAAATCTTAAATGATACCAAAAAATATAGATTGTTTCCAGGGAATGACAATTATATTGACAGCAGATTTTTCATCAGCAAATTAAATGCCAGACAATAATAGAATAATATCTTCATCCTGATGAGTAGAAAATAACTATCAACATAGAATATTATACCAGCTAATGAGGACAACAAGGACAAAATGAAGATGTACTAAGTGGGTAGAGGAGGAATAGGAGATAATATTGAAAGAAAGGAAGAAGAAAATTCAAAGAAAGGCATCCAAACAGTAAAGTCAAAGAACTAAGATCAAATACTACAAAAACCACGATAAATATAAACAGATTAAAGTTACCTGTTATAAGAGATGATAAAAAGATATGCAAATCAAATCCAGCTATATATAGTGTTTACAACTAAATCTTAAACACAAACATGTAGAAAACATGAAAATAAAAGGACTATAAAAGAGGCTTCTCACTTCTGGGTATACACCCCAAAGAATTGAAAACAGGGACTTGAACAGGTATTTGTACATTCATATTCATAACAGCATTATTCACAATAGCCAAAAGGTGGAAGCAACCCAAGTATTAAACAAATGAATGTATAAACAAAATGTGGCATATATGTACAATGGAATATTATTCAGCTTTAAAAAGGAATGAAATTCTGACACATGCTACAACATAGATGAACCTTCAAAACGTTATGATAGGGCTTCCCTGGTGGCGCAGTGGTTGGGAGTCCGCCTGCCGATACAGGGGACCCGGGTTCGTGCCCTGGTCTGGGAAGATCCCACATGCCATGGAGCGGCTGCGCCCGTGAGCCATGGCCGCTGAGCCTGCGCGTCCAGAACCTGTGCTCCGCAACGGGAGAGGCCACAACAGTGAGAGGCCTGCGTACCGCAAAAAAACCCACAAAAAAACAAACAAAAAAATCGATCATAAGTGTGAGAAGATGTACATACCATGCAATTTAGCACCTAATATGTTACCTACAAACGTTCTTATATATAAGGAGGCATGTACAAGAATATTTATTATTACATTGAAAATTGAAAACAATCATCAGTATGATAATATCAAGGTGTATGTACCAGACATACAGTGGAATCACATAGGAGTTAAAATAAATGAATAAAGCTACATTTATCAACATTGGTAAATCTCAAAAGCATAATGTGGAGGGAATAAAGCAAGTTGCAGAACAGATATATTAAGATGCTGTGTTGGGAGTCCCCCAAGACCACCCTGAGTCTTGATGATTCAATAGAAGAGTTCACAGGACCCAGAGGAGTTATAATACTCACAGTTATAGTTTAGTACAGCAGAAGGACAGAGATTAAAATTGGTAAATGGAAAAGCTCATGGAGCAAGGTCTAGGAAAAAGCAGATGTAAGCTTCCAGGTGTCTCCTTCCAGTCTCCAGCAAAGAAGTGTGACAAAACACATGTGAAGTGTTGCCAACCAGGGAAGCTCATGTGATCCTTGGTGTCCAGGGTTTTTATTGGGGTCATTCATGTAGTATCCTCATGTAGTCATGTAGTGCCCACGTGACTGAGGTCAGCTATTCAGACTCTAGACCTGCCTGCCTCCGCCTAGCAAAAAAATATTCACCATGAATCACTTCATTAGGATAAATTTGTCCAATCAAACTGGTAAGCATGGCTCAAGGACTCAGAAGTTATATCCCACAATCAAGCCAAGGACCAGTCCTGAAGACAAGCCTTTCTTTGCAGTGTACAATGACCTTGTGAAGTAGATATAGGAAGCCTTTTAAAATCTCTGACTTTAAAGGTCTTCCATAATTATTCCCAATTCAAACTTCATCTTTCAGACTTCATCTTTCTGCTTCCTAATATAAATCCAGTCAAATTAATCTCTTTACTGTCTCCTGAATACTCCATCTTCGTTCTTATTTGAATGCTCCTTTCCTTCTCTCTGTCATGGTCCAATATATTTGCCTCTTTTTTGTGAGGCAAACATGGTAACCACTACACTATAGAAACCTGATTGCCTCTTTTTTGAAACCTTCCTTTCTAGCTCTAACCCACACTGATTTCTCCCTTGTATAATTTTTTGCAAATATGATGCCTAATATATAATTTAGCAGTCTGTTACATTGATCAGCATCATGCATTTTATTTATATAGCCATATTCATTCACTGTCTACTGTGAAGTTTGATATCCCCAACTTGACTGGCAATTTTATGTAGTTGGCTCTGATTTTTTGTCTCTTGTTGTCTATTGTACTGTATGAATTACTATTGTGGTCATCCATTCTTGTTAGTGATTTTCTTATTATCTCTGTAGGTCACTGTAATTGTAGTATGGAAATTTTATGAGTGAATTCAGGCTAGTCAGAACACCAAACACCTTTTAAAAAAAGAGAAGAAACTTTGTAAATTGTTCTGTTGGAATATTATAATAGGTACAGGTCGACCATTTCTTTGATTAATATACCATGTCCTTATAATATTAGTTAAATTAACTATATTTTGCAATAACTTTTTTAGACTAATTTTTTGGTCTTCTATATTTCATAATTTCATAAAAAATGAAAATATTTTCTTGGAGGAAATAGTGTACCTTGAGAAACTCACTAGTAAGTACCATATCAAAATGTTTATATATTTAAAACAGCAATTTCACATTGCATAAAGATGATTTAACTGCTCCAGGTATTTTGTCCATAATATTCCATATTAAAAAAAGAAAATATAGATTTCTATAAATCTCCCTTTTTTCTTTCTTACATTGGCATCATTTATGTTATCATTAGAGAAACAGATAATAATAAAAGACACCAAAATGTTTTGTTTTGTATAACTATCATTAGGAGACAGGGTCTTTCTCACAAATAGCTTACCTATTCTTCTCTTGTTACTCTTTTTCCTTCTTAACTCGTGTATATCCATTTCTTTTCTCTAACTCTGTTTTATCAACTTTTCCATTTATTTATTGTACATACCCAACTCTATTCTAGAATAGATTTAAGATGACTTTATGCTCTTTTTCATTATCCCCATTTACTTCAGTCTCCTGTTGTAAACTGCGCCCCCCCCGCCAAAAAAAAAGCCTATGTGAGTATGATTTGTTCTTTAACTATTTTCCTGATTGACTATTTTTTTTATTGTGGTATAGCTGATTTACAATATTACATTATTTTCAGGTGTACAACATGGTGATTCAAAATTTTTATAGATTATGCTCCATTTAACGTTATTATAAAATGTTGGCTCTATTCCCAGTGTTGGACAATATATCCTTATAGCTTAATTATTCTATATATAGTACTTTGTACTTCTTAATCCCCTACCCCTATCTTGCACCTCCCCCCTTTTCTCTCCCCACTGGTAACCACTAGTTTGTTCTTTTTTTTTTTTTTAATTTATTTATTTATTTTTGGCTGCGTTGGGTCTTCGTTGTTGCTAGTTTGTTCTTTGTATCTGCAAGTCTGTTTCTGTTTTGTTATATTCATTAGTTTTATTTTTTAGATTCCACGTATAAGTGATAACATACAGTATGTATCTTTCTCTGTCTGACTTATTTCACTAAGCATAATACCCTCCCTGTCCATCCATGTTGTTGCAAATGGCAAAATTTTCATTCTTTTTTATGGTTAAGTAGTATTCCATTATATATATATATATGTATATGTATATATATATATATATACATATATATATATATATACACATACCACATCTTCTTTATCCATTCACCTATTGATGGACACTTAGATTACTTCCGTATCTTAGCTATTGTAAATAATACTGCTATGAACATTGGGGGGTACATGTATCTTTTTGAATTAGTGTTTGCATTTTCTTCAGATATATACCCAAGACTGAAATTGCTGGATTATATGGTAGGTTTTTTTTTGTTTTTTTTTTTTAGGACACACAGTGCCAAATGTGGGATCTTAGTTCCCCGACCAGGGATCAAACCTGTGCCCCCTGCATTGGGAGTGCAGAATCTTAACCACTGGACTGCCAGGGAAGTCCCTATTTTTAGGGGGGTTTTTTGTTTTGTTTTATTTTTTAAATTTATTTTAGGCTGCCTTGGGTCTTCATTGCTGCACGTGGGCTCTCTCTAGTTGCGGTGGGCGGGGGCTACTCTTCATTGCGGTGCGCAGGCTTCTCATTGCGGTGGCTTCTCTTGTTGCAGAGCACAGGCTCTAGGTGCACAGGCATCAGTAGTTGTGGCATGCAGGCTCAGTAGTTGTGGCTCGTGGTCTCTAGAGCACAGGCTCAGTAGTTGTGGCGCACAGGCTTAGTTGCTCCACAGCATGTGAGATCTTCCAGGACCAGGGCTTGAACCCGTGTCCCCTGCATTGGCAGGCAGATTCTTAACCACTGTGCCACCAGGGAAGCCCTATTTTTAGTTTTTAGGTTTTTAATTAATTAATTAATTAATTTTATTTACTTTTGGCTGTGTTGGGTCTTCATTGGCTGTGCACAGGCTTTCTCTAGTTGTGGTGAGTGGGGACTCCTCTTCATTGTGGTGCATAGGCTTCTCATTGTGGCTTCTCTTGTTGCAGAGCACAGGCTCTAGGCATGCGGGCTTCAGTAGTTGCAGCATGCTGGCTCAGTAGTTGTGGCTCGCGGGCTCTAGAGTGCAGGCTCAGTAGTTGTGGCGCACGGGCTTAGTTGCTCTGCAGCATGTGGGATCTTCCCGGACCAGGGCTCAAACCCGTGTCCCCTGCATTGGCACGTGGATTCTTAACCACTGTGCCACCAGGGAAGCCCTATTTTTAGTTTTTTAAGGAACTTCCATGCTGTTTCCCACAGTGGCTGCACCAATTTACTTTTTCCTACCAACAGGGCACAACAATTCCCTTTTCTCCACACCCTTTCCAGCATTTATTATTTATAGACTTTTTGATGACAGCCTTTCCAATCGGTGTGAGGTAATACCTCATTGTGGTTTTGATTTGCATTTCTCTAGTAATTAGCATTGTTGAGCATCTTTTCGTGTCTGTTGGCCATCTGTATGTCTTCTTTGGGAAAATGTTTATTCAGCCCATTTTTTAATCAGGTTGTTTGTGTTTTTGATATTGAGTTGTATAAGCTGTTTATGTATTTTGATGTTTCCTGAATGACTCTTTACACAGCAATTAGAAATATATTGGCCTGATGATGTGGTGAGCCATCTGTAGAATTGACCAATACCTCCATAATTCTTTCTCTTTGTACTTAACTTTTCTTTCCAAGCAGAGGAAGTTTGTCTCATTGCAATGTGGATTTTAAAAATATAATTTGAAAAATTTTAAACCTATCATAGAAAATGTTTATAATTTCTAAAAAAGTCTTAAATTCTTACATCATCAGTAAGTTAATGTTATTCATATTTTAGGGATTTACTAAAATTTACTTTTTTGCCACTTCAGTGTCAAAGTAGAGTTTAACTTGTGTTGTGAGTCACACCTTAGTTTGCCTAGCATTTTTATTTTCAATGTCCATTTGTTGAATATTGTTGAATAGCTTTCTACAGTAGGTGTTATGTCTGTTGCTCTTCTTGATTTCTAATTGCTATGAATATAATATAACAGCCTCATGTCAGTCAACTTTCTTAAGCTTCCTCTGTCATTGACTTTTAGAAATATTGTTCAGGAAATGAGAAAGAATAAATCAGAATTACTTGGGATGTTTTTCAAAACACAAACACATACCACTAGGGATTCTGATAGTTTACTCTCTTTGCCATCCCTCCTTGGAAATCCATGACTATAGTGAATCACTGTTAGTGAAGAAACTTAAAATAGCCCTCCAGTATGTTAGTTTGTCTTATTTTCCAAAAAAAAACTAGCTTACACGGTACTCATTTATTCTGATAAGAAAAGTTATCAAAATTATTCGTGGAAAGTGATATTTCACAAAGCAGTAAATGACTACAGATTTCAAATATGTATTGTATCTAGTAATAAAATTATTTATTCTTCTCCTAAAGTGTTAAATTAGACAAATACTTCTATCAGAGAAGTTGTTGGTTATTAGGAAAACAATTCTGAAAATTGTGCCCTTTTCTTTAAGAAAACATTCAAACCTTAAGCAGCAAGTACTGGAATTAATACAAAAGAGAAATTCTTAAATAAAATTATTTTCGGTCTTCATTCTTATTTCCTTTTATCTTGGATAACCTTCAGAAAGTGTATCTTTTTTTTTATAACCAGTATCCTGAAAATTGCCAGGTTTCACTTATCTACTTTCTGGTCTACCTCCAGTATAGGTCCCTTCTTTTCTTCTCTCTTCACTCTTGAATTAATCCTCTACCTACTTCACAGGCCGATTCTTTGATGAGAATGAATCCCCTGTTGATCCGCAGCATGGCTCTAAACTGGCGGATTATAATGGGGATGATGGTAACGTAGGTGAGTATGAGGCAGACAAGCAGGCTGAGCTGGCTTACAATGAGGAAGAAGATGGTGATGGTGGAGAGGAAGACGTCCAAGGTGAGCGTGGGCCTGGCCTCCATGCTGTGACCGTGAAACCCACCTCTAAGTTTTTTGGTTGAATTTGTGTAGAATTTTCCCCACTTAATAGCAGTACAGTCTTAATACAGAGAGGTTCTGTGCAGTTTTTCAATTTTATTTTGGAAAACAATTTTATGATAGTGGTATTTGTAGACCTTTAAATAAATCATTTTAATTTTTTTCATTTTTAGTTATTATGTGATATATATTAGTGTTTATAGTTACAATCTGAAACTCAGACTCTTCAGAAATTTTAGAATTAAATTGTTTAAAATGGCTCTAGACTTTACCTAAGGCAAATACTCCCAGAAAAAAAATCTTTTCCAATTTCTCATCTGAAAGCATTTCATCATTCTAAGTACAGATATTAACCAGACAGCCACAAAGGGAATGGTCTCATCCACACTGAAGACAGGATTATTTCACTAATGATTCAGCATAGGAAGGCTGTTTTTGACATTTGTTCTGAGAGGCTTAAACTTTATACTAAACAATCAGTTTTTGAAGATTTTGTCTGTTTTGTGTTTAATACACAGATTCAACATATTTTCCTTGTTAACTGTGTTCCTTCTGAACTTTTAACTTAGTGAAAGTTCAGAATCCACTTGTTTGCATGCACCCCTACCCACGCATGCATATCAGAGTATGTTGCTTTATTGCAAGTTCTTAGGCCTGTTTTCTGCCTGCTTATATCATTTAGTAGGATTTATGGAGCTTTTTCTCTTTTCTATAAAAATTGACTATGAACTTAATGTGTGAAGTATTCAATTTTATAATACATTGCATGAAATATTTTTCAATGTAACCTATCTTGATTTCTTCCTTAACTCTTTTTAAAGTAATTAAATGTTATTTAGGTTCCTGACAAGAATTGTTTCTGTAAAACTCAGAAGAAAATATAGTTGTCCTAGAATACTACATAGTTAATAGAAAAAGGAAAACTAGAGACTCTGACTTCCACCTAGGCATTATTTTGTTAGTACATTCTAGTTTGGGAAGAATGGTTATTGGATTAGAAAGAGATTAATAAATGCTAGGAGTTATATATGGATGTTAATGAGAAATTCTCAAACACTTTTTGGTATCAGTGAAAAAATTGTACTCATCCATTTTTCTACAATCTCATCCATTTTTCATAAATCTTACCATTTCTTTCTCATTGCTTTTGTAATTTGTTTGGATTATATTTATTTGCAATTATTTATAACTTAGTTTTAAGGCTTTTTCATGCATGCATATCGTATCACCAATTAGATTGTAAGCTCTTGGAGGGCAGGAATTTTCATTTATTTTGCCTTCTATTTTGTTTGTATCCTTTTCTGCCTTCATATTCAGCCCCCACCCCCACAGTAGTCCTTAGCGTACCTAGGGCCCTCAATAAATACTGTTAACTGATCATTTTATGCCTTTCTCATTGAGTTTTTATTCTTACAACTGTGACTAGGTTAATAACCCATTAACTTCTTGTCTTATAATCTTGCTTGGTTTACACTTTAAACATTCTCTGTTTTTCTTTCATAGAAGTTTCTATCATCTCATTGTATAATTTTGAGGTTTTTATTAGAACAATTAATTTCAGTGGTATTGAAAATTATTTCTTATATTTTGGCTATCTTAATGTTGATGACTTTTATCACAAAGTTCTCATTTGATATTTTTATGATTTTTATCCATAATAGATACATTTATCTTCAGTGCCTTCTCTCTCTCTTTCCTATGCTCTTCTCCCTCTCCCACCCCTAGTTCTCATTGCCACTTTCTACTTTAGGTCCCCGGTACCCTCATTCAACCCCTCCTTTTCCTTTCACAAGAGAATAAATCCATTGATTCTAAGGAATATAAGGAAATGACCTAAGATGATATTCTCAATGAAGTAGGGAGGGGATGGTTAAATTTGGGGGTTTCCTCATTTGCAAGTGAATCTTACTTGAGCTGGAGATTGCCATTTAACATTTTTTTTATCCCATTTTGAGGTTCACTAAATGATAGCAGCAGAAGGATAGTGCAGCTACTAAGGGACTCCTTCATCATAGGGAACAGAAAGATGTAAGAACATCTGCTCCAGCAAATACAGAGAGAGAAGTTTGGGTGAACTGACTAAAAAGGAATACTGGAGACTTGAGTATTTAAAACCAAATAATTTTAAACATGTTTTCAGAGATTCTTTAGGTATAGTATTAACTGTCTAAAAAGTGGAGAGTGAGAATTATGGTTCTTCCCTAGTTTATCAACAATATGTATTCCAAATGTTTATTATTAAGTTAGAGTATTTAAAAGCATTTCTTCATAGCTTCAGTGTAAAAATAATGGTTGGGTTCCTAGGTCAGTTTGCATTTTCAGCGAAAGCAGGCAGTAGAGTGGAAAAAACCATTAGCCTTAGAACTAGGAGACCAGCTGTGTATTGCTTTTCTAGTCACTTATACTCTCTGGGCCACCATTTCTTCATCTGTAATGTAAGGGTGTTGAACTAGAATACATAGATGATCCTTCTTAGTTCTAAAATTTTGTGGTCACATTCATAGTGGATTCACTGTAACACATGTATTAGGGACAAATGTGTTTCATATTTCAGCATCTAAAATAACATCTTCCCCCAAACCCTAGAAAGAAAAGTGGAAACTTTATGCTCCCATTGAAACTCTGCAGCCAGAGATTTCAAAAATTGAGGCATGCACTTCAGAAGCACTTTAATGTTTCTACCAGTAGGGGCTCTGCTCTGCTCTCCCTGGTATTAGAAGCAGTTGTGTTTTTTTGTTTTGTTTTGTTTTTTCTCAAGCTGTTGGGTCCCTAGTATTAGACATTCCAGCTGCAGGACTGAGGTTCTAGCTTCAGCTAAAGACACTGACTTTGGTCTCCGAAATTCTGGATTATGAAATGGAGGCTTTGACAGCATCTCTGCCAATAGGGAGCTAAAGAATTCCAGCTTTATCTCTGATGCCTGTTTGTGCATATTGATCATTTGGGTCAGTACTGCCTGCAGAGTGTTTTCTGTAGAATTAAGTGAAGCCTGTTTTTCCTGTGTTTACAATCCTGGTTTATTTTGATTTTTAATTCCTGGTTTCCTGAAGCATCCTAAAAGAAATATTTTATTTACATTGGTGTAAACATTTTTTCCCTGACTTCTGCTAATGATCCAATGAAAAGGTTAACTAAAAGATTAACTCTGGAAACACTACACATCTGATAGATATATCTTTTAATTTATTCTTTATTATAAAAAGGATATGGATGTTTACAAATTCCCTTTACTCTTATCTTTAATGCCATAGAAGTTCCAAGTTTGTTTAATAGAATATGAAATGCACATTACTAAGTATACCTATGGAAGGAAGTTTAGCATAGTGCCTAAGTGCCTGGATTCTGGAGCCAGACTGCCTAGATTTTAATCCTAGCTCCACCACTTACTAGCTCTGTGACCTTGTGAATTACCTATACCTCTATGCCTTGAAATCCTTATCTGTAAAATAGGGATAAATATAGTTACCTAACTCAACAATTGTTATGTGGATTGTATGATTTAAATATTTATTCAGCACTTAGAACAGGATCTTTCACACTGTAAGCACTGTGTAAGTGTTAAATAAAATAATTTTTTAAAAAGTAAAAGCAAGTGTAGAGTTTTTTCCCTGGGATGCCTGCTTTAGAGGACAATTGCACTTTGGCCTGTGGATTTTTTTTTTTTTTTTTTTTTTTTTTTTTGCGGTACGCGAGCCTCTCACTGTTGTGGCCTCTCCCGTTGTGGAGCACAGGCTCCGGACGCGCAGGCTCAGCGGCCATGGCTCACGGGCCCAGCCGCTCCATGGCATGTAGGATCTTCCTGGACCGGGGCACGAACCCGTGTCCCCTGCATCGGCAGGCGGACTCTCAGCCACTGCGCCACCAGGGAAGCCCTAATTTGTACATTTTAATGGAGGCTCACTGCCTTATTTCCCCAAGGCATTCTTGCTTGGTAGAGCTTGCTTTATGGAGGTGGTCCTTTCTTGACTTAAGAGGGAATTTAGAAATTATTTGATAAATTATAAATATCTTTATATTTAATAGTCACTTTATGTTGATGAGTTATTTACAGATTTTGCTTCTTTGTTAAATGAAATAAAATATCAGTCCATATAATTGTATTTAGTGGCTGTTATTGTATATCAGATTTGGTTAGGTAATTTTGTCATAGATAAATGCAAAGAGGTTGTTGGTAGAAACATGAATTCTGGTTAGAATAGCTACACTGAAAGTAGACTCTAGTTAATGTAAATGGTAGCTCAGTGTAAGAGAAAGGCAATCAGAAGTCCTATGAAATTATGAAAAAGCAATGTGAAGGCGCCATATTAAAACTTTGCTAAAGAGCATAAGTTAATAAAACCAACAAACTCCTCCTTATATTTATAGAGGACTTCGGAAGTAAAGACTGCCTTCCTATGCATTAATTTACTTTGAAGTTGGAAAAATAGTTGTTACCCTAGTCTACTGAGAAGGTAATTAGAAGTCTAAAGAGATTTAGGAACTAGATCATGTTTGTTAAGTGCCTGAGCCAGGACTAGGGTTCTGTTTTTCTGTTCCTAGACCTTTGCTGTTATCTTGTTTTCTCTTTACAATTAATTTAAAAATCTCAAAAAGTAACATCATTTTTTCCTTTGAATAACTTTCCTGTAAATTTCTAGAAATTCTTCTTTATGTAGTAGCTTTTCCCACTGCTCCATGGTGATTGTCTTCGTTTAATTACTAAAGTCCTAAAAGATGTGTTTATAGCCATACGGTGAGGTCCCATAACATGGGTTCTAAGGAGAGCTTTCTGGAGAGGTGCCAGTGATTATTTTCCTTTTTAAAACCAAGATGATTTTTTAAAGTACAAAGAGTTCTTTGATAAGAGAATGATTAGTATATTTTCAAAATACAAATGTGATTATGGATGTAATTTCAGCCTTTGCACCTAACAGATTTGGGGTTATCATTGCTATTGAATTACAGTATTAAAAATATGAGATCAATTTGCTATAATATGAAGAATGATTGCCTGCAATTCTAAAAGAGAATTTCTGTAAATTTAACAGGAAAGTTATTGAAAGGTGAGAGAAAGTTGGTTTGTTTGGCATTTCTAATAACTAAATGTAAAGAAGAAATAAGAACACGTCATTATGGAAAGTTTATACATAGTACTTACACTACATGGTACATACAAATACACGTACAGAGTATATACACCACATGGCATCTTTCTTGAACAAAATGTTACCATACAATATACTAGAGAAGCTGAGAGTGGAAAAGCTATCAAACCTAAAAGAATAGATTGGAGATAGCTATAGTATACATATGAATTTGGAATCCAACCCCTCTTTAAAATATATACCCAGACAGTTATGATAGTAATACTTCAATATATCAAAAACTAAACTATTGGGTAATTGTAACTGTGAACCAGAAAGTAACAAAAGTAATTTTTAAGGCTGTGGAGGAGCCAAAAGATGTCATTAAAAACCATGTACGGGCTTCCCAGGTGGCGCAGTGGTTGAGAGTCCGCCTGCCAATGCAGGGGACACGGGTTCGTGCCCCGGTCGGGGAAGATCCCACATGCCGCGGAGCGGCTGGGCCCGTGAGCCACGGCCGCTGAGCCTGCGCGTCCGGAGCCTGTGCTTCGCAACGTGAGAGGCCACAACAGTGAGAGGCCCGCGTGCCGCAAAAAAAAAAAAACAACAATGTACTAAAAAGGGAGCCTCTTAAGCTCTAATTAAAATACTAATTTTAATACTCTGAGCAGTCTTATTTCAAAACTTGAAGATAGAAATAACTATAAAATTAGAAAGGAAGAGAAGAATTGTTGTTGGTAGTTAAGCTGAGAGTAGTGAAGTGACAGGTGATAGCCGAGAAGGACCCAGAAAAACCTGTCAATAGCCAAATAAGTCGAACTCTGAAGCACTATATGGAGTCGTTTAGTATAGCTACTCAAAGTGACTTTGAGGATGTTAGTGTCTAATAATATTGTGTAATAGTTTTTTTCTTTTCAGTAAAGAAAAGGTTGTTTTTTAACATACTCCATTTAGGAAGTTGCTGGTAAGCTATTTGCAGAATAGCAAAGAAATTCATTTAAACGCTAAATTTGGGGATCATGAGTAACTTTTATTTTATTTTCTAATTTTTACTTGATGACTATGAATTAATTTTACTATTAGAAAAAATGTTTGGTTTTTAAAGGCATGAAAATGTATAAAGAACAATTTCTACCAAAGCTTTAATTTAAAGGACTAACTTTCATCTATATAGAAATAATATATTTACATAAAAGGATCAATTCCTCAGTGCTTGTGGAATCCTAAAGCTTTGCTAACTATCTAGCTCTACTTATTTCTTTCATCCTCTTTCTTTTCCCTTCTTCCTTTCTTCTTTCCTTTCTCTCTCCCCCCATCTTTTCTTCTTTTCTTCCTTCCCTCCTTTCTTTTTTCTCTATCATCAAAAGATTTGTTAAAATTAAGTGATTTTCCAAAACAGTTACAGACTTTTCACTCATTTGCCAAGCAACTAAGAAACAGAACAGCATTTACAGAGGTGTAAGATAACGAGTAGAAAACTACATTAAGGCTGAAGGAAAAAAATAAAAGAGAGAGATTATTTGATTGGATTTCTGTAAGTGATTTTAAAAATAATATTCTTGATACCTGATTATTTTCCTTACAGATGATGAAGAACAAGAACTGCAAATGGATCCTGCAGACTATGGAAAGCAACATTTCAATGATGCCCTTTAAGCCGTAAAGGAAAACTTCAGAAAACCTAAAGTGCTGTAAAATGGAATCATTTCTACTTTGTCGATTTTGACTTTTGTTGTAAAGATCAGTTGTATCAGTTGTAAAGATACATTGAGATAGATTTAAGGAAAATTTCAAATGGAAGAATGTACCCATGTACATATGTGAACTTTTCATATTGTATTATTAAAGCAGACTTTGGGGTTATGTTACAGTTGAGCCAAAAACAAAGTAAGCAAAACTGTAATCTTTGCATTTAAAGCAAACTAATGTATATTTTACATTTTATTGAGGCTAATTCGTTCCACAAATAGACAAACAGGAAAAATGATTGTACAGTTTATATGTTGCACATAGCATAACCACAAAGAGAACAATTATTCAACTGGAAAACTTTTAATACACTAATACATGCTGTTAGCCCAACAGGTGTTCTGTTCTATCCACCCCTCATCTCATGCTGTTCAAGGAATCATACCTAGAATAGTTGCATGAAAGAGGGGAACCTGAAAGCCAAACACTGGGCAGCAATGTACAAAATCACTTCCCTACTCTTTTTATTTTACATGAGTAATGATGTGTTTCGGCAGATAAGCTTTCAGCTGAGGCCTGATGGAAGCTGAGATAACCTGCAAAGACATAACAATATTTATGAGTTTTACCTTACTTAGTTCATGAAATTGTGAAATGCATGATCGATGATGTATTTTCAATTTTTAGTTTTTCAGGTAATACCAGTACGGTTTAACCGTTACTGGCTAAAATTTTTATATTTTCAGAGTTAAAGTTGGTGAAGATATTAATGATTTAAATGCCAGATTCTGAAAGAGGCTAAATCAACCTTGAAATGAATTTGCAATCAGTATTTCAAAGCATCTCTGGTAGTTTTAGTGATCTTATTTGACTAGACTTTTTCAGAAGTATTAAATAAGCAATTTTAACAGATTTTTATTAATGCACAGATAAGTAGAAGTACAGTGAGATCTACAGCCATTTTATTAAAATAGCTTAAAAGTTTGTAATAAAGATGAAGAACCTTTGTATTTACTTAATATGTTAGTTAAGAACCCATAAACCTCATATTTGCTAGACTTACAACATTATTTTAAATGCATTTGTCTTTTTTGACACTCCTCAGTAGAACGTGTAAGCTAGCTAATCCTTGTTTTCTGATTGAAAGAACTTCTAAATCTTATCCCCCTCCCCCCAAATAAAAGGTTTTGATCATGAGAAATTTAAGCTTGTTAACTCTGTGTTTCAGAAGGGCTACTGTTAATTGCACATGAACATGAGATGCTTTTTTTTCCCCCCCGTACTCAGGTTCTAGTCAAAATTCAAACCTACAGAGATTAAAAAAAAACAAAACAAAAAAAGGTTGTTCAATTATTGGAGGTGCAGAAATTCTTAGACTTCAGTTTTAAATTATTTAGCAACCCAGAAAAGATGTAGTGACTTACTAAAATTGTTTTTTCTACCATATCAAAGTTAGTAATTCATGGCTTTGCTGTAGAGTCAGGCCTATAATGAATAGGTATGATAGTTCACAAGATTTTTTTAAGTGGAGTTAAAGGGAATTGATGTACACCTTTTGGAAGTTAGGGTGGGAAGATGAATCTAAAACAAATTCCTAGTAATACTTTATATTTAATACTGTAAAATCTTTACAAATGAAAACCATGAAATTTCCTGCCTTAGTTCCTTTGTCATAAAAACAATCACTTGGTTATATGGTAGCTATTACTTACACAGCAAAATTTCTTCAATTAGCAGTCTAGACATTTTATAAACTGAGAAATCTTGGATCAATTGATAATATTTTTGACTGTATTAACATTTTAGTGCTATAAAATACTATGTGAATCTCTTAAAATTCTGACATTCTACAGTCTGTATTAGACATGCTGGTTTTATAACGTTTTACTTCTGCCTTAAGATTTACGTTTTTTAAATGTATTTTTGCCCTGAATTAAGTGTTAATTTGATGGAAACTCTGCTTTTAAAACCATCACTTACTGGGTTCTAATAAATTAAAAATTAAACTTGTTTTACTATTTTGCTGATTCTGATACATATACACACATCACACTCATGTGATGCAGTTAGATTTTAACACTAAAATTTGAGTAAATTTAGAATTCATTTTAAGCTAAGCTAAACTGGAATGGCAGAAATTTTTACACTAGCACTGTTTACTGTAATGCTAGTTTATTCAACAAATTCTGAGTGCTTCCTATGTGTCCAGCGTTGTTCTACGTAGTAAGAATACTGTAGTAAATAAGGTAGACCAGGTTTCTGTTCTCATGGAGCTTACATTCAAGTGGGAGCAGTCAGACAATATACAGGTAAATACTTGAATCAGATAATTTTAAATAGTGATGAGCTATTATAAATAAAACAAAGTTCCAAGGTTCCAAGGTCTATAAAGTTCCAAATAATCAGGTTTTCACATAACTGAAACATTGCAGTTGTAAGGCTAGAGTATCATGAGCAAGGAGAAGACAAATGAGGCTAAAGAGGTATGGAAGGGGTAAGATTAGGGAGAACCTCGTAAGTTTAGGTTATTTGTTACTGACCCATAAAGAGAATATGCAGCATATAAAATATACATGGGAAGATGGTTCCAGGGAAAATGTAAATATGACTTCAAAGTCATTTCTCAAACATATACCTTTATTTAAAAAAATAAGATTGTATGACTTTTTGACTTCTCATTTGTATCATCCTGTAACAACAAAATTTGCTAGAATATGAGGGCAGAGAATGTTTAAAAAAAAAATAAAAACAAAAACATGAGGGAGGTAGTCACTTCCCATAATGGCTGACCTTGGAAACTTCCGTTCTTTCACATGTCTTACCGTATGGTTTTAATAAGATAAACAGTGTGACACAAATTTCCAAAGTTTAGGTTACTGAGTCTTAACATCACATGTGGGCCATCAACATTCAGTTCTAATTGGAATACATCTAGTTCGTTTTAAAAGATTCTCCTCGCTAAGGGTTCCAAATGAAAATTAAACCAACTATCCCAGAAAAAAAGGGGGAATTTAATGGTCCATGTAAGCAAACTGCATATAGGGCAGGTGTCTCCTGGACTTGAAGACAATTGAAACAAGGACTTGAATGCTGCCAACTTGTTTCACCAGCTCCCATTTCTGCTTCCCTCTACTTGTTCTTCATTCTCTCCAACCGGCTCCCCTGCTCAAAGCTCTAACCAAGATTTCTAGCAGGTCATGTTTTCCTAGTTTTGCCACTTTAAAGGGGCTCCTCCTCTTAGTTCCACTTCAGAAAATTTGAGGGAAGGGAGACTTCTGCTTCCGGCTATGATTTAGTAACTTACCTAGACCTCCTGGATTAGGAGCAACTATAAAACTGGACAAGATATATTAAGCAACTGTTTTCAGGTAGCACAAAACTGAAATTTCTGAGATAAGGGAAACTTAAGCAGTTGAGCCCCACAATCACCAGGCTTCCTGTGGTGTAAAGAGGCTGGAGTGCTAAGCCAGGAAGATAGAGATCACAGTGGGGAGCAGCTGAAATATTGGAAATTATGGGAGAAGGAAGCAATTCAGAGAGGTGGCCCCAGAAATCCATATAGAGGGGTCCCCACAAGTCCATGGCTGAGGATGGGCTGTATATAACCATAGCAAAACCACCTCATGTGTACCGAATAGCAGTTGTGACAAACTTGAGAATGGAACAGATACCAGAGGTCAAGCAGTGTTGGCATAAAAAGAGTGCTAAGGGACATTGGGTGTCTGGGCCTGACAAGATGGAAATCTCCTTAACAACTGTGGCATCCAGCTGAAACACTAGAAAGGTTGCACCTTAGGAGTAAAGACCATGCGCTAGAGTAAGACCTACTGTAGACTGCCCTAACATGCTCTGACACCATTGACATGGGAGACAGAGTATGGAGATTTGAGTCCTGCCAAGTTAGAACTTATGAAACTCCTTTCCACAGATAAGAACTAACAAAGCATAAAACCAAGCCTACACTAGTTTAAGGTGACCACTCAGTAACTGAAGTACCTGCTAAAACAAGAATCATCACTTTTCAGAAGAAGATAACACAATTCAGAATTTCTACAAGATATACACAATATCTGGTATTCAATGGAAAACTACTAGAAGTACAAAGACACAAGAAATTGTGATCCATATTTAGAAAAATTGAGATGGCCTTGGTATTAAAAATATGTTCAAAGATTAAATGAAAATATGAGTGAACAGATAGAGAATCTCAGCACAGAAACAAAAGTTACAAAAAATGTAATGGGAATTCTATTGTGTGTGTGTGTATCTTTTTTTTGTTTTTTGGCTGCTCGGCTTATAGGAGTTCCCCGACCTTAATGGGAATTCTAGAACTGCAAAGTACTATAACTGAAATGAAAAATTCATTGGATGGGTTTAATAGCAGATTGGAGATGGCAATAGAATGAACTTAAAGAAATATAAATGTAGTTGTTCTGTAAGTGTTTGGAAATGAAGGGCTGAAATGCTGAGAGACCCCGAAATGTGGATTTGGGATTCATTTTTCAAATATTTATTAAGTATTCAAGATGCTGTCCACTCCATTCCCTAACACATAAGCCTAAAGAGTCCATCATGAAAGAACATGGATCATGTTTTCAATTACTTATTAAGTAGAGAACTGTTCTGAGTACTGGGGATACAACACTGACAAAGTCACTGCCTTCATGGAGCTTATATGCCAGAGGGAGAGATAGACAATTATTTTCTATACTCACAGTGATAAATGCTATGAGAAAAATAGATCTGAATAAATAGTGATGGAAGAGTGCTATTTTAGATAGGATAATCAGGGAGGGCCTTTCTGAAGAGGTGGTGTGAGAACAAGCCATTTGAATAACTACTTAATAGAAATACTTAATAGAAATACTACTTAATAGAAATAATGCAAAACTACTTAATAGAAATAATGCAAGTCACCTATATAAATTTTTCTCCACCTTTAAAAAACAGGTGAAATTCTGATATTTAACCAAAAATATTACCATTTCAACATGAAATCAATAGAGAATACTACTGAGATATTTTACATTCTTTTGTACTAAATCTGAAATCTAGTGTATATATTGTACTTACAGTACATCTCATTTTGGACACTAAATTGCCACTGAAAATATTTTATTGGTATTTAGAGTTCATTAAACTTACAGTTGAATAAGTATATTTACATACTCAGGTTCCAAGCATACTTAAAATAGACTTTACTTTTTAGGGCAGTTTTAGCTTGACAGCAAAATGGAATAGAAAGCAGAGTCACCACATACCCTATTCCTGCGTGCACACACACATGCACACACACACACAGCTTTCCCCACCAACATCCTGCACCAGTGTAAAATTGTTACAATTCATAAACCAACACTGACACATCATTATCAGCTAAAGTCCTTCGTTTATGTTAGGATTAATACTTGTACATTCTATGGATTTGGACAAATGTATAATGACATGTATCCATCATTATAGTATCATAATCGTTTCACTGCCCTAGAAATCCCTTATGTTCCACTTATTCCTCCTCCCTTACCAAACCCCTGGAAACCACTTATCTTTTTACTGTCTCCAAAGTTTTGAGTTTTCCATAAAGTCATATAATTTGAGTCATACAGTATATAGCCTTTTCAGATTGGCTTCTTTCACTTAGTAATATGCATTTTAAGATTCATCCACGTCCTTTCATGGCTTGATAGCTCATTTCTTTTTAGCTGAATAATATTCCATAGTATGGATGTACCACCGTTTTCTACACAGTCACCTACTGAAGGACATATTGTTTACTCCAAGTTTTGGCAATTAGGAATAAAGCTAATGTAAACATTTGTGTGCAGGTTTTGTGTGGACCTAAGTTTTCAGCTCCTTGTAGTAAAAAACGCATAAAATTTACCGTTGCACATTTACATTTAAAATGTACAATTCAGTGGCATTAAGTAAATTCACAGTGTTGTGCAGCCATCACCACTATCTAGTTCCAGAACTTTTTCATTACCCTAAATGTAAACACTGTTAAGCAGTCACTCAAGTATTAATTTTGAAATTTAAGTTAATTAAAATTAAATAAAATTAAAAATTAACTTCCTCCACCACACTAGCCACATTTCAAGTGCTCAGTAGCCACATGTGGTTAGTGGCTATTGAATAGCACAGGTCTGGGGGAAGAGAATTAGAGGCAGAGGAAACAACAAATACAAAGCCCTTTATGCAAGAATACACTTTTTCAAAGAACAGTTAGTTGGCCAATATGACTGGAGTACAAGAGGTAGGGAATGTAGTCAGTGAAGTAGCCAAGAGTCAGCTAATGGTTTTTCATGTCATAGTAAAGACATTGGATTTTTTTTAAGGGTGATGGAAAATTTATAAAGACTTTTAAAATGATCAGTCTGACTACTATGTTGGAAAGATTGAAGGAGGTTAAAGAATGAAGCAGGAAGACTTTAAAGACTTACAGATGAGCGATGTAACAGTATTCCAGGTGAGCGATGATGGTTCTTGAACTAGGGAGGTAGCTGAGGTGATGAAAAGTGTTTAGATTCAGGATATATTTCAAAGGTTTAGATTATTGCATTTACAATGGATTGGATGTTAGACATAAGAAAGAAAAACTGTATTCTGTAAATTGGAGAACACTGAGAGAGAAACAAGTTTGAGAGAAAATTAAATTTAGTTTTGACCATGTTATGTTTTAGATGGTCATTGCCATCAAGTGATTGCAAAATTGGAGCTAGATGACAGCTCTGATATCTTAATATTTATTATAAATATTACTTTCTTAGTGAGTTGCTATAAGAGTGATAAAAAACATATAACTCATAGAGATAGAATTAATTAGAATGGATTCTGAAGTGCACATGCCTTATATATCAGGTAAAATGTAAATATATATTCCATATATTCTGGAATAAGGGATCTACTGAAAGACTGTTGAAGATTCAAGATACTTGTATTACATTACTTAGTGATTAAATGATAAATAGGATTATTTTTAATGTTTTCATATAGCATAGTTTTGAACAGTTTAAACAGATACACGCCCAAACGACATACAGATGGCCAAGAGGCATGTGAAAAGCTGCTCAACATCACTAATTATTAGAGAAATGCAAATCAAAATTACAATGAGGTATCACCTCACACCAGGCAGAATGGGCATCATCAGAAAATCTACAAACAACAAATGCTGGAGAGGGTGTGGAGAAAAGGGAACCCTCTTGCCCTGTTGGTGGGAGTGTAAATTGATACAGCCACTATGGAGAACAGTATGGAGGTTCCTTAAAAGACTAAAAATAGAATTACCATATGACCCAGCAATCCCACTACTGGGCAAATACCCAGAGAACACCATAATTCAAAAAGACACACGCACCCCAATGTTCATTGCAGCACTGTTTACAATAGCCAGGTCATGGAAGCAACCTAAATGCCCACTGACAGACAAATGGATAAAGAAGTTGTGGTACATATATACAATGGAATATTACTCGGCCATAAAAAGGAACGAACTTGGGTCATTTGTAGAGACATGGATGGACCTGGAGACTGTCATACAGAGTGAAGTAAGTCAGAAAGAGAAAAACAAATATCGTATAAACGCATATATGTGGAATCTAGAAAAATGGTACAGATGAACTGGTTTGCAAGGCAGAAATAGAGACACAGATGTAGAGAACAAACGTATGGACACCAAGGGGGGAAAGTGGGGGGTGGGGTGGGATGAACTGGGAGATTGGGATTGACATGTATACACTGATGTGTATAAAATGGATGACTAACAAGAACCTGCTGTATAAAAAAAATAAAATAAATTAAATTTAAAAAAAAAACAGGGGCTTTCCTGGTGGCACAGTGGTTGAGAATCCGCCTGCCAATGCAGGGGACACGGGTTCGAGCCCTGGTCCTGGAAGAACCCACATGCCGCGGAGCAACGAAGCCCATGCGCCACAACTACTGAGCCTGTGCTCTAGAGCCCATGAGCCACAACTACTGAAGTCTGTGTGCCACAACTACTGAAGCCCATGCGCCTAGAGCCTGTGCTCTGCAACAAGAGAAGCCACTGCAATGAGAAGCCTGCACACCGCAACGAAGAGTAGCCCCCGCTTGCCACAACTAGAGAAAAGCCCACGCGCAGCAACGAAGACCCAATGCAGCCAAAAATAAATAAATTTATTTAAAAAACCAAAAAACAGATACATGCCGCTAGTTTTTTGCATTATTTTTTTCCTATGGTTAATGCTTTGCATCTAAATATACTTCACACTTTTTTAAAGTCCATATTTTTAAACCTTTATTTTATTCTAAAATCTTGGACAGGGCTATTGAAGCTTAATGACATTAACAACTACCATTTAAGGAGAAAGGAAAACATAAATAATCTCATTTGATCTTTTGATGCTGCAGAAAAAAAGGCTAGCAGAAAGTGACCGCTGGATGTAAACGGTGTTAAAATGTTAACGAAACTGCAAAAGCATTTAGGCTTACTACCAGTAACCTTTCTAATCTTAACATCTAACAATAGTAACACTGTCATAGGACACAGTAGGATGTGATGTAATGAGCAGGAGGAGGACTTTAATCCTGATTGTATTTCTTACTAGCTGACTGCACTTGTCTTTGGATAAGGTATCTGTTTTTCCCTTTTTCTTCCCCCCTTTAAAAAAATTTTCAGTGTCTTCAACTAAAGAATGGGGGGACTAATATCACCTACCTATCCCTCAGAGTTGGAAGAATCAAAATGCATATAAAAGCGCTTTGTAAATAGCATATTTTACTTAAGTTTTAGGAATGAAGGTTTGAAACAATTACTACTTGAATTTTTTCTTCAGAAATATTTCCAATTTTAACCTGATTTAATAATTATTTTAGTAATCAATTGGGGTAACTGTTTACTTTATATTCTATTGCTTTCCATAATACACACTGGATAATTATTAATTATCTGTTGATTTTCAATTAGTTTTACAGTAACCTATTATTTTGTGGACTGTTGCCAGTTCTGCATGCTGTATACCACGGGCTCTCAATAAATGTCACATACAGAGCATTCTTGTAGCAGGAAGATTTAGGATCCAAATGAATTCTGAGCTCTGACAGACAGGATCTGTAGAATATAAGGCTTTCAGAAGACAACCCACCTGCTCCACACTTTCAAACAGCAACAACCAGATTCACAATGTTCTCTGCCTACCTCTCAGCCTCATCTCTCTCCACTGTCTTCCCCTCAACTTCTCCATCCCCGGTGCACAGAACAACTTCCCCAAATGCTCAACGCAATCTCATATTTGGACTTTTCCATCTCTTGTTTCCTTTACCTAGACACTCTTCCTTTGTAACATCAAGTCTTTCTGTCTCTCTTAGATATCATCTCATGAAAAGCCTTTCCAGACCTCCTGTGCTCTTACAAAGGCCTGTCATGAACTCCTTCTTGTAGTCATTTTATCACACGGTATTTAAATTCTGTTTGTCTGTCTTCTTCAATAAACTGTGAACTCTGGGAAGACAGTGTCTGTGTCTGCCTTGTTCACTGTTATATCCCTTGCATGTAGTATGGTTCTAACACATTATGGTTTTACAATAAATATTTCTTGATTGAATAACGAGAGTGGTCCGGAGTTTTAGTAGACAGATACCAATCACTACGCTTGGTTTTCTGCCATTCAGCTAGGACTGGACGCTCCGGATTGATATATTTTCACCTCGTGAGGTTGGCAGCCCTTCGACCAGGCCTGCAGGTAGCAACCCATTCATCTGAATGATCTGACTTAGCAGAACCACCGCCGACACGCGTGGCGTGGGTCTCTATGACCCACGAGCAACTGCTATGCCCTCTAGGTAACAAGGTGGAAAGAGGATCTTCAGGGGCCACCAGTATCCCAGGAAAGACGAAAGATTCGTCTTAACCTGGCCTCTGGCAGTACTGTCTACACACTACCTCCTCCTGCGCGCCAAGCCGTTAGTACCACCCGGTCCCACTCGGCTCCACCCACCTGGCGAGCCCGGGTTACTAAACCCTAGTCGCCAGGTTGCGCGAGGCGTTCCTAAGCCCCGCCTCCGGGGCGAGGGCGCCCTCCCCCTCCCAGTTCTGCCTAAACAGTTCCGTTAGCAGCGGGAGGAAAAAACCGTCCTTCGGGTCCCCGCCTCTCCGCTCCCAACGCTTTACTCCCTACTCCCCTTGCGACCACTACACACAGCTACGGAGGCCCCTAAAGTACAAATATCCCCCAGGCACTGCCATAGCCTGATAGATTTTGTCCTTGTTACTTCATCCCGTTCCAGGGCCCTGCGTTCTGCTTTTGTCAGGAATTCGAGCTCCTGAGTTTCTTCCGGCGGCAGGAACTCTAACGCTTTTCACGGAAGTAAAGTTGTTTTGTTGGCTTTTTTTTTGCGGGGGGGGGGGCTTTTTTTTTTTTTTTTTTTTTTTTTTTGGCCGCTGGGGCTGCCCGCATTCCTTCCCTCCCACCTCGCGGAATTGTGGCGGGAGGGGGAGGAGAAAGTCAAAGCGCCTGCGCGGAGAGGCCGCTTTCCATCCGGGTCCCCGTCCGTGCGGTGCAGCAGGTCGGTAGGCGGGAAATGGCGACTGGCTGAAGGAGCTGGTTCTGTTGCTGCTGCGGGCTAAGCGGGAAAGACACCACGCGTTGCGCAGTCGGGACCATCGCCGGAGCCTGAGGACACTTCTCTGTCGTCACAGTTAGGTAATCCCACTCGTCCAGACGCTGCCGCTGCTCCCAGTCTTAGTCCTTCTCTTCCAGGGCCGTCTGCCGGGATCTCCTCCCCTTCTTAACCGGGTTCTCCAGCGGCTGCGGCGCCTTGGTAGTCATGCACTGTTGGCGCCTCGTACGTCCGCTGTGTGGAGCCGCTCTTCTCTGGACTTTCCCCTGGGAACAGAAAGGGAGCTCACTTCCCGCCAGCTTCGGCTCTCAGGCTGCGGCCTGTGTTGTGATTTCTGGGGTTAGATTTCACTTTGCTACCCACCCCCATCCCGATCTCACGTTCGTAGTCCCAAAACCTGTGGTCGTCCCTCCCGGTAATTGGGTTAGATCAGCTTTTCTAACCTTGACCCGTCTGACGTTTTAGGTATTTCATTCTTTCTAGTAGGGTGCTTTTGCGGGGGGAGGGCGTTGCTCTATCTCAGTTTTTATAAATACCTTTTGAGGATCTGGAAGAAGAGATTTCACTAAGTTCTGTTTGTCTACTGTTAAAATGTTGAGTTGACATTGTTAACTTTTTCAAATTAAGAGTGGTGGTAAAGAACAGCCCATGTGGAAGGCCTCTGGTTTCTGTAGTGGTCAATTAAGGGTGAATCTTACTGTACTTCGTATTCTACACTTTCTTTGGGTATCAAATGCCTGTATAGATGCTTATTTTTGTATTCTTGACTAGAATTCCATGGTAAATAATTGTATAAGTAAATCGTCTTTATTTACTTATCACTTGAGTGGTGGCTGGAGGTGTGAAGGATGTTAAGCACTTTAGAGTACCTTAGGGAAACGTACAGAGATACTGCTCGTAAACTGCACTAAGATCCTGAAATGAAATGTACTTAGTAGATGTTCCTCCAAGGCAGGGATTTACCTTTCCAATGCTAATAAGGCAATACCAAGATTACTGCCTAACATAGGTATACAATTAGTGACTTAAAAGATAGATTTATCTTCGTAATTTTCAGGTTGTAGATTTCTTTATATACTCTCTCCCCATTCTTTGCCAAGTTTTAAGTTTTCATTTGTTGTCCAGCTGTTATCCTTATAAAAGCAAGGAAATGGCTAGTTAAAGCTACTTTTATTCCTCCTTCTTGTTCTTTTCCACATTGCAGACCGGTTGTCCATAAAGAGAAGTAATAAGGAGACTGTTGGTATTTTTCAGAATTTGTTTTTTCAATATTGTTGAATTTGGGGCCTTTGTGGTTTTTTTTTTTTAAACTAGTTAAATTAAGTTTTGAAAATGTGGTTCACATTACACGTCATTTGATGTTTGTAACTCAAAGGCTTTCAGCTCTCTAGGTTCAGTTTAAAAGACTTCACTGTTGTTTGCATATTAGGATTAAATTTCATTAATAAACAGGAACACACAAACATTATTACAATTGTCATTTAGTAGATTCCCCCCCAAGGTCATAAAGAAAGTCAAGGCAAAATGTAGCTCTTAGGTGAAGCAGTCTTTTAGGATTGTGTTGAACTTCATACTTATCTTCAAAACCAAAAGAACAGGGGGTGGGAAGTGGAGGTGAGGGCATACTGGGTACTTGCTCAGTCAATTTGTTTAAAAAATAGGGCCAAATATTTGACTTAAAAGGATGTAAAATAAATTATTGGTCTAGTGTAGGTTTTATCTGTACTTTAATGATCTTTTTGGGTAGTTTATGAAGCATTAATGTTTTAAATAAAATTTGTTTTACGGATCGCTGAGTGAGCACTGTTTGTAGACTTCGTCTTCAAGAACTCTTCCAAATTGTTTTAATTCTTCATTCATTTGATTCTTTTAATATTCTTCCCAGTATACGTTGAAAGGCTGTGAAAGCTCTAAGTGGTATAGTCCTTAACCTTTGTGGACTTGTAGCTGTACAGAAGTTCTAAATAGGATTGCATAGAAAAACCAAATAGAATTGGTGGGTTTTATAATATTCTACGTAGTGTCTCTCGGACACTTCATTTGAGCTAGTAAGGTTATTCTTTTCTCACTATTAAGAAATTAAGAATTAGGGGTGTTTTATCTTTCCGAAATTCATCTAGCTGATCCGATGTTTGAGATTTCTGGTCAAGAGGATTCCTCACAAGATTATTATATTAGCAGAATCCATCCAATTCTGATTTTAAAAAAAACTTGGCTCTTTTGTTCAGAAAGGATGTTCTAGACTCTAGACTTGTAACTATAGGATTAATTGCAGATTGAATAAAATGGTATAAATTTATCTCATTCATAAGAGATTTTTCGATTAATGCGATAAAGAAAAAGTGGTTTGAATAAACAATATCTAACTAAATTTGTAAGTTACTGAGTTGTTGTAAAAGCATAAAGTAGAAAGTCATAAATACCAGATGTTCTAAGAAGACCTCATATATGATATTCTCTAAGTAATTCTTTTGTGTAGGTTACCTGACCATTTTAACTGGATTGGCTACAGGGGTCATTTGCTCTGCTTTGAAGATGAGAAGATTTAACAGAGATGGGACTTAAGATAAAACCATACAACTTTTAGTTTCCACTTTACATTTGCCGTGAGACATATATCTAAGCCAGACATATATTCACTACTGGTTTATGACTACATTAATTTTTAATTTAAATTGTATTAAATTATAATTGGATCTACATTACAAATAGGTGGACTAGGTGGTTGACTGTGTGGTATAATCTGAGAATTGCCAATGCCAAACTTTATTTGTGTCTCTCCTTTGTGTTATGGAATTCTTTCTAAAATGTTTCGTTTAAAATTACAAATTCTCTGGAAGAAAAACTTTAAACTATTGCCTTTTATTGGCAATATTAGCACAGATTAGTTTATCAAATAAATTTGCTGATACCACAAACAGGTGACGGTTCAGAGGCAGTGGAACAACAGAAGTAAGCTTCTTTGCATTGGCTGTGATCAGGAGAGGTGTGGCATGTAGGAACATTGTCTGAGGGAGAAAGGCATGGTGGGAGTAGAGTTATAGTGAGAAGCTTGGGCCTCTTGGGGTCCTTTGGGAATCTTGTGAATCTGACTGACAGTAATGAGGAGTGAGACTAAGTGTGGTCCCAAAAAGAAGGACCTTAAGGACAAACGTGGTTTATAGCTTTGGCCTGCCCTTTTGTTTATTTACCTCATCTGCAGGTCCCCATTTAGTATGGTATTTTTAGAAAAGAGTGAAGGAAAGCACTAAAATGCCATTGAAAAAGAAAGTGTTGTAAAATATTTACATAAAAAGTCTTTTAACTTTAAAATAAGGTCACAGTAGGCCAGTTAACTACATTAGGGACCCCAGGTTTTATGGTAATCATAGGCTCTCCTGTATTCATTTAGAGAAATTATAGAAAAGGAAGTTTATCTAGATTAAACATGAATCATCAACTGTGCTTTGACTTGAGGTTCTAGCAGTCAGGTTTCCATAATAGCTATAATAATTTTAGGACAAGGAACTGTGTTTATTACTTTGATTAAAGAAATGTAAAATTGTACTAATAGAAGGCACTTGAATACTTCAGAAATAATTGGGATTATACTTAGTAATAGTGGCTTATATATAGTTTAGGAAGAATGTTTTCTTTCTTTGGACTAAATACTTCTATATGGAGAAATTGGAAACTAAAAAGGCAGAATCATTGCTAAAAATAAATAAGAAAGGGATATTAAGAATCTGTTAGCATCATGACATGATATTTTAAGTTTCTCGTGTTGACCAGTTAAAGTAATGTTTAAGTAGGAATTCAAAATATATTTTATTAAAAGAAGAGTATATTATTTGTTAAAGAAAAATATACAGAACCAATAAGTATCTTTTCAGTTGAGAGCAACTGTGATTATTTGTTTCAGTAATAATTGCTTTCTTTCTGATATTCCCCAAATATATATGATTTATTCTATTGAGTTGAAATTGATTAACTTCACACTGACTTTACAAGTACCTGCTTTAGTGTATTTTGTTAAATAAGATAATTATACAGTAAAATCCTTTAATTTTCTGATGTACTGATAAAAATTATTTGAAAAATATAATCACATTTCAAACAATCATGCGTTTTTCCCTCATTGGTAATATACCATTTTACTTTATTTTACTTTTTTAGTAGTAGCAAACAAGAGGGCACTTCTGTTAGAGAATTATGATCTTACCTCATCTTTGACTAGTAATTTAGATTAAAATTCTTAAAACTCTTCTTAAAACTTTTTGTCTTCGGTTTATCTCAATCATAATGATTAGTTTTTCTTTGGTAGGTAGTATTAATAAGAATAGTAGGAAATTATTTCAGGTACTCAAAGATTTTTAATTAATAACTATTTTTCCTTTTGCCAACATCTCATTGATTCTTTTATTATCAACTTAATGTGTTCTGAGAGTTCCGTATTTCTGCTGGCCTGAGAGTAAGTTGAATATAAAATTAATTTCTTTAAATAGAAGCTTTTATTGAAGGAATAGTTATATCTCTCCCCTTGCCCAATTTTGGTGAGAACTACTTAAAAAGCATTCTTAGGAAAATTCTGCCAAAATTAACTTCACTTTTTTATTCTTCAAATTTTCTTTAATGTATTCGATAAGTACACTGTAACTTGCATGTATACAGGTAACTCCTGTAAATTTTAAAAATTGCATATATTGGAATATATTCCATAGAAAGGATAGTAATATGATGAAAAGTGATACACTGGAGTGACAGGTTTCCCATGTGCTTTTTTTTTTAAATCTCATTAATAGCTTTTTAATATGATTTTATTATTTCTTTTTGGTTGCATTGGGTCTTTGTTGCATTGCGTGGGCTTTCGCTAGTTGCGGCGAGCGGGGGCTACTCTTCACTGTGGTGCATGGGCTTCTCATCGCGGTGGCTTCTCTTGTGGAGCACGGGCTCTAGGCTCGTGGGCTTCAGTAGTTGTGGCTCGCCGGCTCTAGAGTGCACGCTCAGTAGTTGTGGCGCACAGGCTGAGTTGCTCTGCGGCGTGTGGGATCTTGCCGGACCAGGGCTCGAACCCGTGTCTCCTGCATTGGCAGGTGGATTCTTAACCACTGCGCCACCAGGGAAGCCCTCCCATGTGCTTTTGACAAGTTTCTAATGAATATTATAGTACTCAGTTCTTATGAATTCATAACTATATTTTTTCTAAAATAGCACATTTTGTTATAAAGTTTTATTGGTATGAATTTCTTTCATGCTGTGTAATAGAATGCTTCTTTTTACAAGATGTGTACATTATACTTACTGCAGTTAGTTAAAATTAGAACAGTCTCCAAATTACTGTTGCTTTAAAGCTTAGGTGAGAGAAATACAAGTCTGTCCTCAGCAGAAGTACATACTGTCTCATTCAGTACATAACAAATATTGATTTTGCCCTAATGGTATTTCTGGTGAGTACATGCAAAGTTTTAAGTTGGGGTCCTGATAATAGTATTTTAAAACATGTATGTGAGTGGCTGTATTTTCAGTGATCAACAAACGAAATAATGCCATCTTTAAAAAATCATTTCATATTTTCATTGAGCATTTTAGTCATCAATAATCTAACAACCCAGAGAAAATTAATTGACCATGGTTTTAGAAAAAACTCTTTTTTTTTTTGGTTGTTGTTCATTGAAGAAAACTTTAAGAGGAAGAAGAGCCATAATTTTATCAACCCAACTCAGCAGCTTTTTTTTTTTTCAAATATTTTTGATTATGTTTATATTTAGTAGTTTTTGAAGAATTCCATTATCTAGTTTAAAAAAGGAGAGAAAGTTATGTATCACATAATAATAACCTAAAAAGACCACTTTATCACATACTTTGTTGGGCAGGGTTCAAGGAAAAGAATCTCCCTGTCTTGGAGTTGATGCTTTATATAATCCTCCTCTACTTAATCCTCCTGCCCTAGTTGACTTTTGACTTTCATTAGGTGATAAGTGGGAGGGACCAAGAAATCTCTTCTTTCTGTAAAGTCATTCAATGAAGGGCTTGGGAAAGTAGTAAAGGAAGGAGAGTAAAAGTGGACAGTTGTAGTATCTGAACCTGTTGATTTCAGATTATTCAACTGGAAATATAGTGAAAACAGATACTGATATTTTTGTCATTTGGTGTCAACTAAGGCAGTGATTTTTAGCTTTTTCTTTCATGAGTGTAAATTGAGTAGTGATACCATTTATAATAGACTATAAATTAACAAACTCAGAAATTTAGAGCTAGAGGAGACTAAAAGGGTCGTCTAGTCTTTGTTTCCTTAATGATGAGTGATCTGAAGACTTTTTAACATGTAGTAAGTGTTGGTCTTAATTAGGGTGCTTCTAGATAAGTTGTATGTGATAGAAGGATGAAAACAGCTCAGATTAATTAATGACTCATCTCCTGTTGTGACAGCTCTCTTTTTAGGTAAAATTTACATGTAGTAAAATGCATAGATCTGAAGTCCAATAACTTCTTTTGCTGTTGAGGAAATGAAATGCTAGAATGATTGCATGACTTAATTAGTGTCTAATCAGTGTTACAGCTAACTAGTGATAGATTCAGGACTGATACCGCCCAGTCCAGGGGCTCTTCCTCTAGTAACTCCCTCAGGAGCCTACTCCAGAACTTTGCATGCATATTTTCTTTATATAGGCAATTTATAACTTATATATGCCTAAATTTTATGGGGAAACCCAGACTTTGTTGCCTTTAAAGTTTGATTTGTGATCTTTTTACAATTTTCTTATTCATATTTTTTGTCCACTTTCGTTTCCCTTTTCTCTCTTTTATTCAGCAAAAATTTGAAAGAATGCACATTAGATTAGTCCTAGATAATTTGTTAAGAATCCTTCATATATAATGTGCTGTTTTGTTGTTTTGATAGAAAATTGTGTACTAAAGACCTCAACAGCGAACTATCAACTGACTTTATGCTTGTATCATTATTATAATCTTGTTAGCACAAGACAATTTGCAGCCATAATTGTCATCAAATATTGCTTGGGGTCAGGGATTTTGTGAAAAGGAAGGAAATCTTATGAGGAAGGAATATTTTTAGTTTTATTCTTGCTCTTTTTGTGAGCAAGAATTGATTACTGCAGTGAGGATTTTGTGTTTCAGTGACATATTTTTTCCCCTATTCTCTTGTCTCTTTGAGGGAAATGAGAAAAATTATAGTTCAGTTCAACAAAGGTTGAGCTTTCATGTGTACCGGGTTGTTGGAGTTACAGATAAGATCTCGGCCTTCAACACTCTTACAGTTTAGTGCAGTTAAAGATAATATAAATAGATTATTTCAGTACGATTTGTTAAGAGCTAAGGAGAGATAATCACCAGTTTACACAGGCATGGGCATGTGGGGGTGGTTACTTATTGGGGTGCATGATACTTGGGCTGAGCTTTAAATGATGAGGATAAGAATTAGTTGAAAGGAAGGAATATTTGAGGTATAGAGAAAAGCAGAAGCATGATACAGCACAGTGTGGGCAAGAAACTATTATTACTGGAGTGCAAAGAGTGAGGCAGCAAATAGCAGTGAAAAAAGACTTGGAGAGACAGATCTTGGAGGGTTTTATATATATTGCTAGAGTTTAGTCTTTATTTTGAAGAGAGTTCGTGGGATGGAACAGGCAGATTTGTAGAGTGCAGAGGATGGATTAAAGGGGAAGACTGAGAAATATTTAGAGGTAGAATCATGAGGATTTGGTGATTGACTGTAGGGGACAAGGGAAGGGAAGAATGACTAGGTGTTTAGGATGGTTTCTGGCTTCATTGATTAGGCAGATTACTTGTGATTAAGAATATAGTGGGGGGGGGGGGGCTTCCCTGGTGGCACGGTGGTTAAGAATCCGCCTGACAATGCAGGGGACATGGGTTCGAGCCCTGGTCCGGGAAAATCCCACATGCCGCGGAGCAACTAAGCCTGTGTGCCACAACTCCTGAGCCTGTACTCTAGAGCCCACAAGCCTCAACTACTGAGCCTGCATGCCACAACTACTGAAGCCCACACACCTAGAGCCACAACAAGAGAAGCCCCCACAATGAGAAGCCCACACACTGCTACGAAGACCCAATGCAGCCAAAAAAAAAAAAAAAAAAAGCTGAGCTCATTTTATTAAAAAAAAACAGAATATAGTAGGGGGACTACCCTGGCGGTCCAGTGGTTAAGACTCCACAATTCCAGTGCAGGAGGCTCTTGTTCCATCCCTGCTCAGGGAACTAAAAAGGAATACAGCAGGAAGTATACAAAAGGAAGAGCAGGTTTGGGAATGGGGTGGGATCAGAAAGGTGAATTCAGCCTTGGGTAAGTTGAATTTGAGGTGCAGAGTGAAAGTGTTGAGAAAGCTGTTGGATGATAGTCTGAAATTTATAGATGATACAAAAGCTAGAAGAATTAATGTTGCAATTTGGAAGAGGCCCCCACGCCCAATCTTTTTAGCTGGGCTGCAGATACATAGAAAGCAAACTTAATTGCTTGGTTTTAAATTGCTGAACAATCAGCTTTTTCTATTCCTGAGATGAGATCTGGTTCAAATGTTGAAAAGTGGAAATGTTTTACATTATATACTCGCCCCCCAATGTCATGAGTTCTTAAGCTTAAAATGTTGTTGCACCCATTGCTATGTTTGTTTTGTGATGTAATCTACTTAAATTGTATCTACTTCATTCATTAGTAGTAGATTTATTTCCCTGATGTACTCATTTCCCAATCTTTACTTGTATTAATTCTATTTTTACTGGTAATAGAAAAGAATTTATCTAGTAATGGAGCTCTAAAGAACCTAGAGGATGGTTAATTTCTAACATAAGTAGTGGAGTTAGCAAGATGAGGCTGTATATGTATGTGTAAAACTCTTCCTTTTATATTTTATGTTTAGGTAATAAAATTAGACTATTGCAGATATTATGTAGGCAATTTCTGATCAGTATTTGGCCCAATTGATATGTATTTTTGGTTTTGGTCAGGTAATGCTGGCCTCATAAAACAAGTTGGGAAGTGTTCCCTTCTGTTTTCTGGAAGAGTTTATTGTTTGTTTTGTTTTTATTAAGATGTTTGGTAGGATTCTCCAGTGAAGTCATCTGGGTCTGGAATTCTCTATGTTGGAGACTTTTCCTGCAATTTAATTTTTTTTTAAATATGGGGCTGATCAGGTTATCTTTTGTTTTTTTTGTTATAAATTTATTTATTTATTTTTGGTTGCATTGGGTCTTCGTTGCTGCACGTAGCCTTTCTCTAGTTGTGGCGAGGGGGGCTGTGTGTGGGCTTCTCATTGCGGTGACTTTTCTTGTTGTGGGCTCTAGGTGCATGGGCTACAGTACTTGTGGCACGTGGGCTCAGTACTTGTGGCTCACGGGCTCTAGGGCTCAGGCTCAGTAGTTGTGGCTCGCGGGCTTAGTTGCTCCACAGCATGTGGGATCTTCCCGGACCAGGGATCGAACCCATGTCCCTTGCATTGGCATTCGGCCACCAGGTAAGTCCCTTTACAGGTTATTTTTGTTGGATGTAAAATCCTTGGTTTACATGTTCTTTTTTTTTGGGCAGGAGGTGGGGCTGCGTTTGGTCTTAGTTGCTGCAGGTGGGCTTTCTGTAGTTGCAGCCAGTGGGGGCTACTCTTCGTTGTGATGTGCAGGCTTCTCATTGTGATGACTTCTCGTTGTGGAGCATGGGCTCTAGGCGCACGGGCTCAGTAGTTGTGGCTTGCAGGCTCTAGAGCGCAGGCTCAGTAGTTGCAGCGCACAGGCTTGGTTGCTCTGCAGCATGTGGGATCTTCCTGTACCAGGGCTTGAACCCATGTCCCCTGCATTGGCAGGCGGATCCTTAACCACTGCGCCACCAGGGAAGGCCAGTTTACATGTTCTTCCCTTGATTAATTTATTTTAAATATGTTACTCCATTTTTTTCTGGCATAAAGCGTTGCTATTGAAAAATTTAGAATAGTCTCATATTCTGTCCATTATAAAGTCACTTAGTGCATGCCTAAATCAGGGGTCTGCAAACTACTGCCCATGGGCTGACTGCCTGTGCTTGTAAACACTTTTTTTGTACACAGCTATGTCTATTCATTTACATATTGTCTTTGGCTGCTTATGCTATGCAATGCCATAGACAATTTGGAAACCAGTGAGCATGGCTGTGGACATTGATATTTGAATTTCATATAACTTTCACCGTATGGTTTGTAAGCCTAAAATATTTGCTTTCTGATTCTGTAAGAAAAAGTTTGCCTATGTCTATCTTGCCTATATGTCCAAAGAATTTTTCCCCCATTTCTTAAAATTCAGTAATTTAAAGTTCTAGTAGCTCATACTAGACTGTCTTGGTATTTGTCTTTTTGGGTTGCTATTCTCATGTCTGTGTCTTTCAATACATGGTTTCAAACTTCTGTTTCTGGAAAGTTTTCTTGTTGTACTTTTGAGTGTCTGATCTTTGACTCTCTTCAATATTTGATCAGTTTTTCTTGAATCTGCATTTTTTTAATGTTTAGAAATATGTCTTTTTTCTGTTGTGTTCATTTACTTCTTTGTTCTTTTTTCTTTAGTCTTCATTTATGAAATAATTTTTTTTTTACTTTTTAATTTTTTTCTGACTTCTGTCACTTCATCCCCACCCCCTGAATTCCAGTTAAATTTGTTTTTATATTAGTGGTTTTAACCTTTCCTTGGAAGTGGTTTATAGTTGTGATCTGTCTTTATGGGGTTACTTTTTATAATTTTATTGTTTGTAGGAAATTAGGGATTTTATTCTGCTTCTCTTTTTTCTTCTTCTTATGATAACTATATGGGCTCTGGTCTGATTTCTGTTACTTTTTAATGTGAAATTTGTCTTCCTAAACTTTTAGAAGGAGCTTTGGTTAAAGACAGGTTTTGGCTTAAGTGGAACTTTCTGTTGTTTTCTTATAGTGTTTGAAAATGTGGAGGACTGCTCTCTGAGATTGCTTAGTTTATGTTCCTCTTTCCCTCTTTTTCTAGTATTCTGTTTGCTTTTCTCATTTGATTCTGTCCTACTCTGTTTTGACTATATTCGGCAGTTTCCTTGTATTGAACCCTGTCAGTAGCTCTCATAGTCAGGATTTTTGTTCTTCTTATTTTTTAATGGAAAATATCAAACATATGCACAAAGTAAACAATGGTATCATGAATCTCCATATAACCATCACTCAGTTTTAGTAGTTATTAACACTTTGTCTGTCTTCTTTGATCTATACCTCCACCCACTCCTACCTGGTTAGTTGTTATTCATAAGAACTTTTTACAGGTGTTTATTTAGGTAAATTTTATATACTTTGAAATACATAGATCTTAGCTGTAAGTTTTGACAAATCTACACCCGTATCACAATATAGGACATTTCCTTTCCTCAAGGCAACTTTTATTCTGATTTTTTTTTCTCCTTAGATTATTTTTGCCTCTGCCTTTTTAATGCCATCACCAAATGCATACTCTTTTGTGTCTGCCATTGCTCAGTGTCTGTGAGATTCTTTCATGTTGTTGATGATATTAGTAATTGTTGCTTTCTGTTTCTGATTATTATTCCACTGTAAAAAACAAAGCAAAACCCACAATATTCATCTTTCTGTTGCTGAGCATTTTCGTTGTTCCCAGTTTGGGGCTATTGTAAATAAAGCTGCCAGGAACATTTTGGTAAAAGTACCTTGTGGACATGTTTATATTTCTCTTGTTTAAAAACTTAGAAGTGAAATTATTGGATCAGAGGGCTATGTGTTGTTTATTAGAAAGTGCTCAACTTTTACCAAAATTACATTCCCATCAGCAAAATATGAGAGTCCTCATTGTTCTACATCCTTGCTACCATTTATTGTTGTCAGTCTTGTACAATACTTTTTACGATTCAAGTAGATGCGGATTAGTATGCTATTATGTTTCTAACTTACACTTCTGATAATAAATAATATTGAGTATCATTTCATATGCTTGTGGCAAGTTATCTAGCTGTTATGAAATATCTTCTCAAATCTTTTGCTCATTTTTTTCTACTGTTTGTCTTCGTTATGTTTTAGGATTTCTTTGTATTCTGCATACAAGTGCTTTACAAGATACATGTTTTATGAATATTGCGTCAGTTTGTTGCTTGCCTTTTGATTTTTTTTTACTGGTGTCTTGGTGAACAGAAAATTTTTAATGTTTATTAAGCCAAGTTTATTCAGTTTTTCCTTTTATGGTTATTGCTTTTATAGTTATTCTTTGTATAAGAGCATTTCATCTACAAGGAGATAGTTTTATTTTTCCTTTCTGACATAGGTTTCTTTTCTTTTCTTGCTTAATTGACTAGAACCTCCAGTAAAATGTTGAATAGAAGTAGTGAGAGTAGACATCCTTGTCTTATTTTTGATCGTAAGAGGAAGGCATTTAGCTTTTCACTATGAAGTATGATGTTAGCTCTGGGGCTTTTGTAGATGTCTTTTATTGGGTACGAATTCCCTTCTACTCCTGCTTTGTTGAGGTGTTTTTTTTTTGTTTTGTTTTGTTTTGTTTTTTGCGGTACGCGGGCCTCTCACTGTTGTGGCCTCTCCTGCTGTGGAATACAGGCTCCAGACGCGCAGGCTCAGCAGCCATGGCTCATGGGCCCAGCCGCTCTGCAGCATGTGGGATCCTCCCGGACCGGGGCACGAACCCGTGTCCCCTGCATTGGCAGGCGGACTCTCAACCACTGCGCCACCAGGGAAGCCCCTTGTTGAGTATTTTTATTGGAAAAGGATGTTGGGTTTGGTCAGATACTTTTTCTGTATCAACTGAGATGATTGTGTGGAGTTTTTCCTTTATTCTTTTAATATGGTGTATTAGATTGATTAGTTTTCATGTTAAACCACCCTTGTATTCCTGAGAGAAATACCACTTGGTCATGGTGTGTAATCCTCCTATTAAGCTGCTGGATTTGGTTTGCTAGTATTTCGTTGAGGATATTTCTGTCTATGTTCCTAAGGGATACTGATGTGTAGTTTTCTTGTAGTGTCTTTGTTTGACTTTGGTATCAGGGTAATGCTGGCCTCATAGATTGAGTTGGGAGGTGTTCCTCAATTTTTTGGAAGAATTTGAGAAAGATTGGTGTTAATTCTTCTTCAAACATTATGTAAAATTTACCAGTGAAGCCACCTGGTCCTGGACTTTTCTTTGTGGCAAGTATTTTTTTATTATTAATTAAATCTCTTTACTTGTTATGAGTCTTTTTCTGTTTTTTCTTGAGTCATTTTAGTTGTGTCTTCTTTAAAATGTGTCCATTGAATCTAGGTTATCTAATTTGTTGTTGTACAGTTTTTCATAGTATTTTCTCATAATCCATTTTATTTCTGTGAAGTTGGTATTAATGTCACTTCTTTCATTGATGATTTTAGTAGGTTGAGTTTTCTCTTTTTTTCTTGTCTAGTTCTAAAGATTTGTCAATTTTGTTGCTCTTTTCAAAGAACCAACTTTAGGCTTCATTGTTTTTTAAAAAATTATCTGTTTGATTTATTTTTGTTCTATTTCTTTATTATTTTCTTTCTTCTGCTTGCTTTAGATTTAGTTTGCTTTTCTCTTTCTAGTTTTTTAAGCTAGAAGGCTTTTTTATTGATTTGAGGTCTTTTTAAAAATATTAGCATTCACAGCTATAAGTTGTCCTCTGAGCACTGCTTTTAGGGGCATGCTATGAGTTTTGGTGTGCTGTGTTTTTGTTTTCATTCATTGTGAAGTATTTTCTAATTCCCCTTGTGATTTCTTCTTTGACACAGTGTTTATTTAGGAGTTTGTTGTTTAATTTTTGCACATTTGTTAATTTCTCAACTTTCCTTCCTTGTGATTTCTAATTTAATTCCAGTGTGGTTGGAAATCATATACTTGTATGATTTCAGTTATTTTATTTATTTATTTTATAAATTTATTTATTTTATTTTTGGCTGTGTTGGGTCTTCATTGCTGTGTGCAGGCGTTCTCTAGTTGCAGCGACTGGGGGCTACTCTTCGTTGTGGTGTGCGGGCTTCTCATCGTGGTGGCTTCTCTTGTTGCAGAGCACGGGCTCTAGGCGCGTGGTCTTCAGTAGTTGTAGCATGCAGGCTCTAGACTGCAGGCTCAGTAGTTGTGGCACATGGGCTTAGTTGCTCTGCACCATGTGGGATCTTCCCGGACCAGGGCTGGAACCCACTTCCCCTGCATTGGCAGGTGGATTCTTAAGCACTGTGCCACCAGGGAGACCCGATTTCAGTTCTTTTAAAGGTGAGACTTGTTTTGTGTCTTAACATGTAGTCTTTCATGGAGAATATTCCATTTGTAAGTTGAGAAGAATGTGTATTCTGTTGTTGGATGGAGTGTTCTATGTATATGACTCTTAGGTCTCAAGAATCGTTCAGGTCTTCTATTTCCTTATTGATCTTTTGTCTAGTTATTCTATCCGTTTTTGAAAGTGGAGTATTAAAGCCTCCAACTCTTGTTGAATTGCCTGTTTTTCACTTTGATTGACAATTTTAACTTTATATATTTGAGGACTCTTGTTAGATACATGTATGTTTATAATTTCCCTCTAAGTGCTGCTTATTACATCCCAGAAATTTTGATGTGCTCTCTTTTTGTTAATTTTCATTACAAAATATTTTGTATTTCCCTTGTGAATTCTTGTTTGACTCATGATTTATTTATAAATTTAAAAAATTTCAAGTATATGGTACTATTTAAGATTTCTTTTGTTTTTGATTTATAATTGTGGTCAAGGAACATACTTTGTAAGATTTTAGTCTTGATGGTCAGTTTCAAAAGTTCATGAGGGCTTTACTGCTCCAGCCCTTTTATAACTATTAAGTATACCTTTTACAACTCATTATTGGAATGGACTAAAACCCTCTATATTTCAGCCTCCTTCTTTAAATGCTCTTGTCTTTCTTTCCAGTGACTGGTTATTTTTAAGTTCAGAGGACCTTTCTCCTAAGCTTGCCTAAAATCTTCACTCTCCATGAAGAGTGATCTAGCATTTTATATATACACTATGATGTGTATCTATCCTTAGCCTGTTAGACTTTTTTACTTTTTTTTTTTTTTTTTTTTTGCGGTACGTGGGCCTCCCACTGCTGTGGCCTCTCCCGCTGCGGAGCACAGGCTCCGGACGCGCAGGCCCGGCGGCCATGGCCCACGGGCCCAGCCGCTCCGCGGCATGTGGGATCCTCCCAGACCGGGGCACGAACCCGCGTCCCCTGCATCGGCAGGCGGACTCTCAACCACTGCGCCACCAGGGAAGCCCTACCTGTTAGACTTTTTGATTCTCATGGGAAGAGGTATCATTTTTATCCTTTTATTACCATACAGGTAGCAGGTGACCAATATTTAAATTTTTTTTTTTTTTTTTTTTTTTTTGGACTTGAGAGAGCTTTTTAATGGAGCTTTTTATTAATTAATTAATTTTTGCTGGGTTGGGTCTTCGTTTCTGTGCGAGGGCTTTCTTTAGTCGTGGCAAGCGGGGGGCCACTCTTCATCACGGTGCGCAGGCCTCTCACTATCGCGGCCTTTCTTGTTGCGGAGCACAGGCTCCAGACGCGCAGGCTCAGTAGGTGTGGCTCACGGGCCCAGCCGCTCCGCGGCATGTGGGATCTTCCCGGACCGGGGCACGAACCCGTGTCCCCTGCATCGGCAGGCGGACTCTCAACCACTGCGCCACCAGGGAAGCCCCAATATTTAAATTTTAATGAGCTGAACCCCTTGGACTGAACTAGCTATATGTGTTTAGTCTTTTAAGACCTACTTTATATGAAGATATTATTTCATAAAATTTTTAAATTTCCATTAAAGATTCTGGGTTTAAGATAGGTTCACCCGTAGGTATTTTTGAAAATATTAAAAAAAAAATTTACAGATTTTTAAAGAAATTGAATACAAATAACTTTCTTTTTGAAAAATTACCCCATGCATTTGCTTTATGGGAATTTTCCTTTTTAAGGAGTGCTGTGCTGAAGAACAAAGGAATTAGACAAAATTTATACACTGTAAATAGAGTTATTTAAGTAAATAATACATACCTTGAGTAAATCCCTTTAGAAGTTAACATTGACTCTTTAGGAGAAAAGGCAGTATGTTTTATTTGGGGATGACAACTTAAAACTGAACACTATTTGGTGATGAAAAACAAATGGTTGTTTGGAAAGATATTTTAGGACTCCTCTGGTGAAGCCTTTGAGGTTGGGACTTTTTTGTTGGAGTAGTTGTGTGTGTGTGTGTGTGTGTGTGTAGTCTATATGTTAAAAAAGGGAGGGGTCCTAACTTTTTTTCTGTGACTGTTGTGTTGCATTACTAAAGACACGACTTTTTGTTTGTTTGTTTTTTGTTTTTGGCTCTGTTGGGTCTTCATTGCTGCACCGCGGGCTTTCTCTAGTTCTGGTGAGCAGGGGCTACTCTTCGTTGAGGTGCGCAGGCTTCTTGTGGTGGCTTGTCTTGTTGTGGAGCATGGGCTCTAGGCGCACGGGCTCTAGAGCGCAGGCTCAGTAGTTGTGGTGCCGGGCTTAGTTGCTCCATGGCGTGTGAGATCTTTCCGGATCAGGGCTTGAACCCATGTCCCCTGCGTTGGCAGGCAGATTCTTAACCACTGCGCCACCAGGGAAGCCCAAGACACGACTTCTTAAGCTTCCTAATTTGTCTGCGAAGACCCTACTCTTTGCCAAGAATTTCTTCACCTTTAGGAGTTTAGAGTGCTTAACTGGTTAGACTTTTTTGCTAATGCATTCACTGTTGTGAGTAGTTTTACTCTTCTCTGCACTTTATAGCTTTTCTAATTCCTTTTTCATTTTGAGCGTCAAGATGGTAAGATAAATAATGTATTCATTATACAGGTGAAAAAATATTTAAGTGGCTATAGCTTAGCTATGATTGAAGTAGGATTAGACCTAATTAATATCTCTTAATTATTAGTGTAGTAGTTTTTGTATTCTGTTTCACAGATTATAATTCAGGCAGTGTTCTCAACTACTTCTAAGTCTTGGGACAATTTTTGCCAGCCATTAATTTTCTCACCAGTGAAATGAGAGAGTTCAAATCGATGGCCTCATATTTTCTGTCTGATGTGAATTTAGTATTTAAAGGATCATTACAAACAAATGGCCAACAGGCACAGGAAAAGATGCTCAACATCATTAGCCATTAGGAAATGCAAATCAAAGCCACAATGAGATACCACTTCACCCCCACTAAAATGGCTATAATAAAAAAATAAACAAGTAACAAGTATTGGTGAGGATACGGAAAAAGTGAAAACCTTGTACATTGCTGGTGGGAATATAAAATGGTGCCGCTGCTGTGGAAAACAGCAGTTCCTCAGTATGTTAAACATAAAATCACCACATGAACCAGCAATTCCACTCCTGGTTACATACCCAATAAAACTCAAAACAGGTGGTCAAAAAGAAACTTGTACATGAATGTTCCCTCCAGCACTATTCACACTTAACCAAAAGGTAGAAACAACACAGATGTCCATCAGTAGATGAATGGATAAACAAAATGTAGTCTTACCCCATTCAATGGAACATTACTCAGCCATAAATGGGAATAATGTACTGATACATGCTACAACATGGATGAACCTTGAAAACATTATCCTAAGTGAAAGAAACAGTTATACAGGACCATATATTGTGTGATTCCACTTACATGAAGTGTCCAGAATTGGGAAATCCATAGAAACAGAAAGTAGATTAGTGGTTGCTTAGGGCTAAGGGCAGGGGGAAATGGGGATTGACTGCCAATAGGTATGGGGTCTCCTCTGGGGGTGATTGAAAATGTTCTGAAAATAGATAATGGTGATGGTTGGACAACACCACAAATTAATAAATGTTACTGAATTGAACACTTAAAAAGATCATTACATATGGTAACATCAAATACCACAAAATGATCCAGTCATTCTTGTTATATTGATACTTGTATACTTGTTGATATTTAGAATTGTGCTCTTGGAATTAATTCATTCATTGACTAAGGGTTTTTTCCACTACATTGTAAGCTCCAGAGGGTAAAAACCTTCTCTATCTTGTTTTACTAGGCACTTACCTAGCCCAGTGCCTAGAATATGGTAAGTGCCCAATAAATACTTGTTGAATGAATGAATGAGTGATTAAATGAATGATAAGGTCAGCATGGGTGGAGGCAGCATAGTGCCCTGGAAGGAACATGTACGCTCTATTAGATCATAGGATATAATATTTCAGAAGTTGTGGGAAGGTTATTTGGGAGAACGGAATAAAATTCAAAGCACTACACGTTTCAATTAAAAGGTTAGTTTCTTGGGAATTCCCTGGTGGCCCAATGGTTAGGACTCCGCGCTCTCACTGCTGAGGGCCTGGGTTCAACCCCTGGTTGGGGAACTAAGATCCCACAAGTCATGTGTGGTATGGCCAAAATAAATAAATAAATAAAATGTCAGTTTCTTATTTCAATCCCTTATAGACCTGGACTTCTTTTTAATCAAGATATTTTTATTATATAAGCTGGGCACATATCGGTATGCTAGGTTTAATTTTAATAACCTGTATTATTTTTCTCTTATAGTTTTACATGTGGCACCCATAAAAGATGAGGCTGAGAACACGGAAAGCTTCTCAGCAATCAAATCAAATCCAAACACAACGCACTGCCAGAGCAAAGAGGAAATATTCAGAGGTTGATGATAGCCTGCCTTCAGGAGGAGAAAAACCACCGAAGAATGAAACTGGCTTGTTGTCTTCAATTAAAAAATTCATTAAAGGAAGCACACCCAAAGTAATGGTTTTACCTTTTAATTATATCATTAAAAATGAAGTTTAGGTTGTTTTCTTTAAGCATGTAAAGATGAGAAATCTAATATTGCTAGAGCCCTATTTAAGGGAATGTGTCTACATTTTGATGTTAAGAGTATTGACATGTAAAATATTTAATGGTCAGTCAAGAAAACATTATTTATTCTACTTAACTGATCCACTTAGCCTTCTGTTTTCTCAACTTAGAATTATGGGAAGTAAAATAAATTTTTTCTTATTTACTTGAATTATTTCTTTTACTTACATTTTTTTTCATTTCAAAGATAAGTTAAAGTTTCTTGTTAATATTAATACATTGTCTAATTAGGGAGATGATTTATCTGAATTCTAACATTTGTACAATGAAAATGTATTATTCATTGATGAGAAAACAAAAGTTATTAAAGAAAGAACGGGGAATTCCCTGGCAGTCCAAGTGATTAGGACTTGGCACTTTCACTGCCATGGGCCCGGGTTCAATCCCTGGTCGGGGTACTAAGATCCCGCAAGCCATGTGGACACTGACCAGGAGTCATATGCTCTAGATTCATACTTCTTACTCTGGACCAACTTAAATGATCTGAGGAAAGGCATTTGCCCCTCTTAGCCTCAGGAAGACAGTAAAATGGGACTAATACTAACTGCTTTGTCTGCCTCAGAGTTGTTTTCAGATTAGATGGCAAACAGGTGGAAAAGCATTTTGAGAAATTTTAATGCATTAATGATAATGTTATTATCATTCATTGTATGTAGATTTTGTTATCACTGTTGCCTACTCTTATGTTCTTTCTTGGGATTATTATATATATGATAAATTTCTTATTATAATGTAAGTTTGTCACTTTGATAAGTAGAAAAATAAATCAATGTGACAGTTTATTCATAGTGATAGATTTTTGTCATCATAGAACTAAAAATGCCTAGTAACTGTGAACTATTGGCCAAGGTTTAGAAGTATTCTGTGTTAGAATTTTCCTTTTCGTTTTGGTGGTTTTATTTTGTTTTTCTAATAATATAAGTAAAATTTCTTTTGTTAATTTTAAATGTAATTTTTAAGTTTCTTTGAGTTAATTTACATGAGCCTAGAAGTATTCTAGTATTATTGTATAACAATGATAAAATTCCTTCCAGAAACATGAATTCCTGAATCTTTAAATTCCGTATGGGTTATCATTAGCCTCTGTTGATGAGAACATCACTATATGTCAGTTCATTCTCTGAACACTTCTAAATGTTGTAAAGTTCTTCCTTATCTTGAAGAAAATATACCTACCCTTTATTTTTATTTTTATTTTTTTTTTCGGTATGCGGGCCTCTCACCGCTGTGGCCTCTCCCGTTGCCGAGCACAGGCTCTGGACGCGCAGGCTCAGTGGCCATGGCTCACAGGCCCAGCCGCTCCGCGGCACGTGGGATCTTCCCGGACCGGAGCATGAACCCGTGTCCCCTGCATCGGCAGGCGGACTCTCAACCACTGCGCCACCAGGGAAGCCCGTACCCTTTACTTTTTCATAGGTTCTTTTTCTTCATGTGCAAGTACAAACCCTCAGTCACTGTCCTGGCTAAATATTTCTAGTTTTCATTATATGACATATATGATATAGATCACCACCTTGGTCACCCTTTTCTGTTGTTCATGAAAGGTAACAACCAGAAGCGAACGTTGGTTTTTCCTATGTCTTCTGACTTCTGTTCATATTTATTTCCGTTGATTTGGACATACTTCTATTGTTGTCAATTATTTAACAATATGCACTACTGCCTTTCCAATAAGTGACAATGCTGGGATTTAACCCAGGTACAATTTGACTCTGATATCTGTGCTCTTTTTCCTATACCGTTCTGTCTCAAAGTAGCTAGATAATATCTTTATAGCATCACCTGTCTTGTGTAAGGATTGAAAACTTTCTTGATGAAAGTAAATAAGAATTGAGTCTTTCTATGCTGCTGATTTTGTCATTTATTTATATTCTATCATCAGCTCAAAGCTTGAGGCTTATTCTTCTAGGAAATTTTTTTTTCCCTAGTACTTTTTGCATGTATCATCATCCTCTGTCTTCAGTCTTTCTGACTGGATGATAGACGGCTTCTCTTATTTCTACAAGTGTCCTTTTAAAATCCAAGTTAGCTAGATAACTCCCTATGCAGCCACTGGTTTCTTTGGTACCTTTCCTTTCTCTTCTTTTGGACTTTTAAAGTTATGTGGTTAGAATTGAACTTTATAGACAAGTCTTCTTGCTTTTTTCTTTGAGTTGTCTTTCTTCTAAGGTGTCTGACATTGCTCTCATGCCTGTCTTATGAATCTGGCTTTTTGAAACTTGGTCTCTGCATATGGGCCAACTTTTTTGCTCTTCTTTACTGTATGATTTCCAGTTTGAATGGCTGCTGGTATTCTTGCCAGTTTACTCTCACTGACCTATTTTTATTTTCCTTATAAGTTTTAATCTGTATTCTAGTCCTAACTTGGCATAAGTTAGCCATGAGAGTATTTAGATAATTTAAACATATGTTGTTCATCTAAGAGGTGTGTATTAGTTTACTAGGGTACGTAATAGTCTGCCATAACAGAATATCACAGATTGGGTAGCTTAAACAGCAGAAATTTATTTTCTCACAGTTCTGGCAGTTTGAAATCTAAGATGAGGTGTTGCCAGGTTGGTTTTTTTCTGAGGCTTCGCTCCTTGACTTCAGATGGTCACCTTCTTGCCGTGGCATCATATGGTTGCCACTTGGTGTATGTGTTGTCTGTTTTGTAATCTCCTCTTCTTGTAAGGACACTAGTCATATTTGGATTAGGGCCCATCCTAATGATCCCACTTTAATTACTTCTTTAAAGGCCCTGTCTCCAAGTATGACTACATTCTCAGGCTTTTGGGGTTAGAGCTCCAACATAGGAATTTTAGGGGACACAACTCAGACTGTAATAGAATGAATGAAATCTCTCATGTCTTCCAGATCTAGATTTTATGATTCAAGGATATACCACTTCTCTCATTTCAGAATTATGAATTGTCAGTAAGAGTACTCAGGAAGTGTTCATACTCAGTCTTTCTGCTTTTAGCATGATGAGATTCCTAATATATATTTGAAGTGAAAGAAGACTTCACAACTAAAATGTATTTGCTTTATACCAGTGATCTCTCTATTCCTTTCTAAATAGGTGGTTTCTAGAGTTTTCCCATAACAAAATTGTCTTTTTCTCTGTTACCTAAATACTGTTACACTGTCATAGTTAGGAGTCATCAGTTTCCTGTTACATTAAATCAGTGTTTTTAGATCTTTTAACTATGATCCACAGAAAGAAATAACATCTTATATACTACATTCATACATATGAAACAAAACTCACCCATAACATACTTGATGTGTTCTGATTTTTCTTTTCTATGCTGTTGTTTCTTATTCTCCTTTTAAAGGTGATTTTCATGTTTTAAGTTGATTTTATGATCCACTGATAGGTTGTGCTCCTTAGTGTGAAAAACATGATTAGATGAAAACTTTGTTCTCTTTAACCTTTGTATTACTAAGCTTCATAGTTATATTTGGGAATTTTCTTCCTTCCAAAGTTAAATCTCATTTGTTTGTGTAAAAGAACGTCTTTCTAGATGAGTTCTTTAACAACTAGATTAATTTACCATTTATTTTTATTTTTAATTAACTTATTTATATTTGGCCACATTGGGTCTTTGTTGCTGCACAAGGACTTTCTCTAGTTGCAGCGAGCAGAGGCTACTCTTCATTGTGGTGCATGGGCTTCTCATTGTGGTGGCTTCTCTTGTTGCAGAGCATGGGCTCTAGGTGTGTGGGCTTCAGTGGTTGTGGCTCGTGGGCTCTAGAGCGCAGGCTTAGTAGTTGTGGCGCACGGGCCTAGCTGCTCCGCTGCATGTGGGATCCTCCCAGACCAGGGCCCGAACCTGTGTCTCCTGCATTGGCAGGCGGATTCCCAACCACTGCACCACCAGGGAAGTCCCCTTGCATGTAAATTTTAGAATTAGCTTGTCTGTTTCTCCAGAAAAGCCTACTAGAATTATAATAGAGATTGCATCACATGTAGATCATTTAGTGAGACTGGACATCTTAACAATATTGAGTCTGCCACTTCATGATCGTGATATATCTCTATGTTAATATAGGTGTTCTTAATTTTTTCCTGCTAATATCAAGGTCTTACATACCTTTCATTAGTTTTATTCTTAGACATTTGATGTTTTACAATGCTGTTTTAAATGCTGTAATACATTAAAGTTTTTACTTTCTGTTTGTTGCTAATATATATAAATATAATTTATTTTTCTATATTGACCAGGTACTATGTGAAATTGCTAGATTCACTTAATCATTCTATTCTTTAAGATTTCATAATGTTTTATACATACATAATCGTATACCAAATAACCATAATTTTCTTGTTCTTTTCTGATTTCTAGGCCTTTTATTTCTTTTTCTTCATTTATTGCATTGGTCAGGACCTCTAGTACATTGTTTAGTAGAAGTGGTGAGAGCAAACACTTGTTACTGATCTTAGGGGAAGAGAGTTTGTTTACATTAGGTATGATGTTAGCTAAATGTTTTCCGTAGTTATCTTTTATCAGTTTGAGGAAGTTCCCTTCTGTTCATAGTTTGCTATAAGATTTTATTATGTTGTTGAGTTTTATCAAAGACTTTTCTGTATCTATTGAGATATTCTTCAGATTTTCCTCTTTTAATGTGGAGTAGAACATAAATTTTTTTGAATGGAAAACCAAACTTGTATGGCTGGATTTGATTTGCTGCTGGGTTTGTTTTAAGGATTTTTACATCTGTGTTCATGAGGGTTTTGGTCTGTAGTTTTGATTTGTAATGCTTTAAGATTTTGGGATCAGGATTATTCTGGTATCATAAAACAAGTCAAGAACTGTTCCTCTGCTGCTTTTTTTTTTCTAAAAGAACTTGTGTTGACTAAGTATTATCTCATCCTTAAATTATGAGTAGAATGCACTGATGAATTCTGGAGAGGAATTTCTGGAATGTGACTGGGATTTCTTTATGGAATAGCTTTTATTATAAATTTGATTTCTTTAATATATATGGGGTTGTTTAGCTTTTCTATTTCTTCTTCAGTTTTGGTCATGTGTTTTCCAAGGAATTTGTCTATTCATCAAAGTCATCAAATTTTTAGGTGTAAAGTCTTTGCAGTATTTCTGCATTAACCTAATAATGTCTGCAGGATCTGTAATGATATGTTCCTCTTTTCACTCCTGATGTGAATAATTTATGATTTATCTTTGTTTTGATTCGTTTTGCTCCTAGAGCTTTATCAATTTCATTACTTTTTCAAAGAACCAACATCTGTCTTTGTTCATTTTCTCTTTTCTTTCCAGTGTCTGTTTAATTGATTTCTGCTTTTTATTTTTAATATTTTCTTCTATTTTATCTGGTTTACTTCTACTTTTCTAACTCATAGAAGTGGGAGCTTAGAATAGGAATTAGTAAACTTCTCCTGTGAATATTTCAGATAAGTGATATTTAAGGCTTTGCAGACTATATTGTTTGTAATTGCAGTTACTACTCAACTCTTCCATTGTAGACAATACGTAAATGAATGAGCATGACTTTGTATACTGATATTTGATGTTCATCATAATTTTCATGAGTCATAAAATATTATCGTTCTTTTCTCCCCCCCCCCAACCATTTAAAAATATAAGAACTACTCTTGGCTTGCTGGCCATACAAAAACAATGTGCTGGACTTGGCGTTTGGACTGTAGCTTGCCAGCCCCTTGCTTAGGTCATTAATACTACACCTTAATTTTTTTCTAAGTCAACTATTTAAAGCTATGATTTTCAGAGTACTGCTTTCCCGCATATTCTGATTTTATGTGTGTGTGTGTGTGTGTGTGTGTGTTTTGGCGGGGGGTGTGTCATGCGGTACATCTTAGTTCCCCGACCAGGGTTCAAACCTGAGCACCCTGTATTGGGAACACGGAATCCTAACCACTGGACCGCCAGGGAAGTCCTCTGACTATATTTTTGTTAGCTTATTTGTGATTTATTCTTTGACCCATAGATTATGTAGAAATGTGTTATTTAATTTCCAGATCAGATATTTGGGCATTTCTTAGATATCTTCTAATTGTTTATTTCTAATCTAATATTATTGTTATCCAAGAATATACTCTGTATGATTTCATTTCTTTGGTGTCTTGATATTTTGTAGCATATAGACTATTTTGGTGAATGTCTTATGTATTTGAAAAAATATGCATATTCTGGAATTGGTTAGTGCAGTTCTATAAATATCAGGTCAAGTTAGTTGATAATACTCCAGTTTTCTGTGTCTTATTTTAAATCTCCAACTCTTAATTGTGAATTTGTCTGCCTTGTCTTTCAGTTCTGTCAGTTTTGCTACATGTGTTTCAAAGCTCTGTTAGGTGCATACACATTTATGATTGTTGGGTGTAAATTGTTCTTGTTACCACTGTGAAATGTCCCTCATTATCTCTAGTAATATTATTTGCCTTGAGGTTTACTTGGCCTAATATTAATAAAGCCACACAGTTTTCTTGCTTACCATTTGCATGATACACCTTTTTCCACTGTGTATTTATATTTAAATTGGCATGGTTAGTCTATTTACATTTAATGTAGTTATTAATATGGTTGAGTTTAAAGTCTCCCATCTTGTTATTTATTCTGTGTTTATCCCATTTGTTATTTGTTATTCTGTTCTTATCCTGCCTTCTTTTTGATGAACTAGTTATCTTTTAGAATTCCACTTTTTCTCCTATGTTGACTTTTTAAAAATTAACTTTATGGGGTATAATGAAACACAATAAGACACACTGATTTAAAGTATATGTTTTCATGAATTTTAACAGAATTGTACACCCATGACCAAAAAGTACCCTTGGAGTTTTTGCAGACAGTCTCACAGCATCACCCTAAACACCATTGATTTGCTTTCTATCATTCTAGATTGTATAAATCTTTTCTAGAGTGACCTATGAATATAACATGTCTTGCTTCCTTCACTCAACATAAAGTTTTTTGATTCATCTATGTTACTGCATGTATCCGTAATTTATCCCCTCCCTCTCCTGTACTCCAAGTAGTATTCTGTTGTATGAGTATACCACATGTCATAATTTGTTATCCACTTGGATTATTTCTGGTTTTTGGCTATCATGAATGAAGTTGCTATGAATATTTCAGTCTTGAATCCATGTGTGGGCATATATTTAGGTTAAACGTGGGTAAATAACTAAGATTGGCATCGCTGGATTATATGATATATGTGTGTTTTTTTATGGTAGGTTTATTGAGATACAATTCACATACCATAAAGCTCACCCATTTAAGGTATAAATTCAGTTGCTTTTAGTATATGCACAAAGTTACGCAGACATTACCACAGTCAATTTTAGACCACTTTTATCATTCCCCAAAGAAACTCTGGACCCTTTGGCTCTCACTTGTCAGCTCCACCTTCCAGCTCAAATTTTTTTCTCATTTGTTGGGGGTGACTTTTAAAATTTTCTCTTGTGATTTCATTAGTAGTCCCTCTTGAGCAAGTGGTTCTTAAACCTTTTGAACTTCGGATCCTTTACCTTCTTATAAATGATTGGAAACCCTAAAGAACATTTGTTTATGTGGGTTATATCTGTCAATATATCTCATTAGATATTAAAACTGAGGAATTTTGAAAATATCAAAATTATAATTCTAAACCCTACATGTTGATACAAATAATATTTTAACTATTTTCTAAAGACAAAAAGGAAATTAGTGGGAAACATGACATTACAGTTTTATAAACCTCTTTAATCGAAACTTCATAGAAGGTAGTTTGTTGTCATTGAAGCATATAAAGAAAATCATACATGTATTTAGAAAAGGGAAGAGTATTTTAATATTCTTTGTAGATAATTGCAGATATTATACCAAAACTTGACAAATTGTGCAGTATCTTAAGTTCTTGTTCCAAGATTGAATTTGAGAGCACTACAATGATCTTTTCATTGGTCTGTCTTGTGCTTGGAATGAATCTTTTATCTATATATGATTTTGTAACATCATGCACTGATTATTTGGAAAATATTGGTTCACTGAATTATGTAGATCTTCCACATATGTGTCCACATTGACATAGTTCATTATTTAATACTTAAAAATCACATTTCTAAACAACCCCACTGATCTCAACAGAACAATCTTTAAGTATTGGGAAGCTGTCAGTCTCATGGTGCTTTGTCCAAGTTTTCAAACATCTCAGTTTTTGCTTGAATGCTCAAATTTTATTGTTGGCAGCAAGAAGTATCAGTTTTTCTTGAAGTGACAGGCTTGCTTTGTTCACTTTTCAGAAAATAATCTACTTCAAGTAAAGATAGTTTTCTATCAGAAAAAATGGTCTAATTCAGCTTACAATTCAGTCACACTAATGCTTTTTCTCAAGACAGTTGTGGAAACACAGTTGGCAGCAGAAACGCTTTGTGTGTACTTCCCATCTTGTCATATAGAATTGAACACATATTTAAGGGTTGAGATTTAATTAATTTTACATTTTCATCATGGACCTTCCTAAGTAGAGCTGGCTTTTTTTCCCCCATGCAGGTGCATGGCAGTGAAAAATAACTATTGGGTGTCAGTGCCTTGATTTGTGCTAAGGTGGCAGTAGTTATAAACCATTTTTTTTGCACAGTCATTGCAAATTTTGGCATAAGTAATTCTAGGATAAATTGAGATGTAAAAAAATAATTTACCACTTGTGTTTGTTACCATGCATTCACAGTAAAGACAATTTTTGATGATTAGTTGATACTAGTATCAGACAAGTACAGTCAAAACAGAAAGTCCAACCACATTAGTAAGGCTAAAGTGCAATTCAACACACCAGATTTTAACTCATTTTCTGTATTTACAGTTAAGTCTTTAATTCAGTGATTTACTTTATCATTAGAAAGTGGAAGTGCCTGTTTCTTTTATTGACTTTTTTTTTTAAAACATACACTCATCTGGAAGGTAAGACCTTCCAGATTCATAATTTATATATTTACTTATTTATGGCTGTGTTGGGTCTTTGTTGCTGCGCACGTGTTCTCTCTAGTTGTGGCGAGTGGGGACTACTCTTTGTTGCAGCACGGGGGCTTCTCATTGTGGTGGCTTCTCTTGTTATGGAGCACGGGCTCTACGCACGTGGGCTTCAGTAGTTGTGGCACGTGGGCTCAGTTGTGGCTTGCGGGCTCAGTAGTTGTGGCTTGTGGGCTCTAGAGCGCAGGCTCAGTAGTTATGGCGCACAGGCTTAGTTGTTCCACAGCATGTGGGATCTTCCTGGACCAGGTCTTGAACCTGTGTCCCCTGCATTGGCAGGTGGATTCTTATTCACTGCACCGCCAGGGAAGTCCCTCTTTTATCGACTTTTATTGAGCAGGCTTCAGCACAAACTACTGTGCAAGAGTTTATAAGTTTCTCGTAAGTTATGTACACTTCTTTGAACAATGCAATATGATAACTTTTTAAGATATCTCACTGGGTTTTGTAATTTAAGTTTGAAAAGCTATAACTTTTTGGCTTTTAAAGATCTCATCATGTGTACATTTAAAATATTGAGTTTCTGTTTTTAAAACGGAATGATTGTTCTCAAATGCAACTGAATCGGCACCATAATTCTATTTGAATATGTTCTATTGCATAAGACAACTTAATTTTACAGCCAAAGGGACATTAGTTTTATCATATTTTCATTTGTAATTTACAGTTTCGTTCAGTTATTTCTTAGAGTATATTCCCCCCTTTCATGAGTTAGAGAATTCTATGTCGGTTTCTTTTCATCACTTGCAGTAATGGATTGAATTTACAAGTCGCCCAGCTCCCTTTTTCAATCCAACAATCTATTCTTAGTTCTAAATTATAAATTTTCTTTTATTTAAAAAGAGTTACTAAATTCTAAAATAACTTTTAGGTGAAATTTTAAAAACCAAATTTAATAATATTGCAAAGCAAAACAAGAGTACTCTTACTATGTTTCCGTATATACATAGAGAGAGAGAAAAAAAATAAAACTTTGAGACTTCAGAATAATTTATTGGATCATAATGAGACTACAGAGATTATAGCAGGTGTTAGTGTTGAAGACAGTAAAAGCACAGTAGAAATATTGAACACAAAGATCTTTTGTATTTACTCATAGATTTGCCGTAGTGGTATTCATTCCTTATTGCAAATTTAGGATCCCATCTGGTATTATTTATTTTATGCCTAAAGAACTTCATTTGTTATTTCTTGTGGAGATCAGCTGGAAATGAATTGTCAGCTTTTCTGTCTCAGAATGTTTTTAAAGTGAACAATTTAAAAAATTTATGTATTTACTATCTCTTGCCAATTTTTCTTAACAGTTTATATATTCTGAGCCTGAAGCCATTACATACTATCTTTTTTTTTAAATTACAACACGTGGTCTGATAAAGTATGTATGTATGTATTTATTTATTTATTTTTGCTGTGTTGGGTATTCGTTTCTGTGCGAGGGCTTTCTCCAATTGTGGCGAGCGGGGACCACTCTTCATCGCAGTGCGTGGGCCTCTTACTATCGCGGCCTCTCCCGTTCCGGAGCACAGGCTCCAGACGCGCAGGCTCAGTAGTTGTGGCTCACGGGCTTAGTTGTTCCGCGGCACGTGGGATCCTCCCAGACCAGGGCTCGAACCCGTGTTCCCTGCATTGGCAGGCAGATTCCTAACTGCTGCGCCACCAGGGAAGTCCTACATACTATCTTTTAATCTTCATTTATCTTACACAGGTTCTACATGTGTTCTGTATGTTTAATGCTTATCCTCAGTCCTCTAGTTATGATCTGTAGTCATTTTTGTTGTTGAAAGCTCATTTTCTGGTAGATGCCACACAAAGCACTCATGGGCACTATTATCTGAGTTCTGTGCTTAAAAATCAGTTTTACTGAATATGAAATCCTTGTCTCACAGTTTCTCTTCTTGATTTTTTAAAATGTTATTCCATTTTCTTCCAGCATAAAAAGCATTGCTTTCACAGTTTGATGGTACTCTAATTTTCCCTATGTAGATAAATGGATTTTGCCTTGTTCTCCAAAGGATTTGTTTTCTTTAAATTCTGTTAAGTTTAGGATCTTGGTAGTTGTTTTTCTGGGTTGATAGTTTTAGTTAAACAGTATACTCTGGGAATTTCCTGGTGGTCCAGTGGTTAGGACTCCAAACTTTCACTGCCAAGGGCCCGGGTTCAGTTTCTTGTTGGGGAACTAAGATTGCACAAGCTGCACAGTGGTTGCAGCCAAAAATAAATAAATAAATAAACTAGTGTACTCTTTCAGTATGTAATTTCAGATATTTTATTTGAGGAAAACTTTCTGATATGCTCTTGTTTTAGCTTCCGTCTCGGCCTACTGTTTTCTGTCTGTTGGATCTTCTTTGTCCATATTCAGTGCTAGACACATTTTGATGTCTTAAAATCCAGCCCCCCTCCCCCATTTTACCTTCTCTTTCTCTTAAAGGCATAATGTATTCTATTTACTCACTTTTATGTCTGTTCTAGTTTGGTCTTTATTTCCAAAAATTTTTTTCTCTTATTTCTAATTATTTTGTTCTGTTACTGAGTTTTTTCTAACTCTGATGTATATGTCGTATCACTTTCTTAACTCTTTTTGTCTTTTTTGAAATAAAGGTATATAATTTTTGTCTGTTCTCTTGTGCATTTTTTTTTTTTTTTTTTTGGCCACGCTGCGCGGCACATGGGATCTTAGTTCCCCGATGGAATCCACACCCTCTGCAGTGGAAGTGCAGAGTCTTAACCACTGGACCACCAGCAAAGTCCCTCTTATTTCATCTGCTGTCATTAAATTGGCCTGCCATGCTTTCAATTGAATATCTGCCTGTTAGCTATTTGGGGCTTCTCCTGTTCTCAGATGTGTCACATGCCATGTTGCATTCCTTTGCTTTCTTCTGCACTGGTACAGATGGTTACTCCAGTGTTATGACTGTTGGTTTGTTCTCATCTGCTTGGAGTTTGGGGGAGAAACCTTGTTTCCTGCTTTTGTTGTAAATTGGCTTTTGGGGTTTTGTTGCCTCTTTAGTTCTCTGTATTTTTCCTTTGAGATTCAGAGATTTAAGAATACGACCTTCCCAAGATTTTCCCTTTAAAAGCCTATCTTAAGAGACAACTTTGAAAAATACAGATTCCAGACAAGACATTGTAGGGTTATTAAATTTTAAAAATGTACAGTAATGTAGAAATCTTGTTTTTCCTAGTTCCTCTTCTAAAAATCATACTATATCCAAAAATGTCCCCAAATTATATACTTGAATGTTTAAGGAAGAGTAGGATTTGGTGACACATTTCAGAATTGGAGCATCATCAGACATTTGAATGCATTATTCTGAAGGATGGAATTTTATTGTCAATGACTGCAGACCTTGAATCCTGATCTTAACAGCTTCCTCTTTCTCTTTAGAGATGTAAGCTCAAGTATTTGAATATATTCTCAATTGACCACAGTATAACCTTTTCTGTTATATGGGGCACCTGCATATTATAAGTTAGCTTATATATACTGTTGGTAAATAGGGAAGTAGTTTCAGTATAACATGGGTGGGTTTTGGTTTATACGTGATTTTTTCTAAACTGGACAGGGGGATCCTGAATAATGGGGGTAGAATTTTATACTGCACACAGAGTTTTTAATTAAAAGTGGTAAGTTGTGTAAGGGGTTCCCTCTCAGAGAGGTACACCCTGCTCTAGCAGGGACTCTTCTTTTCATATGGCAGTTTGCATTTCCTTTTTTGTCCATTTTAGCAGTCTTCCTGGCTTAAAGCTCCACTTCTCAGCTCCCATAAACCCTTGTTTCTACTTCCTTTTTTTTTTTTTTTTTTTTTTTTTTTGCGGTACGCAGGCCTTCCAACGCTGCGGCCTCTCCCGCTGCGGCCTCTCCCACTGCGGAGCACAGGCCCCGGACGCACAGGCCCAGTGGCCATGGCTCATGGGCCCAGCCGCTCCACGGCATATGGGATCCTCCCAGACCGGGGCATGAACCCGTGTCCCCTACATCGGCAGGTGGACTCCCAACCACTGCGCCGCCAGGGAAGCCCCTCTACTTCTTTGCTTCTAATACCTTTTATTAAGCTCTGAGGAAGCATTTCAGCTGCTCTTAGCTGCTTAACTGGGGTGTGCAAGTTATCTCTGGAGGTCCCAATCATTGGTTTTCTTAGTGCTGTGGTTACAGAGTTACAGGGGCATTGGCTGATCTGCCCCAATGTACCCCTCTCTACCGTTCTGGACCCATTTTTTTCCCCATAAGCCTTGTTACTTTTAGGGTTGCAGAGTGCAAAGTTTCCAGGAATGTATGTATGTATTTACATTATACCAGATGTACTAAGAGACTTCAAGAAAATGCTGGAGCTTAGTGTAGTGAGGCTTTACAGCATTGTTTCTGTTCTTGAAGGACTTTATAAAAAGAGCCCCTATAATTCTCCTGTAATAAAGATCCAGTGTTTGGGATTTGAGGCTTCCTATTCATCATTTTTAAATGCAGGGGAATAATAAACAGTAAAAATTTGAGGAATTATGTTGTGGATCACTGAGGCTTTATTTTGTGCTAATGAGATTGTTTTGATGAACCTACCTAAAATTAGAGAAACTGGTGAGTAAATGTAAAATTCTGTATTGGATGATACTTACAGTATTATCTTTTTTCTATTTTGATCCTGGTAGGGAATTGTAATTTGGGCCATTTACAATACCAAGGTTTGTTTCAGAAATAATAATATTCAACTTACAGAAAATGCATAGTAGTATACTGTATTATTATTTGTTGTGGAAAAATCTAATCCTTATCAAAAGATTTTGGGTACTTTCATTAAAACAGCAAGGAATTATAGGCCAGTATTACAGTAATGGAAGAAGATTGCTCATGTGATGGTGACTCTAGAAAAATTGTACAGATGAGGAAGATGGATGTATAAATGGAGAAAAATCAGGTTATTGCATGGAGTATAATATTTTAGTTAAGTCCTGATAAACCCATTGTAAGTTGAAAATGTTGTAAGCTGAAAATGCACTTAAGACACTTAACCTACTGGATGGACATCATAGCTTAGTCCAGCCTACCTTAAACATGCTCAGAACACTTACATTACCTTACAGTTGGGCAAAATCACAAGTGTTGAATGTCTTATGTAATTGATTGAATACTGAAAGCGAAAAACAATAGTTGCATGGATACAGAATGGTTATAAGTGTGTCAGTTATTTACCCTCATGATCAAGTGGCTGACTTTGAGCTGTGGCTCACTGTGGCTCACTGCTGCCGCTGCCCAGCATCACAAGAGAGTATAGTACCTGCAAATGGCTAGCCTGAGAAAAGACCAAAATTAAAAATTCTAAGTACAGTTTCTACTGAATACGTATTGCTTTCACATCACTGTAAAGTCAAAAAATCTTTAAGTCAAACTATGATAAGTCTATATTGCAAAAATAGTGTAAACTGGTCATGTGAATTTGCCCCATATAAGGAAATGAATAGAGAGCTTTGTTAAGGAGTAGACTCCTTAGTGTTAATTTGGACATTTTGAGAATTGACATTAGGTGTGTGGCAGTGGCAGGCCCTATTAATTTTGTGTCATTTTTGGGACTATGTGATAATGCCAGCAAATTCCAGTCGGGTTCGCTCAAGGAAATGACCCCTGTTCTTTTGAGTAATTCTAAAAGTAAGGAAAATTGCTGGAAACTTAGACCACATTGTGAGATTCAGTATTTCAGTAGCATGAAAATTTAACGGACCCTGGGAAAGAATCTGAATTGTGAGGATGCTGTAATTATATTTGTGTATTGTAATAACGTTAATAAATACGACTGTCAGATTTTTTCTGTGTTTTCTTCTACTGTTAGGTATTAATTCTGTTTGTTTCTCCTGGATATGAAAAAAGAGGAGAAAGCATATTACAACATATTTTATCTTTTTAAAAATCTGGGCTTCCCTGGTGGCGCAGTGGTTGAGAGTCCGCCTGCCGATGCAGGGGACATGGGTTCGTGTCCCGGTCCGGGAGGATCCCACGTGCCGCGAAGCGGCTGCGCCCGTGGGCCATGGCCGCTGGGCCTGCGCGTCCGGAGCCTGTGCTCCGCAGTGGGAGAGGCCACAGCAGTGAGATGCCCGCGTACCGCAAAAAAGAAAAAAAAAAAAAAATCTGAGCATAGTTGACATACAACATTATATTAGTTTCAGATATATAGCATGATTCAATTTGTTTTTTGGTTGCTCCACACGGTATGTGGAATCTTAGCTCTCCAACCGGGGATCGAACCTGTGCCCCTGCAGTGGAAACGTGGAATCTTAACCACTGGACTGCCGGGGAAGTCTGATTCAGTATTTTTATATATTGCAAAATGATTACCACAATAAGTCTAGTTAAAATCGGTCAGCATACATAGTTACAGAATTCTTTTCTCTGATAACTTTTAAGATTTACTCTCACAGCAATTTTCATATATGCAATACAGTATTATTAACTGTAGTCACCATGCTGTACGTTATATCACTGCGACTTATTTATTTTATAACCTTTTGCACCATTTGACGCCTATCACCCATTTCACTCATCCCCACCTCCCTGCCTCTGGCAACCACCAGTCTGTTCTCTGTATCTGTGAACTTGCTGTTTTTGTTTTTTGTTTGTTTTTGCTTTTTAATTCCACATGTAAGTGAGATCATATGGTATATGTCTTTCTCTGACTTTTTTCACTTAGTGTAATGCCCTTTAGGTTCATCCATGTTGTTGCAAGTGGCAAGAGTTGATTCTTTTTTATGGCTAAATAATATTCCATTGTTATGTATGTATGTATACGTGTGTGTGTTATATGCATATATGTATATATATATATTCACTGCATTATTTACAGTAACCAAGATATGGAAACAACCATATCTAAGTGTCCATCAATTGATAATGGTAAGTGTAACCTGTAGGGAATTCCCTGGCAGTTCAGTGGTTAAGACTCGGTGCTTTCACTGCCATGGGTCCGGGTTCAGTCCCTGGTCAGGGAACTAAGATCTCACAAGCTGCGTGGTGTGGCAAAAAAAAAAAAAAGTAACCTGTAAAGCAGAATGACTGTTCAATGCATGTTTTTCCCTTTTATATCTTAAGGAAGAGAGAGAAAATCCTTCAAAACGGAGTAGAATTGAACGTGATATAGATAATAATTTGATCACATCAACACCAAGAGCAGGAGAAAAGCCTAACAAACAGATATCTCGAGTAAGACGGAAAAGTCAAGTAAATGGAGGTTTGTTAATGTTTACATATTGCTTTATTAGGTGTAAGAGTTCTCACTTGACATGTTTGTGTTCTGTTTTTAAAAATCTACTTTGAGCAATTTCTGCCTTATTTTTGTAATCTTCTTTGTATTAAATATTAGTGGCATGAAGTAAATAAAAATTTACCTTCCTAATGTAAATCTACTTTGATGAATTAAAGTGACAAAGGCAGAGCAACTAGCTTTATACTGTTTAGCATGAAAATGTATATGAAACTCATTTCTTAAAGCGGTAATAATTGTGACTTAATTTATTTGAAATATGTACAAAGAATTTGTTTCTGGATTATGGAATTTCAGAGCTATAGAGGGGGCTTGAAGCTCTCAGGTCCGCGGTTCTCAACTAGGGGTGTTTCTGTCCCCTAGCAGATGCTTTTCAGTGTATGGAGACCTTTTTGGTTTGTCACAACCTGTGGAGGGATTGCTACTTGCATCTAGCAGGTGACGGTCAGGGGCACTGCTAAACATCCTACAATGCACAGGACATCCTACCATAACAAAGAATTATCCAGCCCAAAAGCCAATAGTGTTGTTGCTATTTATAAATCCTTTTCTAGATCAGTATCTTATTGTATTGCTGACAAGCTCCTCAAAGTCAAAAAGGAGAAAAAAAAGATGGACAAGCAGAGAAACCTATACAGAATAGCACTTTAGAGCATGGAGTGCTACCTTTTAACCAATACTATTTTAAACACAGCAGTGATAATAATTCCCTACCTCTTTCCTCTTAATGCAGTGATGTATCTCCATTGTTAGAATTGACCATAAGGGAGAAAAGGGATAGACAAGTTAAAAGAGCACTAACAAAGAAGGAAAGAAATGTGCTAAAGTTGTGGAGGGTCAAGGATGATTTATTAAGACATTTGTATTTTATATTTTCCCAAAACCCATTAAATTTCTTTTATTTATAAGAAACTTAAAAAAAAACTGGTTATTCTTCCTAACTACTCTGAAATGGTGCCTCACAATATCTATAAGTAGTTTTTGACACTGCTGTATATATAGTCTTCTGCTTCAGTAGAACTAGTTGCCTCTATTTATTTAGCTGTTACTCATTAGAAATAGATTGGGGGGTAAGTTTTGTGAAGTAGGCAGCATCCCAAAATGTAAATAAACAAAGACAAAATCTTGCATTTGTGTTTTTCATATTGTAACTTGCTTGCTTTACTTACAAAGAGTTTTATTTCATTTTCTGTTACACTGTGTTGATTTGAAGACTTTCAGTCTGTGTAATTCCAGATATAAATCTACTTTGTAAAAACTCAGTAAATTTTAGCATTTATAAACCATTATAAATAAATTTGTTGTAAAGATCATTTGATTTACAAGTGATTTACCTCAGGATTTCTTGAAATAATAAGCTTTTTAACATTAATGTTCATCAGTTTTCCTTATGTATTTTGAGGGAAAAAGTTATTTTTATAATGAATGGTTTAGAACACATTTATGAAAGTCATGTTTTCTAGATTGCAACTATTTTTGTTGTTTCTTTCTTAGAAGCTGGTAGTTATGAAATGACAAATCAGCATGTAAAACAAAATGGAAAATTAGAAGATAATCCTTCCTCTGGCAGTCCTCCAAGGACTACATTGTTGGGGACCATATTTTCTCCTGTCTTCAACTTTTTTTCACCAGCAAATAAAAATGGTAAATATAAGTCATTAACCATAATTTGGGTTTAAAAGATTAATCGTTTTCCTGGCTTTTTAAAAGATCTGTTTGATTTTTTTGGCGTATTTTTGTTAGCATCTTATGTTTGTTTTCAGCCTCGTTAAAAATACACAGACTTTTTTTTTTTAAAGAATATATTTTCTTTCTTTTATATTTATTTACTTTATTTATTTATGGCTGCATCGTGTCTTAGTTGTGGCACACGGGATCTTTCGTTGCGGTGTGTGGGCTCCTCATTGCGGCACGTGGGCTTCTCTCCAGTTGTGACGTGTGGGCTCTGTAGTTGTAGTACACAGGCTTAGTTGCGTCGCGGCAGGTGGGATCTTATTAGTTTCCCGACCAGAGATTGAACCCAAGTCCCCTGCATTGGAAGGTGGATTCTTAACCACTGGACCACCAGGGAAGTCCCCAAAATACACAGCTTCTAAAAGGCATTTTTTTTTTTTTTTTTAGTGACTGAAATAAATGTAGGTTATGTTTAATTAACTATCTGAAAAGCTAGATGATAAACTTTGGGCTGGAGGGAAAGTATTATTTTTTCTGTGTTGGGATGACTTCTGCATCTTTAGAGTGTGTACAGGAGAGAATTGAGAAGCATTTTCAATATTCTAGATTAGTAAAGTATAATTTGTTGAATATTTTGAGTGAGTTGAAACCAGATTTTTTTTTGGTAATACAATTTATTTTTATTATCATTTGCTTGTTTTTTCCCCCCGTAGGGAATCTTCAGTTTAGACAAATAGTAAAACTACCCTAATTCACATGAATTGAAGGTTCCCATTGTATGCCTTTGCAAAAAAATTAAAAATGGCCTCTTTCTCAACATATCTTTTTAAAATTATCTGGTGTCCTATTTTTTCTGATAATTAATGTCTAATTTCATACATGATAATTTAGTCTCTAGATTATTTGAGGGCAAGAGGTCATGTCTTTATTTTTACATCTGCCATGTTGTTTGATACAGTATTGGGCACATGGGAAATAGGCATTAAATAACTGTTGCCTGATTTCTGGATGATAAAGCAATTTTTAAAAGGCAGAATGGTGCACTGTAAAATCAAGATGATGTAGGGGCAGAAGTAATGTATATTAGCACATTAAAGAACTGTGAAGTCCTAGAATAGAAACAAAAAACTACCTTTAACTTTGTTTAACCCAGTATTCCCTAGACATATCTGACCAAGTACTCTTGTGTGGAACATCTGTTAACATCTTAACATCTTTTAGAACTAGTGCCTCCTAAAACATCTTTGGAAATGCTGGTGTAGTGGGAAAAGAACAGGCTTTGGAGTTAGATAAACTTGTTTTAAATTTGTTCCCAGCTGCCACTGTTTACTTATGTTACACTGGACCAGTTCTTTAAACTCTTGAGCCTCTTAATCCATGAGAAAGGGTAGTTATACTTAAATGTGAGGAGTGAAGAGTCCAGTTCACTCAACAAATATTGAGCATCTACTATGTTCCAGCCATTGTGATAAGTATAATAAATTTTTATAGGTGCCTTGAGAGAGGTATGGAACAGTATTCAAAGAATGGAATGGTCCTGTATTCTGGGTGGTGGCTCACAAAAGGCTTCATAGAAAAGCTGAATCTTGAAAGATGGTAAAGGGCATTCCATGTAGAAGGAGCAGTGTAAGCAAAGGTACAGTGTATTTCAGAAACAAATTAGTTTGTCACAGATGGAGCATCAGATTTGAGGAGTGCATGGGAAGGGATAAGATAGGAGAATTATAAAGAAGTCAGATTATAGAGCCAATTTTGTAGGGTTTTTGAACTTTATCCTTAGTCATGGGGGGATGAATGAAAGGTTTTAAACTGTGAGTAATATGAACAGGTTTATGTTGTTGTTGTTTTTTAAGTTTACAGCTTTTTTTTTTTTTAATTTATTTTTGGCTGTGTTGGGTCTTCGTTGCTGTGTGTGGGCTTTCTCTAGTTGCGGCGAGCGGGGGCTACTGTTTGTTGCAGTGTGCGGGCTTCTCACTGCGGTGGCTTCTCTTGTTGCGGAGCCTGGGCTCTAGGCGTGCGGGCTTCAGTAGTTGTGGCTCACAGGCTCAGTAGTTGTGGCTCACAGGCTCTAGAGTGCAGGCTCAGTATTTGTGGTGCACAGGCTTAGTTGCTCTGCATCATGTGGGAGCTTCCCGGACCAGGGCTCGAACCCGTGTCTCCTGCATTGGCAGGTGGATTCTTAACCACTGTGCCACCAGGGAAGCCCAGATTTGTGTTTTCTAAAGATCTATTTGTCAGTAGCATGTAGGCTAAATTCTAAAGAGGCTGGATGCAGGGAGAACATTAGTAGACTTGTAGTCCATGTGAGACTTCATACAACCTTACTTGTAGTATTAGAGAAGAAAAGAAGGATCAAAGATGCAAATGGACAAATTTTGGAAACAGATTGGAGGTGAAGGAAGAGAGAGAGTAAGATGTACACATTAGATTTTCAAGAGAGAAAAGTAAGTTCCTGGGAGATAGATAATTGAATTTAATTTGGGCCATGCTGAGCCTGAGAGGCCTTGAAACGACCAAATAAAAATGTCTACTAACAATTTGTCATTCAGGTATGGGGCTTAGAAATCTGAATAAGCAGTAGAGCATGGTATTATTAGCTTACAAATATTAATTGAAACCAGTGGACTAAATGGTCCATTTGGTTCATCAAACTAAGACCAGAATCTTGGGGAAAGACATTTAAGGACTGGACAAAGCTAAAGAAGCCAACAAAGGAGAAATGGAGGAAACCAGGAGAAACTGAGTCATAGAAGCCAAAAGAAGAGACTGTCAAACCGAGGGTCAAACAATTGTAAAGATAGAAGGAAAGGAAATGAGCATTGAAAAGGTATCATTAAACCTGGTAATTAGATGGTCATTGGTTTCGTTTGCCAGAAGAGTTTCAGAGGAGTGATTGGAGTTGGCAGCCTAATCCATGGGTTAAAAGAGTGAAATGGAGAGTAAGAAAGGGATCAGCACATATAGATTACTGTTATGAGGAACTTGAATATGAGAAAAACTAGAGAGGTCATGAAGCCTCAAAGGATGTTTTGTGTTTGTGAGAAGCAAGCATGTTGTTAAGCCTCAGGGAAGAGTCTAATAGGTTAAACATAAGGGAAAAAGAAAAACTCATGAAGAAAGTTTCTAGGATCTACTGATAGGGATGGGATCAAGAGAACAGGTAGAAGGATTAGAATTGAAACAAGGAGAATAGACATTTTTCTCTGATGCTGGAGGAAAGAACATTTGGGCAACAGTAGTTCATGTTTGATAGAATTTTTTCTTTGAAGGAGGACATGGTATCATTTTGCTGAGATGGTCCTGGTGGCAGGGATTGAAGAGAATGAAGGTTTAGAATGTTTGCTATTGGGTATAAGTAAAAGAAGCTGAATGACTCACACACAGAAATACTGAGCAGCATGCTATAGGCGTAGCTAAGATTAGAGGATTTTATTTGGAGTACAATCAGTCTTTATAATTCTATTGTTTTCTTTATTACCTGGGTCTAGTGCCTGAGAAGCCTGTTAGATTGATTCAAGAGGGATTTCTATGATGAATGACAGTGGAAAGACAAGGAAGCGAGGACAGTGAGGCTGCTGGCTTGAGAGTGGTTTAAATAATACACCATGAAGTCTAACTAGATGAGGAGGGTGGAGAAGAAGCCACTGAGGGATGTGTTTGGATAAAAGAGATTGGCTTTTATCAAAAGTGAAGATCACATGTAATAGAAATATTAGATAGATAGTTAGATAGCTAATTAGAAGATTAGGAGGTCGTGGTAGGAGATTAATTATTTGAATTATAGGTTTCAGAGGTGAACAGTTTCTCTGTGATAGTGTCCAGGTTGTAACCATGGTAATAACTACTAAAGAGCATTACGAATGTAGTTGGGGCTAAATAGGGCAAGACCTTTGAGGGTTAGTTATTGGATGAGTCATTGACATCACCTGTAATAACTATATAGGCATTTAATAGAGCAGTAAACTGGTATCTAGGTGTTAAATTCCTCTGAGATTGAGAGAGGATGCTGGCAATAGATGGTAGGTGACAGCAGAGGGCATAAGCGAAGAATTGTATAGCCAGGTGACAGCAATCTCAAAGGAGCAAACATTTTGACACATTAGTGGAAAACCAATGATCTGGTGGCGGCAGTGGAGGTAAATGAATTCTGATTGAGAAACAAGTATGGGAGAATAAACAGCTTTGAGGGAAGGGTATCAGGAAAAGAGATGTCTTTTGGAAAAAGGTTAAATGTGAGGCAATGAGGGAGAAAGAATATTCTGTGAGGAAGTTGAGAGTTATTGGTGGTTGATTTTGTTGTTGACAATGACATTCAGAGGATTTCATAAAGAAATGGAGACTTGGGGTCAGTCCATAGTGGAAGAAAAATTGGGCAGTGGGTTCATCTAGGGGATGGTTGAATATAATGAGGAAACTAGCTTCTATCTTTGTTATTGAGATGGAATTTCGTTGAGAAATTGTTCTTGTGTCTTTGAATAAAAAGGTTCTCATGGTTAGGGGAACAGTTAGCTCATTTTTAGAGAACTGTCTCTGGTTTAAAAATTACAACTGCACAAAATGGCTAGGATGCTTAGTACTAGAAAGATCAGGAGCTGTTTGAGGATAATGGAAAATTGTGTGTGTGTGTGTGTGTGTGTGCGCGCGCGCGCGCGTGCTGTGTGTATTGCCCAGCACATAGTAAGTACTTAATAAATGATATTTGCTTTAATGAAGAGAAGTTCTGTGGTCAAAAATACTGTATGACAGTTGACCCAACAACAACATGGGTTTGAACTGCACAGGTCCACTTAATACAAGGATTTTTTTCAATAAATACTATAGTATACAATCTGTGGTTGGTTGAATCTGAGGATGTGGAACTGTGGATATGGAGGGCTGACTGTAAAGTTATTCTCAGACTTCTGATTGCATGGGGGTCAGTGCCCTTAACCCCTATGTTGTTCAAGGGTCAACTGTATATACTTCAGAGTTCCTAAGAGACTGGATCTTAAATGTTCTCACCACAAAAAAGAAATAATTATGTGGCAGGATAGAGGTGTTAGCTAACGCTCAGTTGGTAATTATATTGCAGTATATAAAGTATTAAATCAATATGTACACCTGTAACTTATACAATGTTATGTTAATTATATCTCATTTAAAAATTTTAAACTTCTAAATTGACTTGTTTGACTATAAATGGGTGTTTCTAAGCTATTTGAACACTCTTAAGAAAACTTTGCTCACAAATATTACTCTAGCTTATAATAGTCTTTATTCCTTATTTTTGAAATGTCTAGTAAAGAGTCACTAAATAATGGTATCCTCAGCTTTGTTTCTGTTCCATTTAGTTTTTCTAAATATTTATGAATTTTTATTGAATATATTTGACATGTAACATTGTATAAATTTAAAGTGTACAACATGTTGATTTGATAATTTATATATTGTAATTTGATCATCATCGTAGTGATAATTAGCATATGCTCTCTATCATGTTATATAATTATTCTTTATTTTTGGTGGTTGGAGTAATTAAGTACTAGTTTCTTAGCAGGTTTGATGATTATAATATAATGTTGTCTGTATTCACTATACTGTGCATTAGCTCTCTAAGGCTTATTTATTACTTGTTTTAAGTTTGTTCCCGTCTTTTCCCACCCACTGTGAGCTTTTAAGTGACGATTAATGTACAATTAATCATGATTTCAGGAACATCAGGATCCGATTCCCCAGGACAGGCTGTGGAAGCTGAAGAGATAGTAAAACAGCTTGATATGGAACAGGTGGATGAAATCACTACCAGTACTACTACATCAGCTAATGGAGCAGCTTACTCAAATCAAGCAGTTCAAGTGAGGTCATCAATAAATGGTTTAGAAGAAGCAGAAGAAACAGTTAATCGTGATATCCCACCCCTTACAGGTAAATAAGATTCCTTTTTTTCTTATACATTTTCATGAATAGTTTGTAAAAATACTACTGTATTTTTTCTTAAATAGGCAGATTAAATATATAAGTTTTTCTTCCTTGAAGTTAATAAAATTAAAACTGGAAATAAAACTTTTCCCCCCAAATCCAGTCATTTTGAAATTGAATTTTTTTAAGGTTATTTTGACTGCATATTAGTCACTTTACAGTTTAATTATGTGTACCGGTCTTACCCCTTAGAGAAATTTAACACAGCTAACAAAATAATATGCTTACATTTATGAACATATTTATTATAATTGCACGAGTCTTAGATCCCTAAGGTCTGAAGTCCTTACATAGAGGTAGTCTCATACCTTCAGATTTGTTTCATATACAGATGACATTCCCAAAGAAGAAGCTTCTGTTCTTGGGTCTCTCCTATACACAAACTTTGCAGCCTAATTCTGGATGCTTTTAAAGGCCTAACATAATTGTTAGGTCCCTGAGCCAGTTGTTATGGAAATGTAGAAACATGTGAGGTCAGCATTTGTTACTTCTGAGGGTTGTGGTAGGTAGACATATAAGGCTAAAAGATGAAATTGTATTCCATTATGATTAAAAGCAGAAATAAAACTGAGGATGGACATCTTTTCCCAGGAGAAGTTCTTAGACTTTTATTTTAGATTTGTTTGTTTTTCCTTATGGTGCCAGATATTTGAGAGAGCCTAGTACATATATATTGGTTGAGAAATAAGTTCGGCAAAGGAAGCAAAATGATGATCTCTCTGATATAAAGGGGAAACTTGAAAAAAAATCATTGAAACAGCATGATACATTTAAAGAAAAAATGCATACAACTATGAAACTTATATACAGTGCAACCCTGTATCAGTATGAATAGAAAAGCAGCATAATAGAGTTAAGGTTTATTTTATTTATTTTTTAAATTTTATTTATTTTTGGCTGTATTGGGTCTTCGTTGCTGTGCGCGGGCTTTCTCTAGTTGCAGTGAGTGGGGGCTACTCTTCGTTGCGGTGCGCAGGCTTCTCATTGAGGTGGCTTCTCTTGTTGCGGAGCACGGGCCCTAGAGTGTGCAGGCTTCAGTAATTGCGGCGCGTGGGCTCTAGGGCACGTGGGCTTCAGCATTTGTGTCACGTGGGCTCAGTAGTTGTGGTGCATGGGCTTAGTTACTCCGAGGCATGTAGGATCTTCCCAGACCAGGTCTTGAACCCATGTTGCCTGCATTGGCAGGCAGATTCTTAACCACTGTGCCACCAGGAAAGTCCAAGGTTTATTTTAAATTTGTCAAATAAGGAATTCCCTGGCTATCCAGTGGTTAGGACTCTGTGCTCTCACTGCCGAGGGCCCGGGTTCAGTCCCTGGTCGGGGAACTGTTGGGTTGGCCAGAAAGTTTGGGTTTTTCTGTAAGACCTTGAGGGAAAAACCCGAACAAACGTTTTGGCCAACCCAATAAAATCCCACAAGCCGTGTGGTGCGGCACTCAATCAATCAATAACAAATAAAATGTTAATATTGATAATGTTTAATTATAATGTTATAATTTAAGAATAATACTTAACGTAACAAGCAAATCTAATGCTGATTACTTTGCCTGTTGTTACAAGCTAGTGAATGATAAGGTATAGCACAGGCTTCAGACGTGCAGGCTCAGTGGCTATGGCTCACGGGCCCAGCTGCTCTGCAGCATGTGGGATCTTCCCGGACTGGGGTACGAACCCATGTCCCCTGCATCGGCAGGTGGACTCTCAACCACTGCGCCACCAGGGAAGCCCCAAAGCCAGGGCTTTTGACTTCTTTGATGTTTTTTCTGTTTTTGTGCTTCTACATAAACCTTTGTACTCATTTTTTTCTGACAACTGTGCCTACCGGAAGGGATTTCTATAACTTTAGTTTCTAGAGGGGAATAGTAAGATTTACTCCATTTGTCTCATTCATTCGTTTTTCTAACATTTAATTGAACACGTACTTTTTGTGATGGGCACTATTTATAAAGATGACTAAGATGTGCCCATTGACCCTGAAGAGTATATGATCTAATTGATGAGCCAAGTATACACAAAAATTACTGTACAGTGTGGTGAGTGCTGTTACAAATAAATGAGCAAGATATTGAGGTGGCTCATTGCAGTTACTCTGGGAGGATCATGAAAGGAAGAAGTAAAAGTTTTGCTGATCTTCAAATATGAGTATGAGTGACAAAAGTGGTACTTTTCCCCAACTTCAAGAACGTAGCCAAAGAGAACAAGAAGGAAGGAGGCTGGCTCTACCATTTACTTATCTGTGTGACTTTAGATAACTTATTTAAGCTCTCTGAGACAGTTTTCTTAGCTTTAAAATGGTAATAATAATTTAGAGCTTTGAAAGCTAAATGAGATGAAATATGAAAAATGCTTAGCATGGAGGTGCTCAAATACTAATTACTTCCTGTCCCCCTTTCTCTGAGATTAATAGGAATTTGAAATAGTAAAGTGGTAGGAAGATATATTTTTCCATTTGTCCCCTTGTGCTAATGAACCGTTACTGGCATAAAGTTGTTAGAAATGAACAAAAATTCTGCTTTATATCTGTTGTCATTTATTGAACATACACACTGTATTGGCTCTGTCTCAGAAGGTATTAATACATGGTAATAGCAAAAAACATAAGTTTTTATCCTGAAAGACTACTATCCACCAGTATTCCATTCCTATAGAGAGAGTACAGCAATTTTTATTGAGGCCCACTGTCTTAGTCCTTTCAGGCTACTGTAAAAAACTACCATTAGACTAGGTGACATATAAACAATAGAAATTTATTTCTCATAGTTCAGGAGTCTAGGAAATCTGAGATCAAAGCCCCAACAGATTCAGTGTCTGGTGAAGATCTGCTCTCTGGTTCATAGATAGCTGTCTTCTTACTGTGTCCTCTTATGCCAGAAGCTCTGCAAGCTCTTTGGGGGTCTTTTTTAAAGAGCATTAATCTCATTTATGAGGGCTCCACCCTCATGACCTGATGACCTCATGACCTCCCAAAGACTCCATCTCCAGACACCATCACATTGGGGATTAGGTTTCAATATATGAATTTTAGGGCAACACAAACATTCAGTCTCTAGCATCCACCTTAAACTTTCATCTCCAAGACATTACCTGTTTAGCTTGTAAGTTATCATTGTCTCATTGAATTTAAGTTGTAAATATTGTCTTAGAAAATTCCTAACATAATTTCTAAAGCTTTATCAATTGATCAAATTTTAATTCAAACTTAGAATGGACTATGTGTCGTGGAATACAGAATTGTTTCTTGATTATTTTTAAGTTGCTTGTAAATGAGAAGTAAAATAATGGGTCTTCTAAAGCACTGATTTCTATATACAGCATAATTTCTTAACTTTTAAGATCATAGACAACCTTGAGAATCCTGTAAAAATGTACATAAAACATTTTTTCATAAGTCTAGGTGTTTGTAGACCTCTTAAAGCCTGTTCATGGATCTTAGGTTTAAAACTACCTTTGGGATCTGTTGTCAGCACACATATATTGACTGCCTGTATGTACTGTGCACTTTGTGAAGTATTACTGCTATGAGCACCATGAAATTTTTATGGTTATACATACAAACATCATCCAGTTAGAAATGGAAATTTTGTGGAGTGTATTTTCCTAATAATATACTCCACAGTGTAAGTAGTAAATAGTAGGAAATAGTGTAAGTAGTAAATTTTCTCTTAGCTGTTAGGGATTTAAATTTTGCTAGCCATGATATAGCTTGCCACTTTGTCTGTAATGGTAAATTTTTCCTTTGGATCCAGAGTTAGATCTATGTGTTTATAAATTTACTTTTAAATACTGTTTACAAATTATTTCTGTCTTATCTTTAACCTAAAATACACAGGGCTTCAGGAAGATCTTAATAAAAGCAGTAAAAATGTATACTTCATGGAAGCATTAAGTGAGTAAAAGCAACATTTTGTTTTTCACTTTGTTAAATAGCACCAGTAACTCCAGATAGTGGTTATTCATCAGCCCACGCAGAGGCCACCTATGAAGAAGACTGGGAAGTATTTGACCCGTGAGTTTTTTTTTTTTCCCTTTCTCTCTTTGAAAGGAATGAAAGTACATGTGTAGAGGGGTGGCTAAATGGTATATTGCAAAGAGCATTTGACCTGTAGGTATTAATACTTTGCTGAGTTACTGAAATACTAATTTGTATATTTTCAGTTTTACTTATGTGTTTTATAAGTTTGGTTTACTCGGTTAAATATGCATTATTTAATTAAAAACTTAAAGATGGGCTGAATTTAGTAATATGTTTTATATTTACAAAAAAGTAGAAATGTTGAAATTTTCTTAAAATTTGATTTATAGCTATTATTTCATCAAACATGTTCCACCACTGACAGAAGAACAACTAAATAGGAAACCTGCCCTTCCATTGAAGACAAGAAGCACACCAGAATTCTCCCTAGTTTTAGACTTGGTAAGTATATTGTCTGTAGAGTTAGGGAAAATAAAGGCGTTAAATTCTTTTTTAAAAATACTAGCCCAAAATACCTAAAAGAATACAAGTGAATGAATAGCCTTACACATACATTTACTATAAAAACATGTCTTAGGTGTTCTGAAATGTTTTTATTTTAAGCACAGTCTAATGCCAGGGCCTCCCCAATTTGTTGGTTTCCAGTACCCTTTGAAAATAAATTAGGCTTTCTTTTTCTCCCCCAACAACCCCCGCTATTTCACTATTTTTCTATTTAAATTAAATTAATTATTGCCCCCATACTCCTATACCCTTAGTTTTGTTTTTTAATGTCCCAATAAATTCTAATTTCATGGCTAGATTTCAACCTTTTTGGGGGGTGGGGGAGTCACAGTCATGTTCCCCTGAAGGACCTAGATCTTAATGAGTTAACCTCATGCAAGACCATACTCCTTTTCTTGTTCCTTTTTTGGGGGGAGGGGCAATCTATGTAATACTTAATACTAAGTATTAGTATTATCTAATACTAATAACTTTATTAATAGAGTCTCAAAAGCATGACTTCTTAATGCTGACTAATAAAACCTTTAATATGCTCTCTTGGTGTGAATTTTAAAATTTATATTTTTTTAGGGTACCAGAAGAGCTTTGAAAACTGAATATCTCTTATCTTTTCCTAACCAAATTTAATATATGGTCACCATTATTTACCATCTGCTGGCAATTTCTTGATATTAGCAAAAATATGTATCTATTATATAATACTGGAAAACATTTTACTATTTAAAAGCCTTTGTTACTAGTAACCTATAGTTGGAAATGTGGTTTAGTTCTTATTAAAAAAATTTTTTTTTATCTTAAGGGAAAGCATATTTTTAAAATCTTAACTAGCATATATAGTTGTTTTGAGAGTTGAGCACCTTAGCCTTTGCCTAGCCAAAGAGATATAAATAAAATAGGCATCCAGAAGGCCTAAGTATTTAAGGTGTTTATTAGAGGATAAGTAGGCAAAAAAAGAAAAATTTTGAAACTGATTATGAGTAGTTTAGATTTGATGTACAGAAACTGAAAAAGATTTTGCTAGATTTTTATGTTAGCAGTTGATGTCATGATAGCAAGTTTGGCCATATAATTTTTAATCCAATGTGGAGGTAAATAGAGAGGGAAAGATAAGAATTGGTGAGCATAAATGAGTAATTTTACAGAATTGGGTAAAGAAGAATGATCAAAATTTAGATAGGCTGTAGATGAAGAAAGTAGAATTAGCTATGATTCAATTAGAAGAAAGAGAATACCTTTTTTAAAGATACTAAGGGAATACCTTGAATTGTGTACTCTGATATGCTATTAAAAGAAAATGTGGGTGGACCTAGAGTCTGTCATACAGAGTGAAGTAAGTCAGAAAGAGAAAAACAAATACCATACGCTAACACATGTATATGGAATCGAAAAAAAAATGGTTCTGATGAACCTAGTGGCAGGACAGATATAAAGATGCAGACGTAGAGAATGGACTTGAGGACATGGCGGGGTGGGGAAGCTGGGACAAAGTGAGCTTTGACATGTATACACTACCAAATGTAAAATAGATAGCTAGTGGGAAGCAGCTGCATAGCACAGGGAGATCAGCTCGGTGCTTTGTGACCACATAGAGGGGTGGGATTGGGAGGCTCAAGGAGGAGATATGGGGATATATGTATACATATAGCTGATTCACTTTGTTATACTGCAGAAACTAACACAACATTGTAAAGCAATTATACTACAATAAGATGTTAAAAAAAAAAAAAAGAAAAAGAAAAGGAGGCATATCTAGAGTATTTTTTGCTCTTTGCCTCCCCAGAGTTTAACTTTAGGTTAAAAGAAACACTCCAGCTAATAAGATGTGGAATCACAAGGTATGAGCATTTGTGTTTCATTTTAATTCATCTTAAACACATCGAAAAATTTGGGGGGTAGTTACTAGCAGCTTTATTTTTTTAAGTGTTGTCACTTTCTACAAATGGAAGCCTTTTTTTTTTATCCTTCAGGATTTGAGAAATATACATATTTGCACATACCTTACGTTGAATGATCCTTACCTTCTTTTCCTCATGAGAAAACAGGGCTTGGTAATCAAAGATGAGAAAGAAGTCTTGATTGACTGCTAATTTAGTTAAACAATGTTTATGTCTATGAAACATGTTCAACAGATACTGAAATATCCATTTTCTAAAATAAAATTCTTTATAAAAGGTTTAAGAATAAGGAGCTATATATAAATAGAAGATATATTTTTTTAATAGTTAGATACTAAACTTCCATTGGCAAATTGTAAAAAAAAAAATTAAGAAAGTTTATATGTGGTTTACTTAACAGAAAGTTGGCAACTGCAGGACTCAGAACAGTGGTTGCCAAACATGCGTATGCATCCTAATCACCTAAAAGGCTTATTGGAACATAGATTGCTGAGTTCCTCTCTACTCCTTGCTGAGTTTGAATGATAAAAAATGGAGCTGGAGGTTTTGCATTTCTAACTAGTAGTTCCCAGATGATGCTGATGCTGCTTGCTGTTCTAGCAGCCACACATGAGAACAAGTGACTTAGAAAATTCTATCCCAGATTGCTATGCCACACACAATAATGTATTATAAATATAAAATTCCATGTATGAATGGGTGCTTTAATAAATGTTTTTGGTGATCATGAATACATAAAATTATCAATTGAAATGTCGTAATATCTTGGTTCATTCAATATGTCCTTTTTATTTTAAGGATGAAACACTAGTACACTGTAGTTTAAATGAGCTAGAAGATGCAGCACTTACTTTTCCAGTCCTTTTTCAAGATGTCATTTATCAGGTAATTAAAACTTTTTAACTTGAGTTTTGGCCTGTTAGATATTTTGAACAAAGAAATCTTTTGTAATTTTTTTTTTGGTGAAATTTAATGTGTTTATTCCTAATGGATTTCATGTGTATTTTAATGATTTAGTAACACAAAGTAGCATCATGCTAAATAAATAACTACATAAAACAACATAAATGTTACCCAAAAAATGTGAACTTTTTTTACCCATTGCTCTCTGCTAGTTTCATAACCTGTTTGCCAGCAGGTGGAGGCAGGAACACTGACATCTTAGGTCCCCGAGAGCTTGCCAGGTTAACACTTGGCGTTGTTGTTGTTGTTTTTCCAAAACCCAATTAATAGGAAGAAACCTTATTCCTTGTTGGTCATTTTTATTGCCTTTTGTAGTAATATGGTGTGTAGGTTGCAGTGTAGTAGATCTACTTTATTTTAATCACAGAATTCCAGGACACTCTTCTAGTTACTGCTTTACTTAAAAAATTAGAGTATAAGTATTTCTTCCTCCTCTGTGTCGATGGACAGGTAACAGTGCAAAATACAAATACCATTTACATTTCACTGCAGATTATGTGTGTTGACCATAGGTTTTACTTTATGTTTCAGATTTTCCTATCATATAATTTGAATTAATATATGTGAATACACTTCAAAAACTACGACGTGCCTTTCTGTTCATGGAGGTTGTTGTTGAACTAGCATTACCTTCTTATATACCAGTTGTTGAAGGATTGGGAAAGGGTCAAAAACTTTGTTGTTTAGCAGGTGGAAGCCAACCCAAGGATTAACTAAATAAAGTCACAGAACATTTACCATGTGAACAATGAAAAGGTGTTTATGGTGGTTTATGTGCTCTTAATAGGCAGTTAGAATATGTGTATAGTTTTCTTGGCACATAATAGTTATTATAGCTCGGAAATCATAAAATTTTAGAGTTGAATAGTTTGTGGTTCAGGATCTACTTTACCTATGTTATCTTGTAATCAGTCATAAGAGGATTTAAGCAGTTATTGTCAGTTCTGGTTTAACCTAGAAAGGTACTGTAGATATGGTAATATCTGGATACTATCAATATATTTATTTCCCTTTTATGTAAACTGATTTTAGTTCTGATGTAGATCAGAGGATGAGCAAAATATACATAAAAATGAGGGATTTTAGGGTTTTGAATTCCTTTTTAACTGTATATTACTTGTTTAAGGTAAATCTTTTTCTTAAGACATTTTCTGCCAAATAGGTTGTTCTTGTTTAGTGTAATTCAAGGACAGGAGTCTTGTGGCAAATATAAATAGCATGGCAATATGTTCTCTCTTTTTAGCTTGATAACCTTGTTTTTATGTTCAAAATTGCCCTTAAAAACAATGGCTTTCAGGCTTTTGAATTTGGAAAAGAAAACTGTTACTGAAAACTATAAATAATTATTTTGATGTGATTTCTTAAGCTTCCAGATTTGAAATTTATTTCTGATAGATGGTTTTGGTCTGTTTACATAATTTTTAGTAGTGAAATAAGAAACTTGGAGAGTAGATGAGTTTGATTTCCCTTTCATGAGTGTATTTCTTTTCAGTGTGACCATAAAATTGAATTTTTTTCTTATTGCTTCCACCATTTCTTCTTTAGTTCTCTTCTTTATAAAATTCTTACTGTTTCCTATGGATCCAGACAGTTGTCTTATTTTGAATAAAAGGCTCCTAGCAGTGCATATGACTAATATAAAAATAACTTCATATGTACTGCATCTACCTCTGTGGAATTCAAAGAACTCTTTTTCTTATATATCTGAGTTATACTTTCTGAAACAGGAAAATTAAATGAGCTAACCTAAATCAGGAGCAATGAGCAGGAAATTTGAATCTTAAAAATTATAGAGATGATTGTATTTTAAAATGATTTAGTTACTACATCATGTACAGAGTTTAGTTCCCTTTCAGTAAGTTTTGAGGATGTCCATAGTTAATACTGGATTTCTAGTTTTGGCATAGCCATTCTGTCTGCTTTTTAAAAAATAACTTTGAAGAAATCTTGGGTTAGGGTTCCCCCAGTTTTCAGACCAGCAAGCTCCCTTTAAACAGGGAATGATGTCTTTTAAACTTTCAGTGGTGTTGTCTCCATCTACTGGCAAAGAAGAAATATACACAAGGGTCTGGGATGATCTAAGAGATTTTGGAGAAACCACATTATTAGGTAAGATGTAACTTACATGTTTAACCACTACAGTATAATGTGGCCCACTTAAAGGTAGAAACCTGTAAAATACTGTATATACTCTTAAAAAAATAATTTGTTGAGATGAAATTCACAACATAAAATTAACCATTTTTAAGGGGGAACAGTTTCATGGCATTTACATACTCTTGAATATGTCAATTCCATAACATTTATGTATATACTCTTAAAAATAAAATGATAATGTTAAGATAGGATCAAATTCTTCATCTGAATCAAAGCTAGATAAAGTTTCCTCTTGGGACTTTTGTTACTTTTGCTTTTTGTTTATGGTAAGTTTGTTATAGTAGAACCATATCTAATGTTAATTCTATTTGTTATTCTCTTTCTTTCAAAACAATTTAAAATATAAGTTGTCTTATGTATGTTTTGATAATGGTCTGTATCAGGGGTTGGCAAACTTTTTCCTTTAAAGGGCCAGTTGTTAATATTTTAGGTTTTGCAGTCTGCGTTACAACTACTTTTTCTGCCATTGTAACATGAAAGTAGTCCTAAACAATACATAATGAATAAGCAATGACTGTGTCCCATTAAAACTTTATTTACAGAAATAAATGATGATCTGGATTTGGCCCAAAGGCCATAGTTTGCTGACCCTTGGTCTAATAATTATGAGAGTATATGCAATAAATTTACATATTCAAATTTTAAGTGGAAGTAAGTAATCAAATGTTCGTTAGAATTCTTGTTAATATATAGAGAGATTTAAAATTAGGTCCACTGTAACCTGGTTATGGGCTTTCTTAGGTTTATTCAGATGAAAGTTTGAGGGAAATTTAAGGTGGTCACTACTCACGTTTAAAGATTGCCTTACTTCATGATATACACTCTTCTTTTGATTGATAAGTAGGACTCAACCTAGTTAATGCAAGACTTAGAATATATGAGGATGTAGATTATTCAAGCCTTAATTAGTACGTTGAATGTATTTGAATTTCCATTTCTCTAGGAGATAAACCTAAAAGATCCAACTCAAATTAAAATTTTGATATATGTTACCACTGACACTATACGGATAGACAGATCATAGTTTGTATATATGGAGAAAAAGTCATTTGAAAGAAGAACTGAGTTTTTAAAGTGAGGGTGTGGCATTCACAAAGGCAAAGTATATGGATTTTTGTTTGAATGGGTCTTTTCCTCTCCCTTAATTGGTAGTTTTTCCATGAATTGTTTTACCGTTAGATATTGGGAAACGTATTTATTCATAGAATGGTACAAATGCATTTGATATCTGGAAAAACAAGTGCGTGATCAGTTCCAATGCACATGTTTTAATTTTTATATTTAGCTTATATTGACACATTGTCAGGAAATCCATCTCGTGGTGTTACTCAGTTAAGAGGTCTCCACTGTATTTAGTTTCTGTTCCTGCAGATCCACCAATTCAAGACTCTAGGTCATCTCACTCCCTCTTCCATCCAGAAGATGACTTCTATCCACAAGCAGGACTGAATCAAAAGACAGATTTTTCACTTAGCTCTTGAGCTGAACCACCTCCTCAATGACCTTCCTCTGTCTCCATCAAGAACTGGAGCTCAGTTTTTTGAAGATGTAATAGAGCTACTCAGCCCAAACGTGGCTAATTGAAGACAAAAAGAAGATGCCTCATATGTTTCACTACAGTGCAACCAAACGTAACTGTGTTGTCCAACTCCTCATTCTGTAAAGTATGGCAGGGGCATCTGATTTTTGACTCTGTTCACCAATAAGACTTTAGCCAGTCAGTGGCTTTCTGAAGATCAGTAAAATCAACAAACTTTGGGTCAGCTGTCCAGAAATCAGATTGTGGTAAGCACTCAAGGAGAGATAGGATCTTGTAGGGAGCTACTTGATAAAGGATGCTTTGTTTTAATAGTAGAGGTTGCCTTTATGGGAAAAGTTGGGGGGAGAGGTGGGTGGGAAGCCCCATGTTAGCAAAGCTCAGCCTCTTCCTCATTATTATAGTTTGTTTTCTTGGGAAACTTACAACCTAGGATAATTTTCATAAGGATCTCAAATATTTTATACCACAGAAAAATAGAAGTAGAGGGTCAGTGGCATCTCTTTTCCAGTCTAGGAAGAAGAGTCAGCATTATTTTTGCTTCACGAAGAAAAAAGCAATCGTTTAAATGAAGAGTTTTGTTAGTAAACACCTAATCAAGTTTTTCCTCCCCTCAAGCTCTGACTTAAATTGATACTAAATAAGAGGCATTTTGTTTTGACATTCATAAAGTATAATTTTATTGTACAAAAGTAGAATGTAGGGCTTCCCTGGTGGCGCAGTGGTTGAGAGTCTGCCTGCCGATGCAGGGGACACGGGTTCGTGCCCCGGTCTGGGAGGATCCCACGTGCCGCGGAGCGGCTGGGCCCATGAGCCATGGCCGCTGAGCCTGCGCGTCCGGAGCCTCTGCTCCTCAGCGGGAGAGGCCACAACGGTGAGAGGCCCGCGTACCGCAAAAAAAAAAAAAAAAAAAAGTAGTATGTATTTTGTTCCTTAAAACATCTGGGGTCATGGACACAGTATTGAGGATAAAAGTAATATTTTATATCTGGTAGGGAAGAATATTTTGATAACTAATTGTGAGTCAATATTTTAAATAATTTTAAAGTAATTTTTCCATCCTTATAGCTAGTCATTGGCACTAATTTTTTCATCATGGTTTGTATTCTTTATAAATGTATCTTAAAATTAGAAGAAGTTCATTTAAAAATACAGAAAATTCTTGTTCAGTAACTAAAAATATTCTGCAAATATAGGAGATGTGACAGTTGATTACTAAGCATATTAAATTGGAAGCTTCAAAATTTAGAATTTGTTTTTAAAGGCAACATTTGTGGGGGTTTTTTTTTTTTTGCTCTTAAAATGAGTAAACTTGACTTTAAGATAAACACATTAATATTTTATATATACACACAAATATGTGTACATACATATTTAAATTCAAAAATTGTATATGTATATTGTATATATATTATATATGTATGTAAATGGCCATGACTTGAAAAGTATGCTTCGTTGCTAATTTTTAATATACCTTCTGTATGAATACATTAAGCACTTTATCCCTTTGGGACTCCATAAGAAAATATCTTTTCAAATTTATTTCTGTTTAATACAGTATAAGGTTTTGCAGAAGGTTTTAGTTTGGGGGTTTTGTTTGTTTTTATTTTTATTGGTTCTGATGTTTTAGTATTTACCTATTCATCCTCAGATTGATCCACCTACAAATACTATCCCCAGCAGCCTCTTATTGGAACTGTGTGAAGCAAAAGGTGACTTGTAAAATTACCCAATGGGTTATGAAGTTGAGGCCTCCACAAGGCCTATCTGAGCAACCCTCTTTCTATGGAGAAGGTTTGGGTTTTGTCTCTATGATCTGGTATTGATGCTAAGACAATGTTAACTAAGTTAAATAGTTAAGTAATCAGTTGACTTTACGTCTTCTTAAAGTATAGATATGGCTTTCTCTTTGAGTTGAGGTTGCCCAGTTCTGCCCACATAAAATCCTACTCATTCCAGCTATTCTCCTTATGGCTGATTACTTTTAAATAATAAAGTGGATAGTAATAATAGCTATTAGGAGTCTCAGTGTGCTGGCACTGTTCTAGGTGCTTTATATGTATTAACTTATTTAATAAACAACACTATATAGGTACTGTTATTATACCCATTTTATAGATAAAGAAACAGAAGTGTGCAGAAGGGTTAAAAAAAATGGTAGAGCCCCTTGTATGCCTGTGGTATCTGCTAATACCTGTAGCATCTCTTCTTCACATTGTTCAGTGTTGTTAGTTTTCTACTGTTTTAACTTATTACTGCTGATTAAATAGATAGCATCCACCAATCATCTTTTTATTTAAAGGTGCCTACTCTTAAGTAGGTGAATACCACCAAATTTATCTTTTTGTTTTCCTTTCTGCAACAGTGTAGCAATAAGTTCAAAGGATTTCATGGAAAAACTATTAAAGATACTTCTTTTTGAATATGTTAGGGTCATATTATCTGTGCTTAAAACCATTTAGAAATATTCTTCCTAAAAAGATCCACATATAAGAAATTTTTTTTCAATTTTGCCCACAAATTGAAATTGCTTATCTTTTGGATGTTTTCTCCCCCTACCCCTTTTTCCGGTCGTGCTCATAAAGTTACCTAGATAACTTAGATAATGGTTTGGTAAACTAATAGTCAGAAATTCGTGTATATAACTTGACATTGCATACTTAGACATGAATTTGACTTTAGGCAGACTGTCAGAAAATATTTATAATTAATTTATAACTGGCTTGCTATTTTAATGACTATTAAATCTAGTTCCATTAACCATTTATTGCCTGTTAGGATCATCTTACATGCACAGTTATAGGACATCCTCTTGTACTAAAGAAAGTACAGGCTGACTGTCAGATATTGTTCAAATCAAGTAGTGTTCGTGTACTGTTAATGTAATATTATTTTTCTATAATATATTTATCATTTTTCTATATAAAATTTAAGTTTTGGTAAAATCAGCCCACAATATATTATACAAGATTAGTTCCATTATCACTATTTTGCACACATTATTCTAGTAGATTTTGTTTTAAAAGTTTACATCATGAACATATAATGAAGTAAGTGAGGGAGATTAAGAGGTACAAACTTCCAGTTACAAAATAGAGTCACGAGCATGAAATGTACAAAAATTTTACATAATAAACATTTCATAACATGAACATCTTTGGGTAGTAGGCAGTCTTATTTAAGACATGTTTTGGGTATGGTATTTTTGTATAACAGTTGTTCATTATTACAGTATTATGTATTATTTTAAAACTGACTTTTTCAAAATATATTTGGTTTAGTGATAGATTAAAACTTTGTTGTGTAGATAGAATAATTGCTGTATATTTGGAGGAATATATGTATACCAGCCTGAAATGAAACTTATGGCCTAGTCTTACATTTGAGAGACTACATCATTTTGAAGAATTGCAGGTTTGAAGAAGGATGGTTTCTGAAGTACTAAGTAGTAGAAGAATGTAGAAAATAGGAAGTAGGCAGCTTGGGACAGGAATCTTTGTTACAAGAAGGTTAGGAGAAGAAAAATGGAGTTAAGAGCATCTGTGGAATAGATTTTGAAGCATTTGGAAGCATGTCTATGTGTGTATCTGTATGTTTGTATATCTCTGACCTAATACAATAAGTGATCGTAGTCTCACTGTATTATACATACCTTAAAATTGTTCTTATTTCCTACTGGACAGTGCTTAGTGCTTCTTAACTTCTATATATTTCTGCTTTAATATATCCATCCAAATGAGTTAGACCTTGTTGGCATTATGTCTCTATTTCTTTTTTTATTATAATTTTTAAATTTTATTTATTTATCTATTTATTTATTTTGGCTGTGTTTTGTCTTTGTTGCTGCACACGTGCTTTCTCTAGTTGCAGCGAGTGGGGGCTATTCTTTGTTGCGGTGCATGGGCTTCTCATAGTGGTGGCTTCTCTTGTTGTGGAGCATGTGCTCTAGGCACGCGGGCTTCAGTAGCTGTAGCACGCAGGCTCAGTAGTTGTGGCATATGGGCTCTAGAGCACAAGCTCAGTAGTTGTGGTGCGCGGGCTTAGTTGCTTCACAGCATGTGTGATCTTCTCGGACCAGGGCTTGAACCCGTGTCCCCTGCATTGGCAGGCAGATTCTTAACCACTGCATCACCAGGGAAGCCTTATGTCTCTGTTTCTATTTTTCTTTCTGAGATTTTACCTTTTCAGCACATGGCAGAACCTCCTGTGGTCCCAACCACATCCTGGCTTGCTGTTACTTTGTACCTTTCTACAGTCCTTTTTTTTCCCCCCCGCCGCTAACCATCTCAGTTTCTGCCTGTGTCTTTTAATCCTGAAACACCTTCCTGTGTTTCAAATGGTGAATCTGTTCTGAGAATAGGAACATTTACAGTCAACAGTTATTCTATTCTCATGGTAAGGAAACACTCTAGCATTATATTCCTCTATCTCAGTGCCACCTTTCATCCCCAGTGAACAGGTACATTATGAAAGTAATATCAAATTTTAAGATGTGTTTTATATTTAAGTATAGTCAAAGTAGTAGAATGCATAATGAAGTTATAGTTTTGACATAATCTGGAAGTCACTGTGTAAGAAGTTGGAAAATGACACCTTTGTACAGTGCTCCACTTATTATGCTTAGATAATACTGTTTAAATAGAAGTATTCCTTTACAGTGGAAGTGTTTTAGTGTTCAAAGGAGACAAATCCCAAATTGTAGAGGCCCTGCTTATTTTACTTTACAATATGGAGCAAGTGATAGCAGGGATATTGAAAGCAAATGAAAACATTTATACATATGCAAAAATGAAGTATTTTTGGTTATTAAATGCATTTAACTGATAAGCCTTCTTAGCAATAAACAGAAGGCTCTGATGGTTCATGGTTTATCATCCTCCATGAGATAAGGTAATTGAAAAAAAGTATTGGCCGAATTGTGGGTTTTTGTCAGTTAAGGTAGTAATATATCTAAATCTATCAGTTACTTGGATTATCAAACAAATAAGGTGTGTTGAAAACTAAACCAGACTATACCAAATATTTCACAATGTAAATGTTAAAATTAATTAGAAGCACAACTCTAGTTAAAAATTTTATACCTCATCCTAAGTGATAGGGATTGGATACTAAGGATTTCGTCATATTTATTTGCTAGGGGTGGGGGTGTGTGGCTTACTTGGTTTTTGATTAGTCAAGATACTGAGATAAACTGCCTAATAGGCTTAAAAATGAGTAAACCTTTATTATTCTAGCCTGTAGGCAGGGATAGAGTGATATTATTAGCATATTAATGTTTGAAATTGGTTTTCCACAAGTGATCGGTTCTTAAGGAAATTCAGTAGTTGTCCCTGTGTAGTATGTAGCCTTGCCTCTCTTTCTCTATTTTGTTTATATTGCTTAAGTTCAGGCAATTATATTTAATTTACTTAACAGATTTTTATCATGTACTTACTATATATTTGGCACTGTCTTACGCCCTTTGGGCTTCAGAACTTACAAAGACTGGTAGTACATAGTCCCTACCTCCTAATATCCTTTGCCTGATTTCCCTGGTCTGCCCTAAAATATTCCTAGAACTAGATTTTTATCATAAGGGCATTTTTGTTTAGATGTGTATTGACAACAAAATTAAATTCCATGAAGCCTAAATTTTGAATTTGTTGCCACCACAGCTTTTTAAAAAAAATCTGAATCAAGTGAATCTGGTGCATAGGCATTCTATAAGTATTTGTTGTTCATGTTTTTTGATGTTAATAATCACCTTTGAGTAGAGTACAAACTTTTCTTTTTATAAATTTTTGTCACAAAATAAATACAATTTAAAGGAGTCAAATTCTTTTGTAAATCAGTTTTAGTGGTTGCTCATGGCTTATATTTCTGTGCTTTTTGAATATTGAGTATATTACAAGAGCTACATTAAATGTAGGCAAAAAGAAGACAGAAATAAGAAAATAATGTATTTAAGTCAGTTCTCTGGGTACTGTAGTCTTTCCTGATATTGTCAGTTGATTTTGATAACTGGTGTGTTTGACTGTTACATTTTCAATCTCAAGTAGCCCAGTAGTGCTAATTTAGATACCACATCTGAATCAGTAAGTATAGAACAAGATTGATTTCTGAAAAATTCCAGTTATTTAAACCCACCAATCCAGACATCTCTTTCTTGAACATTATTTACCTTAATAGAAATTTAAAATAAAGGTACTCTTAGCAGGTGATTGTTAAGAAGAAATTCTGAGTAATTATTGAGGAAGGTCATTGAGACAGGTCAGCTAGAGGTGGATATACAGCCTGCCTAATAATTGGATGGATGCTACCTGGCTGGAAGATGGAGCTGATTGGTGGATCAAAATCTCAGAGGGAAACCTGCCATTTTTAGTTTAAATGTTTATTAAATTATATTCCATGAAGTCCTATTATATGCTGCTATTTAACTATTAAAAAGTGAAATGATCACCAACGATTATTATTACCCTACCAAAAGATTGTTTTAAGTAACTTTTGGTGTATGTGAAATATATTTGGTTGAGTGGTACTTAGTAAACTTTTGTATTACCTTAACATATGAACTTTTAAATTATATCCAAAGTTAGAACATACCTTATAAATAAGTTGTTCCTGTTTTATATGTTTGTTTGCTGAAGCCTATCTTTGTATTTTTTCAGGTTTACGTGAGATTAAGACCATTCTTCAGGGAATTCCTGGAACGAATGTCTCAGATGTATGAGGTAAATATACTTAAGCTAATTATATAAGTATTTTTATTTTATTCAATATAGTACCCATATTTAGATCATGTATAATGATTACTTCTTTTCCCTCCTGAATTTATAGATCATTCTTTTTACTGCTTTCTACGAAGGTGTATGCAGACAAGTTACTGAACATACTAGACCCTAAAAGCAACTGGTCAGGTAAATTTAATTAAGAAATAGTGGAAATGTCTGTCACACTGATCTATGAAATTACTATGCTTCTACTTAATTTTGATAGCCATTTTCAGTTGGCTGCATATATAGAGATTTGTGTGTTAAATGGGGAAAATAAGTGAATTTTTTTTTAAGCCCCAGAAGTCTTTAAGAGTTCCTAATTATTTAACTCCAGACAGACGTTCTTTAAAGGATACAAAGATCAAATGTATTTATTCACTTGTACATCTGTATCCTCACTTCTTTTGGGATTGAGGGGAATTGGGGGTATGTGGAATTTTTCACTGTGTGCATGATGTTTTCACTTCCTTCTGTCTCTGAGATAATGCATGTGTTGTCATCTTTTTAATGGCTTAGAGAAATAAAAGTTAATTTAAAAAAAAGGATCAAATTAAACTTTTGCTTTTTTCAAGAGCAAATTTATCTTCCATGGAAAGAAAATGTTACATGAAATCTAATTGGAAATTGCAGTTGGTTTAGTCACTCAGGTTTTGCTGATCTGGACTCAGTTCCTTGTGTGTGTCCTGAGCCAGCAGATGCAGTGTGTTCCTGGTTAGATGGGAGTGTTTTCCTGGTTAGATGGGAATTAAAACAATTTGAAAATTAGTTTCATTATTTCTGTCAACTGAAGTGAGACTACCAAGACTCAGCGAGTCTTGCTGCATCCTCTAAGGTATAGGATTTAATGTTTGAGTTTTGATCAAGAGCTGAGATGCCACAAAAAGCCTCCTAAAGCTTTAATAGCTGGGTGTTCATTGTCTTGAATACTTTCTCCCATACTGTCTTAGTGGAAAATCCTAAACTTAATTTCTACTGTTAAAAGTACCTATATTATTGAGTGGTTTCAGCTATGGTGAAAGGCTTTTCCTAATGTCCACATTTAGGAGATTTTTCCCTTGTAAATAGAATGTGATTTTTTTTTTTAATCTAAAGGATCAAAATGTGTCCTGTAGTCAGTTTCCACTTTATCTTCCATATAAGCAAGCTTCAGACACACAAATGAAAATGGTATTTTCTTTTCATGAAAGTATATTATAATTTATGCTCATTTTACCTAACTTTTATAAAAGCATACAAGTGATTTTGCTCTCATGACTTCATTTATTCTGAAGATTTCTATTCAGCACCTCCAATGTTCCAGGGAATAGTGGTGAGCAACACAAGCCCTTCCCTCTTGGAGCTTTCATTTTTACTAGGGGACAAATCATAGTCACACAGTTACGTTACAAATTAAAACCCCTCTTTTAAACTAGTTTTATAAAATCTACACATTTGGGAGTTTAAACTTGTTTTATCTAGTTGTATTTTGAGAAAGTTAAAACAGGAAAAACTTTTTGAACAGTATATTGAATGCGTTAGAGTGCTTTAGGGAATCATCTATGTTGGTGACAAGGTAGACTCAGAAATTCCTGTGATCTCTGAATCCCGAATGCAAATTTGATGACTAGCAAAAGCAGTTTCTTTCTAAAACTGCAAATACATGCTATTGACCCTCAGATTCCTGAATAACTGGAAGGGGTTTAGTATAATTTAATTAAAATAATCATTAGTATCCATATATATATATATATATATATATATTCAGCTGTCTCCTGTGTCTGATGAATTTGCTGCTATTGGAGAAGAGTTATCAATAGTGATTTGCAGTTATGTGCTGTACCTGCCTCTCCAATTTCCTTGTATCTAAATGTTTATACAAATAAAATATGGAATCTTGTTTAGGTCCAACCAGGACTTAAATTCTTTTGCCTAGTCTTATGTTTTTCAAAGTAGGACTGTCTTTAAACCTTTCAGAGGTAGGTGATCATTTAACTCATGAACATTTAATTAAAAGCATTCTTTGTAATAAGGAAAAAAGGACTGTTTATACTACATTTTGTCTGGTTTTAAAATTCTTCCACTTTTCCATCACCATTGGCCCTGATTAAAATATCAGTTTTGTTGTTGTTAGAGCTATGGCAGATTTTGTTGGTAGAAAATTCCCTTTCTTGAAATTGGATAATTCAAAATATAGGTATGTGTAAGCCCTAGCTCCTGAAAAATTGTATAGTGGGATTAAGACACAAGGAAGCCAAACTACCAAATAAATTAATGTATGCAAAGTGGAGTATTTCAAGGTGATCTGTATCAGTTATTAGTAATATTCAGAATCTAATATTCTGAGTGCTAAATGGAGATTAATTATTACAAGTATATAAATATTATTATAAAACCTTAATAGCTTTTTAAAATGATATAGCATTTTTCAGTTTCATTGGTGAAAGATAAGTTTACATTTGTAATACTTAAATCTGAATTCATCTTTTCATTCAATCCTTGTTTTTTCAAATGATCTCTCACCCCCCACACATACACGCATGCAATTAAAATAAAGATGGGTGTTTGGGAAAAGTTGAAATGATGGAATGTTTTGGCCTCTGCACCTTTCCTCAAAACCTATAAGAGAAACTAAAAACATTTTTTTAAAATGCCAACACGGAAACATTCCTTCTTATATTTTCTGTTCTGGCATGTGCAGGGATAGGGAGGCTGTGTGGTCTTCTGGTTAGAGCAAAGGACTGGGAGCCAGGAGGATCCTGGGTTCCAATGCGGGGCTAACCACTGACTTACTGTGTGACCTTGGGCAAGTCACTTGACCTCCTTGTGCCTCAGTCAACCATCTGGAAAATTGGTTAAAAAGCAGGACCTCGATGACAACCAGATGCTGCATCTGAACTGAGCTTTCCTGGGTAAATAAATTACAAAAACAATTTACAGAGTTTTTAATCCCTCTTTATCATTTAATATAACATTTTGGGGTAAAACAAAGTTCTTTAAGGCATGGTAATATTTGGTTGTAAGGTTTCAATAATTGCTAAGGATTTTTTTTTTTGTGGTACGCGGGCCTCTCACTGCTGTGGCCTCTCCCGTTGCGGAGCACAGGCTCCGGACGTGCAGGCTCAGCGGCCATGGCTCACGGGCCCAGCCGCTCCGCGGCATGTGGGATCTTCCTGGACCAGGGCACGAACCCGTGTCCCCTGCATCGGCGGGCGGACTCTCAACCACTGCGCCACCAGGGAAGCCTGCTAAGAATTTTTATAATAAAACTATAGCCCAAAGCTTAGGCCCACACTTGTATTTGAATTTCCTTTGTGAGAGAAAATGATAAGGCTTAACTTGAAAAGCCTATGGTATGTGTATTGTATATGTGTTTCAGTATATGTTGTGCTTTTTACATATATATATATATATTTTTTTTTTTTTAGTTAATTTGTTTTTACTTTTATGTTTAGGCACCGGCTTTTCCGCGAACATTGTGTTTGTGTACAAGGAAACTATATAAAGGACTTAAATATCCTTGGAAGAGATCTTTCAAAAACTATAATAATTGACAACTCACCACAAGCCTTTGCATATCAGGTAGGAAGAGGGTTGCTAAACAAACTCAGACAAATGCTGCCAAAAGATATGATGGGATAACAGAATTTACACTGGTGGAATTTCCCTGTTTAGTGTCGTCTTTTAGAATTAGGAATGCCAAATTAGTATATTCCTTGTGGAAATTTTTCTTTTAAATGAAGTACAACATACATAAAAATCTGAGTAGTAAATCTGAAGTAGTAAATCCCTAAGAAGGGACTATAAGATATATATCATTTAATAGCATTCTTATCTATTGTTAAATCAGTAATTTGATTGTAAACATGTTTCAGAATTATGAATAGCTTAACCATGTTCTTCTGGTCTGTTTGATTTGGCGTTTCAAAATATTTTCTTAGACTATTTTGTCAATATGTTTGTACCCTTTGTCAATGATTCTTAGAAATATAAATTCAACTAGAGGGAATTCCCTGGCAGTCCAGTGGTTAGGACTCAGCACCTACACCTGCTGAGGGCCCAGGTTCCATCCCTGGTCAGGGAACTAGGATCCCATAGGCCACACAGCACAGCATATGACAGATAGATAGATAGATAGATAGATAGCAGACAGACAGACAAGAGATTAGCCATCCTTGCAAGATATATTTTACATTATGAGTATGTTCATGTGATATGGCTGAGATTTTCTTCAGAATAAATCAGTGCAGAATTGGAATGGTGGAAAGTGGGTTGGGTGTAGATGAAACAAGCTTTGCCCTTAACTTTTCTGTTTCAAAAATGTCCATAATAAAACGTAAAAAAGAATACAAGGGGAAAAATTGCATATGGTATTGAAGTATGTTCAGTTTAGGTCACTACTTTTATTCACTTGCATTTTGAAATAATGTTTTTAAGAATTGGTAATTGGTTCGGCAATAAAATAATTTCAGTTATCCTCCATCTCAAACACAGTGTTCTGCATAAATGTTAAAAGATATTTTATCCTAGAGAATATTTACTATAAAACAAATATGGTTTGTATTTTTGTTTTTAGACCAATGAAATACCTTTGAGTCAATTTGTTATGTTCCTACTATGTTTCAGGTTATCTTGCTAGTAGCTGGGAATAAAATAATGGGACACAGTCCCTGTGTAAGAGTATATGCTTTCTAATAGTATTCTCTGTTGAGATTGGTAAAATTCCTTTATTCAGAATGCCTAGCATTGACTAATAATATTTCTTGAATGAATAATGTTTTTAGTTATGTTAATGCAAAACTTGTTTTAATGAATATTTCTTATTAAGTTTTATATACACTAAGAATAAATTACTCTGAAAAACCAATTATGTTTCAGTTCCTTCCTTAACATCTGTCTCTTGCACTATTAAGCTGTCAAAGAATATGACAGACATAAACTGATGGCATTCCTTTTTTCAGAGGAACTTACTGATTAATGTTTACTAAAATCTGTTACTTTTAAGCTTTTCCAAAGTAGGCAAAATGTAAATGAAAAGAGTTAATTACTTATTTTTCACTTTAGCTATCTAATGGAATCCCTATAGAAAGCTGGTTTATGGATAAAAATGACAATGAACTTCTAAAATTGATTCCATTTCTGGAGAAGCTAGTAGAACTGGTAAGTCTATCTTATCATTTATCTTTTTATTAGGTTTTTGTTGCTTTAACTCTGTTGAAATAAATATTTTCAGTTGCTTTATGTGTACTAACTTTAAGTCAACATGGTGGGACATTAGGGTAGAGATTGAAAAAAGATTACAAGCATTTTTGAAACTTATAAATTATATTAAAATTATGTTTATCAGTATTTAAAAATTTATATATCGAATGTTTTATTTTATCAGACTTCCTCTTGCTAACTAGTTGTTACTAACTAGTTGTGTTAAATTGATTTTGTAGTTCAGGTCTAGAATTAATGCTTATGGTACTGAAACTTTATTCTGGGAACTTTTTCCTCTGTGTCCATGGATTAATTTTAAAACTACTATATAAAGTTATGTTTATCAGTATTTAAAAATTTATATATCGAATGTTTTATTTTATCAGACTTCCTCTTGCTAACTAGTTGTTACTAACTAGTTGTGTTAAATTGATTTTGTAGTTCAGGTCTAGAATTAATGCTTATGGTACTGAAACTTTATTCTGGGAACTTTTTCCTCTGTGTCCATGGATTAATTTTAAAACTACTATATAAAGTAGAATTCATTGGCTGAATGCTTTACCTGTCTTTTGGTTTGACCTCTTATTGCATAATTGTTCTTACAAAATTAATATATTAATGATAGGCTTTTTTTTTTAATCTAAATTTAACTGCTTCTGTGTAGTATCTTTTTATTTGGCAAACAAAATAATGTAAATTATAAAATATTGATAAATGGTGGTATAGTTTCTTTGCAAAGTAAGAATGTTCATAATGTTATGAGGATCATGTCTTTGAAATTACGTGGCTTTTAAAATGTCTATTTCTCCACACAGAATGAAGATGTTCGACCTCACATCAGAGACCGATTTCGCTTGCATGATTTGCTGCCCCCAGATTAAGTACAAAGACTTGTCAAATCACTGAAGGGGGAGAGAATGCAGGACCCTTTTGGACTAAGACAAAAACATTGCCATTACTGTTGAAATTTTGCATTTTTGTACCCCGTCTTGCTTTTCTTATCTTGGTGCCCAATAATAATCAAGGGTTACAGAAAGAGACTTTATCTCAGATTGAATACATACAGTAGGTAGGCTAAAACAGAAGAGTCTTTAGAACTAGTGCAACTTCCAGTGAAATTTTTTTATGTACAGGACATCTGCAGTTTATAAAGAATTCTGTTTCTGCCACCAGCAGTTTGACCTGTAGTCACACAGGATTTTATGATAATAACAGAGATGAAAATGGACTTTTATTTTCTCTCTGTTTGGTGCTCTAAGTGGGTTTGTAGCCACTTTTCTGTTACTTTAAAATTCTCATTTCAACAGGAATGGCCAGTAAAAGTTGTTTTATTTTTCCTGTTAAGGTTTATAACCTTTTTACATTTTTGACCTGTATTAGATTAGAATTTCATTATGCATTCCTTTTAGTTGAGGCGCTTCATAGTTTTCTGGAAATAGTCAATTTTTAGTTTTTTATTATACATTTGAATGGCCGTTTTCCTGCTTTGTCTGCCTGCATATTGTATATTTGTTTAAAAATATTCTCTACTTTTAGTCCATGTAAGTTTCATTTAGAACATGCATTTATATTTTGTTTCTGTAATATTCTACTGTAGGTGAAATCTTTTCAGAAATCAAGAGACTGGGTAGATAAGAATATATGAATGACTAATATTCAAAAGATTTAAACCATTGTGATGGCATGTGTTCCCAAGTGGTAATATCTTGCAGTGGCACACAGATTTGATGGATAAAAGGTATACCTCAGACTTCACTGTGCTCACCAATCTTTGAGGAGAATGAGTTTGGTCACCTGTTGGGCTTGATTTGGTTACTGATGCCTTTGGTTTTCTCCAGGAATGAAGTATTCAGCACAGTGATTCAGTATTTTTAGTTACTTTGCATGGGCTGGTAGTACCTCTGTTATGCTCTCAGTTACAATCAATTAAAACTCTGTGTAACAGTCTTGGTACCTTACAGTAGCTATGCATAATCCTGTGGCACAGTAAACTCCCAAGCCACCAATGCAGTTAATATGTTCTCATAGTGGTTTTCTATGCTATATGAAAATAGTCTTCAAGCCTTGGTTCTCTAATGCAGCTACCACAAGAGGTTGATATTTTTATAGTGGCGTGTAATCTCTTTTTCGGGAGGCTTTTTATGGAAGGTAGAATTTGTAAAAGTTAGTATGCTTTGCCTCTCAACTGCATTATCATGCCACAGGCTCAGACTGTTTTTGTGTAAAGGATGTCAAAGAACGGCACTTTTTCTAAAGAGAAGTTTGATATTTTGTATGCTTGTTAAGAAAGTACAGTATTGGAAATTAAAGGTGGACAACTGATAATTGAGGAGTATGTCACTTAATTTTTTATGTATATTACCTGTTTACTTGTACAACTTATTGTACAAATTACATGCAGCTTCATTTTCAAATGAATCCTTAAAATAAGGAAATCTTTTTAGGAAAACATTTAATTTTTGTATTTTTGATTTTAAAGGCATGAGTTATGTCAATTTTCAGTGTATTAATGAAGATTTTAACTTTTCATCAGGTTGAGTGTTTTCTTACTGTATTATCTGTTGTGTATGTAGTTAGCATATTGTGTCACTGAACTGTTTAAAAATCTAGCATGTAGAGCAAGCCTGTTTTGTGGAAAATCCTTATTCATTAAAAAAATAATCATGGCAGATTTTCTGCAAAAAAAAAAAGCAAAAGCATTTGCAATTCAGAATACTGGGGGTTTTTTTGTTTGTTTGTTTTTAATTTAAAGAAAGGTATTTTGCTTGCAGGAAAAAAATACTACAGATTCATTTTAATGAGAATCTTTGAAATGTATTTATCTTTAGGGCATCTGGGCATCTTTATGCTGTTTGTCTTCTGTCTTTCTTGAAATAAAATGTACATATGTTACCTTTACATATGCTCTTGCTCAAAATTGTGAACCTGGTTACATTTCTCCTTGCTCCCTTTTTATGTTCAAACAGCAAAACCCAAAACCTATACAGGATCTAAACTTTCAGCTTGCATTATAATTGCTGAAAGCTTTTCTGATTAAGTAAATATACAGTCTCAACGGGCTTTCCCACAACTAAAAGGGAAATGTAAGCACCTATATACACCACTGTGCCTATAGGCACTTTAAAAACAACTTTTAATCATCTTTTATTGGTAAAGCTGTTTTTGATCCCCTGCTAGCAGAGCTCCTTTAAGTTGACTGACAAATGAATCAAGCCTAACAAGATTCTGTAAAGAAATAAACTAAGGGAGAATTTTATATGTCCTGAGAAAATTTCTTGAGATCAATTCAGTCTCTTTTTCTTCATTACTTGATTTGAGTCATTTTAAATTTGTTATTAATACAAAATTTAAAATAAGTTATAGAGACAGTTATCCAGCTTCCTCCACTTTAAAATGTGTTATCTTATTACCCCTTCTTTCCTTTATCTGTTGGTAGATATTACCTTAAACATTTCCATTAGTTAAATGGAGGTGTTTATGAATTGAGATGTGCCCAGCCTCTTCAGTTCACACAGAAAACATGAACTCTTAAAAACTGACTAGTAAATGCAGGAGAGATGGATACCTGATAAGACACAGCAAAAGTGACCTATATACACATTACGACTCTGAAGTACATATTATAATTGTGATATTTCCAGTGGTAAATGTCTGACTTTTAAAGACATTCTTTTAAATATTTGTATTATTGTTAGGATGTTTTAATCAGTTGTGTTTTTTAATTCCATGTAATATATGTAGCCCTAATCAGATTTATAGCACCATATTTCTCCTTGGTCTTAAAAGAGAGTTGACAACAATTTAAAAGCATAAATTGTTTTAGATTAGCTAGTATGTATATTTATTTTACCTGATGGCTTTATTGTTTCCCAAATTTTGGGGGCATTTGTTGAAAGCATTGTTAACTTCTATAAATGGCTATTTTCTTGTAACTGTCAGTTGAAAATGGATGTGTACATTGTGTTTTTATATTACTTTGGTTTTCCTGGTTTGTTTGTTTTTTGGGTTTTGGGGGGGAGATGGTTAAACATAGAATCATTTTTTTAAAAAAAGTTATCTTTGGCCAATGACTTTTTCAACTAGATATTACTTGCATTCAACCATCTAAAGAAGTTTGTTTTTTACTGTTTTGTTTAGTCAACTTGCTGAAAAACAGAGACTTCATCTCATCGGTGAAGAAAGCATTTCATTATCCCTACAAATCTTTGCAGCGAGCACAGACTTCTTCATAAGGACCAGATCTTTTCCACGTCTTGTGTCAATCACATAAAGCTGAAATGTAAAGGACACTGAAGCCTTCGTTTAATTGTCCTAACATGATGGTGTTATATACTACATCATTAGCTAGTTAAGGTTTTCTGACCTGACTTCTCTTTGTCTTCCTAGGTATTTATTTGTTATCTCTTTTAAACTTGTGTATCTAAATTAACTTAGTGTTAATAGTCACCCACCAAATAACTATGCCAAGTAACTAGGAAAGAATGTTTATTTTATTTCCCCTTATAGGGGAAGAGTGGACTGGGAACAAAAATGTATGGGCCAAAAGGCCTTAGGTTGTCATTCATTCACTTTCTTATTCCTCTCATGAGCTGTTTTTGAGTATAGTATGTTTTCAGTGCTTATGTGCTTGATTATGTCATTACTTTTCATGTCGTCCCCTGAGTTAAAAGCCTGCTAAGAACCTGTATAAAATACATTTTAAAAATTTCAGAATAAGAACCACAGAACTCAGTATCTTATATTTAAATGCTATTTAAATTATTATTGGAATCCAAGTCTCATTCACTAGGATACATTTTTATAAAATGTTTCTCTGTATCTTGAATTGAAATTACTTGCCCAGAGGCAAGAGTTCCAGGGTTATGTGTTTTGAGAAATTTTTAAAAGGGGAGATGAGAGCAACAAGTTTATACTTACTTTATGGTTTTTATATTAGTTATTAGTATTTTAAAATATATCACTGGTTCCCAAACCTGACTCTTCATTAGAATTACTCTGTGGAGCTTTTGAAATACAGATTCTTGAGGCCTGACCTCTGCCAAATTGTCTCACTGGGTCTAGAGTGGGGCCTGAGAGTTTCGTATTTTTTGAAAGCTCTCCAAGTGATTCTCATAGATTTGGGAAATCACTACTTTACTTAATGTGACAGTGGTTTGGGAGTTGAGAATAGGCAACAAAATTAAGTTTACCAGACATCTCTTTGTGGTAGAGTTTTCTTTTTTCTTGTTTTAACTGGGACCAGATTTCACAGAACTTATTCAAGATGCATGGAGGAATAATAAAGAAGATTGAGGTTACTGCTTATTATCATTCATGTCTTTCATACTTTTTAAGAGTTTGCATTTTCTAGCACTTGGAATAGTTGATCATATACACAGCTGAAGGACATATCCCTGAATGAGACCATTATATATATTAACTGTAAAATATTTCACTATTTTTTTATTTTATAAATCTTTGTAGAAATAAGCAATGAAATACTACTTTCATCTTTTGAAATGGGATTTTTCAAGGCAGTGTCCTTTTGGCATTAAGGTAGGGGGGAGTTAATATTCTCTCTGCCTTTTTCCACATGAATCAATATAAAGTCATGGACATTTAAAATATTCAATTTAATTTCTACATATTTACTATGCAGTATAGCCGTGAACAAGTAATGTAGATTTAGTTTTCTCATCTTCAAATGCCCTGATCACCCTACCTCACAGGGTTGTTGTGGGGATAAATAAAACTTTTATGGAAGCACTTTTCTTTGGTGATATTTTATCAGCCATTAGAAACAATATAATATCTAACAACTTATATTTGTATAGTGCTTTGTTTACAAGTACACAGTTTTTTCACATTGCTTTCTCTTTCGATGATCTGTAAGGAACATAGAGCATGTTACAGATACAGAAAAAACAGATAAGGAAACAAGCTCAGAGAGGGCTGTGACCCAAGACCTCACAGCTGTTCTAGGAGACTTGAATTCAAGTATCATTACCACAGGCTATTTCCCAAGGCATTGGCATTTTGTATAATCATGTTTGTACATAAATACAAAGCTTTCCCTAGTTTATAAAATGAATGTAGCCAACAAAGTGTTCTTATAAAAGAATATATTAACTCAGTGCAAAAGCTTGTGGTACAAACTAGGCCCTAGAGTTTTAACAATCCAATATTTAAACTAGAAGGAAATTCCATCTTCTAAGGGTACATCTTTATTTTACAGATGTAAAATGTGTCTAGAAAAGTGTCCTCCCAAGATCACAAAGCTGGGATTAGAATCTAGCTCTCTTAATTACCATTACTCAAAGTAATGACTTTAGGAGGAATAACATTCTTAATTTCTGGAACTACCAGAAGTGCAGAAGTTGCATAAAACCTGAATAATGAAGTGGTTAGCTTTAAAAAGTAGAGAGAAAATGGCAAGAAAGAACCAGATTATGGTGAGCTAAAATGAAATTATACTTGATGTAATGGGCTAAATAACTTGAACCAGTATAACAACAAAATAGCAAGCTGGTCCCACCCCAATCTGTGTGATGAGACTTAAATACAGTATTGTTAACTCTAGTCACCATACTATACGTTAGATCCTTGGAACATTAGATCCTCAAACCACTAGAAGTCTGTACCCTTTGACCAACATCTCTTCATTTTTCTCACCACCCCCCCCCCCAGTTCCTGGCTGGGATGAGACTTGATAACTATTTTCCCTGAGCTTGAAAGGAGTGTAATGCACACAGACTGGTTTGAGTGTCACTGCAGTAGGCCTTTAGAAATAAATGACTGGACTTGGGAATAGCTGACTTAGGAGTATGGGTAATAAAAAGGAAAGTTCAGAGTCAAAAGACCTGAAGTTCAAAAGAACTTAAGAACTCATCCACTTACTAGACAAAGGAGTTCTCTGATCCTTAATTTGTTCATCTGTAAAATGGGTGGTGAAACATGTACACAAATAACTACCAGAACTGAAATGTTAAAGCAGCTAATTTTCTTGAGGGTGTGTGAGATCTATACAGGGTGTTGGGAGATGTCTGAAGCTAGAGGGGGCAGAAATGAGCAGTAGAATCAGGTTATTGTAATACCACAGATGTCAGGGAGGTTTTTTTAAGAAAGACATGAGCAGCAAGCAGTCTGGAAAGAAAGACTGGAGAAGTGGTAATGGAGAGGTCACCTATGATTGTTAAGAACAGCGGTCCCCAACCTGTTTGGCACCAGAGACCAGTTTTGTGGAAGACGGTTTTAACACGGCCTGGTGGCGGCGGGAGGGATGGTTTCGGGATGATTCAAGCGCATTACATTTATTGTGCACTTTATTTCTATTATTATTACGTTGTAATATATAATGAAATAGTTACACAACTCACCATAATGCTGACAGGAGGCGGAGCCTAGGCGGTAATACGAGGGACGACGGGAAGTAGCTTGTAAATACAGATGAAGCTTCGCTTGCTCACCGGCTGCTCACCTCCTGCTGTGCGGCTCGGTTCCTAACAGGCCACCGACCGGTACCTGTCCGCAGCCCGGGGGTTGGGGACCCCTGGTTAAGAACATTTTGGATGAAAATAATGCTAACTGCGAAGGAAGAAATGGAGGATGAGGAAATTAAAGAGTGAGTATTAAATGGCTTGAGAAGTAAGTAGTTGGGGTAGCAGGCTCATGTAAATGACTTGCCGAGTTAGAAGTCTCTTAGTAATCAGTGAACCAAATGAACTAGAGCTTTTAGTGGCTCCCATATACTGAGCTTTAATGTTATATTTGGTGTATGACAATTGTTGAAGGTAGCTGTAAGTAGCCTTTCTGATGACAGTAAAAGTCGTTTAAAAAGTCGTTTAAAAACACTGCCTTAACTGTGCTAGGCTCTGTGGATGGCAGAAGAAAGCAAACCTGACACTGCCCTCAAGCTAACAGGCTAGCAGTGGAGACTGACATTTGCTGGGAAAAGGAACACGAACGAAAAGACTGGCTTTGAGGGCTAATAACACAATCTAATCTGAAGTCAGGCTTGGATTGGCTGAAGAAGTATAAAGTTGAGATCTGTAGAACATTTATTGAAAGAATATTAAGCCAGGCTTGGTTGGGGGAGGGGGTGAAGTTAAGCAAGGGGGTAAATAATCAGATTTGTTTTAAAAAGATCACTTTGACTGCTGAATAGGGAATAGATTGAGTGGGAGACCAGTTTGAAGAAATACAGACGTTGACTTAATTCGTTCCACACAAAGAATTTCCTTTCTCCACGATAATATGGTTAATGTATTGGGTTAATGTATTAACCCAATGTAATGTAATGTATTAATGTATTGGGTAGCATCGTAATGGACAATATGAGGTCGGAGATTGGTAAAGTTCTAGGGAAAGTATGGCTTGCCCAGCTTAATGATAGAAATGGGAAGGTACTCTAGGATTTTATGGCACCATATAAAAGTTAAGTATGGAAAAATGTATAGGAGTTGAAAGGAGACAGATGCTGTCATTTCACGTCTTGGGTAGGCTCTTTAGGGGAGGAGGGTTAAAATTGAAAAAGTCATTAGTTGTTTCTACATCAAATCATGTAAATCAAATCAGTGATTTTGGTATTTTATAAATGAGTGGTTTTTTTTGGGGGGGGGGGGTTGGCCAAGCGGGCCAGCATGTGAAATCCTAGTTCCCCAACCACGGATGGAACCTGTGCCCCCTGCACTGGAAGTGCGGAGTCTTAACCACTGGACCGCCAGGGAAGTCCCTATAAATGAGTTTTAATCTGGTTCTATTTGCAATTAAAACCGCCTCCTCAGCCTGGCCTTATTTCATCTTTAGGAGATTTTGAGTCTGGTGCTTAAGGCACTTCACTTAAAAATAAGCCATAAGCAGCCCTGCTTCTTTTCTGCTGGCATTTACTCTCCTATGGCTTTAATGATGAAGCTTCTTAAAGGCAGAGGTTTTGATGTTAATTTGTTCAACAAACACTGATCAGTCACTCTGCTCATCTGTAAGATGGGAATAGTGTTATGTGTGATTATAGGGTTTCCCTAGAGATTAGCGTGTGGATCACAGATTAGTTTTAAGGAATAATCGAAGTCTCCAGCACAGAGTTCTTGACAATTGTCTCCCAGCTTCTTTATTTCAAAAAGCAGCATGCACAATTCTGTGAATAAATTCTATTCTCAATTTCTGTTTCAAAACTTTATCAATGAAGCATACATATAGCCCACATATTTTTTGCATAGCACCTCCAACTCTCACACCCTATTTTCAATTGCATGTGGTTTAATACCGTGAAGTTAACACCCCAGAACCTAGAATAGTACTTGGTACAGGGTAGGCCGTCAATAATTATTTGTTGAATACATGATATAATGAATGAGCTCATATTTCAAAGTTTGAACTTCAATTTATAAGTCCAGAAAATTGATTCTGAATGTGCAACTCAGAATTGATGAAATTCAGAGGAATTGGTTCACACTAACTAAACTCACAAAACACTAATTTTTAGACCAAATATCAATTCCATTCATTTACCTCCTTATGAAACTAAATCACAGTCCGATGCCAGCTTGGTAAGGGTAGAACCAGAGAGAAGGTCTACTGAAAGAGAATCATAACGGCTAATATCAAGTCAACAGGATGCCCTCATCTTCATCTCTGCTAGGTATCTGCCAGAAGTCTGCAGGTCAGCTTAGCCTTTTCTCTGGGGACTGTCCAAATCTTGTTCTTTGGCCTCACCTCCCCTATATTTCACCTTCTTTCTGTTAACACTTTTTGTTTGTTTGAAGGTACATTGTCTTAGAACATCTTCAGGCAAGTAAATACAGATGACTGTACTACCACTTCAGAAATATACAAGCTTGCTTTCCTAAGTCTTCACCTTGGGATATTCGATTGAATCTGGCACCTTCTTAGCCAATTATTTACTATTTCCTAGTTCAGGTCATTGCTAAAATGCTGTGGGCTTACTAGTAATATATTAAAAAAGCAGCTTTCCTTGGGGTGCAGCTGTATTAATTTTCTTTTGAGACTACCTTTCATGAGGAGAAACAATGGCCTCATGGGCGAGTTTTTCTTTGAGGAAAAAACCAGTTTTGCCTAGAAATTTATTCATGCAGTCATTCAACAGTTAAGTGCCCACTATGTGCCAAACAGACTGAAGTATACCAGAGCTTAGCCTCTCAAGATTTCTTATCTGCAGATAAGACTACTATGATGTATTTGTTAAAAATTTTAGCTGAGGCCAATAATGGAATTTACTAGAAAGATACTGGCGTACCTCATGGCATTTAAGGAAGAGCTAGACAACTGGACCTCAAGGGAAGGCAAGAGGAAGTAAGGTCGCTTGGGAAATCATCACTTCATCAGGAGGTCTTTCCTTCAGGCTGCTGTCATCTGCCACCAACTCCCAGGCCCTGAGAGTCTTGAGTTCCAAATTCTAAAGTCCTGGGAAAGAGAATCTTTCCGTTATCACTGTATAACAATTCACCTCAAGACTTAAGAGGCTTAAGATAAGTTATCTCTCACAGATCTGTGGGCTGGCTGGGCTCAACTGGACAGCTCTTGCTTGGGGTCTTCTGTGGTTGCGATCGTAGTTGTGGATTGCAAATTCCCTGGTGGTCCAGTGGTTAGGACTCCAAGCTTCTACTGTAGGGGGCCCGGGTTTGATCCCTGGCCAGAGAACTAGGATGCCACAAGCTGCACAGCAAAAAAAAAAAAAAAAAAAGGGTAGCTGTGGATGGAATCATCTGACAGTTCAACTAGATTGAATGTCCAAGATGACTTCTTTGCTCCCATGTCTGGCATCTCTGCTGGGATAATCTGGAACAGCCAGGGGCTTGCTGAATACTTCTCTCTCCCTAAACAGGCTCTCTGTAAAGTTATCTTGAAACAGCATGGCAATCTTAGGGTAATAAGACTTCTTAAATGGTGGCTGGCTTCTACCAGAGTGAGCATTCCAAAAGGCACAGGTGGAAGCTGCAAGGCTTGTTATAGCCTACCTTGGGTGTCACTTCTGTCCTATTCTACTGGTTAAATATGAATCATAGGGCTACCCCAGACTCAAAAATTATATAAGGTCTTGGATACTATTCATTAAAGAGCCACCTTTGGAGACTAGCTACCAGATAATTTGATGGTTCCACTGGGTTATTTATATCCCACTTAGGGGCAGATTCAGATTTTATACAGCTTGAAGCATATACAGTTTGGAGGGCTTTCTTGAAGAATGGAAGGGGCCTATGCAATGAGGGGCCCTGAAGCTACAGCTTCATTAGATTCATAGATAATCTGCTTCTGACCCCCCTTCTCAAATCAGCTATGGTAAGGGAGTAGAATGGCTTGGGGAGCCCACCTACTCTTGTATACTAGGACGATTTCCAGAAAAGGAGAAATCATTGTGAGCTTTCCCCACTCCTCACCATAAGTGTCCAGTGTTCAGTTCAATATAATCTGATCATTTGAATGTTTAGAACTCAGGTCTCCTGACTTACAACAGTGAATTTTCAAAGATACTATATTGCATAGCATTTTAAAATTTGTATTAAAAAATGTAGTAGAATTGGAAGGATACAAAAATTTTTTTTAACTTACTATCCTTTATATACCTTTTTCTCCTGGCTACTTTTAAATGTTGATGTCCTTCAAGGTTTCTCATTCTATCCTATCTTCAGATGGCCTCTACTTCACTTGATTCCATCCACCCCCATCATCAGATAACTCCTAATCCTCTATCTGTGGCTCAGACCTCTCTAGTTCCAAATATATACTAGACATTTCTATTTGGATGCCTCAGAGGAATGTCAAGATCTGTGTGGCCAAAACTTAACCTATCCTCATTCCTTATTATGATGAGAAACACCATTCAGGCATCTTCAGAAACATTTACGGAGCATTTACTACATGCCAGGCACTGGGAATACAGTAGCAAAGAACACAGACAAAATACCTGTGCTCCAAACAGATATTAAATAAGGAAACAAGGTCATGAGAAATTGTGATAAATGCTATGATAAAACCAGAGCGACAAGATGAGTAACTGGGAGAGGCCCCTTGCTGGAGGGAGAACAGGGAAGAACTTTCTACAAAGGTAACACCTGAATTTTGGAGGAAGAAAAGCCAACCATGTAAAGGTGTGGAAAGAGCACTGTGGACAGAAAGAATAGCAAGCACAAAGTCCAAAAATAGGAAAAGGCTTAGTAGCCTCAGAGGGCCAGTAACAATGATGTTAATGAGACGGAATGGCATCATAAGGGGGTTGGTGGGAGGTAGGAGTCAGATGGTGCAGAGCCTTGTAGGCCATCATAAGGAGTTTCAGAATCTAAATCCAAAACAAACAAACAAACAAACAAACAAACACCAAGAAGCCACTAAAGGGATTTCAACTAGGAGGAAGGGGTGTGATGATCTAATTTACATTTTTTAAATAAACTGCCTGGTGTATAGTGAATGGACTGTGGAGAGGGAAGAGTAGAAGAAGGAAAACCAATTGAAAGCATATTATAGTAGAACAGCCTAGAGAAAGCTTGGATTAAGGTGGTAGCAAGAGACATGGATTCGAGATTAACATTGGAAGTAATTCACAGACCTTGGTGATGGACTAAATTTAAGGGGTAAGTGAGAGGAAGAAAGCAAGGATAGCTCCCAGGTTTTTGACTTGAGCACCTATAGCTGGATGTTACTTCCACTCAATCTCCAAAGGCATCATCCTCTACAGCTCCCCTCCCCTCCTCCTCCATATCCAGTCAGTCACTGTGTTAGTCAGGGTTATTCAGAGAAACAGAACCAGTAGCATGTGTATATATAGAGAGAAAGATTTATTTTAAGAAATGGCTCACAGGGAATTCCCTGGCTGTCCAGTGGTTAGGACATGGCACTTTCACTGCTGAGGGCCCGGGTTCAATCCTTGGTTGAGGAACTAAGATCCCACAAGCTGTGCAGCGCAGAGAAAGAAAGAAAGAAAGAAGGGAAGGAAGGAAGGAAGAAAGAAAAAAAAAAAGAAAGGAAAAGAAAGAAAAATTGGCTCACGTAATTGTGGGAGCTGGCAAGTCTCAAATCTGCAGGGCAGGTCAGCAGGCTGGAGACCCATGGAAGAGCTGATGCTGCAGAGTCCAAAGGCAGTCTGTAGGCAGGATCCCTTTTTCCTCAGTGTGTTTTCTTTTCTTTTCTTTTTTTAAAAAATTAATTAATTAATTATTTTTTTGGTTTTCGTTGCTGGGCGTGGGCTTCCTCTAGTTGTGGAGAGCGGGGGCTACTCTTCATTGTGGTGCACCGGCTTCTCATTGCGGTGGCTTCTCTTGTTGCGGAGCTTGGGCTCTAGGCACAGGGGCTTCAGCAGTTGTGGCACACGGCTCAGCAGCTGTGGCTCACAGGCTCAGCAGCTGTGGCTCACAGGCTCTAGAGCACAGGCTCAGTAGTTGTGGTGCATTGGGCTTAGTTGCTCTGAGGCATGTGGGATCTTCACGGCTCGAACCCGTGTCCCCTGCATTGGCAGACGGATTCCCAACCACGGTGCCACCAGGGAAGTCCCTCAGTGTGTTTTCTTTTTCTTTTTTTTTTTTTTGCGGTATGTGGGCCTCTCACTGTTGTGGCCTCTTTCGTTGCGGAGCACAGGCTCCGGACGCGCAGGCTCAGCGGCCATGGCTCACGGGCCCAGCCGCTCCTCGGCATGTGGGATCCTCCCGGACCGGGGCACGAACCTGCGTCCCCTGCATCGGCAGGCGGACTCTCAACCACTGCGCCACCAGGGAAGCCCCCCTTTTTAAAAAAAATAAAAATAATTAATTTTTAAAAATTTATTTATTTTTGGCGGTGTTGGGTCTTCGTTGCTGCGTGAGGGCTTTCTCTGGTTGCGGCGAGCGGGGGCTACTCTTCATTGCGGTGTGCGGGCTTCTCATTACGGTGGCTTCTCTTGTTGCAGAGCACGGGCTCTAGGCACGCAGGCTTCAGTAGTTGTGGCTCGGGGGCTCTAGAGCACAAGCTTAGTAGTTGTGGCACACGGGCTTAGTTGTTCCACGGCATGTGGGATCTTCCCAGACCAGGGCTCGAACCCGTGTCCCCTGCACTGGCAGGCAGATTCTTAACCACTGCGCCACCAGGGAAGCCCTCGGTGTGTTTTCTTAATGCCTTCAATTCATTGGATAAGACCCATCCACATTATGGAGGGTAATCTGTTTTACTAAAAATCTGTGTCTTAAAGGTTAATCATAAACAAAAAATACATTCACAGCAACAACTAGACTAGTGATTAACCAAAAACTGGGTACCATGGCCTAGCCAAGATGACACATAAAATTAATCATCAGAGTCACTAAATTCTGTTGATTCTGACCCTTAACTATTTATCTGATTGGTTCCTTCCTCTTTGGCCACCGCCTTGCTTTAGGATGGTGTTCTTCTCTATTAATTCATAAAATATTTACTTATGTATTAGATACTGTGCCAAATGCTGGAGATATAACTTAATAAAAGACAGATTGTGCCCTAGGGACCTTACATTCTAGTCTTTCCTTGCCTTCTGTCTTACCTCCTTCCAATCCCTCTTTATCAACGGATGGCTGTATAGCATTGCCTCTCACTCTTTAACGTACAATCATCTGAGGATCTCGTTAAAAGGCAGATTATGATTCTGGGATGGAGTCTGAGATTCTGCATTTCTGACGAGCTCCCGGGTGTTGCTGATCAGGAACAAACTTTGAGTAAGTGGGCTGTAGGATATCTTTTGGAAGACCATCTTTTATAAAATGTGTACTATTTGTAGACTCTGAAAAGGTACACAAGAAATGGGAAACATAGTTGCCACCAGAAAAAACAGAATGGCTGATCACTGTGTATACCCTTTTATAACTTGAACATTGTACCAAGTACGTGTGTTACATATTCAAAAATAAATTAAGAAAACAACAAAAACAAAATAAAAATATCTGAAACTGCACGCCTCTGAAAATCCTGCAGTGGAGCCCAATGGCCCGAAGGACAGAGTGCAGGCTAACCCATCTTAAACCCTTTATTACGATCAGTTTACCTGTTCAGGTTATCTCCAATTGCGCCATTCAGTCAGACCAGGGACCACATGCAATCTTTCTACGGGAAATGCACTGGAGCAAATTTCACTTCGTCTTTAAAACTCGTTACTGCAGTGCTTACCCTCCCGAAGCCTTTCAAGTGGCCTACCGCTCCCCGCCCGCCCCCCGCGGTTAATGTTACCCATTTACATTTAACCTCGCAATGCTTCTTTTTGTTGCAGTCATCGCACTGTGTCGAAATTTGTTTACATGTCTATTTTTGCTACTTGATTGTGCGCTCCTTTAGGGCAAGGCTAGAGTTTATGCTTAGCGCAGACCGAGTTCCGAAATTATTCTGCGAAAGAATGAATCATGTATTGGCTTCAAGGAGCTCAAAGGAAGGGAAAATCCTTGAGCACTGGGGCTGCCTTCGATTCCTTCGTGACGAACTGGAGGCAAGTGTGCCAGGAGCTGACTCTGAGCACCCTGGCTGGGAAGGCTGCCAGGAGCTCGGCCCTCTCCGCTCGCTTCTTCCCGGGAGCCCTGCGTACCCCGGCTTCCAGAGGGACCCCACCTCGCCCAGCGCAACCGCGCCCTCCAGTGATCGGGGAGGCCAATCCACCGCCCCCACAGGTGGGCGTGGAGTTCAGAGCCCGCTTCTGAGTGCGGCGTGGAGAGGTTGTGGGTTTCCTAGGTGTCAGCCAGCGGCAGCCAGAGGCGATCCGCGTGACCAGAGGAAGGGCGCATCCGACTGGTTGGGGCGCGGATGGGGTTGGCAGGGGAGGGGTGGAGAGGGCAGGCGAGAGCCCAGCGCCAGGCAAGGTACCGCCCTGCTAACTTTCCCGCACTTACATTTCCTTCCCAGGGCCCAGGATTGGGTGCCTTCCCTCAGCCCCTTCCTCTCTCCCCACCCAACTAGCCCACAGGACCTCCCCGGGGCGTGGAGTACAGGACGCTCCGCCTTGCCCGCCGCATTCCGCGCCCCCTTCCGGCCCGCGCGCACGTCGCCCCAGCCGCCGCCAGAAGGGGCGGGGCCTGGGCCCTGGCGTTCAGTCAGCCAAGGTCCCAGCGTGCCCTGCGCCGGTCAACGAGAGCAGATCCAGTGACTCACATCCGCCGCGCTAACTCTTTGCTCGCTCTCTACTTGCACACGCTTACACCCGGCTCGAGATGGCGGCGGCAGCGGCGGGGGACTCCGACTCCTGGGGTGAGGAGAAGTTCCGGGAGCAGGACCTGGGCCGGCGCTGGCCCCACACCCAGGGAGGCATTAACGTGGCTCGCTCTTTTCCGTAGACGCGGACACGTTCTCCGTGGAAGACCCGGTGCGGAAGGTGGGGGGCGGCGGCACCGCCGGCGGGGACCGCTGGGAAGGCGAGGACGAGGACGAGGACGTCAAGGTGGGTGCGGGCCGGGGCTCCGAGCAGTGTTGGAGCGGGCTGGCGGTGTCGCGGGCAGAGTTGCCCGCCGACGGGCGGGCGGACGGAGTGTGGGCCCGGGGGCGCCGCCCGGGCCTGCGGGCCGTGGGTCTAGGCTCGAGCGTAGGGCCTGGCGGTGCCCTGTTCCCCTCTTTTCGCCGGCCATATGGGCCGGAGGCGGGCAGCGTGGTCTGTTGAACTTCCCTAACGAGTCGCTGGCCCCAGCCCTAGCCTTAGCCCTAGCCCCGGCCCTTCTTTGAAGGTCTGCGCTCCGGCCTGGATCCCACCCGCCAACTGGCGACGGGAGGTGACAGCAGCTGCTGGACCGGCCCACGTGCAAACTTCGCGGTCTGGAGTTGCTCGCGGGGATGAGACTGGGAAGCTGAGAATGGAGCCCCTGGCTTATCCCATATGGAAAGTCTTGCAACCCACCTGCCCTTTCAAGCTCAGGTCTCCCCAGGGCCAATAACTCATTTATATCCCCGAAGGCCCATTTGTAGAGTTTGTTCGAGGTGTTGGATGAGTGAAATATTGTGGTTTAATTTTAGCCACCTTTTTTTTTCCCCCCACACAAACGCAACAATTTTTAGCCTCCCTTCTCCCATCCTGTGGTAAAAGGATGAACTGAGTACTGAGATAGCTAGCAGTTAGTGATGAGAAACCTGGGTAGTCCACACAGCGACCTATTATTCATTTACACACGAACGCGTAAGGAAATAGTGAAGATTTGGTGGTTGGAGAAGACGAGGGAGTCAGTGTTTTGTGTTTTTTTGGTGGTTGTTTTTCCTATGCCTTGTAGATTTGAACCTGATTTACCGTCTTCGTTTGTTTTTGAGAACTCCTGGGGGCTTCAGATGACATTATGACTACTGCATTCGTTTTTGTTTTTCAGGTAGCTACAGAAGTCTCAAGCACAGAATGTTAAGACTCTTACTAACAAACTTCTCAAAATCTTTTTATTTTTGTGAAGATAAGGTTTAGTATGAGTTGGAAAATGGTTGTTTATGGTTTCGATTCATTTGGTGAATGTTTTACTCTTCTAACTTCTACCCTTCAGCTCATGCTAACAACCCTACAAATCCTTCTGCTTGGGTTGAAAAAAAATTTAAGCTAGGTAATCACTCTGAATTTTGTGTTAATACTGCTTTTGTTACATTTTACCTGAGTCTGATGAGGTGGATGTCCAATTCATTGAACAGCCTGAGGTTCAGGGATGACGCGAGCTTTGCAAATCTTGGGTTTAATAAATGAGCAATACTATTGTGAAGATACTTAAATGTTTCATTTAAATGTTGTATAGACATGGGAATGGATTGTGTTATCAGCCTCATTGCAAGATATTAGTTACCTCCCTACATTGTAGCAGATTTTCTGTTTTGAGTCTTTAGTTCAGATTTGTCCTTTCACTTTTTCTGTGCAGAGTGGATGTAGGAGTTAAGACATCTGTTATGAAAATTGGGAATAAGTGAGAAGAAACGACTAGAGAAATCAGAAAAGAATTATCAGAAAATGAAGTTTGAATGAAGTAGTCTAGACTGATATCATGAAGAAGACTGACTGAAATTATTGTATTTAATGGTGTCAATCCTGATAAATATAATTCTGACCACTTGGAACTAATTTTGGAGATTTATAAGTTGTAAATCTTATTTACAAAAAGGTAAATCTTATGTACCCTAAAGGTCATCTCGCCTCTTTGCACTCTTTTAGTGCAGAATTTCTTTCTTTTATACAAGTAGCTTATTTCTTTTACATAAACTTTGAAGTTGATATTGGAGTAGAAAGCTGAACTTGTCCATTTTATTTCCATGTTGAAATGCTGGTTTATTTCTGTTGAGTTTCTCCAAGACTTCCAAATTAAGGTGTTCATGGAGTAGTTTGATTCCTAGTAGTTTGGAATAGACAGACCTGGATCTATATTTTTGCCTTGACATTTTCTGTTTGTGGTCATGAACCAGTTTTTTAATCCTTTTTTCTTTCTCTTCCATTTCCCAATCTTGTCATTACAGAAGCTACCTCAGAGGATTATTTTGCACTTTAAATGAGATAATATGTCAAGCATTAAGCAGAGTTGCCTGGCACTTGGTAGGCACTCAGTAAATGTTAATTCTCTCTCTCTGCAAGAGAGTATTTTTCTGGCTAATGGAAAATATCTTTAGGCTGTTTAGATCGAGTAGCTGGGGTTATTTTTGTGCCACATTTTCTTGTGCTTAAGCTCAGTAGGAGTAAGTTCTCTCCACGGTGGCTGTTTACTGTGAATTTTTTGTTTTGAACTGAATGACCATGGTTATCAAGCAAGTTTTTGCTTGCTCAGAGGTTACCAATCTAGAGTTGAAATTTGTCACCTTGAATGGTAGTGAGTACAGGTTTTCCCTGCTATCCGAAAGTAGAGCATTCCTATGAAACCTTGCCTGAGCTGAAAGAAGCAATTGCCTTAGGACACATCTTGCTAACAAATGCACAGGATGAATCCAGGTAAAGCACAGTTGCTTGCAGACACAGTTCAAAGCTATGGCAGCTTGATGCTGAGATGCTGAGTAGCTTGGTGGAGAAGGAGCTTGGCCTTGGCAGTGCCACTCTTGCTGCTTGGGTGCACGCTGCCTCTATAATGGCTCAGTGCAAAAACGAATGCTATTTTCACTTGTAATAAAAGTGAAAATCCTCTTTGGATTTCTTTCACTTAGCGAGTACAGTTATTAATGAGGGTCATTCGAAAAAGCGAAGTGGCATAAAGTGAACTTTAAAAAGTGAGGGATACCTATAATACCAAATTTCTGAATTCTAATGTTTTAGCATTTAATCCTTTTGTAAGGAGATGCTAACAAGGTTTAGTTACCATGAGATCGAATAATCATAGTCCTTAAATAATACAGTATGTGAATTTTTGAAAAGTCCTTCAAAAGTAAGGTATGTAGAAACAGTAAGTTCTTCAGTTTATGTCAGCATCTAGTGTTTAACCTTTAAGAGTATAGGTTTAATGTCATTTGTAGTGTCCTGAGAAATGAAAGGAAAACTGAGGTCCTCGTTACAGTAACTTGCTTCAGTAGTTTACTGTTTTTCAGTAGATATAGCATTTTGCTGCCCTTGACTTTTCAGATAGCTGTCTGAAAGTGGCAGTGCGTATAGGTGAAACTGTAGAATTTTTAATATTCATGGTAGGGGGGAGTCTATGCTTCTTCCCAGTGAAAAGGTAAGAACTAGGGAGTGTACTTTCCTGTCACATTAGCTTTATATTCCCTTTCTGTACTATCCTGATGTTATGTAGAGGCAGTGGGAGGAATTATTTTCTTGGCATATATCTCTGGATTCCTTCCCCATTGCTGGAATGATGTGTAGGCTATGTTGATTAAGAAGGCACAGACTTCCCTGCTGGTGCAGTGGTTAAGAGTCTGCCTGCCAGTGCAGGGGACACAGGTTCGATCCTGGTCCGGGAAGATCCCACGTGCCTTGGAGCATCTAAGCTCGTGTGCCACAACTACTGAGCCTGCGCTCTAGAGCCCACGTGCCACAACTACTGAAGCCTGTGCGCTTGGAGCCCGTGCACTGCAACAAAGAGTAGCCCCCGCTCGCCACAACTAGAGAAAAGCCCACGTGCAGCAGCGAAGACCCAACGCAGCCAAATAGATAGATAGAAAAAAAGAGAGAAAGAAGGCAGTGAGTACCTACCCACTGCACGCAGGAACAATACAACTTTTACTCCATTTTACTAGTATCCCATCATTTCAGTGAAACAGATTAGAAGCTAGATTTATTCAAAGGGTGTGGAGTTTGTTTTGAGAAAACTTCTGGCTGTGATCAATCATCTCAGACATTTGCTTCTGTAATGTTATTACAGAATTTCTTTAAAAGATCCTAGAGAGGGCTTCCTTGGTGGCGCAGTAGTTGAGAGTCCGCCTGCCGATGCAGGGGACACGGGTTCGTGCCCCGGTCCGGGAAGATCCCACATGCCGCGGAGCGGCTAGGCCCGTGAGCCATGGCCGCTGAGCCTGCGCATCCGGAGCCTGTGCTCTGCAACGGGAGAGGCCACAACAGTGAGAGGCCAGCGTACTGCAAAAACAAACAAACAAACAAAGATCCTAGAGAGCTGACTTAGTTGAAAACTGCCTGCCTCATGCCCATTCAACTGTCTGTTAGGATCCTATCCTGGTTAATAGTTTATATCTACCAGAGTAAGGACATTTTTAAGCGTTGGAAACAGTACTTCTGAAGTAGGGCATCTGTACTTCAAAGAAATTGGAGATTGCTGGGGAATTCTCAGAAGGTGGCATTTTGCTAGGAAATGGGTATCTGGAAGTGTGTGTGTGTAACTTATGAGAAGTTCTAAACATATAAAGAAGTGGAAAGAAAAGTTTAATAAACCCATGACCAGGGACTTCCCTGGTGGTCCAGTGGTAGAAAATCTGCCTTCCAATGCAGGGGATGCAGGTTCAATCCCTGGTCAGGGAACTAAGATCCTACATGCCACGGAGCAACTAAGCCTGCGTGCCGCAACTACTGAGCCCACACACCTCAACTAGAGAGCCCATGTGCTGCAAATTACAGAGCCCACCCACTCTGGAGCCTGCACGCCACAACTAGAGAGAGAACCTGCACACCACAGCTAGAGAGAAGCCTGCGTGCCACAACTAAGACCCGACACAGCCAAAAAATAAAAAATAAAGAAAAAAAATTTTTTAAAAACCATGACCAATCTTATATCTTCTGTATCCGCACTTACTGCTCTCCTCCCCCAACCAGATTATTTTGAAGAAAATACCAATTATATCATTTCAATACCCTGACAGTTTTTTTTATAAACTAGTAAGTTTTTAGTTAGGATGGTTATTTTTACAATAAGGCATCCATTACCCCTTCCCGGCCCCCCACCCAGTTCGCCATAATTAGACTCGGCTACCTTGTTTCTATCGAGTAAACTCCTCCACTTGTGCCTCTGTATTCTCCTTTGTTTTGCAATTTGAATCTCATTTTACATTTTTTGTTTTGTTTTTTCCTTTTTTAAAGAAAAACACAATAAATGACATCTTAAGAATTTAAAAGGCAAGAAAAAATACTGAAAAATATTTACCTAATATATTTGTCATGCTGGACCATTGAAAATAAATAAGCCACTTGTTTAGAGTTCAGTGTCTTGTTCTTGATCTAGCTTAGCCAGGAATTTAAAGTAGAATTGATAACAGTTCCAAATATGAGACAGGTCAGCAATAAGATGGAATTCAGCAGAGTGCTGAGCCATAGTAGGGTGTTAAAAACTTAATGAATTGACTTAAGTGAAGTAGAATTTATTGAGGCAGGTACCTTGGCTTCCAGAGACCATCATAGTTCTGAGGTGATGGAAGAATATTTGGGCTTCTTTTAAGAACTAAAGTTTCCTGGCAGGTCTAGCCATGGCAGGAGCTCACTACAGAGTTCTGAGGCTTCTCAGAGCAGGTTGGTACAGCTTACAGAACACCAGTAAATGACTCTTACTGCAAGAGATTATGCTTTATCTAAACCAAACTAAAGAAGAAAGGGGGAGGAGTATATGTTAGTTAATGGGCTATTGCTATGGGACAGAAGAAATTTACTGCTCATTTGAAGCTACTTCTATTTGATGATCTATAAATATATCTTGCTTAAGTTGGAAAACATTTTCAGCCCTAAATGTGTTCTCTCATTGCATGTGACATTCTGTAGTTGTACATTATAAAAATGACAGACTGGCCAACTACTGACTGCATTATTAGGAATAAAGAAAGCAGGGTTTAAATTTTTTATGTTATGTTTTCAGTTCTTAGTCATATTTGATTGGGAAGCAGATTTTAAACTTGAAAAGCAGCCATCTCTTTCAGAGAAATGGCTCAAATGATGCTGGGTGTGTGTCTGTAGAACATGAGTATAGATAAGTGAGTAGTTTATCAACAGCCTCTCTTCTGAGGAAGCTGGCCATTTTAGGAGAGCAGCCTGGTTAATACTTTTGGAGATAGATCGGATATTATAGTTGGAAGAGTTATTGGCTACCAATGATAATTGGGTAAAGAATTTAACTCAGTATTTATAGGTAATCTCTTGAACCAAAAACAACCATTTAGGGCTTACAAAATTATAGACTTAACTCTCTATTTTAAGTATTCATTTTAGGTGTTTCTCTTGGAACCCTTCTTACATTTTATCTGAATTTATTGTCAGTATTTACAAAGTCCTGATGTTTATGGAAAATTAGGCAGATATAGACATTCTACTTTTATACATTTACTTTTACAACTAAGGATGCAAAAACTCTTTAAGTTCTGGGGGAAAGCTACCTGGCCTTCTGCTTTTGGGATTGCATCTATTTGGAAGTATGGCCAGGCTCTTCTTGCTGATATCACTATGCTCCCTTCTTTAGGAACTTGTCCCCAGTATAGGAATAACTTCAGGGCAGTTATTACTGTTTCAAGCAGTCTGGGGTGAGGGTGCCTTTCATGGTCCTTTTATGAACTGAGGAGCAGATGTCATGGTTGTTTCCAGGACTTACTAGGAACCACTGTTTTTGCTACTGAAATCCATTCTGTGGTGGAATTCTCTGTAGCCTAGTTATGCTTGCACTGATGGGACAATGTAATGACTGTCTAGAATAAGGTTTATTCTTTGATAGGGAAACCAGGGCGGGGTAGAGGTGGAGCATAGAGTTAGTGCGAATGAGATACTGAAGGAGCAGTGATATGGGTGGGGTGATGTTTTACTGGTAAAGGGAACTGAGGCACATCAGCATTGAACAGAAATGTTACTCTGTTGTGCTGTTTCTCTATGTTGGAGTTACTGGGATGGAGCTGCTCATTTTCAGCTATACCTCTCCCTTCTTGGCCTCCTAGTACCAGAGGCTGCTAGACTCATTTGTTAAAATTAGTGGAAATCTAGCACAGGCAATTTGAGATGAATAATTGACATATTTGTAGCTGGGCATATCTTAGTATGTACTGTAACCCTTCTCTTTGATATGGGGTTCCTTGAAATTCCAGGGGACCTCATTCCAGAACTAATTGAAAGAACAAATTTTGGTGTGGAGGGACCTAGTTCCCAGACATATATTTTATACTTCAGCACTCAGGTAAGAAGTCATGTTTAATATGACGCTTTAAAGGAACTTTGGCCTGTTCAAAACAGGTTCCTTCATTATTTTTCCATTCGGATTGTAGGATAGCTATCTCTGGGCCTTAGTGTACTTATATGTAAAGTAGGGATAACACCACCTTACTTACAGAACTTTTGTGAGGGTTAACTGTTACTATATGTAAAGTCCTTTGGGGAATTCCCTGGCTGTCCAATGGTTAGGACTCCGTGCTCTTACTGCCAAGGGTCCAGGTTCAATCCCTGGCTGGGGAACTAAAATCCCACAAGCCTCTCTGTGCAGCCAAAATTTAAAAAGTAAAAATAAAACGTAAAGTACGTTGCACAGTGCTTGGTGCAAAGTAAGCCCTCAGTAAATGTTATCTATCATTATTATCATCATCACTGTTATTAGTAGGGAGTTATAAATAAACATCCCCTGGAAGTAAGCAGTTGGTCCTTTTATCTGAAGCACCATCTAAGCAGCATATCACTCACAGACCCAGCTTTCCTGTGTTCTGTGAAGATTAAAATGACAAAAAACTCCTGGTAGTAGTTAACTTCTATATTTAGTTCTCTGGTTCCTTTTGTACTATGGTGTATTGATACAAGCACTTAAGCAAACCAGCAGGGTAATATAAACATTTGCTGTCTAATTTCTAATCTAGTATCTTAGATGTTCAAACAATGACTGGCTGGTTTGCTTTCATTCTGTTTGTTAACTATGAACTAAGGGTTAAATTGCGAAGGTAAAGTTATTATAAAAATGCTTTTGTACAAAGTTCTTCCCACTGCTTGCAGACCCCATGGCAGCCTTAATCAGGACTTTTTATTTCTTTGGATTTACAAATTTTTATTAAGAATCAAGGATTGGTTAGTTTATATACCTAGGATGCTGATTCAGATTTATGACCTGTCCTGTTAAAAACCAGAAGCTTGGTGTCATAGTTATGGCACATTAGTCAGCTTCTGCCTCTTCCAGTAGCGTCAGGGCCTCCTGCTTTGCACCTGCCATGCTGTGGCTCAGCTTCCAGTGGGCGTGTCCTGGTGTGCCTGGCGGTTGTTGAGACAGTGGTCAGGCTACCTATAGATTAAAGCCTATTTAAACACAGGGCTGTGTCTTTGTCTATTAAACCTTCTAAATTCTGTGGAGCCTTTAGAAGATTGTTTGATAATTGGTTTATATTTTGCCCAGTGACTGTGACTGTAAAGACAGTATAGATCCACCTTAAAGTGCCCTGCCCAAGTTAGGGAGCGGGTTCCATGAAGCTGTTGATCAGCTCTTGACTTTTCTAATACTGGGATTAACTTTTTTTTAATTTAATTTTTAAAAATTGAAGTATAGGGCTTCCCTGGTGGCGCAGTGGTTGAGAGTCTGCCTGCCGATGCAGGGGACACGGATTCGTGCCCCGGTCCGGGAAGATCCCATATGCCGCGCAGCGGCTGGGCCCATGAGCCATGGCCGCTGAGCCTGCGCGTCCGGAGACTGTGCTCCGCAACGGGAGAGGCCACAACAGTGAGAGGCCCGCGTACCGCAAAAAAAAAAAAAAAAAAAAAAAAAAAATTGAAGTATAGTTGATTTATAGTGTTGGGCTTAAATTTTTATAAAGATTTAATTCATTAACCAGGGTTGTGTTGTATGGAATATTGCTTGAAATAATCAAGCCATTAGCTAGAATGTTGGATGCTTTTACATTTGGGGAAGTAAGAAGTATAAAGACTGCTCAGTTTTTCATTTAAAACAACTGAATTATTTAAGAGAGGCTGTTAGTTTTGGCTTGGTTGTCTTGTGTTTTAATTGTTAATGGAGAAGCTTTTTTGTGGAGTTAGACAAGTTGATATAAAAATTCATATGGAAAAACAAATGTGCAAGAATGGCCAGGAAAACAGTAAAAAACCCTGAAAACCTGCAAGGGGTGACTAGCCCCAGCTTACATACGATAAAGCCTCTAATCAAAACAGTCGGTACTGGTACGTGAAGAGACAACAGACCGGTGCGATAGAATAGAAAACAGAAATAGACTAGGTACCGAAGAAAATTTAGTATATGGTAAATCACAGGGCAAAGATGGACTTTTTTAAAAATTGAGATATAGCTGATTTACAATATTATAAATTTCAGGTGTACAACCTAGTGGTTCACAACTTTTAGAGATTATACTCCATTTATCGTTAGAAAATATTGGCAAGGTGGACTTTTCAATAGATGGTGCTGTGACAGTGGGTAACCATTTGGAAAAAGATAAAATTAGATCCATACTTCACACCATACAAAAGAAAAACCTCCAGTGGATCAGAGATCTAAATGAAAAAACAATGAAAGCATACATGTTCTAGAAGAAAATTCCTTGCTTTAAGAAAAGACTTTCTGGGCTTCCCTGGTGGTGTAGTGGTTAAGAATCCACCTGCCAATGCAGGGGACATGGGTTCGACCCCTGGTCCGGGAAGATCCCACATGCCGCAGAGCAACTAAGGCTGTGCACCACAACTACTGAGCCTGCGCTCTAGAGCCCGCGCTCTAGAGCCCGCGAGCCACAACTACTGAAGCCCGCGCGGCTAGAGCCCGTGCTCCACAACAAGACAAGCCACTGCAGTGAGGAGCCTGCATACCTCAATGTAGAGTAGCCCCCACTCGCTGCAACTAGAGAAAGCCCGTGTGCAGCAACGAAGACCTAACACAGCCAAAAATAAATTAAAAAAAAAAAGACTTTCTAATTGACTTGGAATCCAGAGGGAATAAAAGAAAAGATTAAATTTTACTGCATAAATGTGGTGGGGTACATAGCACTTAATGGGGAAAACACTAGAGGCATTTCCATTAAGAGAAGAACAAAGCAATGATGCCCATTTTCTCTGCCACTGTTCATTCACACTGTACTAGAGGTTTTGCCAGTGCAGTTAGATAAGAAAAATCAATTGTGGAGGCACACGAATTGATAAAGAAGGAATAAAGCTATCTCTTGTTTGCAGATGATATGGTAGTATACCTGGGAAAACCCTAGAAAATCAATGATGGAACTAACTTAAATGAATTTAGTAAGGTAGCAAGGTATAAAATTAACATACAAAAACCAATAGCTTGGGGCTTCCCTGGTGGCGCAGTGGTTGAGAGTCCGCCTGCTGATGCAGGGGACACGGGTTCGTGCCCCGGTCCAGGAAGATCCCACATGCCGCGGAGCGGCTGGGCCCGTGAGCCATGGACGCTGAGCCTGCGCGTCCGGAGCCGCAAAAAAAAAAAAAAAAACCAATAGCTTTTCTATACTAAAATAGTAACTGGTTAGAGGACATAAAAGGAAAAAAAAAACATATTTACAGTGGCAACAGAGATGATGAAATACTTTGGAATAAACCTAAAGAGAAATGTGCAAAACCTGTAAGAGAAACTTTAAAACACTCCTTGAAAGATACAGAGGGAGCCTTGAACAGATGGAAAGATAGCCCTTTTTCTTGGCTAGGGCAGTTCAACATTATAAGATGTCAGTTCTCCCAAAATTAATTTATAAATTTAATGCAACACCAAAAAAAAACCACAACAAACTTGTTTCTGTGGGGTTAGACAAGCTAATAATAAAGATCACGTGGAAAAGTAAACATGCAAGAATTATTAACGGAGGTCGTTTTCTTTAGGATAACTGGGATGATGATGATGATGATGAAAAAAAAGAAGAAGCAGAAGTAAAACCAGGTAAGCCATTGGGGTTCTTCCATTTTTGGTTTTATATCTTAGTAAACATCTGATGCTTATGTTAAGACAAATGAGAAAATGCCTACAAAATCAGAAATTTTGGTTATTTTTAGAAACCAAACATCCTTCCGTTACCACTTCATTCTCTTCTCCCTGTATCTCTTCTCTCTCCTCAAAACATAATCAGATTAGATACCTGCCAAATTTCTGTTTGAGTGCTTTTGTTAAAGGAGAGAGTAAAAAATAAGGCATCATAGTTGAATGATCTAAGTCCTGCCTAAAGGACTGTAGGGAAATAAGAAGGGAGATGTTTGGATCTTAGGGGTCAGATTAGAGAGGAGAAAGGAAGAGTCCCAGAACTTTCCTATTCTTATTTGCCAGGAAATCCCCATATGAAATTGGAGCTATGTGAGGTTTGGTCTCTTGAAGTATATAAGTATCATGTCTGTCTCATTCATAAACTGGAAAGTATTCAAGATAACTGATTAAAAACATTACTTTCAGAAGTAAAAATTTCAGAAAAGAAAAAAACAGCAGAGAAGATAAAAGAGAAAGAACGGCAGCAGAAGAAAAGGCAAGAAGAAATTAAAAAGAGGGTAAGTACTATTTATTTTCTAAAATACAGAATTCTCACATCAGTAGTGGTGCAGCATCTTAACAGGCAGTATTACCTAATAAATAGTACTATTTATTTTCTAAAATATAGAATTCTCACATCAGTAGTGGTGCAGTATCTTAATAGACAATATTACCTAATCATTTGAAGGGCTTTGTAAGGACTATAAATGGATACCATCAGATAAGATGATCCCAAACAAACTGAATTTGTGGTTTTTGCAAAAACCAAACCCAGAAGCTGTATGTCTTAGAATGCCTTTTTAAGTTTTCACAGACATTTTGGAACATGACTGTGTTGTGACCATAGTCAGTGATTTTTGTCATTGCCTGCAGTTCTCTCTAGCTGTGATTAGTCTTTTGTTTTTTTTGCAGTGTACATTTTGAGTGAATACAGAAAGTGTCCATTTCTCTGCCATGTGCTGTATAAATGTTTTTGTTCTTGATTATTTGGAGCAATATCAGGAATTTTGTGTTAATTTACTTGCTTTTTGAATAGAAAACACATTTACATGATTCAAAAATCAGAACGGTATTAAGAAGCACTCCCAACTCTTCACTCATTTGTCCTGTTTCTCTCCCTCTATCCCATAAGTAAATATTCGTTTATGATGTCTCCAAGGTGATTTTGTACATTTGTATACAACTGTATAGTCATATTCCTCCCAATTTTTATAGTTTTCATCTTGCTTTATTTAATATATCATGGAAATCTTGCCATAGATCATGGCAAGCTTTCTTATTTTATTTTATTTTTTTTGCTGTACGTGGGCCTCTCACTGTTGTGGCCTCTCCCGTTGTGGAGCACAGGCTCCGGATGCGTAGGCTCAGCGGCCATGGCTCACGGGCCCAGCCGCTCCGCGGCATGTGGGATCTTCCCAGACTGGGGCACGAACCCGTGTCCCCTGCATCGGCAGGCGGACTCTCAACCACTGCGCCACCAGGGAAGCCCACAGTGATTATTTTTTTTGATGCTTAAATTGTCCCAACATTGGACAGTAGGGGTCCCTCAAAGCTGTTCCTATCTTCATCCTTTTGACAGAACTCCATTAGTCTTTGAAAGGTCCCTTGTTTTTTGGCACAATAAGTAATGCCCGGGGGTTCCCTGGTGGCACAGTGGTTGAGAATCTGCCTGCCAATAATGCAGGGACACAGGTTCAAGCCCTGGTCTGGGAAGATCCCACATGCTGCAGAGCAGCTAAGCCCATGCACCACAACTACTGAGCCTGTGCTCTAGAGCCCATGAGCCACAACTACTGAAGCCCGCACACATAGAGCCCATGCTCCGCAACAAGAGAAGCCACCGCAGTGAGAGCCCGCGCACTGCAATGAAGAGTAGCTCCCGCTCACCGCAACTAGAGAAAGCCCGCGTGCAGCAACAAAGACCCAATGCAGCCAAAAATAAATAAAAATTAAAAAATAATTAAAAAAAAGTAATGCCTGGCTTATCTGGTAGACTCCCCTAGGCCTGGAATCAGCTACTAAAATTCCTTTTTAGTAGCAAATTATCATGGCCAACAATGTGTGAGAATGTCTGTTTTCCCCAAGTCAGGAACATTTTAGATGCTTTTTAATAATTTGTATATCTAAAAATACCTACATGTATGCTTTTTAATTAATTAATTTTTGGCTGCGCTGGGTCTTTGTTGCCGCACGAGGGCTTTCTCTAGTTGTGGCAAGCAGGGGCTACTCTTCATTGCAGTGTGCAAGCTTCTCATTGTGGTGGCTTCTCTTGTTGCAGAGCATGGTCTCTAGGCACGCAGGCTTCAGTAGTTGTGGCACGTGGGCTCAGTAGTTGTGGCTTGCAGGCTCTAGAGCACAGGCTCAGTAGTTGTGGCACACGGGCTTAGTTGCTCTGCAGCATGTGGGATCTTGCCGGGCCAGGGATTGAACCCATGTCTCCTGCATTGGCAGGCGGATTCTTAACCACTGCGCCACCAGGGAAGTCCCTACATGTGTGTTTATATGATCAGAACAAGCAGTGGATTCTTATAGCTCAGTCTAAGAAGTTGTATTGATTTGATCTTTCTTGGTCATTGAAGTTAGAATTATACTTATTTTGTTGTATCTTGATATTAGTCTCCAACTTAAAGAAACCTTAGTTTGCGTAAATTAATTTTATCTTAGGTCAAGTATTGAGTTAAGATATATTCAATTTTGATGCAGGAAATGATGTTCAGGTCTACTAAGGCAATTGAGATATTTCCCTTTTTCTTTCGAGAAAGTGTTCTGAGATTTCCTAACTTGGCATCATGACCTTTCTTTTTTTTTTTTTTGGCGGTATGCGGGCCTCTCCCGTTGCGGAGCACAGGCTCCAGACGCACAGGCTCAGCGGCCATGGCTCATGGGCCCAGCTGCTCTGCGGCATGTGGGATCTTCCCGGACTGGGGCACGAACCCGTGTCCACTGCGTCGGCAGGCAGACTCTCAACCACTGTGCCACCAGGGAAGCCCATGACCTTTCTTATTTCATCTTCTCCATGAGAAATAAAATGTGACCTATTTCACAAGTGGACTTCTGAATCAAACTCGTCGAACTGCACAGGCACGGATAACCATGAATGGCACAAATTCCCTTCATCTTTTTCCCACTTTGATAAATATTATCAAAGATAGCCCCTTGTAACAAATTGTAGAAAATTATATTACAGTATATAGAAAGGATATAAACTAAACTGTTAACTGTCATCTCAGAGAAGTGGAACAAAAAGATAAATAGGGGGGAAATGTTTTTCTAATTCTTTGAAAAAAATTTTTTTTCTGTCTACATTGTATTGTCATATGGATGTGCCATATACTTTATTTAACCATTCTGTTGTGGAACATTTAGGTCATCTCTAAATTTATTTGATATTATGAATAATACCCCATTTGACCTCCTTTTGGCTGAATATTTGTATGCAGCTTTGGTTTCTTAAGATGAATACCTACAAGTGGAATTATTTGATTAAAGCATATAAGAATATTTTTAAGACTTGATAAATATTACCAAGTTACCCTAGAAAGGTTGTTTCAATATACAGTCTTAGCTAAAGTATGTGAGAGTGCCATTTTCAAGTTGTCTGCAATCTCAATTCCTTAATTAAAAAAAATTACCACAAAATAAACCCAGTCTTCAAATCTGAACTCTGTCACATGACCACCTGAGTTAACCTTCTGTTACCATGGGCAGGTTGCTTACCCTCTCTGTGCCTCAGGTGTTTTTCCTGTAAAATTGGGATAAGAATATCTAAAAGAATGCCTGAAATACAGTAAACACTTTATAAGTGTTTGCTGTTATTTATATGTGTCTAGAAAAAAAATTCATACAATACAGAAATGTTCTGGGTCCATTATAATCCCAGCCCTTTTAAAACTTCATTGCTGTCTCATTTTAGTTAGAAGAACCTGAAGAACCTAAAGTGGTAACACCAGACGAACAATTAGCAGATAAACTGCGGCTAAAGAAATTACAGGAAGAGGCAGACCTCGAATTAGCGAAAGAAACTTTTGGTAAGTGGGGGTTTGATAACAGTGCAGTATTGAAGTTCCAAGTGATGAATACTATGGAAGTCTTACTAGTTAAGAAAATTCAGAAAACACCTTTTTTGAAGAAACATGATACTGGCTAATTTAGATAGTAGAAAACAGTTTTTAATCTCTTTTGTTTATATTTGAGATTTCATTACTTAAGGTAGAGTGAGATACATGTTCAGATTTTTGAATAATTTGAGTATTGTATAAAAGGTGATTAAGATAGAAAGTAATTGTGGAAGCAATCTAAGTGTCCATTGACAGATGAATGGATAAAGAAGATGTGGCACATACATACAATGGAATATTACTCAACCATAAAAAGAAACGAAATTGAATTATTTGTAGTGAGGTGGATGGACCTAGAGCCTGTCATACAGAGTGAAGTAAGTCAGAAAGAGAAAAACAAATACCATATGCTAACACATATATATGGAATCTAAAAAAAAAAAAAGGTTCTGAAGAACCTAGGGGCAGGACAGGAATAAAGACGCAGACGTAGAGAATGGACTTGAGGACACGGGAAGGGGGAAGGGTAAGATGGGATGAAGTGAGAGAGTGGCATGGACACGTATACACTACCGACTGTAAAACAGATAGCTAGTGGGAAGCAGCCGCATTGCACAGGGAGATCAGCTCGGTGCTTTGTGACCACCTAGAGGGGTGGGATAGGGAGGGTGGGAGGGAGACGCAAGAGGGAGGAGATATGGGGGTATATGTGTATGTATAGCTGATTCACTTTGTTACAGAGCAAAAACTAGCACACCATTGTGAAGCAATTATACTCCAATAAAGATTTAAAAAAAAAAAAAAAGTCATTGGACCCAAATAAAGTATACTGCTGCTTTAAATGTATGTATCAGTTGGATGAAATTTGGGTGAAATGTGAAGTCTGTAGCTTTGAGATTTAAATATTGAACTGACTGTAGGACTGTCCTGTTGTCTTAAGTCTGGATAAGATTTAGACAATAGTATGCTGGTCCTGGTGGGGCATTCAGCTTTGGTTGTGCCTTCTTGTGCTCAAGGTCCTTTCTTTCTGTACCCCTTCTTGGCCTTCACCATGCCCTATCTTTAGAGGACTTCCATTTCTGTGTGCCATGCCTGCAGCTGTGGTTTTTGTGTAAGATAAAAGATATGTTCAGGATTCTGTAAATAGATAATAAGTTCAGAGTGTTCCAGGAGGATAGTTACATGGCACAGAGGGTAATGTAAGAAACACGGTCAGAGAAATAATTAAAAGTTCTCACTTCATTTAACCAAGTTTGTTGTTGTCTCTATTGAGTGCTTTTCAGAGTAGAATGTTGTGTTGAAACAGTTAAATAACTTTTTTTTTAAAATATTTGCTTGTGCTGGGTCATAGTTGCGCCACACGGGCTCCTTAGTTGCGGCATGCAAACTCTTAGTTGCGGCATGCATGTGGGATATAGTTCCCTGACCAGGGATTGAACCCGGGCCCCCTGCATTGGGAGTGCAGAGTCTCAACCACTGTGCCACCAGGGAAGTCCTGAAACAGTTAAATAACTTTTAAATGAAACCTAGAGCCAAGAAGGATCTAGTTATTTTGATTTTTTCCTCCCCTCTCCTTCCTCCTCTTTAAAGTGGATCAAGCAGGCTGACTGTAGTGATCATTCTCCTTTTCACTGGAAGTATGACCTTATCTTTCAGTGGGTCTTTAGCAATCTCAAGAGTTGCTATGGATGCTCCACTGGTGAGTGCTTGGCATGTCTTAACCACACTCATCTCATTACAGAGAGCACTTGGCCACTATCCTGTCTTTGTAGAATGGTAAAAGCCACCCATGTGTTTATTTAAGAGGAGGGTTTATGTGGTAATCTATTTAATCTATAGATTAAAAGGCAAAAACATGTATTCATATGGTGATCATTTGGTTAATAGGATTTTAATGTTGTGTTTCTCATACTAAAATACTGGATCAATGTTATTGTTAACAACTAATTTACTTGATAATTGAGGAGTATACGGAAGCATAGTGTCTAATCGCCTAGAATCCTTTTAGGCCAGATTAATTTTTCTATTGGGATTTAACACATGGTTTGCTCTTTTTTAGCTTCTGTAGTTAGCTGGATACTTTCACAGGAACCATCTTAGTTTGCTTTGCTTTTTTCTTTCTCTCCCAACTATTCTGTGGGCTGTTCTTGGACAGATGCTTTAAGAGCATCACTTTTGTGCCAGGGACTCCTTTGGCAGTGTGGTGAAGCCTTTGGGCCCCTTCTTAATATACTGTCTTTAAATGCATAAAATACACAGGATTTTACTTACAAAGGAAACCTGTTATAATGAAATAGGTATCAAAATATTGAAATAACCTGTGATTCAGTAATTACGTACAGACCATTTGAATTCTGTCCAAGGATTTCAGTAGACTGAGGTTAAGAACCTCTGTTTTAGAATGAAATAACAGGGTTATTCAGGTATCTAATTAGTTTCTAAACTTTAAAAAAATCTTTGATATTTTGTCCCCTTTCTCCTACAGGTGTTAATAATACAGTTTATGGAATAGATGATATGAACCCATCTTCAAGGGATGACTTCACAGAGTTTGGAAAGTTACTAAAAGAAAATTACACAATGTGAAAAATCACTATATTATGCCAGTTTTTTTTAAGCCTTAGTTCGAGTAAAAAAATCTTTGATATTTTCTGTGTCCCCTTTCTCCTACAGGTGTTAATAATACAGTTTATGGAATAGATGCTATGAACCCATCTTCAAGGGATGACTTCACAGAGTTTGGAAAGTTACTAAAAGATAAAATTACACAATATGAAAAATCACTATATTATGCCAGTTTTTTGGAAGCCTTAGTTCGAGATGTGTGTATTTCATGTAAGTAATTCTAATCTCTGGCCTCTGTGAATGGATGTGTAGGGGCACATCATACTTAGGAGGATGGAGATTGACTTTTGAGGGGAGGGGTTGCTCTAATACATTTAAGATTTGCTTTTTAGCAGTTAGCTTGGGAGCGTTGTTCTGCAGATATACATTGAGTTTGAGTGCTTTTGTTTTTGTTTTTTGAGGGTGCTTTCTGAGTGTTACAGTGGCTTCCCAAAGAGACATCTGTGCTTGTTGGCACAACAGCTAATAAAACACTAGTTTCTTATTTTATCTAATTATATATTGGAGGCGGCAGCTAGCAAAGTGTCTTTTGGGGAAAATCATACAGAATTTTAGAGCTGAGTGAGATCACAGTGAGTGTCTGTTGATTTTATAAATGAGGACGCCCATGGCCAGGTGCAAGTTGCTCAGCAGAGCTGGCACCCATTCTCTGGGTCCATGGATTTGGTTTCATGCTGAGTCATATATTTCAGGGGCAGGGGATATGGGAGTGACAACCTGGGGTGGTATAGCACTAAGGTGGGAAGGACTGCTTTTGCTAGTGTCTGCTGTTATTTTTATTTTTTGCTGTACGCGGGCCTCTCACTGTTGTGGCCTCTCCCGTTGTGGAGCACAGGCTCTGGATGCGCAGGCTCAGCGGCCACGGCTCACGGGCCCAGCCGCTCCGCGGCATGTGGGATCTTCCCAGACCGGGGCACGAACCCCTGTCCCCTGCATCAGCAGGCGGACTCTTCAACCACTGCGCCACCAGGGAAGCCCTGTCTGCTGTTTTTAAGATTGAGAAAAATAAATTCTACACAATGAGTTTTTTTTTTTTTTAAATTAATTAATCTGGTTGCGTTGGGTCTTTGTTGCTGCACGCAACTAGAGCTTTCTCTAGTTGCCTCACGCGGGGGCTACTCTTCCTGCGGTGCACGGGCTTCTCATTGTGGTGGTTTCTCTTGTTGCGGAGCTCGGGCTTTAGGCGCACGGCTTCAGTCGTTGTGGCACGTGGGCTCAGTAGTTGTGGTGTACGGGCTCAGTTGCTCCACGGCATGTGGGATCTTCCCAAACCAGGGCTTGAACCTGTGTCCCCTGCATTGGCAGGCAGATTCTTAAACACTGTGCCACCAGGGAAGTCCCTACCCAATGAATTTTAAGTTAGGTTTTCTTTGGGAAATTATTACTAAGTTGAAGGTTCTGAATTTGATCAGTGATGTACCCATAGTTGGTATTTTATTTTCTGTATACTATTTTTACTGTTTTTGAAGGTGCTCTCTAACCAGACTGAACACTTTTTTGGGTAGCTAAAAACTCATGTCTGTTTCCAGCTTTATATTTTTATAAGGATGGAAGGATGTGTTGTCCACTAAATGGGCTTATTTCCTGGTGGGGCACTTAGATTTCTGAGATAACTACCACTTTCATTCTCATTCGTATGCTATAAAATGGAGACCCCAAGGGGTGGGGAGTTATCATCTGTAGTTTAAGAATTGTTACATGGGCTTCCCTGGTGGCGCAGTGGTTGAGAGTCTGCCTGCTGATGCAGGGGACACGGGTTCGTGCCCTGGTCCGGGAAGATCCCACATGCCGCGGAGTGGCTGGGCCCGTGAGCCGTGGCCGCTGAGCCTGCGTGTCTGGAGCCTGTGCTCTGCGACGGGAGAGGCCACAACAGTGAGAGGCCTGTGAACCGCAAAAAAAAAAAAAAGAATTGTCGTTACATAGTCATTCAGATACTCCTCACTGAGCATCAAGGATGTTTATTTCCATAAGTCATGGTTATTCTCTGCGTATTTAGACCGGATAAGGAAAAATGGTAGGGAGTATTGTGAGCTATAAAGACATTTCTAGTTTCTCGCTGGTGAGCAGTGTCATTATAATTAGAGTTCATTATAAATTTTTGTTGCTGAGTTTGCCATTTAACTTTAAACGGTTCTGATCTGTGAGCCTAGCCATAGGCTGAATGATTCTCCATCGTGTTATGTTAAACAGGAGAAATTAATAGCCTTTCCAAGTTACCGAAGTTAATGATGGACAAATTAGATGGAAGAATGTATATTTTGCTTTTACTTATTCTCCAAAATGCTTAAAAATTACTGGTATGCTTTTTTTTTTTTAGTGGAAATTGATGACTTGAAAAAGATTACCAATTCATTGACTGTACTTTGCAGTGAAAAACAAAAGCAAGAAAAGGTAAGAGCTAGCTACGTGGGAAATGTGTATTACACAAGGATGGGGTATAGGCATAATATTCTCAACAAGTGTAGTAGGAGCCTGAGAAGTCAAGCACTGCACTTCACCAATACCATTTATATTGGAATAGAACAGGAGTATGAGTGCCATTACCATCCTTTTGTTTACAGACATGGTCATGTTCTCCTGAATTAATAATAGAAATTTCTCTGGGTCAGGTGTGGGATCTCCCTTAGAGAACTAAGTTTTTTCTAGAAGCAGAGCTTTGTTGACTCTATGAGGGTTGCTGTACCATATAAGGTGCCCACAGTAGATAAAATCTCATGAATTATTCTCTTTTTATCTTCAGCAAAGCAAAGCCAAAAAGAAGAAGAAAGGTGTGGTTCCCGGAGGGGGATTAAAGGCTACCATGAAAGATGATCTGGCAGATTATGGTGGTTATGATGGAGGATATGTACAAGATTTTGAAGACTTCATGTGACGTTTTATCTTCTCCTGGTGTCTTCTTTCTGTTGCCCACAATCCCTTCAACATGTAGCACAACTTCCTTTCCTTTCAGTTCTGCCAAATGCTACAATCAGAAGTGCAGTATCTTTTGTGCTGGTTATTAACCCCTTGACACTTAGGTGCTAATGTGCAAATGCGGGAACTTGGATCTTGCTGCCAAGGGGTTAAAATTGGGAACCTCCATTGCTACTAAATCATAGTTTTAAAAAACAGACCTAATGTTGCTATCTGATTCCATAGCAGCAGTCACTAAATTGGAAACAAAGGTTGCAACATGACAAAAAATTGTGTAGTATTTACCAGCACCATTCAGTAATACAGCCTTAACCATACCTCCTTGAACTACTTCATAACTTGTCAAGAAAAGCAGTCTGCTGCAAGGGCATGTGGTGTGCACCTAGTATTAAAGTTGCTTTGTCTTAAAATTGAGCGTGAGGATATTAAAAATACATTGTGAAGAAGACTGCTTATCTCAGAGTGAAGATACGGCGGCTGAAAAGCACTAGTTTGATACTTAAAAATTAAATGACCAAAACCCTCCAACTTGGAAGCTGAAGAAGGTAAACCTCTCCCATTATTGCATTACCAAGTTGTGGAATCTCTTGAATGCTAGACTGTCTAGTTTCTATTTATCAGACTATTCTACTGATGGAGTGTTTCAGATGGGGGAGGGAAACTCCTTACCTATTTTATTTGTCTGATTTAAGTGTCTGAGAAACAAATCTCCTTTGTTCTCTGAGGCTGCAGTGGATCAGCTTTAACAGGGTTTTGGCATTTCCTTTCCTTTATAAAACGTGTTTAGCAAACTGCGCCACTTAACTAGTTTGGTAAATTGTTATGTTAACAATTATGACATCTGCAATGTTTTATAAAGCAACTAATTTAATAAAGTCACTATTGTGAGGACTTAAATTTTGTGTTACCTCCCAAGAGATATTTTTGGAGAGTAAAGAACAAAGCTCTTGGGACTAGAGTTCTCTGTATACTTATAAAGCTTAATAAGTGCTTGATAAGTAGATGTAGTTTTAAAACAAAAATGATGTGTGAGGTCCTTAATAGTGTCACCCTAGAGCAACAAAGGCATAGAGCTGCCTTCCTCTTCTTATTTATTTGGGGAAATTGGTTGGTTGTTTAGATACTAAGGCCTAATTAAGTACCTAGAAGAACTATTTATTTGGAGTAATTGAACTTTTAACTCAGGTTGTGGCTGTAAGCAGAGATAGGGTGCTTGTCTCTATTATGTATTTTCTTTTAAGCAATTTAACCAAATCTGTGGTTGGAGTCTGTTTTTGAAACTGCCACAGAACCAAAAGTAGGGACAGAGCAAAAAATATTTTAAATTTCTCTTACACAGGAAGTAGGATCCTCAATCAAAGCTCTGTAGACCAGTAAGTGGAAGACAGGACCATCTAAATGATTTGAGGAATTAACAGAAAGCAGTGACTACACAGCAATAATTACAGCCAATAAAGATTGTTTTAAGGCAGACAAGGGCTAAGATTTCCTTAGCAGTAATAATGACATACACTGAATTTAAAATCTATTTTATTATAGAGATCAGTTTCTAATAAATGGAAATGTATCATCTGTTCCTTAACTGTGTAAATAATATTAAATTCCTTTGAAACTGGAATCTGCAGGCACAGGCATTCTTTACTAAATATTGTATCATCTCCTAAAGTAGAAGCTATCCTGAGGAAGATGGACTTTTGATCTTAATACCAGTATCTATATAAAATGGTATAGATGAATAATTATCTTCAAATAGGAGTTTCCTTGTGAAAATTCTCCTCCTTCACCCACTATTCACAAAGGACTGGTATGGTCAGTCCTGGGGTTTTACATGGCATTTCTATAGTCTGACCACAAACATCTGTCAGTACCTCATTTCAGTGTAAGAAAACAGGCATGTCTGAATTTTTGGCAGTAACCATCCTCATGTCATCTGAATCCAGCTAACCTGCTAGCATGTCCTTTAGACAGCAACCTGTCTGAGGGTCCTTCAGAAGCACATTTACAACGTCATAAAATTTGTGTTCGTATGCCAGCTTGTAATACAAGTAGACGTCTTCACAATATGTGAGTAACTTCTTCAGATTTTTCACAACTAAGTCAGTAGGCTGATGATGTTTACATCTAGACAAAGAAACAAGAACGTACAGGTTAGGATAACTGCATCTTGAACGAGGGCTATCAGCTCTGATACTTATCACTGTCTATAGAGGAGAAGGTGCTTGAATCTGAGGAATCAATCAGACTATTAGGGACTGCTTGATAGACAATGAAATTATTTCATTAAAAATGAGCATCTTAATGCTGGCCTTAATTAGAATAATTTCAGTACTCCAAAGGGGACCTCTGATGTTTAGTGTTTTTGGCACGTCAGACAAGCTGAGTAGTTCTCCCATTTTAAGTACAGAGTACCATAAGCAAACTATTCTCATTCATCTGTTTGCATGAATTTGTTAAAAGATCGTCTTTCTGGGTATTCTTGACATCTCTTTGCCATCTCAAGCAGAAGGGTAGCCTATAGGCATGTTATATGTAGTCATAAAATTCTTACCCGTGCCTGATCTCAAAGCAGAGGCATTTTAATACTTACTTTATTGAAATTTCTTCAAATATACTGGATCTTAATAACCTTTGCTGCTTAAATTCTTCCAGGTAATTAAAGTCTCCTTTAAGAATCACTTGTTGGTATAGAATTTCAGCCCAATCAGGAACAAAGTCATAGGCCTCAGCCACAATAGAAGCCTTAAAAGGATGGAGGGGAAGGAGGACACCATTAGAGCCTACTTGATGTAAAACTGAAGACAAACTGCTCTAGAAAATGACTTCATATTCACTCTATGAGTGTACAGTATTATCATCACCAATAATGTTAGAAGACTCTACGTATCAGGGTTGGTGAAAAGTTTGCTATTTCCCCTTCCCTGACACCCCGAACACCTTCCTTCAGTGTTTTTAATCTTCCTCACAGTGGGTTAAAAGAACTGCTGATGAATATTTTTCTCACTAACTCAACTAAGGAACAGTGAAAGGGCTGATTCCCTGATAACCATCCCTCCTTGTTAAAGGGCTAGAACCAGCCTCTCAGAAGCCCTGACTTTTTATGCTAACCCAAGTGCACTGGTCTGGAAATGCTGGGGCTAAGAGATGCTCACAGGACCACTAGCAGGGATGTTCCCCTGAACCTCAACTATCTTAAGTGCAAAGATGTCTGCCTCTCTGCTGGCTTAATAGCGTGGGGAAAGGAGACAGTATGTCTCACTGTTCTCCAACCTCTGCCCAGACAATATGCTGGTAAGAAATACTACTATGGAAAGGCAGTTGGAGAGCTGGACTGTCCTGGTTCTGTCACTTGCCCTGAGGCCTTAGGTAAACCACTCAGCTTCTGGGTCCTATGACAGGGACAGCAGGAGAGAGGATGCTGGAAGCATGGGCTAGGTTTTTCTTCTTTGCTCACCTGGTAGAACCGAGGTAGGGCCACGATACAGTCCATCAGCCTGTGGCGCCCCAGGTTGATGAGCATTGTGTTCTGGCCGGTGTTCAGAAAGTGAATCTGCAGTGTTATCAACTTGGTGAGCCGGTGACAGTGCAGGGCTTGTCGCACGCAGGAGTCCTGAGGGATAAGGGTGGCAGTAGGCACAGATAAAGACTTTGTTGCCGTCATCTCCCCCGTGAACCCTCCAGCAATGGAACAAAATAAAATTATTCCTACTGCAGACACCAAGCCCCAAGTCCAGTCTGGAGTAAGACTCTCATGGTTACCTTGGCATAACTCTCTGCTGCATCCAGCATCAGAGTCAGGGCCTTCAGCAGCAGCTGCTTCAGTTGCTGCCCGTCCTTGAGGCTGTCCTCTGTAGGGGAGTAAAGGAAACTTGGGTGTGTCTGACTCCCAAGGCTGGGTACTCTCATCCCACTCAGTAGTAGGGTGGACTATAGAAACAACCCAGCTCATGTTCACAGGGAGGCAGGTATGTCTCACTCAGGTAAAGGCTATTGGGCCAAAAGTACACACACACACTGGAGTAGGATTCACTGCCCCATCTAGTTCAATTTCTCTCTGAAACAGCAAGGCAGGCTTACACGGCATCAACATACATTGGTTCTTGACAGGTGACACCCCTGGATGCACTGGCTACAAGAGGGGTAAAATGCCTTCCAATCCCCCTTCTGTCTCCTTTCTGCCCCCTGGGGCCCCACTAAATAAATGTTAGAAGCTGAGGTGGGTATTAGTCCCATGGGCTCTTGCCCGGCTTAGCCCTGAGAACCTTCCCTGGCCAGCAGCACTGCCCTGGAGGTGCTGCTGTGACCTCTGCTCACCCCAGGGCTGAGACTCAATCAATTTCAGTTGGATGCAGGCAGCTGCCTCATGGTTCTCCCCAATCTCCCGACACATGCTGAAACACAGGGCAATCATGTTGTGCTTCTCACTGTCCCCAGGGCGGCAGCCTTTGATGTAGTCCAGTAGGGCCGTCTTCAGGGTACCACTCTGCCCAGAAAAAAGCGGGGGATACCAAGGTCTCAGCCATGTATTGCAAGGTAAGCAGGACTGGCCTAGTCCTTTGATTCTGAAAGTTCCTCAGAAACTCCCAAGGAAAAGGAAAAGATAAGCAAAAATGAATACAAAAGTTTATACTATCCTGAGTATAAGGAAAAAGGCACATCTTCTCTGCTGGTGGGAGTGTAAATGGTAAGACCTGTCAGAGGCGAGAGCCCTTAAAAATGTACACACGTGCATTAGTCTAACGATTCCACTTCTAGGACTCTATCCCTAAAGAAGCAAGCAGAGGAGAGTGCTAAGATGGATGTAACAAGGATATTTAATAGCAAACAATTAGAAATATTCCAAATGTCCAGAATAAGATCTAAGAGAACACCATGTAGCCATTAAAACCGATGTTGACTTGGAAATTATTCATGCTTATTATTAACTGAGAAAAGCAGGCTATTTCCTGTCTGCACAGCATGACAGAAGTTTGATAAAAATACGTGAACATGCACGTATATGTTTGTGGGTATATGTGCAAAGAAAGGGCCTATACCAAATTGTTAGCAGTGGCTGTCTGCAGACAGTAGCTAGACACACAGGGCTTTTTTTCGTGTTCTGTTTTCCAGGTGGCTTTTTAAAAAAAAATATGGAATGCTTCACGAATTTGCGTGTCATCCTTGCACAGGGGCCATGCTAGTCTTCTTTGTATCGTTCCAATTTTTAGTATATGTGCTGCCAAAGTGAGCACCCGTTAAGCGTCTTAATGTTGAATATTCATTACTTTTGTAATCAGAAACAAAGTTATTAAAAGAATATTTAAATGCAGGAAGAAAAATGCCTCAAAAACAATTTTTAAAATCCTGAAAGTGTCCCTATGTCCAGGACTTGCTCCTTTCCTTACAACTGGACTGGTCTGTCCTGAAACTAGCCCAGCATTGAGGAGAGTTTTTCTGTTTTGTCTCTTAATCCTGCTTGGCTGGGCCCAAGTTCCCAGATGTCAAAAGTGCACCTGGGTTTTTATTTATTTGTTTGTTTATTGGCCGTGCCACGCAGCATGTGGGATCTTAATCTTAGTTCCCCGAAGCGCAGAGTCTTACACTGGACCGCCAGGGAAGTCCCATAGGTTTTTAAATCTTTAGAGGTGAAATGGGTGAAAACAATGAATCAGTCAATGAATAACTTGAAAACAGAGGCTCTGTGAGTGCATGCCTGGTGTCACATAGTATGCTGAGGACAGACAATCGCCCAGAGACCAAAGGCCTGGCAAGTCAGGCTTTTGCTTCCCAGCCTCCTTCCTGGTCGTCATCATAAATAGCTCCACAGCTTTCTAGACCCAGACCTTGGCATTCACTTCTGAATAGCTCTCGACAACACACTTTTTCATGGTCCCCTGAAAACTCTCCACTCTAAACTGGTCTGAGCTCTGTAACCTTAAGCTACTGGTTACAGTATATGTCTTAAGGAGGTCCTTAATTCCCTCCCTCTATATCCCGGGAGTCCATCCTGATTGGAATTAATCCTGAGAAAACCTGAGACTCTCAAGTGTCAGTAGTACATGTCATACTGCAGCTCAAAAATACGGTACACCTACCGGGTCCAATTTCTTCCTCATCAGCACTTCAAAGTAGTGTTTTTTATGCAGCAAATCAAATATGTATGTCATCTCATTGTACCTTCCAATGCCAGTGAGGAGACGCACCTACAAAGGGAGAGGGAAGCTTGCATCAGCATTGCTTGGAGTTCTCTGGGCCAGACCACTACCCCAACAGTTTGGTTGCTTTCAAATACCGAACTCTGGCGGGAAGAAGGGTTAGTGGCCAGGCTGCCAGGAACTCCTTTCCTCCTTGCCTGTCTCCCCTCCTTCCCATCCCATGTGCCCAACAGGGGCCTTCTCTGGAGGATTCAGAAATGCTAGTCATTGGGAAACCACTGGCTGGCTGTCCCCTCCTCTGTTGTCTCTAAACATGACTGTCAAGTGCCGAAGTGCCATCCTCCTGGGCAGGCACTCTTCCTCTTCCCACCACTCCTCATCCTCATTACAGCACCCAATGGCTTGCTCACACACTTGGGTCAGTTTCAAGCCTCGAGAATTTGGGGGGAGGTACAGGAAGCTTGAGTTGTCAGCCCATTTCAATTTTCAATTCAGATATGAGAGGCAGGTCTGAACCTTGTTTTGTGGGGGAAGTAACTGCCGTCTTAGCCCTCTAGAAAAGCTAACTGCTTGGTAAGGGGGTATGACAGTCCTGGAGCATGGCAGGGATCTTCTTTGCTTTCTGTTCCTTTGGAGCAGTCTCTGATTTGGACAGAAATCATAACCTGGAGCAGAGGGCTGAACTGCCCAGCCAGCTACCAAGTAGGTAGTGGTATCCAGATAGGTAAATCCCCTAAGACCACATCAGCTCTGAGCTGATAGTCTCCAGCCTATCTGTTCTATCAAAGGTTTCCTCAGGATGGAGGGTGAAGGTGAGGGGGTGACTTACCACCAGTCCATACTCTTCACTGGGGGCCAAGTGGTTGTCTGTGAGCAGCCGGGCGGCCTGCAGGACTCGGATGATGCCCTCCATGTGGCACGTCAGTGTGAAGCAGTGATGAGCCAGGATCAGCAGCTCTGTGGCTGGGTGGGTTGGGCACTGGTAAGACAGGACTTTCAACCCTGGCTAACCCCTGTCTAGCTTGTACCTGGCAGGAAGATCAAGGGGCCTAGTACAGCTGGGCCTGTCTGGAGAAGGCTCTCTCACCAGTCCTTTGAGATCCCTGACCTCACCAGTTCTAGCTCTGGGATGGCCCCCTGATGAAGTCAGTTCTCTCAGTGACAGCACAGGGATTAACTCTCTCCTCAGACAGTCTGCATGTAGTGACACCATTTCCCAAAGGCTCAAAAAACGAGAACAAAGAACGCTAGCTTTCTAAAGATGGAGAAACTTTCTGCAGACAAACTGACGGAGTACCTGCCAATACAAGTCCGAGGGCATTCTCTGTAGCTGAGTGGAGAGTCTTAGGCCTAGTCAAGTGCTATTTGATGCTCTGCACTTCTATAGGCTTTCTAGATTGAGATGTGACGCACACAGATTTAAAACTACTATACACAATCACTATGAGCACAATTAAAAGGCAAACTGGGAAAAATATTTGCAATGCTGGAAGGCAGAAGAGGGGTTCTCAGCCTTAATATATGCTGTGCCCTCTGGGCCTTTGCACCTGTGGGGCCCTCCCCAAACCTACTGGCTACTAATGCTTCTGGTCTTGGTTTGCACATTTCCTCCAAAAACCTTTGGGAGGAAAAAAAGGAAAGGAAGAAAAAACCTTTGGCCCCATCAGTATGCTTACTGTGAATGACACCCCTAGTCTGTGAGCTCCAGGACTGCTGCTTAACTTGTTCACCATACCCCTGTTTTTAGAGTGCCTGGCGCACAGTCAGTACTCAGTAGATGTTGCTGAACTGGACTGAGAAGAGATACAGAAGGCTATTTTATTTATTTATGTTTTGGCCATGCTGCACGGCTTGTGGGATCTTAGTGGGATCCCTGACCAGGGATCGAACCCAGGCACACAGCAGTGAAATTGCCGAGTCCTAACCACTGGACCGCCAGGGAACTCCCAAAAGGCTGTTTTAAAAATAAACCTATTCAGGGATTCCCTGGTGGCGCAGTGGTTGAGAGTCCGCCTGCTGATGCAGGGGACACGGGTTCGTGCCCCGGTCTGGGAAGATCCCACATGCCGCGGAGCGGCTGGGCCCGTGAGCCACGGCCGCTGAGCCTGCGCGTCCGGAGCCTGTGCTCCGCAAAGGGAGAGGCCAGAGCAGTGAGAGGCCCGCGTACCACAAAAAATAAAATAAAATAAACCTATTCAACCTCTTAAAATCTCACATGTTCACAAAACATCAGTAAAATGCCTTTTACGCGTCAGTCAAATTTGCAGAGTATAATGGGCTCCAGGAAATGATACTCTCACACACTGCTTAAGAGGGAGTGAAAGTGAATTTTTTTTCCTTAAGTAAATTTGGCAATATATATATAAAGCCTTAAAAATGGGCATACTACTCCTGAATCAGGAATTTGTCTTAGGGAAATAACCATGGATGTGCACACAGATTTGCCTATAAGCATGTCTATCACAGTGTTTAAAACAGCAGAAAACTGGAAGCAATCTATAGGTCCTACAATAGGGTATATACATTTTTTAATTACATATAAGAGAAATAATATGTAACGACTAAAAATTATAAAAAATTATATAGAATAGTGTCATGGAAAGATATTAATGACAGCATATTGATAATTATAAACAGTATACAAAGTATAATGCTATTTTTGAAAAATAAAAACCTATGGACTTGCATAGAAAAAAGATGAGAGGGACACATACTACTGAATGCATACAACAACACTGAAAAGCGAGCAGGCTTTGAAATCACACAGACGGTTCATATGCCAGCTCTGCCACTTAATAGTTATAAATTAATCAACTTTTCTAAAGCTTCAGTTTCCTTCTAAAATGGGGACAATAATAGCCATTTTTCAGGGTAATGTAAGAATAAAATAAGCTAAATATGCCAAATGTTAAAAGGTTACCTTTTTGTGTGATTTTAAATTTGGGGCTGTTTTGTCATATATATTTTCTCACTTTTCTTCAATGAACTTATGGCTTTCTACTAAGAACTTATAAACAATCCTGGAGGAGTAGGGATCCGGAGAAGGAACAAGGATCCAAATTGAGTTTTGAAAAGACTTAACCTCAGAAGACTTCTTAGAGACCTGCTTGGGCCCAAAACATGTAAGAAAGTGGCCAAGAACTTACTGCAAGACAAGTCCCCATGGGGAACGGAGGAAATCTTATCCAACAACTTCATGCCTACCAAGGTGCGGTCTTGACACAGAGCAGTCAGCTGAAGAAACGTCTGGCTTTCCTCTGTTGGGGTGAACGTCTGCTTATGTCCTATACAGAAAGATGTGGAGATAGGTGCTAGTTTTACCTTGAAAGAGATGAAAGGAAGACAAGAGCCCCAGGGCAGGAGGCCCACTCTGCCCAGGCCTGGGCACCAGGAGGTAATGATGAAGGTGCTCCCGGGCAGCTCTCCTTTTGCTGGGGTCAAATATCTCAGGTGAGATGCCATCTTACAGGACAGCAGGAGCTCATTAGCTCAGAGAAAGGCACAGTTACTCTAAATATAATCATAAAACAATAAACAAAAAGCAATAATAACAAAATAAATGCAATGTGTTCTCCTCTTACAAGTGCAACCTGGCAACTTGAAAGGACAGCATACAAGATATATATGAGCATAACATCAAATCCTTAATGCTGGGAACTTGAGAATGTGATCTGAAAGGCTGGGGAGGCCTGAAAGGTAGGGCACCTGTTCCCTCTGATGGGGTCAGCAGCTCCCGGGTCACCTCTTCAGCCACAAGTTCAGCCACTGTGTCTGGCTCGAGGCCCTGGGTGCTGATGAAGGCTTGAGCTCGCTTGCATCGGTCAGGCTGCTGAGAGGCCAAGATTACCCGGAGAATGGCCTCACCATCCTGGGCAGCGACATCTGTGTAGGAACAGCCCAACTCCTGAGAGGAAGGCAGAGCCAATCCCAGCCATCGTTAGGAACCAGGAGAAAGCCAGCAGAAGACAGCCTTCCCTGAAATCTGATGTGGACAGACGCCATGGTTTTCTGAGCTTAAAGATCCCTCATCCTGAGCAGAAACCTTAGAAGAAGCAAACACTGTTTTCTAGCCCTTTCTAAATTGCTTTGCCAATGAGGTGAATCCAAGCAAGAGAAAGGCTTGTCTTCAGAAAACATCAGGTGACTGATCTCTCACTGAACACTGAGCTTTTCAAATGTTATGAAACCTAAGGAAGTTGAATAAAAGGCAGAGCCCCTTCTTTATTGTTCCCGTGGCAGCGGAAACCCTCAATTTCCAAAGAAGTCTCTGAGCCTTGTTGTCCAAGGAAGGGCTTTTAGTGCTCGGCTTGCTTTCTCTCGTGCTCTCTTCCACTGCACTTAGAATCTACTCTTTTTCTCCCTCAACCAGCACAAAGCCAGAACAATTCCTGGCTGCTCTGGCTCCTGTTTTACAGTCATTACATTCCATTTAATTTTATTTTAAAACTTATTTTGGGCTCTTTCCCATATGGAAAGCTCACCACTATTCCCCAGGGATGGATTTATAGGGGCCAACATCCTGACAAGAGCTCTACTCCCAGGTCATGATTATAATCTGAAGGGCTGACCGAGGGCAATGTCCAAAATCCACCTTCACCTTCTCCCTTCCCTCCCTCTCAGAGGGAGCTCCTGTGGAGACCCAGCCCTTTGGCACGTACCTTGGCAAGTGCATAGAGACAGAGGACCTGCCGGCAATAATTCTTCCCATGGAGGCATTTGCTTGTCAGAGTTTCCAGAGTAGTCACCACTTCATCACTGGGGGGCAGTATCACAAATGACTGACTGTCCAAACTTGAAGCTGGAAGCAAATACAGGTCTGAGGGGGGGCTTTAAGGGGCTTTTAAGGTCTCTCCTCAGCCCCCTATGACTCTACCTCTCTGCTCACAGCTTCCTTCACTGCACCCTGTTGACTCCCCCTGGGTCTGGGACCACTTCTAACAGGGCTCACACCCCACTTAAACTTCTTTCATTGCCGCCTTCCAGGAAATCCCCAGCCCAGGATACTTCAAAGACGCAAAGCCACCTAATGAACACTCTAGAGATCATCACCAAAGATGCCTGCCAGACTGTCCTCCACATACACTGCCTCCCAATTTCCCCTTATGTCAAATAATCACCAGGTCTACCTGACTGTATCTCCAAAACATCTCTCCAGTCACCACCTTAGTTCCAGCCTTTATCACCCTGCATCTAAGAGGTGTTAACTGTCTCCTGCCGTCAGCCTCCCTTCTTCCCCAACTCCATCTTCCACACACTCAGCATTCTTCACATTCTAAAATGCAAATCACAAAAATCAAGGATCATCTGACAGATACCTTAAAGGCACAGTAAAATTAGAATCCATTCCTGCTTTTTTAAAAAAAGCTCTTAGCCTAAAATAAAACTTTTTTAATTTGAGAAAGGGTTTCTGTTAGTGGAAAAAAGTAGAAAAGAATATTTATATAACACTGTTTCTAATAGCAAAAACAAAATTGAAAAATTTTAAATGTGTATCAGTAAATCATTGTTAAAAAAATCATAGTACATGACCTGGGAAGGAAATCCAAAAAAGAGGGGATATATGTATACATATAGTCTATATACTGTACAGAAAAGTGAATCAGTTAACACAATAAAGCAACCATACTCCAATTTAAAAAAAATCATAGTACATTCATATAGTAGAATACCCTGCAGTTATTAAAAGAATGAGGTCAATCTATCTGTACTGACAGAGGGAAAAATGTTGCAGAACAATATAACCGTATTTTTGTAGAAAATAAATGTGTGTGTGCACACACGCACACACACGCACACATGTGCAAGCCCACACGTAGAAAATAATGTACGCCAAGCAAGTAAAAGATGTTGTTCTGGGGAATTTGGTGGGCGTGGTGTTGAACGGATAAATAACTTTCACTTTTTACTTTATGCACTTCTGTATTGTGTGATTTATTACATTGAGCATGTAATACTTTTGCTTTTAAGATATTACTCTTTTAAAAATATGCTTTAAACACAAAAATATAAAAAGCAACTCAGACCATGTTATTCCCCTGCTTAAAATCCTTCATTAGAGTTTTCAGTTCTAGGTCTCTCCCACTGACCTCAATATAAAACCTGGACACAGTGCATGCAGTGCTATATGAGGACTCTGAAGAGCAAATAGTAGCAGATGGATCGAAGATAACCTGCATTACCATTTTCTCCCCTCTAGGAATCTCCAGATTGAATGCAACGCTGCCCGAAACCCAGAACCAAGCACTACAGCTCACAAAGAGAGTGGGCTCCAGGAGACATCCTCCAGAACAGGCTCAAGGAGCGGAAATGGAACTCCCACAGCCCATTCTCTCTGGTCCTAGCTCCTAAGCAACCACTCGGCTGTGGTGGGAGGGGCTGCAGCAGCAGTTGGCAAGAGCCAAAACTCAGAGAGGGACCTTCTTTTCCGATCAGAGGTGCTCTGGTCCTAAGGGGGCAGAGTGAATCCCTGTTCCTTTTTGTATTATCCTCCTGTCAGCTGGCCCTAGATGCGGGCAGTCAGGAAAGTACATGACAGGATGGGGTAACTAAACCTCCAGCTTTGGCCAGAAGACTGAAAAGGGAAGCCTCGGGCAACCAGAAAGTACTTGGAAGAGAGATTCAGGAAAGCAACACAATAAAGTTGTTTATAAACATTAGGGCTCATTCCTAGGCTTTGCATGTATGGATCTGATCCCGACCAACATATCAAAGACTTTGAGAACTAAGTCAACAGACAGACCACTACACAGGTTGCAGACTGACCACAGGATGGCACATACAGGATGGATCTGAACAGCACCACAAAGAATTTGAAAACTGAACTGATGTTACAACCACAGCCCACAGAAAGTACATTGGAACGTGTAGTCTGAACATAGCCAGGTCAATTGCCTGCTAAAAACATATCAACATTCTTCATAGGATTTAAACAAGACGCAGCATCCCATAACACACTATTCGAAATGTCCAAGATACAACATGAAGTTATTCAGCATACAAAAATACAAGAAGATCTCAACTCATACAAGACAAAGAAAAGACAAACGATGAAACCCAGCACTAAAATGACATAAATGTTGAAATTATCTGAAAAAGACTTTAAAGCAGCTATTACAAATGTTCCAACAAGCAACTATGAACACTCTTAAAATAAACAGAAAAACAAAGTCTTAGCAAAGAAATAAATGGTATAAAGAAGAATAAAATGGAAGTTGTAGAACTGAAATTTTAAAATCACAGAAATTAAAAAAAAAATCTTAATAGCAGAATGGAAATGCCAGAGGAAAGAGTCAGTGAAACCGAAGATAGAAAAATAGAAATTATCCAATCTGAACAAAGCTTCAGGGACATGTGAAACAATAACTTTTGTTTTTGTTTCATTGGAGTCATTGGAGTCCCATAAGGAGAGGAGTAAGAGTATGGTGCTGGAAAAATATTTGAAAAAAATGATGTCTGAAAACTACCTAAACTTGATAAAGCTACATATTTAAGAAACTCAGTGAACCCCAAATAGCATAAGCCCCCCCAAATACATGTCCAGTCATGCTATAACCAAACTGCTGAAGACAAAAGACAGGAAAAAAATCTTGAAAGCAACAAGAGAAAAATGCATTATCTACAGGGGAACAGTGATTCGAATGACTGCAGATTATTCATCAAATACCACAGAAGTCGAAAGGAAGTGGCAGAACATTTTTTTTTTTTTTTTTTTTTGCGGTACGCGGGCCTCTCACTGTTGTGGCCTCTCCCGCTGCGGAGCACAGGCTCCGGATGCGCAGGCTCAGCGGCCATGGCTCACGGGCCCAGCCGTTCCGCGGCACGTGGGATCTTTCCGGATCGGAGCACGAACCTGTGTCCCTGCATCGGCAGGCGGACTCTCAACCACTGCACCACTAGGGAAGCCTGGCAGAACATTTTTAAGTGTGGAAAGAAAATAATAAATGTTCTATATCCAGCAAAAATCATCCTTCAGGAATGAAGGTGCAACAGAGACATTCTCAGATGAAGTAAAACTAAGACAATCTGTTTCCAGCAGACAACTCTGAAAGAATTACTAAAGGAAGTCCTTCACACAGAAGGAAAAAGAAACTAGAAAGAAACTTGGAACATCAGGAATGAAGGAAGAGCAACACAAATTGTAAATATCTGAGTAAATATAATAAACTACTCTCCTCTTGAGTTTGTTAAAATATATTTTTTGGTTGAAAACAAAAAAATCTAGCTTTGTTTGATGAGATTTTCAGTGTATGTAGGTGTAATATAATAAGGCAACTAAGATATAAAGGGAGAGAAGTAAAGTAACCTACATGGTGGTAAGGTTTCTACCCTTAAAATATAATTTTAAGTAGACTGTGAAAAGTTACAAATGTATAATGTAACACATAAAGCAACCAATTAAAAAAGTGATGCAAAGCTATACAGTCAAAATCACAAATTAAAATGGATGACTAAAAAATGTGCAAATAACCCAAAGGTAAGAAAAGGTTTCCTCAAAAACCACAAACTACCAAAACTCACCTGAGATGAAAAAGATAACCTGATTAGTCATATAACTATGAAATAAATTTGTAGTTAAAAATCTTCCAGGGCTTCCCTGGTGACGCAGTGGTTAAGAATCCGCCTGCCAGTGCAGGAGACATGGGTTTGAGCCCTGGTCTGGGAAGATCCCACATGCTGCGGAGCAACTAAGCCGGTGTGCCACAACTACTGAGCCTGCGCTCTAGAGCCCGCGTGCCACAACTACTGAAGCCTGTGAGCCTAGAGCCTGTGCTCTGTAACAAGAGAAGCCACCACAATGAGAAGCCTGCACATGCAATGAAGAGTAGATCCCACTCACCCCAACTACAGAAAGCCCGCGTGCAGCAACGAAGACCCAACACAGCCAAAAGTAAAAAAAAAAAAAAAAAAAAAAACAACTTCCAAAACAAAAATCTCCAGGTTTAGATGGTTTTACTGGTAAATTCTACTGAACATTTAAAGAAGAAATAACACCAATTAATTCCACATAATGTTTTCCAGAAACACATTAAGCTAGCATTACCCTGATGCAAAAACCAAAGATGGTATTAAAAAAAAAAGTACAGATCAGTATTCTTCATGAACATAAATGTAAGAATTCTCAACAAAATAGCAAGCTGATTCCAGTAATATGTCAAAAAGAATAATGCACCATAACCAAGTGAGGTTTTTCCTGGGAATACAAAAAAGCTGGTTCAATATTTTAAAAGATCAATTAATGTAATCTACTGTATTACTAGTCTAAACAAGAAAATAAAAACAAACACGATCATATCAATGGATGCAGAAAAAATTCAACATTGATCCATGATAAAAACTCTCAGCAAATAGGGAACTTCCTCAACATGACAAAGGGTGTCTTCAAAAAACCTACAGCTAATATCACACTTAATGATGAAAGACTGAATGCTTCCTCCCTAAGGTCAGTAACAAGGCAAGGATGTCCACTCTCACCACTCCTATCCAACATCATGCCGGAAGTCCTTGCTAGAGCAGTAAAGCAAGAAAAATAAATAAGGCAAATAGATTGGAAAGGAGGAAAAAGAACTGCCTCTATTCACAGATATGATTATCTCCATAGAAAATCCCAAGGAATCTGTAAGAAAACTCCTAGGATAAGTGAGTTTAGCAAGATCACAGGATTAAAGGTTAACATAAAAAATCAATTATATTTCTATATGTGATCATGTACAATTGGAAACATGATTATTTACATAGGATAAATTTCAGTGAACTAGCCACAAGTCAGATAGATTCCCTCTAACCTTGCTACTTAGCTAGTTAAAAGACCTAGGTGGGACTTCCCTGGTGGTCCAGTAGCTATGACTCTGCACTCCCAATGCAGAGGGCCCAGGTTCGATCCCTGGTCAGGGAACAAGATCCCACATGCTGCAACTAAGAGTTCACATGCCACAACTAACGATTCTGCATGCCACATCTAAAGGATCCCGCATGCTGCAACTAAAGATTCCAAATGCCCCAATTAAAGATCTCGCATGCTGTAACGAAGATCCCGCGTGCCACAACTAAGACCAACGCAGCCAAATAAATAAATAAATAGATAAATAAGTGTGATAAACTGGAGCTCTAGGTTAAAAAAAAAAAAGACATAGGTGTTCCTACTTCATTGACTAATTACCTGGTTTATGAATTACCCTTAACTTAGTGTAACTGGTGTGCCAAAAGGGACCCTTTCTTCCTGGAGAGAATGCCAACAGCACCTCACAGGACTCAGGGCAGTTTGATCTCCTTCACTTACTGCTTTGGACTTTCCTTAGAGGAACGCCAGGTCGTTCTTCTTCCTCAAGCAGCTCAGCACTCTGTAAGAGAGCATGGATGTCCGGGTGCAGGTCATCCACACTAGCTTCCCCTGAAGCCAGTGCTCTGCAATGCAACACCAAGGCAACATCTTGGTTATAGAAATGAAAATATCGGCACACTCTACTTGCTTCATGCACACAGCCATCATCCAATAGGCGCCCAATCAAAAAGTTTAGGGACTCCTGCTCCTTCCAATTCAGTTTGTTCTCACAAGTGTCTTTGGATGGAAGGCCATTAAATTCTAAGTATTTTGATGTGTTCAGAGCAGCCAACTTAGAGAATGAAAACTCACTGGCTAAGCTTTCAAAGGAAAGTTCACCACTAGTTGAAATCTGTTGAGAACATCCGGGGGCTATTTCCTCCTGCCTTCCCCTGAGGGTGTGCTGGGTGATGCGGCAGAGCCAGATCTGCTTCTCTAGCTCCTCCAGCTCCTCCAAAGGCACCAGGTCCTCCTGGGCAAGCCAGTGTCCTGCCAGAGTGAGGAGCAGATGGCGCTCCTCAATGCTGCTTGGTCCCTCTTCAGCTGGGCACTCACATGCCGTAAGAGCCTGGGCTGAGAAAAAGGAAGAAGCTGCTTTGCTTGAAATGGAATTTTTCTTAAAATTCTCATGACATTTTTTCCAGAAGTCAATTCTTGCTTGTTTCAGGGACCACTGGTCAATGTGTTTTAAGGTCTGCATTTCCTGTGTTATCTGTGAAATTGAACACAGCAATTTTTAGCCTTTCCTGGATAAAGAAATATCATAAATGCTAATGCTCCCTCGGTATACCATACTTGTTAAGACCCAAATCAAGTTAGAGAACATGGGACTTGGCTACAGATGATCCTGGATATTTTATCTGGAAAGTTAAGGTATGAAAAACAAATCTAAATTTATCTAATTGAATGAGGTTCAAGAGGAAACCACCTTATATTTAATTCTATTCAAAGTAAAATAGTTGTAGCATGTCCTGTAAGCTAACCTTATATTAAAGCAAACATTCCTCAAAAATGGGCATTCTAGGCTCATCCATTTCTGAAAGTAATGTCTGTGTCAAAAGTGAAAAAGTAGGGCTTCCCTGGTGGTGCAGTGGTTTAGAGTCCGCCTGCCGATGCAGGGGACACGGGTTCGTGCCCCGGTCCGGGAAGATCCCACATGCCGCGGAGCGGCTGCACCCGTGGGCCATGGCCGCTGAGCCTGCGCGTCCGGAGCCTGCGCTCCGCAGCGGGAGAGGCCACAACAGTGAGAGGCCCGCGTACCGCAAAAAAAAAAAAAGAAAAAGAAAAAGTATCATCACTGGTAAATGACATACCTCATTTAGTTCTCTGTTTAATGCTGGTTCACAAAGCTAAGATTTTACATAACTTAAAAGACTAATGATACCTCTTCAATAATCAGGTTGTCCACAGGTAGCTCAGCTAGTTCTGCTACCCTTCTGGCCAAAGCAAAGTATCCATCTGTCTCCAGTTTTTCTAAAATTGATCTACATTCATGCTGAAAATTCTCAAGGCTGTAGCTGGTAATAATTACATGATTAATGGCTATGGATGTATCCTTCAAAATTTGGCTAAGGACACACAGCTTCTTCACATCTGGACCTGTGCCAAAGAGAAGCAGATATAAGCATTTAATCAGTAAAATACTGCTATGGCATTTCAAGAGTAACTAAATATGAGGGGAGAATATTTATATTTAACATAATAATGTAGTTAAAGGGAAAATAAAAACCTATTTTTCTACTCTGGTTGGCTGACAGAGGAAGCCAAAGGCAGCTCCTATATAGTAAGAACTATTAAGATTAGCACATGGACTCCATCTATAAATCTGGCTTTATATACCAGGCAGAAGTTGGTGGCCTGCTATGTAGTAGCAACTCAGTTAACCTTGGGAAGATTTGGCCATTCATTCAGGTTAGTTCCATCTTTTTCCAGATTTTTCTCCTACCTTGAACAAATTTGTTTTTCTAATTGTTCACTCATTCATTCACTGCAGGCATCATGTGGATCAAGACACAGAACTTCTAGGACAGCTGAAACTGCAGGTGGTCAACAGCCAAAGCTCTACTGTGGTACACTGTCTTCAGAATGGAGCACCGCTTGCTCCTCCAGATATCTATCTAACTTAACCCAGGGAGACCCAGCTAAGCACTTCCTGATGTCCCCAGGAAAGTCTCTCTCTCTTTTTTTAATCAAAGTATAATATAAGTGACTTACAGTATTATATCAGTTTCAGGTGTACAGCATAGTGATTTGATATTTTTGAACATTACAAAATGATCACCATGATACATCTAGTTACTGTCACCATACAAAGTTATTACAATTTTATTGACTATATTCCCTATGCTGTACATTACATCCTTGTGACTTACTTATTTTATAACTGGGAGTTTGTACCTCTTAATCCCCTTCACTTATTTTGCCCATCCCCTCACCCTCCTCCTCTCTGGCAACCACCAGTTTGTTCCTGGTATCTATGAGTTTGTTTCTGTTTATTCATTCACTCTTTAGATTATACATATAAGTGAAACCAAACAAATTCTTATCCTTAGTAACATTAGGAATTCTCTGCCAATAATTTATGTGGCTGGGTTTGCTCCTACTCCCAAATATAGCATGCATAGAGCCTACGTGTGCCCTACCATGAAGGAGGGGCATGAAAAACGTTCTTTAGGAGCCTGCTCCCAATGCCGCCTGCTGAGCTGTGGTCTGATTTAGGTGGTTCCAGGGACAGTGAGACACCTTGCACAATAACCACCAGTATGAGCATGCCGGGTTTCTTTGCAGGCATGATCTAAAACATAAGTCTTTTAAAAAACCTTTCTTTTCTCCAAGCACATACACAATATGCACATACAAATATTCTACAAAAACAGAAATAATTATGTGAATAAAAGCATTATAGTAATGGTTAACAATGTAGACAATCCTTGTAATTTTTTAAGGATAGGGTTAACTCTGGCAAGAAAACAGGAAATTTATTTCTTAATTAAAGTTACTAAAGAGCAATGAAAGTATCTTATATTAAAAGGACCTACTGTTTGGCCTATGTAGTAACTGACAGTAGCTTATATACACTGCATTTTGGAAACACCCCCCTTCCCTTCTAGTCATCAGCCCCACAGCGCACAACATGGGCATGAAGCCCAGGCATTCTGCGCCTGTTGTGTGCAAATGTGAGCTTTCCAGTTGAACATCTGTGAGTTTAAATGTGATAAAATAACCCTGGTAGTGAAAAATACCAGAATCCAGCGTAAAAGAACAACATTATCACTCAACAAAAACTTGGAATTATCAAACAAGTAGAAAAGAGGGTAAGGCAATATTGGTTTCATTCAATCAGCAACAAGCTTAGAGACTGCCAATGTCTGGAGGAATGTGCAAAAAATCGACACAATTTGTCTCTTAAAACCTTCAAAATGAATTAGGCATTCCTGAAACAAGTCTGTGACCTTGAGCAACGATGACATGTTAAGGTTACTTGTCAAAGAAAACAATAATAGTGACAGGGTAGTATAGAGGTTAGCCAGGGGAAATTTGGCTATTTGCTTAGAATTAGTAGATAGTTGTATTACTTGTTTTATATCCTGTTGTGCTGTTTTAAATGCTTTAACCATGACTGAAGTTTCCTGTAACCTCTTCTTCACACCCCGTTCTGGACTGTAATGTCGTATATCCTATGCATTTTAATTTCCTGAATGCCCTTCTAAAATATTTTCAGGATTAAGTAAGCTAACGTCCTAACAGCAACTTACCTGTAAATATTGTCTTACCATCAGAGAAGAGATGCTCTCTTCCAACAAACAGCTGTAAAAGCTTCCCCAGCTCATACTGGGTCCTACACTGCTGCAGCATAAGCTTCAAAAGAAAATACACATGCTCCTTCAGCCATGGGGCAGGAATGATAGCGTGGACCCTTGTGGCAGCCGTTTCAAGCTATGAAAAAAAAGGGTAAGGAAAGTGGTTTCTCAGGAACAGCAAATCAAAACCTCTGAACTTGGGAATGTCTAAGAAAGCCAAGGTACCATCAAAGGCATCTCCTATCACAAAGGAGGATGCTTATTCAGGTCCTTTTCAAACAGCGGTAATTTGTATTGCAGCTCAGAGGAGTAGCAAAAATAAGCCCTCTCTGGCAGCTTTGTAGTTTGTCTCCTTGTGGGACATCCTGTTGTAGAGAGCTGTGTGTCTGAAAGTCAAAAATGGGAAAGAGACCTAAAGACTGAATGGAGTGAAGCAATGCAAATACTGCCAAGTTAGTGACTGCCAGAGTAACAGTCCTGTGAGTGGCTGTGAAATTAACCAGACATGTTTCACTTAGCAGCTTCTTTAGAGAGGGGTCTAGTCCTGCCCTGAGTCCAGAAGATTTGAAATTCACATATGAAGACCTCTTAAAAAGACTTGCTTGGGCTTCCCTGGTGGCGCAGTGGTTGAGAGTCCGCCTGCCGATGCAGGGGACACGGGTTCGTGCCCCGGTCCAGGAAGATCCCACATGCTGCAGAGCGGCTGGGCCCATGAGCCATGGCCGCTGAGCCTGCGCATCTGGAGTCTGTGCTCCGCAACGGGAGAGGCCACAGCAGTGAGAGGCCCGCATAATGCAAAAAAAACAAAAAAAAACAAAAAGACTTGCTTAACATTGCTGAGCTGGTTCTATTAGTTTGCTTATAGTTTATACTATCATTAGAGAAGGATCTCAATTAGTAAGCCTGAACTTTTGTCATTTCAATCACATGCTAAAAATATTAATAGGAAAGATGACCCCAAGAAGCAGCCGCATTAAGCTTGAATCAGAGCATTAGTTCTTTTTCTAAAAAAATTATTTAATTAATTTATTTTTGGCTGCCTTGAGTCTTCGTTGCTACACGCAGGCTTTCTCTAGTTGTGGCGAGTGGGGGCTACTCTTCATTGTGGTGCATGGGCTTCTCATTGCGGTGGCTTCTCTTATTGTGGAGCATGGGCTCTAGACTGCAAGCTCAGTAGTTGTGGCGCACGGCATGTGGGATCTTCCTGGACCAGGGCTCGAACCCGGTCCCCTGCATTGGCAGGTAGATTCCTAACCACTGTGCCACCAGGGAAGCCCTCAGAACATTAGTTCTTAGTCTTTATTTACTTGTTTCCCTACCTCTGTTGCTCTAAGAAGAGGGTCTATGTCAGACAGACAATGGAACTGGTTAAAGTAAAAAATATATGGAAGTAAAGAGCTCAGGTAACAATGGAGCAGCTGCACTGCCCCTTGGTTGGGGACTGGAGCAGGGGCAGACAAGCAAGAATAAGAAGAGACCTGGAAGGACCTAAATGTAAAATGCAAAACTATAAAACTCCTAGGAGATAACATGGGAGGAAACTTAGGTGACCTTGCGTATGGTGATGCCTTTTTTAGATAAAATACCAAAGGAAGAATTCATGAAGGAAATAACTGATAAGCTGGACTTCATTAAAAATAAAAACTGCCCTACAAAAGACAATGTCAAGAGAATCAGATGACAAGCCACAGACTGGGAGAAAATATTTGCAAAACATACATCTGATAAAGGACTGTTATCCAAAATAAACAAAGAACTCTTAAAACTAAACAATAAGACGATGAACAGCACTATTAAAAAAATAGGCTGAAGAGCTTAATAGATACCTGACCAAAGAACATATACAGATGACAAATAAGCATATGAGAAGAAGATCCATACCATATGTCATCAGGGAAATGCAAATGAAAACAATGACATATCACAACATACCTATTAGAATGGCCAAAATCTGGAAGTCTGACAACACCAAAGGTTAGCAAGGATATGGAGACACAGGAACTCTCATTCACTGCTGGTGGGAATGCAAAACAGTACAGCCATTTTGGCAGACAGTTTGGTGGTCTCTTCCAAAACTAACATACTCTCACCATATGATTGAGTACTCCTTGGTATTGATATTTACCCAAATGAGTTGAAAACTTACGTCCACAGAAAAACCTGCACACGGATGTCTAGAGCAGCTTTATTCATAATTGCCAAAACTTGGAAGCAACCAAGATGTCCTGCAGTAGCTGAATGGATAAATAGACTGGTATATCCAGACAATGTAGTATTATTCAGCACTAAAAAGAAATGAGCTATCAAGCTATGAAAAAGACATGAAAGAAACTTAAATGCAGGGTGTGGAGTCAAGATGGTGGAGTAGGAGGATGTAGAGTTCATGTCTCCTCAAATCTAGGGCACCAACCAGGCGCTGGTGAGGGACCTTGGACACCTAAGGGGATGGGAGGAATCCCTGTGTAACCAGGGTCTTGGTTCCCAGGCCAGGGGTCAGGCCTGAGCTCCTGTGGTGGGAGTGCTGAGTCCAAACCACTGGACTAACAGAGAACCTCAGACCACAGGGAATATTAATCAGTGTGAGCTCTCCCATTGGTCCTCATCTCAGCACCAGACCCGGCTCCACCCAATTGCCTGAAAACTCCAGTGCTGGATGCCTCAGGCCAAACAACCAGCAAGACAGGAACACGGCCCCACCTATCAGAAAAAATGAGATGACAAAAAAATATGGTACAGACGAAGAAGCAAGGTAAAAACCTATATGACCAAATAAATGAAAAGGAAATCGGCAACCTACCTGAAAAAGAATTCAGAGTATTGACAGTAAAGATGACCCCAAATCTCGTAAACAGAATGGAGGCACAGATTGAAAAAATACAAGAAATGTTTAACAAGGACCTAGAAGAACTAAAGAACAAACAAACAAGTGATGAACAACACAATAACCGAAATGAAAAATACACTAGAAGGAATCAATAACAGAACAACTGAAGGAGAAGAACAAATAAGTGAGCTGGAAGATAGAATGGTAGAAATAACAGCCAAGGAGAAGAATAAAGAAAAAAGAATGAAAAGAAATAAGGACAGTCTCAGAGACCTCTGGGACATTAAATGCACCAACATTTGAATTACAGGGGTCCCAGAAGAAGAAGAGAAAGAGAAAGGGTCTGAGAAAACATTTGAAGAGATTATAGTTGAAAAATCCCCTAACATGGGAAAGGAAATAGTCAATCAAGTCCAGGAAGCACAGAGAGTCCCATACAGGATAAATCCGAGGAGAAACATGCCGAGACACACATTAATCAAACTAACAAAAAATAAATTCAAAGAAAAAATATTAAAAGCAACAGGGGAAAAGCAACAAATAACCTACAACGGAATCCCCATAAGGTTAACAGCTAATTTTTCAGCAGAAACTCTGCAGGCCAGAAGGGAGTGGCAGGATATTTAAAGTGATGAAAGGGAAAAACCTACAACCAAGATTACTCTACCCAGCAAGGATCTCATTCAGATTCAACAGAGAAATCAAAAACTTTACAGACAAGCAAAAGCTAAGAGAATTCAGCTCCACCAAACCACCTTTACAACAAATGCTAAAGGAACTTCTCTAGGTGGGAAACACAAGAGAAAAAAAGACCCACAAAAACAAACCCAAAACAATTAAGAAAACAGTAACAGGAACATACACATTGATAATTACCTTGAATGTAAATGGATTAAATGCTCCAACCAAAAGACACAAACTGGCTGAATGGATACAAACACAAGACCCATATATATGCTGTCTACAAGAGATCACTTCAGACCTAGAGACACATACAGACTGAATGTGAGGGGATGGAAAAAGATATTCAATGCAAATGGAAATCAAAAAAAAGCTGGAGTAGCAATGCTCATATCAGATAAAATAGACTTTAAAATAAAGACTGTTACAAGAAACAAGGAAGGTCACTACATAATGATCAAGGGACCAATCCAAGAAGAAGATATAACAATTATAAATAGTTATGCACCCAACATAGGAGCACCTCAATACATAAAGCAAATGCTAACAACCATAAAAGGGGAAATCCACAGTAACACAATAATAGTGGGGGACTTTAACATTCCACATACACCAATGGAGAGATCATCCAGATAGAAAATAAATAAGGATACACAGCTTTAAATGACACCGTAGACCAGATAGACTTAATTGATATTTATAGGACATTCCACTAGAAAGTGGAAGAATACACTTTCTCCTCAAGAGCACACGGAACATTTTCCAGGATAGAGCACATCTTGGGTCACAAATCAAGCCTCAGTAAATTTAAGAAAGTTGAAATCGTATCAAGCATCTTTTTCAACCACAACACTACAAGATTAGAAATCAATTATAGGCAGGACTTCCCTGATGGTCCAGCGGTTAATAATCTGCCTTCCAGTGCAGCGGACGCAAGTTCAATCCCTGGTCAGGGAACTAAGATCCCATATGCCACAGGGCAACTAAGCCAGTGCACCACAACTACTAAGCCCACGTGCTCTAGAGCCCCTGTGCCACAACTAGAGACCCCACATGTCACAACTACTGAGCCCATATGCTCTGGATCCTGCACACCACAACTAGAAAGGCTGTGTGCTCTGGAGCCGGCGCAACACAACTAGAGAGCCCGTGCACCACAATTACTGGGCCTGCGTGCTCTGGAGCCCATGTGCCACAACTAGAGAGCCTGCACACCACAACTAGAGAGCCCACACACTGCAATAAAGAGCCCGCACGCTGCACCTAAGACCCGACGCAGCCAAATACATAAATATTTTTAAAAAAGAAATCAATTACAGGAAAAAAAACTATAAAAAACACAAACACATGGAGGCTAAACAATACACTACTAAATACCCAAGAGATCACTGAAGAAATCAAAGAGGAAATAAAAAAATACATAGAAACAAATGACAATGAAAACACAACAACCCAAAACCTATTGGATGCAGCAAAAGCAGTTCTAAAAGGGAAGTTTATAGCAATTCAATCTCACCTCAAGAAACAAGAAAAATCTCAAATAAACAATCTAACCTTACATTTAAAGCAACTGCAGAAAGAAGAACAAAAAAACCCCTAGAGTTAGTAGAAGGAAAGAAATCATAAAGATCAGAGCAGAAACAAATGCAATAGAAACAAAGAAAACAATAGCAAAGATCAATAAAACTAAAAGTTGGTTCTTTGAGAAGATAAACAAAATTGATAAACCTTAAGCCAGACTCATCAAGAAAAAAAGGGAGGGACTTCCCTGGTGGTGCAGTGGTTAAGACTCCATGTTCCCAATGCAGGGGGCCCGGCTTCGATCCCTGGTCAGGGAACTAGATCCCACATGCATGCTGCAACCAAGAGTTTGCATGCGACAACTAAGGAGCCGGTGAGCTGCAACTAAGGAGCCCATGAGCTGCAACCATGGAGCTGGTGAGCCATAACTAAGGAGCCCTCAAGCAGCAACTAAGGAGCCCACATGCTACAACTAAGGAGCCCACCAGCTGCAACTAAGACCCAGTGCAACCAAATAAATAAATATTTTTAAAAAAGAGAGAGGATTCAAATCAGTAAAATTAGAAATGAAAAACGGAGAAATTACAACTGACACTGCAGAAGTACAAAGGATCATAAGAGACTACTTACTACAAGCAACTATATGCCAATAAAATAGACAACCTGGAAGAAATGGACAAATTCTTCCAAGACTGAACCAGGAAGAAATAGAAACTATGAACAGACCAATCACAAGTAATGAAATTGAAACTGTGATTAAAACTCTTCCAACAAACAAAAGTCCAGGACCAGATGGCTTCACAGATGAATTCTATCAAACATTTAGAGAAGAGCTAACACCCATCCTTCTCAAACTCTTCCAAAAAACTGCAGAGGAAGGAACACTCCCAAACTCATCTATGAGGCCACCATCACCCTGTTACCAAAACCAGACAAAGATACTACAAAAAAAGAAAATTACAGACCAATATCACTGATGAATACAAATGCAAAAACCCTCAACAAAATACTAGCAAACAGAATCCAACAACACATTAAAAGGATCATACACCATGATCAAGTGGGATTTATCCCAGGGATGCAAGGATTCTTTAATATACGTAAATCAATCAATGTGATAAACCATACCAACAGCTTGAAGAATAAAAACCATATGATCAACTCAGTAGATGCAGAAAAAGCTTTTGACAAAATTCAACACCCATTTATGATAAAAACTCTCCAGAAAGTTGGCATAGAGGGAACTTACCTCAACATAATAAAGGCCATATATGACAAACCCACAGCAAACATCATTCTCAATGGTGAAAAACTGAAAGCCTTTCCTCTAAGATCAGGAACAACACAAGGATGTCCACTCTCACCACTATTATACAACATAGTTTTGGAAGTCCTAGCCATGGCAATCACAGAAGAAAAAGAAATACAAATTGGAAAAGAAGTAAAACTGTCACTGTTTGCAGATGACATGATACTATACATGGAGAATCCTAAAGATGCCACCAGAAAACTACTAGAGCTAATCAATGAATTTGGTAAAGTTGCAGGATACAAAATTAATGCATGGAAATCTCTTGCATTCCTATATGCTAATGATGAAAATATCTGAAAGAGAAATTAAGGAAACACTCCCATTTACCACTGCAACAAAAAGAATAAAATACCTAGGAATAATGCTATCTAGGGAGACAAAAGATCTGTATGCGGAAAACTATAAGACACTGATGAAAGAAATTAAAGATGATACAAACAGATGGAGAGATATACCATGTTCTTGGATTGGAAGAATCAATATTGTGAAAATGACTATACTACCCAAAGCAATCTACAGATTCAATGCAATCCCTATCAAATTACCAATGGCATTTTTTACGGAACTAGAACAAAAATCTTAAAATTTGTATGGAGACACAAAAGACCCCTAATAGCCAAAGTGGTCTTGAGGGAAAATAACGGAGCTGGAGAAATCAGGCTCCCTGACTTCAGACTATACTACAAAACTATAGTAATCAAGACACTATGATACTGGCACAAAAACAGAAATATAGATCAATGGTACAGGATAGAAAGCCTAGAGATAAACCCACGTACCTATGGTCACCTAATCTATGACAAAGGAGGCAAGAATATACAGTGGAGAAAAGACAGTTTCTTCAATAAGTGGTACTGGGAAAACTGGACAGCTACATGTAGAAGAATGAAATTAGAACACTACCTAACATCATACACAAAAATAAACTCAAAATGGATTAAAGGCCTAAATGTAATACTGGACATTATAAAACTCTTAGAGGATAACATAGAAAAACACTCTTTGGCATAAATCACAGCAAGATCTTTTTTGATTCACCTCCTAGAGAAATGGAAATAAAAACAAAAATAAACAAATGGGACCTAATGAAACTTAAAAGCTTCTGCACAGCAAAGGAAACCATAAACAAGACGAAAAGACAACCCTCAAAATGGGAGAAAATATTTGCAAATGAAGCAACTGACAAAGGATTAATCTCCAAAATATACACACAGCTCATGCAGCTCAATATCAAAACAACAAACCCAATCAAAAAATGGGCAGAAAAAAAAAAAAAGTGGGCAGAAGACCTAAACAGACATTTCTTCAGAGAACACATACAGATGGCCAAGAGGCATATGAAAAGATGCTCAACATCACTAATTATTAGAGAAATGCAAATCAAAACTACAATGAGGTATCACCTCCCAATCAGAATGGCCATCATCAAAAAATCTACAAACAATAAATGCTGGAGATGGTGTGGAGAAAAGGGAACCCTCCTGCACTGCTGGTGGGAATGTAAATTGATACAGCCACTATGGAGAACAGTATGCAGTTTCCTTAAAAGACTGAAATTAGAACTACCATTTTTTAGCAATAAAGTGTTTTTTTTTTTTTTTTTTTAAAGTGTTTTTAAATTAAGGTATGTATATATATATTTTTAGACATAATACTATTGCACCCTTAACAGATTACAGTATAGTGTAAACATAACTTTTATATGCACTGGGAAACCAAAAAGTCCATGTGACTCACTTTATTGCGATATTCACTTTAGTGCAGTTGTCTGGAACTGAACCTGCAATATCTCAAAGGTATGCCGGTACTCTGCTTACAATAATGGACAGAATAACCTGACAGGAGACAAGTAAGGAAATAGAGGACTTCACACAATAAACCAACTAGATCTAACAGACATACGTACACATAACACTCTACCCAACAACAATAAAAAACACATTCTTCTCGAGTTCACATGGCATATTTTCCAGGATAGAATATATGTTAACTCCAATTAAGTCTCATAGATTTTAAAAGACAGATATCATATGAAGTATCTTCTCTGACTACAATGAGATGATGTTAGAAGACAATAACAAGAGGAAAACTGGAAAACTGACAAAATTGTGGAAATTAAACAACACATTTTTAAAGAAGACTCAAATTACTAAATCAGAAATGAAAGTGGGGACATTACTACCTATTCTACAGAAATCAAAAGGATTATGAGAGTACTATGAACAACCGTATGCCAAAAAGTTGGATGATCTAGATGAAATGGACAGATCCCTTGAAACACAAAACCTACCAAGACTAAAACACAAAGAAATAGATATCTGGATAGACCAAATCTCCTAGTAAGGAGATTTAATCAGTAGTCAAAAATCTCCCAACCAAAAAAGCAAAACAAAACCAAAACCAATTCCTAACAAAGAAAAGCCATGGACCTGATGGGTTTACTGATGAATTCTACCAAACACTTAAAGAACGAATACCAATCTTTCTCAAACTTTTCCAAACAACTGGAGAGGAGAGAACACTTCCCTACTTATTCTATGAAACCAGCATAATCTTGATACCAAAGACAGATAAAGACACTACAAGAAAACTACAGACCAATATCCCTTATGAATGCTGATGCAAAAATCCTCAACACAAGACTCACAATCTGAATTCAGCAGCATATTAAAAGGATTATATACCATAACCAAATGGGATTTATTCCTGGAATGCAAGAATGGTTCAACATACAAAATTCAATGTATATCACAGTTTTCTTCAACAGAATGAAGAAAAAAAAACCCCACATGATCATCTTAATTGATGCAGAAAAAGTATGTGACAAAATTAAACACCACCGCATGATAAAAAAAACACTCAACAAACTAGGAATAGACGGAAACTACCTCCACATGATAAAAGCCTTATGTGAAAAACCCACAACAAACATCATACTCAATGGTGCAAGACTGAGAGCATTCCTCTAAGATCAGGAACAAGGCAAAGATGCCTGCTTTCACCACTTCTATTCAACACAGTTCTGTAGGTTCTAGCCAGAGTGTTTAGGCAAGAAAAGGAAATAAAATGCATCCAAGTTGGAAAGGAAGAAATAAAATGATCTCTGTTTGCAGGTATGATCTTATATAGAAAACCCTAAAGATTCCACCATAAAACTTAAGGGTAAACGAATTGAGCAAAGTAGCAGGATACAAAGTCAACACACAAAAATCAGTTGCATTGCTATACACAAACAATGAGCAATCTGAAAAGGAAATTATAAAATGTTTCCATTTCCAATAGCATCAAAAAGAATAGGACTTCCCTGGAGGTACAGCGTTTAAGACTCTGTGCTTCCACTGCAGGGGATGGGCGTTCAATCCCTGGTCAGGGAGCTAGGATGCCACATGGTGCAGCCAAAAAAAAAAAAAAAAAAAAAGAATAAAGTACTTAGGAATTAACTTAACCAATGAGGTAAAAGACTTGTACAATGAAAACTACAAAACACCGCTGAAAGAAACTAAAGACATAAGTAAATGGAAACACATTCCATGTTTATGAATTGGAAGTCTTACTATAGTTAAAATCTCATTACTATCCCAAAAATCTACAAATTCAATGCAATCCCTATCAAAATCCCCCTGACATTTTGTTTTTACAGAAAATCCCAAAATCATATGGAATCTCAAGGGACCCCGGATAGCCAAAACAATCTTGAAAAAAACTAAAAAAACTAGAGGATTCACTCTTCCTGATTTCAAAACTTACTACAAAGCTACTACAGTAATCAAAATAGCCAATGAAGACAGACATATAGACCAATGGCTAAGAAAAGAAAGCCCAGAAATAAACCCTCATATACATGGTCAAATGATATTTGACAAGGGTGCCAAGACCATTCAATAAGGAAAGAACAGTCTTTTCAACAAATGGTGCTGGGAAAACTGGATATCCACATGCAAAAAAATGAAGTTGGACCCTTACCTAACAACCTACACAAAAATTAACTCAAAATGGACCAAGGACCTAAATATGTAAGACCTAAAACAATATAACTCTTAGAAGAAAACACAGGACAAGAGCTTCACAACACTGGATTTGGCAATAATTTCTTGGCTAGGATACCACAGGCACAGGTAGCAAAAAAAAAAAATATGCAAATTGGACTTCATGAAAATTTAAACAATTTTGTGCATCAAAGGACACCATCAACAGAGTAAAAAGGCAACCCACAGAATGGGAGGAAATATTTACAAATCATATGTATGACATGGGATTAATATCCAGAATATATAGAGAATTCCTAAAATTCAACAACCAAAAAAACAGCAACTCAATTCAAAAATGGGCAAAGGACTTGAATAGACATTTCTCCAAAGAAGATATACAAATGGCCAATAAGCACATGAAAAGATGCTCAACATCACTAATCATTAGGGAAATGCAAATCAAAAATACAATGAGATACCATCTCACACCCATTAGGATGACTACTATCAAAAATCCAGAAAACAGGGCTTCCCTGGTGGCGCAGTGGTTGAGAGTCCGCCTGCCAATGCAGGGGACACGCGTTCATGCCCCGGTCCAGGAATACCCCACATGCTGCAGAGCGGCTGGGCCCGTGAGCCATGGCCACTGAGCCTGCACCTCCAGAGCCTGTACTCCGCAATAGGAGAGGCCACAACAGTGAGAGGCCCGCGTACGGCAAAAAAACAAAAAAAAAAAAACAGAAAACAAGTGCTGAAGAGGATGTGGAAAATTGGAAGCCTGTGTACTGTTAGTGGGAATAGTATAGCTGCTAGGGAAACAGTATGGCAGTTCCTCAAAATATCAGAAATAGAATTACCATGTCATCCAGCAATTTCACTTCTAGGTAGATACCCAAACAAATTGAAAGCAAGGTCTATATATATTCGTACACAACGTTCATGCAGTATTATTTGCAAAAGCTAAAAAATAGAAGCAACCCAAATGTCCACTGATGCATGAATGGATAGGCAAAATGTGATATATAAATACAATGGAATATTATTCAGCACTAAAAAGGGAGGAAATTCTGACACATGTTACAACATGGACGAATCTTGAGGACATTAATGTTAAGTGAAATAAACCAGTCACAAGAAGAAAAATACTGTATAATTCCACTTCTGTGAGGTACTTAGTCAAAATCATAAAGACAGAAAGTAGAATGGTGATTGACAGGGGCTAGTGGGAGGGGAGAGTGGAGAATTACTGTTTAATGGCTACAGAATTTCAACTTTACAAGATGAAAAGAGAGTTATGGAAAAAAGAAAAGAAAAGAGAGCTATGGGGATGGATGGTGGTGCTGATGGCTGCACAACAATGTGAATGTAGTTAATGCCACTGAACTATGTACTTAAAAATGGTTAAGATGGTATAGGGCTTCCCTGATGGTGCAGTGATTAAGAATCTGCCTGCCAATGCAAGGGAAAATGGGTTTGAGCCCTTGCCCGGGAAGATCCCACATGCCACAGAGCAACTAAGCCCGTGCGCCGCAACTACTGAGCCTGCGCTCTAGAGCCCACGAACCACAACTACTGAGCCCACATGCCACAATTTCTGAAGCCCGTGAGCCTAGAGCCTGTGCTCCGCAACAAGAGAAGCCACCGCAATGAGAAGCCCGTGCACTGCAAGGAAGAGTAGCCCCCACTCGCCGCAACAAGAGAAAGTCCGTGTGCAGCAACGAATACCCAACGCAGCCAAAAATAAATAAATTAAATAAATTAAAATGAAAAAAAAGATGCCTGTTTCTTTAAGAAAAAAATGTTAAGATGGTAAATGTTAAGTGTATTTTATCACAATTTTTAAAAATAATTTAAAAACAAAGATACTGTATGGCTCTAGCCATGGAGAGTGACAGATGAAGGAAATGAATGTCCCTATTTTCTGTGATTTAGGAACTTCAGGCATATTTGAATAACTGATTCAGTGTTTTCGAATAATAAAACTTTAAAATCTTCATTACAGTTAAGACGAATGTGATTGAGAGGAAAATCATATACACAGGTTCCACTGTGATGTATTTGTTGGGTAAAATCAGTATATGGTTTTGTCTCATTTATCATAAAGCTTTTTTGGGATAGAGAGGGCAAAAGTGCTGAAACCCCAAGCAGGACTAAGGCATATTTTCCTTTTTTACAGCTTCCTCTTTCTTCCATAGGGTTAATTAGCTCCACATGTAAATAGGTCTGAAACAAGCATCAGAATAGGTAAAGCCTGAAACTGACCATAAGGCTCAGCATCATTTGGACAGAGACCACAAGGAGTGTTGATGGAAAAAACCATTATTTTCTGTCACAGTGAATAAAGCAGTATTGAACACCCTTCACTCTCAATGCTCTTGGAGTTATTGTGGATTGGCAAAACATGGCCCATGTACCACCACACTCCTCTGTAGCATCCACAGTGGATACCATTATTCCCTTTCCCACTGAGCTTGGCTGCGGCATCAGGATACTGATCATTAGCACATTGAATGAAACCTCTCTGTCATCCATGGCAACTGATGTGCTGTAAGCAAGGTCCCTGCAACTCCTGTCCTGCCTCTCCATCTCTGGAACAATACAAATGATTCAGTTTGCATTGTGCCACGTAACAGCTATTCAACTGCTGCCACATCCTGACTACGAGCAGACAAGAGGCCACTTTAGCCAGTTTCAGATCGGCAAGAAACAGCACTATAATTCCAACTTACAGTTTCAAGGCTCTTCTGGAACTCCAGAAGTTTAGCTTCGGCTTCCTCGTAATTCTTGAAGAACATACACAGTTCATACATCTCCATCATGAATAGTAATGGGGACTCCTTTGAGGAAGGGTTTGAATGAAGTTAAAAATCCTGAAACTTAATCAATACTACATTCTCAATGAGTAATGCCAATATAGGAGAGGTTAAAGTAAAAAACAAAACTATTAATAACAGCTTTGTAGTAGAATGAAACCATATATATTAAAAAGAAAGGAAATTAAATTTATATTTCCTTTTGGAAAAAAGATACTCAGGCCAGGTACACCTGCTCAACAGTCCATACTCCAGTCTATACTTGGTCCACTACACATGAGCAGAAGATATTCCATTAGACGCTGCTAAGACACCTCTACATACACTCCTGGGTAATGGGCTCCACTGATCTGTTAACCTACTGCTTGTTTGTGGCATTAATCCATACATTTCCATCACTTTGGTGGGAGCTTTTTGGTCAGAGGATAGGAGTTTTAGAATTAGACATTATGGATCTGAACCATAAGTAAACCACTTACTAAAGTACTCTGAGACCCTGGGCATGTTACTTAAGTTCTGTGAGCCTTGGTATATCACTCTGTAAAATGAGGATAATATCACTTCATAACATTCTTCTAAAATATTACTTTATATAGGATTATTATTAGAATCGACTAAAATATTTATATATAAAGCACTGTGCTAAATAAATGATAGTTCTAATATCGTTATCTGTTGTTGGCTTAAAAAAAAATCCCAGAGATAGGAATAATTTTAAAAGCCAACGGGGGATATTCTGAAGTAACCCTTTTAAACTGAGGAAAGAAATGAACTAACACTACCTTAAAGAAAAGCTGGAAACCTCTGATGAGAGTTTTGCTCTTCTGCCGTGTTAATAATGTCCTCCAGATGACTGAGAGGTCCTCAAGGTCCCAGGTATGGCCCTCCATTGAGTCCTGAATGTGTCCCATTGCTTCAGCTGCAACACTGTGCTCCACGGAAGTGATGATCCAAACACAGAGGCAAGGAATAGCACTGGCGTCCTGCCAGTGGATAAGAACTTTTCAAAGTAAGATAATGACTGCACATGGACTACTTGACTGCAGAAGCTTCCAGCAATGCTACAACTACAGATGGATATTTCCTGTTTAGAACAAGTCACCTCACTAAATTGGTTAAAATGACTTGAAAATCCTTCAAACATGAAACAAACTCTAATGAACAACCAAGGGACTGTTATATAAACTGTCCTGCAGAGTATAGTAGGTCAAAAGGCCAAGAAACCAGGGGATATATGTGAAGGTCAGCAAAGTACTAAGTATAAGAAAACAAGACTGTCCTCAACAGAACTGCTGATCAAGGGACTGTTCGGAGCATCCCTCTTCCCTGCTCAAGACACAGACGTGGTCGGTCCACCAAAGCATCCTTCTCTATGACTGCCAACCGGAAGCCAAGGCTCTGATCACTTAAGTTACTGAACATTAAGGCACAAGGAAATGCACTAGATGGCCTGAAGCCTAAGCTGGGGAAGCACAAAAAGTGGCAGTGACCTTGGAAGCACATGCTAGGGCCTCACTGTCATCACCTCACATTCTCCCTGATTATCAGCCTTCCCTGTCTCTTCCCACTTTTTCTACTGCCCTCTGAGTCCCTAATGTAGGCTTCTCAAGATTCTCACCTGGACACATGAGGCCAGGACACTAAGGATTGGGGCCTGTTGTTTCACTGCTTCTGCCAGGAGCCAGCACCAGGAGTTTGGCACCTCTGAGCACTGAAGCAGAATTTCAAAGAAATCAGTCATCTCTACTTTGTTTCTTTGCAGTTCCTGCGGGGACTTGTTGCAGACTTGATCACTGTCCATTCTAGAGTTGGACACTGAGGGCAAGTTCTCAAAAGCCAGTCTTAAGTGGTCTTGAAGAACAGGGCTGAAATACTGGAGAAGAGATTTCACCTAGAAAACATATTAGATGATTGATGATCAAAAAAGACAACCAACTTCCAATTTCAGCTGGAGCTGAAAATGTTGGAGCAAAGCATAGGCAAAATTGTTCTTTCTCACCCTGAACTGCGTCAGAGGTGACCATACAATTTTACATAGTTGTTGTGTTTGAGTAAGTTTCCATATTCAATCTGGAGTCACAAAAACTCTTCCTTCAGCTCTTTAGTAGTAATGACTAGTCCTCTGAAGCCAACCCACTGAAATCTTAGTAAAAATAATAGTATCATAGCAAACAAAAGCCTATGTATACACAACAGAAAGAACACTGTCTTCTGAGAACTGTTCCAATTTCTATTCTTGAAAAACTGGCAACAATCGGTTGCTTACCTCCTCTGGGTGGTAATTATGGAGTTGGCTGTGAATAATAAACTGTAACCAATCATTTGCTTTGGCACACTCTCTAAGGTAAGATGTGCTCAGTTTCAGATTGTGGAGCCTGCAGAATTGTACCACTAATGCCCACTGGCTGCTGGATTCACTGGATAACCTATAATTGGGAGTGGGGGTGGGGGGTAAGAGGAAAAAACTCGTTAAAATGTAGCTTTAAAGTGGAAACTTAGTAAAAAATAAACTACAGTATATTCTCTAAAAAGCGTTTCAACAAATACCAAATACTTATTAGACTGCTTTGGGAAAAAAAGGACTCTTTCACCCATAATGTACAATAACTTTCTTAGCATACTGGCAAAATTCATTCCTTTTTTATCAACCAAGTATCTATCAAACCAGCTATGTACCATCTTTAGGAGAATTGAGAAAAATAGTCACTCAAGAAATTGTCTGAGTGCTTAATTCTCTTGCATGATTCACTTTAGAGTATCAGAGCCCTGATATGTGCCTGGGCTTCCTTGCTAAGGGGAGGGTACCTGCTGAGAAGGAAACTGCTGAGAACAGTCAGTGACAGGAGGTACACGAGAATGGTGCATTCCCAGGGTCGGGGTAGCAGGTCAGCCCCAGTGGAGAATAGCACAGAGGAAAGATGACATAAATGTATAAGGAGAGGGGCTTTTGTGGACAGACGGTCACCTCACCTTCCATATATTATATGGACATATATTAGCAAGAAAAAAATCAAGGACATCACTTAGAGTCATATTTTGTGACATCTATCCTGCTCCTTCTGAAATGATTTCAACATGTAACACTTAAGAGACTTCTCAGACCAGCAGCACAGTAGAGGAGACAAAGCTCTTCTCCACCTCTTGGAAACTCTATCTGTAAAGAGGGAATCATTATCTTCACCCTTCTTTTACTGATGGCAAGATGCAATTGAAATCTGTTATGTGCTTGATGAGTAAGAAGATAAGGTCTGGTGAAAACATGTGTTGGAAGAAAGACTAAGCAAACACAGATTGGAACAATAAAGCTTGCTAGAAAAGAGGCTGGGATCGCAACTCACGAACCTTTTTATTTCCTGCTGCTGAATGCTGTCCCATATACCTTCCTCTAAGAGAACAAGCAATTCTTCTATGGTTGACTTTTCACCCATAGCCAGTTTAGATAGTTTTTCAGCTATAAGAAATATAAACAACAAAATATGATCAAGAGAAAAGGTCAGGAACTGGGCAGTTCTGTTTGAAGAGTGTGGCCCAGAGACATTTCAGAAACCCATTAAAGGGCCCAATAAAGTGAGATGAAGTGCAAAAATTCTGCAGAAAAAGGATGAAACAGGAGATAACTGTTTCCTCCCCAACCACTCACAATTCAATGCCTTAGACCTATTTGTCCCTTGTCCTCTCAACAAAACAAATGACATAAAGGTGCTGTACCTAGAGACTCTCTGATAAGGTTGTACTGAGCATCTTCATTTCTACACGTGTAGCTCAAAATTATATTGGCCACTTTCATATCAACTCTGAGCTTGAGGCTGTCGAGGCCAAGCAGTTCTAAGAAACAAACACAGGCAGCTCCTATTGAAGGTATGTGGAAGGAGGAGAGCCCTAAAACATAGGCTTCATTGCCTACTTGCTGGATTCTGAAAAAGAAAGGAATCAAAATCACATGAGCACGTGAAAATTTTTTCTCACCAGGAAAAGCAGATTGAATTACATCAGTGATACCTGGAGCATCAGATGCATGCGATTTTTGACTTCCTCCCCCTTCCCTTTTTCACCCCTTATATACATCCATTTAGGTTCTTGGTAGCTTTTAGTCTCCTTCTGGCTCCATAGCCCCCTATTCCCTTATATTTTACCTTCTCCTAAAATGCCTACTCATAGTCCAAATTATTTTTGCTTCCAACTTTATTCAGGGAACGTGGAATAGAACTTATGAAAGACTACCAACTTATGATCTTATTAATTGTATGTACACAAACTACCAAGAAAATTAATGCCACCTAAAATTTGACATCATAAAGCACATACATTTTAAACGACTCATATATGTACTTTTACATGAATAGAAAAATTTTGAGGAAAGATGCACAAGAAATTAACCATGTTTATATACCATGTAGAATGAAGATGAGAGAATGAGGGACTTTTTTCTTTCATTTTTCAACCTTCTGACCTACTTAAATATTTTAACATAAAGATGCATTATTTTGTTAACTATAAAACAATAAATAAAATAAATCTGTATTTAGCTGCTGATTATATCAAATACTCCTCCCAATTCTGTGCTTTATAAAAGTGAATTATAAAAGACCAAGATCTTAAATACAGAATTCACATCTCACTATAGAATTCCCTCTTTATAATAATTGCTAACATTTGGCAAGCTCCTGGATCATTATTTAAAAACATGGTTTTCAGATATATTTATTATCTTATTTAAAATATATTTTAATCTTTTTTTCCTATTAACAAAAGTAAGGGAATTCCCTGGCGGTCCAGTGGTTAGGACTCCATGCTTCCACTGCAGGGGACATGGCTTCAATCCCTGGTGGGGGAGCTAAGATCCCGCAAGCTGCATGGCGTGGGCCAAAATACAAACAAACAAACAAAAAACACAAAAGTAAGACAAGCTAAATGCCAGAAACCTGGGATATACAGAAAAGC